>NC_136072.1:886944359-887544359 GCF_964261635.1 Lissotriton helveticus
ATTCTTGGAACTTGTAGGAACACCCTGTCAAATGATTTACAGTTGTACACAGGCACAACTTGTGTTAGGGTAAGTGAAATTTGTGATTTGAGGTTTCATGTTTTCAGGAGGTGATTTGATGATTTATAATTTCAAGAAATTGCCTAGGTCCCTTGTCTAAAGGAGGCATAAAAAGTGTATGCGAGGGTGGGATAAGAGGTGATATCAGACTGCATGGCCTCGGGGCAGCCCATATGACGCTGTGATGTGTTGAATTCAATAGTAGACGGCAGACTTGCTGTGCATGAACGGTAGATGCTGAGCTCTAAACCGGGGGTATAACACAGGCCCTTGCACCCTCTGTGGTGCAGGGGTTCCCCCAACTCTTCAGGGGGCCCCCAACCCTCCATGGCCAACATATTTCTGTGACATATGACAAACTCACCTCATCACTTTCAGCGATCAGCACTCTGAGGTGCCTCCAGCGTACTGTTTCATTGAAATGCCGCCCAGCCTCCGGGATGTGGGCTAATCGGCTGTGTATTGTGTTACTATCAGTCTGACTGTTGAGGGCCATCAGTGTATGGGTGGCCTGTTGGTCTTGGTTATTCCTGATTCTGCAATAAAAATATATTTAAAAAAAAATCACTTTCAGCGATCAGGGAGCATCATTTTGCATTACGCCACAGCTCTAAACACGATGGAGATGGCCGAAGGTGGCACACCGAGGCTACGTACGAGCATTAGATACAGGGAAGAGAGAAAGTAAGCACCAATCTGTAGAACACGCTGGGTATGGGAGCACATGGAGAGAAATAGTGCCTATCAGAGGGAAATGGTATTGCCCAAAGCTTGTTTTTTAACATAAAATCAGAGGCTTCGGTGGTCGTATCACTGAAAATACAGCATTAAAAAACAAGCATGGACGCATAAAATGTCATGCCTGGGTTACAGTGTTGTACACGGGGTGGACACAGCACCTTCTTGCGCAGACCCACTGCAGAGTTTTCATATAGAATCCACCTTCTGGAACATTACAACAAATGATCAAAAAAATTAACACGTTTGAATTTTAAATTAAGATGAGTTTTGGTTAGGCCAAATATCTGTGGCTTAAAGTCCAAGAGATCCACGCGTTCTAATCACCGCTTCCTCACTTGGTTTAGACCTGCAATGTTCCAACACATAAACTTTAAGTGAGAGATAACATAATCTTCCAACTGACACCTCCCCCCTTTACTCTGTCATTTTGACACGAATCATCTAAATATAAAATTCCTACTATTCTATGGCTATTTACCCCCGCCAATCCACCCCAAACATACCAGAAAAATAACTTAATTCTAACCTCTAGTGATAGCAGCCCCATGCTCAACCCAACTAAGCCCAGCCCCCTGTTCCAACAGAAAGGAATCATCCCCTTCCCCTGATGTCGTTGACTGACAGCTTACAGAGAGGTACCACCCACGCTCCCAGTTCCCCAAGCCCCCTACCCCCTGTCCTCCCGATCACCCTCAAACCCCAAAATGAAACCACCACCGTGTAAAAAAGAGAAAGAGAATATGGATTAACATAAAGGGAGGACTATAGAAAAGAAGTCCATACAATCAGCCAAAATGTCTCCTCAAAGCTCCTCTTCATTGTTGCTGCTCCCCGTCTGGAAACCAAGGGCCCCTCCCGCTCCCATGTCGGCCTGTGAGACGCACATCGAGTTAGGACTTGCTTTGCATCCATCTCTGTGTAAAAAAAGTACGACAAGCAATCTTTAAATAATCTGGCAGGATCCTGCAAAAATACTTGTGTACACACTGTTTTAAACGGGTCTTTCAGCTGGCGAAGCTGGCAACGCCGGTCCATTGTGGCCTTGCAGAGATCCGACTTACAGAATATAGACATTGAGTCCAGTTTGACAGAAGTAGCGGGACAGGCTTTAAGATATAACGCTTGTCAAAGCATAAAATTGCCAATAAATGCCAGGATTAGGTGAACTGCCCTGAAGCCGTTGTGGAGTGATGGGAGGTAGTCGATGCACCCGCTGGACCTGTGAATCCATATCCTAGTCAGACAGGTCAGGGAATGCCTGCTGGAATAAACTGACTATGTAGGCCCTGAGATCCGAGCATTCCCTTCCTTCGGGAACACTTAAGACCCTCAGAATGTTGCACTGCTGCCAGTTTTCCATGTGCTCGACCTTGGCCTGTGAGGCCGTTATTTGAGACTCTTGATTTTTAACAGATCCAGCAGCAGAAGTGCTACATTCTTACACAGCCTTGACCCGCTGCTGCAGATTGGAAACTTTTGATGAAAGTGAGGCAACCTTAGCAGTGACATCCATTAGTACCTGTATGAAATCAATGTTGTCGGCAGTGGCTTGAAGATAGAATTCTTTATCCTCCACTCTGTGGGTGGTTAAGGCCTGCATGATTTTAGTTAAAGCGGGTTCCTCGTAGTTATCATGTCTCAAATTGTGGTTTGGTGACCCAGCCATACAGTCCGATTGATTCACTTATGCTAGAATAGGAGACGAGGAAGCATGGACGGATTTATTGCGGGACCCACCAGAAATTCCTTTGTTACCTTCTGATTGAGCCAGGCCATGCCTTGCAGTCTCATAATCAACTCGGGAGAGTTAAGGTATCTCCCCCTCCTCAGGGGAGCAGACAGTGGGTCCAATCGGCTGTGAATAGACAATCTTGAGACTCTGGCTTTAAAATCACCCTTAGAAGCCACCCATCTATGTAGGGGGCTAGCACAGCCATTCTTTGCTCGAGTTGGGGCCACGTTCTTATTATGCTCCATGATAGTGAGACCAGATTTGGAGCCTCCCTGTCCTCATCCTCCTGTAGCCCCTCTGGCTTCTTTAAGTCCTTTCCCTCTTGAGGAGTTGTCTCCTTCAGGAGAACTGTCTAGTGCGGTTTTGGACTTGACTGCAACATTAGGCCCTGTTGATTCCAAAAGTTTATCTGTTTGTTCTAGATCAGATTCAGCAGGTTTAGCAGCATTCTAAGAGGCAGTCGATGTCCCGGGCTGTACCCCTCACGGCCCTGGTAGATCTACCTCCGAAATTATAACAGGCCCGTTCACTTTTGGATCTGAAGAAATTTGAAATACAGGAAGGGCCAGTATATCAGCTGCCTGGTTAAAGTCCACGCTGGCCGAGCCATTTATACTTTCCTGTGATATTGAGCTTATACAACTTGGCTCTAATTGTAAGCATATAGTTGTTGAGCACTTGGTAGCAAGAGGGCCCCGGGGGTAGCAGACAGTAAGTTGTAACTTGATGTCATCTTGGGGACAACATGCGCACGATCTACTAAGCCAGTGTAGTTGGAGCGTAAACCCTCTGTGTGTCCCTGGCCCTGATGCTAATTGTGTGAGGTAACATCACCAGTAGCAGGACTGGTTGAGGAAGCGCCCTAGGCTCTCCAATACCCCTGCTACTGACTTCAGTGTCTCGACCAGCTCATTTCCCAGAGTGGAGTTTGCAATCCTGATGGACTGGAGTACTCGCCAGCTCTCCCCGAGTGCAGCAGCCGAAGGATTGGTCTAGCTAGCTGAGAATCCTGCTGCCTCGGGTGCTTTTCCTGACCCCTCTGTGGGGTCAGTGACGCAAGGAGTCGCAGCTGCCTAAACTTCTCCACCCGTTGCTGCCGCCACAGGTACGCTGGCTCGGCTGCATCCCTTCTGCGCTACTAGCCGCTGAGGAGCCATACCCCGAGGAGGTGCAGACGAAGCAAGATCAAGATCTGTGGTAAGGCCGCGCTTGAAGCCGTAGAAGCTGTGGTAGACGAGCGGAGCCGCAAGACCCTACCTCACCACTCTGACAAGATAGATGTAACTGTGGACAGGTGCAGATCACAATCAGCAGATCTGCGTTTAAGAAGTAGGTAGGAACAGCATTCAATCAAGCACTGTTTCCAATAGGGTTGTTGTTAATCATTTGCTCGCCATCTGAGTGCCAGAGGTTGGGTGCCGGAGGGCTTGCGGGAAATGGTCTGGGTGGAGCTCTCCCTGGCGGAATCAATCCACCATCTTCCTTTCCCTATAAACATAGGTCCATGCTGAACCAAGCAGGGTTTGATGTCCTAGTCTGCACTTCCCAGTCAGTCTCTTGTTGAAGTCCAAGAACCTGCATGTTTCAGCATGGTAAACTCTGGCAGATTCTAAGGGGAGAAGAACAGTAGTACAGCTGTTGACCGCTGGGCATACATTCACCGTTTGTCTTGTTTACGGTCCCAATAACGATAACCCCGAAATGTTTTTATTTTCTAAGTACTGAACTATTAGGGTGGGACAGGGATTTGATTGTTATGGGGGAATTTAACTCCGTTATTGATCAGAAGATTGACACTACAAATAGAAAAACACTGGGTAGAATGCGTAGAACCCGAGTTTCTATCCTCAAGCTTATGCATATTCATCAACTTGACAATTTTTGGAGGACGCTCTGCCCTGCGCTGCCAGTGTTCTCATTTTATTCCAATCCACAAAAACAATATTCACTTATTGATATAATCCTTGCCAAGAGATCACTCTTGGAGAATGAACACATTGAAATCTGTCCTAAAGTAACATCTGATCATATCCCCCGGTGCTCACATTACCGAAGCAGAAGAATGTAAGGGATGCCCGTCGGTCTTTCTCATTCCCTCGGCATCTACTCAACAACCTCGAGTATCGTACCCACCTTAGAGCAGCGTTGGGTGAATATTTAGGAAATAATAAGGGCACTGCAGTGGCTCTCATAGTCTGAGACTGTATGAAATCTTTCATTAGAGGGACGACTCTGCAGTTTATTCTGGCCCAGAAAAGGGACTTATCCCAAGAGCTGGAAAAAAATTGACGTGATTATCTCGAATTAGAGTGACTGCATGCACAGGCAGTTGTGGTCAGGGTCTACAGCTTCTAGATAAATGGTCTATGTTGAATAGAAGGCTTATGGAGAAAATAGCTGTTAATTTTCATAAATATAAGGCAATGCAGTACGAATACAAGGAGAGGGTTGGTCAGCTATTGGCTTCACAGATATCAGACAGGAAGGCCAAATCGAATATTAAATCGATAAAGGGAGAGGGTGGGCTGCTTTACACTCAGCCTTTTTAGATAGTTGAGTTTTTTATACTAATCTTTATGGTGAATCAGTTTCAAATAAAAACAGGCTTCAAGACTTTCTGCAAGAGAGTCATCTTCCTCGACCCGACGCCGATGAATTAGTGATACTGCAAGGAGACATATTGCCAGCCGAGGTGGAGGGTGCAATTAAGGCCCTGCCTTCAGGTAAAGCCCCAGGTGAGGATACCATTCCATTAGAATTGTATAACGTTTTTGGGGATATTTTGGTACCAGAGCTTATGGAATTAACCACCTATATTTCTAATGGAGGACAAGCTCCAGCTTCTTGGAGTTTTTCTACTATCATTGTGTTTCCTAAGAAAAGAAAACTTTTGAAAGATAGAGGTTCCTATCATCTCATTTCTTTATTTAACTCTGACGCCAAAATATTTTCTAAAATCTTGACTGGGCGTCTGGCCCCTAATATACATCGGCTAGTTTCCATACAACAACACCGGTTTGTTCCCGGTAGAGACACTGCATCTCATATTAATACTGCCATAGCAGCCTTCGACGTATGAAGCAATTTAAAAATACAGATCAGTATGATCATGCTGGATGCCGAGAAGGCTTTTGACAGGGTAGCCTGGGAGGCACTTTGGGGGACAATGTCAGAATTCGGACTCAGACCCAGTTTATATCTCTAGTTCAGAAATTGTATAAAAATTTGCTTGTGCTCGTTAGGCTGAATGGCTTGTCATCTACTCAATTCCCTGTTTAAAGGGTGACTCGTCAGGGCTGTCCACTCTCCCCCCTGATTTTTGCACTTTACATCGAGCCCTTTATAAGACCCCTCTTGCAGAATGCGGAGATCGTTCATGTAAGGCTGAATAGTACAGATTTAAAGCTTACCGCATATGCGGACGATATTGCTGTTTATTCTGTCAATCCTGTCGAAGCGTTAATTCATATAACAGACGAAGCCAAGCAGTTTGGTTCCTTCTCTGTTTAAAAATTTAAATTAGCAAAACCCAGACCATCCTTAACTACTAGTCTAACATATTGTCAACATCTCTTGGGGTTACCAACACGGCTATATATTTAGGTATTTGTCTTAGCAGTCGGGTAGAGGAGCTAATCGCCCTGAAATATGAACCACTCTTTAACTCTGTCACCGTCAAATTACGCAGCAGGCATCAGCTCCCTCTTAGTATTATTGGCAGGTGCAATCTAATTAAAATGAATTTTTTGCATACGTTTTTATACCTTTTTCGCTCAATTCCCCTCTGGGTTCCAAACTCTTTTTTTAAGCATCTGGAAAGTGTTATGGGCAGTTTTATATGGGTTTATAGTCGTGCCAGAAGGGCACTCTCCCTCATTAAACTATTTTATAAATAAGGTGGCTTCAGGCTTCCAGACTTTAAGTTCTATTTCTGGGCTGCATTCGCTGGGTAGATGCGGAGCCTGCTGAACGGGCTGTCTATAGGATTCACCATTTATAAGAGCTCTGACCCCAACTACTACAAACAGGTTAAATTCCAGGTGATTAGGGATATAATCAGGATCTGGCGCAAGATTTGCAAGAAATATTCTTGGCCTTTACTGCATTGCCATACTGTTTTATTGGGAAATCCAATTTTGCCCGATATATTCCAGGATTTTGTCAGAAGAATTTGTCAGTCCTCGGGTATTAACAGGCTTGGCCAACTATACAATAATCATGGTTTTTGGTCATTTATTGAACTTAGAGATGAGTTTGGGCTTCCACGTAACTCTTTTTTAAAATATCTTCAGATAAGAGATTACTTTTTACATGGGCAAAGAGTATTAACTGCATCATATAAATCTGAAATATTGACGGGCATATACAGGAATTCTGGTAGAGGCGTCATTGGTGCATTATATCTGACGCATGTAATATACAAATACTCCAGGGAAGGAACACGACACAAGGTGGTGGAACATATAACGCTAAGCAACCATACAGAAACAAGCTTTTCTGACGGACAGACACTTTAACTAATAGGCCAAAGCCCATAGAAATGAGTACAACATGCCTCGCAGAGCAGTGCATGCGCACTGCTAGGCTCGACCTTAAAAATTGATTTACAAAGGGTATCTTAAATGGCACTGTATTAATGACCAAATAATGCAGTTTTTAATTACACCTCGACATCAGTTAGGTGTATCACAATGGTCTACAAAGTTGCTTACGTTATTTGTTCTTACAACTTTTGCAAAGGTCTATAAAAAAGTTCTTGCTTTTCGGTAATTTCGACATTTTTCACTTTGAGGCAGGTGTGTGAAGGTCCTGACATTTGTGAAAAATAGTGTGGTAATGTCGTTTTTTAATTCTTTAAAAAAAACGTAATCTACAGAGGATATATAAAGTGCTATAACATTAAGGCCCTGATTACGAGTATGCTTATACATTTGAAGTCTATTTTTGTTCAGGGATTATCTTTACCTTCTACAATTTTCCCCAGGTACATTTTGGCAGGTCTATCTTTTTTAATTTTACCCAGGGGCATAAGGCCCAATAAATTCCTGTAATTATGGCAGAACACACCAGTTAGGCATCTATTTCCCCATGTTCTGCGGGAAAACTCAGGATATGGGTATTTTTCTGCACCCGGTACATACCTTACTCCAAGTGCTGATATTTACCAGCTGCAGGAGAAATCTTACCTCTTGTTGGGCACTCAGAATTGGGCCTTTCGTGTTCTCTTTCTTTGCAGTTCCATTGTGCATAGAAAAGCTCTGTAGAAGATAAACTTGTAGGGCAAATTTGCATCACTTTCCCAGCATGAAATTATGATGCAAATATGAAAGTAGTGTGAATCGCCTTCTCAGGGCATACTTGGCATCATTGAATTTAATAAGCATGAAAGTTATATTGAATATCAGGGAAAACAACTCATTGCATTATAGTAGACAAATCTTTCCTTACCATTACATAAGACGCTAATTTAAGGTTATAAAATTGTTAGTTTAAATGTCACACCATGGAAAAGTCACATATGTTATTATTAATTATTATGATGTGCCCTTTCATTTTTCTTTTGAACTTCTAAAAAGAAACACTATTCACAACCTGAAAAAGCTGCAATTTGCAAAATGCAGGTATTACTCAATAGACCAGAAGCATTCAGGCTAAGTATTTATTCTTTGCTAATTAATCACACATAACAAAGGTAATGTTGTGATTCGTTTCATGCTCCACAAGTAAATTACATATGATTGTATGCTTCTTCCTAAATACGTACACCAATGCCAATCGCTATTAAGTTTGAGTTTATTTGAATGCATATTTTGTGAAGTGCAGTTGTTCCTAATTAACTTTTTCTTCAACACAGGAAGCAGCTTATCCAAGCAAGACTGGGCCATCCAATGGCCGGCGATAGAACCAGGCAAAGAGAACACCCTTGTGTGCCACACAGAAAGTACTCAGTGGATCCGCACCCACCTGTCCCAGAGCCCTAAGGTCCAATCTAAGTGCATTCAGCATTATTGCCACCTGGCATCTCCTCTTGCACCAGTGTTCACACATGTGGACAGACTGACTGTAGAAGGCTACCCTGGACTGTGTCAACACCTGGAAGCCGGGCATCGCTCCTTACCCCCATCACCCCGCCAGCGGCATGCTGCACATACTCCTCCAAGAACCCCCAACATCATAACAACAATGACCCCGTTAGGGACACCCCCACCAGTGAGGCGAAGGAACAAACCAAAACCACCTGGAACACCACCTCCATCGTCTCGCAAACTGATACACCTCATTCCTGGCTTCACTGCCTTGCACCGGAGTAAATCCCACGAGTTCCAGGTGGGGCACCGCGTTGATGAAGCTCACACTCCAAAGTAAGTGATCTCAGCAGGAAGCTGGGGTGGGAGGAATGCTTGCAGGCTATTTGCCTAGTTTACATTAAATACCTACTATTATATGTTAATATACTCTGTGCTCCCTAAATGTATCTGTTATATATACATTATTAGGTGTAATCAGAGTCTGGTGACACAAAGTGCCACGTTTGCTGCATGTTGTGCTTGCAGTGGTGGAGTCAAGAGCAGGGACATCATCTCTTGGCATAAATCTTTGAGATATGCTTTACATATTTTTAACCCACGGGAACAGCTCTTGTTTATGATAATTACATGCAATACAGGGACTCAAGGATCAAAATTAATTATACAATTATTTCATTGCCAGAGATAGTGAGGAGTGTTACAGATAAGTAAAAAATGGTGTCTATATGTCAGACGTCTTCTCTGAAGTGTGAAAGGATATTATATGTGTTAACATCACCCAGCATCTTCACCTGACTTTTTAGGTGCCCTTTTTCATTATGCATTGCTCTGACATTGGTGGGTTCTTTCTGGCAAATGGTATGCAGTATACAAACTAGAGGCCATCACTTTGCAGGACCTCAATTGTGTTCTAGTATGAACAATAGATTTGTGTATAGTTCGCTGCAGCGACCTGTCCATAAGGATGGAGAGGCCATGTCACTGCTCCTTGTCTGCATAAAGAGTGTCTGTCAGACTGAGCAAATGTCAGCCTGACAGACACTGTTTATTTTCAGGTCAGGCAGCCAGGAGCTAGAATGAGCTAAATGTGCAGGCTTCTGGCTGCCTGAGCTGAGCTTTGCTGGGCTGAGTATGTCACAGCGCCTGTGGTTGTGTCCTCCTCAGTTTTGCAAAGGTCCTCGAGGCCCACCCCGTCGTGATGAGGGGTAGCCTCAGTGATAGCCTCGTACCTGTGCCCTTCCGTTTTAAGCCCTGTAGTGCTGAAGTGCCCAGGGCAAAGGGTCTATCCCTGACACCTGTCACAGAGTGGGTGGGGTCAGCAGTCTCTCTGACCCCATCCTACTCTGTGACGGAGTAGGTGCATATGCCTCCCCAATTGGCTGGCCTAGGTTCAGCCAATGAGGGGAAGCAGCAGTTCCAACCTTCTTGGTACTTCCAAAGCTTCCCTCCCCGAGAGCGTCAGCACTTAAGTGTTTTGTTTTACTTGATTAGTGTGTGCATGAAAGTGTATTTGTTTGTGACAGAGTGTTGTGAATATGTGTGTGTGTGCATGTCTGCATGTGAATGCTTTGGTCTAAGTGAGTGTGCATATGTGTGTGGGCCCCCGCCCCTTGTAAGCTGTACTTCACCGGCCGCCCTGATAGTTCTACCCTACAAATTGAATTAATTGAGTGTGTTTGTTCACAATGAGTCTGTTACCCAGTGGATCTTTGGATTGCAAGTGTCTTCCTCCATTCAAAGTGCATTGAATTTGTGGGAAACTAAGCATATTCCCATTTCTCCATTGGTTTTTTGTTAAACTCCTAAATTACTTCATCTATCTTTTTGGTGTGGTGGTACCCTCCCTCAGTGTCTGATACCCAGACCCTAATGTTGATAGTTTTAATGGTCTGATTTTGTCGATTTGTATGGGGAAGATAGAAGAGAGAATCTCAACTTCAAAAAATTGCAGTCACATAGAACAAGTACTCTTGACAAGGAAGACCCGAGGCTGACCTTCAGTCACATTGCCGTTATTGTATTGCCTTTTCTGAAAGAAGGGAAACCGATGAGCTCGCTGCACTTCGCGATCCCAATTCCAGTCAGTATGCTCTGGGAAAGAGTCTTGCAGTAGCTTGACAATGAACTGCGTGGGGTCTTCCCCCTCCTTTCCTTCTGGAATCCCCAGCAGGCGCAGGTTATTTCGGCGTTGCCGGTTTTCATGCTCCTCCATTTTCACCATCAGATCCGTAAGGCATGCGGAGTTGGAATCAGTTGCCTGTTTGGTTGCCACTGCTTTGGTTTCCAGTTATTCCGTCCTAGTCTCGACCATGCCCACTCGCTCGCTGATATCTGTACACGTTTTATTCAGCCGTCTGAGACCGCCCTGTAATTTCTTTGCTGCGTTCTTGGCTGCTCGATTCTCACCTCTCACCTCCTCCTGGAAGTCTTTAATCGAGGTGAGTATGGCGGCAAGTGAGGGCTCCATTGACTCATTAACTTTGGTTTGTAGCTTTCTTGGGCTACGCCACTGTGTTTGTGATTGCGATTGGATCGGTTCATCTTCTTCTAGATGATAGGACATCTGCGAATCCGAATAGTCCCATTTAAGCTGACTTCTCCGTTTGATCTTATTCCTTGATTTTTTAGGGCGGACGACCGTGCCAGTATTATAACGGGAGGCCTCACTTTCCTCTTCGCTAGCACTGTTAGTATTGTCTTCATCTTCTTCCATCTCCCCTTCCCCTGATGAGCTCGGGGTACTATCTGAGACCGAGTAAAAATCCTCCTGACCAATCTCTGGAGTCCAAGGGGCATTGGTGCCAGAAGGGACTTCCAGGCCTCGGATGACTGCTTCCGTCCCTGTGGGGAGGTCCCTGGTATTGAGGTTCTCAGAAGGTGTACATAGGGTGTTACCGATATTTCCTTCATTTGATTCCAGGTGTTCACTCTCAGTGGGAAGTGGGGTTAAGAGAGGATTGGGGGGCTCAGAAGAGCCAAGTGCGTGGTCATGTTCTTCGGCTGGGGTGTGTGGTGAGAGAGAGGGCTCGGCTGAGCTGTGCTGATTGACCGGTAGGCTGGGGGGCATCCAGGCTGGGGGGGGCTTTACAGGCATCCAGACCGCCAGCAGGGGTTTGACTGATGTTGCCACTAGCACTGTCCTGCTGAGAAGAGGCATCAGCTATATTAAGACTTTGCGTTTCTCTTGTGCTGCTTTTAGCAATGGCAACCTGATCTTTAGCCACTAAGAAGATCTTAGCAGGAAGAGGGTGTGTTGGGCCAGCATCTTTACTGTCTTTAATATCTTTATTAAAAGCCCCTGCCCCTGTCTGACCAGTGTATTTTTTTCCCCACTGACCTGTTTAGGCTTGGTCTTGGTCTCGCCTGTGTCTTCTCCTGCAGAGGGATCCTTCCCTGCAATGGGTGTCTTTGCCTTTAGGCCTTTCTTAATTCCGCAGTGACTCATTCTTTTCGCTCTGCTGCCCTCGTCGAATCTAAGTCTCTCTGATATTCGGCACTGCCCCCAGAGTCCGCACAACGCCGTCAGCACCACTTCCGCCAGGGGCAAAGAACCCAGAACTCGAAGGCACACCGCCCTCCACTCAACACAGCACCCCGCCGCCCGTCCGCCCAAGCGCTCGCTGGGCTTCCGTCTCCTGTGTCCGCAGTACACGCAAACCGCGTGTAATGGTAAGTCCTGCAATGTAGCTGCCGAGAAAACCCTCAAGTCCGCAGGCAGTCCTCCTTCCCCAAACACCTCTCCACCGTCTCGATAAGTGCCCTGAGCGGCCCGTCAGCTCCGAGCAGGTCCCGCAGCGTCCTCCGCTGCCTCGAGATTCTGTGCACCTGGGATCCCAGCATCACTAATGCGTGCGCAGGGCAGGTAGCCGATCACTCGAGGTCCGGTGGCTGGCGTGAACAAGTACTCTTGAGAAGTGAATATTGGCCGACCCACACACATTTTTAAGGTTATTCGCTTGTGCTTTTACCTGGTTTATCCAGGCAAGCATACATTGTTATAAAGGCTGTGTGGAAGCCTGCTCTATTTTTAGATCCCACATCTGTCCAGGAATCCCTTCAGACTCTCTAGTGCCTTCTCAACAGATGTCACCTTATTTTCAAAACAAATCTTAGGGCCTGATTCAGATCTTATTGGACGGGTTACACTGTCACAACGGTGACAGATATCCCGTCCACCGAAATATAAATCCCATAGGATATAATGGGATTTATATTTCGGCGGACTATATAGCTGTGCCCGTTGTGATGGAGTAACCCGTCCACCAAGATCTAAATCAGGCCCTTCACCTTGCACTGAAGATCCTCCAAAGCTTCTGTTTTCAAAAGCTCCCACTGGTCTTGCTTCAGTCATGATTCCTCCTTATCATTGATTGGATTGGGAAACCTAGGGTAAAAATATACTTAATTTGTCCTCTTCTGCTTTGCTTTAGCTTTCCTGGACGGCATCTGTAGCTTAGGGCCTTAAAGCCCTCAATGGTGCACCACAAACTGTCAGTGCGGGACCAATATCTGGAAATGTTTCAGGGCCAGAGTGATTTGGATCCTGCTTTTCCTCGCTCTTCAGGCTGTTTCAGGGAAAGATCTTCAGTTGGGGGAATATCCAAGTGTTCATGTGCCATTCCATGGTTCTGGCCTATGCTTTTCTTCTATGCAGTGCCATCCTTATGCTATGGGGCCCTGGTCAGCAGCCCAATTTGGGACTTTTTTGTAACACTAAGGTATTAGAGGATGGTAGAAATTGCACATCGGTGTGCCACAACATCGCATCTATATTCCCAGGTAGGCACTAAGGAGTCTTAGTTTTGTTTAATTATCTGCAGCTCACAGTGGGTTACATTTCAGTTTTTCAGAAACCATTTCTATTATCGTGAAAGCCAATTAGGAAGATATACAGCCAGATTCATCATACTAAAATCGGCTCGCAAAGGGCCAGATTCTGAGAATCTGGCCCTTTGCGAGTGCAATTTTTGCATTTGGGATTCATCATCCCAATTGCAAAAATCGCTAATTGCGAAATCGCATATTTGCGAGGAATTGCATTTAAGGAATCTCTATTTGAGATTCCTTAAATGCAATTCATCAACCATTTTCAATTTGCGAATTCGCAATTTCTGGCCGCTATTTACCACAAAGTCAGACTTCGTGGTAAATACCGAAAACTCAGAAAAATGCACTTTAGTGCATTTTTCTGAGTGGTATGTTACACACACACATGTCCTTTGGACATGAGTGTGCACAACATCTGGCTACATTTGCTTTTCAGGGGTGCTACAGGGTGTCCTTTGGACACCCCTGGCACCCTTGAAATCGCATACTTATTTGCGATTAGCAAATTGCTAATCGCAAATAAGGAATAACTCCCCATTCATTCCTATGGGCCTTAGGCCCATAGGAATGAATGGGGAGTTATTCCTTATTTGCGATTAGCAATTTGCTAATCGCAAATAAGGAAGATGTAGGAATCGCAATATTTTTTGCAATTCCTACATGAATCCCGTTTTGCAAGTCCTTAATAGCGATTCCTTATTAATCGCTATTAAGGACTCGCAAAACTGGATAATGATGAATCTAGCTGTTAATGTCCTCTGCTCCAGTTATAGAGAACAAAATCTCTAACTTTAAAAATTGAACTGTCAGCTGTGTATCAGTGGATGTATGTGAGGGGTGTTTGCACTGCTGCTTTCTGTGCTGATCCCCTGTTCTGCATGTGAGTGAAGCTTATACTGGCTCATCTCTGCGCTACCTGTTCTCTTTCTGGTAAGCGTATTGTTTTCTGCCTGTGTTGTAACTTTTTGAATGTGATTGATGCCTTCCACACGTTTGTCTGGTCTGCGCATTAGGGAAGAGTCATCTTACTCTCCTTGTTTACTGTGTGAAGGAAGATTGCTCCTCTGCCCCCATGTTCTGTCCTTGACCTCTGCAGAATCTTCAGCTTCTACTGCCTGTATTATTCCTGATGTTCGGTCTGTGAAAAAAGCTTGCACTGAGTCTACCTGCCATGAGTATGAGAGACACTTTGACTTCTCCTCTAAGACCATGACTGTTCTTTGTATGAGGAAGGCTTGCACTGCTGTGGTCCACATAGTGTATTTGTATTCGTGATATAAACTTGCACTGCTGCTTGATGTAACGTGCTTGTTTGTGTGTGGCGGGAGCTTGCACAGATGCAGACTGACCTTTAAGAAACTGGAATAACAAGCTAGTGGTTTATATTTTATTGAGCATTCTTCTAGGCAGTAGGATTTTTAAGAATTAGTTTTACTCTGATACATGTGACAAGTGTGCCAAATGTTTCTTATCTGGAGACTGACAAGACCTTTTTAGCCAGAGGGGTATTGTTACTTTCTGGAACCTTGGTATACAAGTTCTCAGGTACTCAAAGGATGGATTTACTTCTAGGGGGTTGTACCATTCTATTAATAAAGGGAAAACTTTGAACATTTGTTTTAATATGAGGGATACCTGTTGTTTGTAAAGCTGTGTAATTAATGTAACCAGGTGGATTGTTTTGTGTTACAATTTGAGACCTTAGCCCGAGGGATAGATTTACTGTCTGAAATCAGAGCTTTGACAGCTGCGTTTGAATATATTTTTCTGTGTGAGGCTGTAACGTGTAATACCTGTATTACCTGAGAGGTAGGTTTATTGTTTTAACTGTTAGCCTAAATGATCTCTTAATCACAAGTATGCCAAATGATATCACCCCCGGGGATAATCTGATGATCCTTTAAACTCTATATAATCTGTAATCTTAAGGGTTGTTTTGCTGTAAGAGTTCTGTAGTTCTGCCACAACCCTCAAAGTGTAGGTTCTGTTCTGTGAAAGGGGTAGCTCAGAGACCGAAGGTTGCAAAATCCGCGTAATCCAAGTGATAGATTTGATATCATATTTCTGAGCCTCTACGAAATGTGGAACTAAAGGTGTAGCTTGCATGGGCAAGCTGATGGACAGGATGGCTATTCAAAGAAAGAACTCGTCATTTCTATGTGAACTGTGGAACAGCTATGCTTTAATAGGCCTTAGCCAGGATGGCTTCTCTATCCTAAGAGATATCTCTGCTGTCTATAGCCTGACCATGTAAGATCTCTGTAACATAAAGAATAATACTACTGTCAGCCAATTTACCCAGTATGTGCTGTGTGTCCAGGTGATAGTCTTTCTACCAGCTGGCAAGCCTCTCGGTAAACTGACGATTAGATTTGCTGGCATTGGCCTGAACTTGTGAAATATGTGTAGACTGTGGAATAGCTCTAATGCATGTTCCTGATCCAGTGTGGGCTCTGTAACCTGAAGGGTAGATTTGCTGTAGCAAGTCTCCGCTTTTGAGGTCTTTTTAACAAGATGAATAACTGTGTGTTTAGAGAGCTGTGCCTTTATGATCTTTGTAACTAAAATATCTCTCTGGTGTTAAAGCAATGAAGCTTTATGATCTGTCCAACTTTGGGGTTTGGGTCCTGTCAGATGCTTGAGTCTGGAAGCCCTCGGTAACCTGAATTATAGTTCTACTTCCAAAGGTGTGAGCCTGTTTTATCCAAGGCCGGACCGAGAAACAAAAAAAAGACTTGGCAAGAATGTCCATACACGCGTCGCTCCCTTCCACCTCCCACATGTATCCATTGTTGTATTTCTTTCTTTCCTCTCTCTTTCACTTTCCATTCTGTGTTTCTCTTTCCTTCCACTCCTTTTCTCTTACCCATTTCTCTTTCCTTACTCTCTTTCTCTCTCTTGTTGCTTATGGCCCTTCTGTAAGTCTGCACGCAGGTTGCTTAAGAGAGTGGGAGAGGGGACAACCGCAGCTGTGGGTCTCAAAAACTTGCCTCAATGCGCTGCAGCTTCATGGGGAAATGTCTGATGACACTCATGGCCAGTCCAGCACTGGTAATATCTGTTTGACATAAGAGATGGATTTTCTATCAAGTGCATAAACATACAATATACATTAAAGTCAAAGTCCTTGCTATTTCTGCTTTTCGGCCCCCTCACAGCCAACATTTATTCTTGTGCTTATTATCATTTAAGTATATTTTATGATCCTCATTTCATTTGTGTGTATTCCACTATAATTATGCTTTTGTAATATGCTGATTATGTATCAATAGTTTATAGGTCATATATTCATAAAATAGGAAGCTTAGAGAGAAACAAGGTAGCCTTAGACAAGTTTGCAATGGAATTCACACATCTCTATTCGCATCTTATGTCACAAACCACAGTTCTCATCATAATGCTGAGAAATATTATGTATTTCTGTGTGATAGCCTTTTGGGAAAAGACTGGCTTCAGCCTTCCAGTATAAGCTTCTATATGGCAAACAGTGTGGATAGAGGTCACATCCTTGATGTGCTATCAGACTCTTTTGAGAACATTTGCAAAATATCCTTGCTTGCTGATTAACGGCAGAATGAAAAAATATAACGACAATGAGCAGGTAGTTAGTCAGTATTAACTTTATTCAATTTTCTCATAAAATCTTAAAAGTACATATGGTATAATACAGTAAAATCAAGTAGAAAGAGAAAACTTAAATCATCTGCCCCAACAATCTAATTACATAAATCTAAAATCAATCTTAAAGTGAACACATGCTAAAATTAAGGCAAAATGTATATGCGCTAACAGAAACTAATTTTTGGTTTTGACTGAATTGTCAATCAATTCAAACTTTATTTCGGCAAATGCTGCCATAAAAGCACAATAATACAACATTTCCAAGTACAACAACATCATAAAATGGTATAATGTAGTTTAAAAACAAGTCAATAGTTGCTCTCTAGCATTTAAACCCTTAGTAACAAGAAGATGACAATATAGGGAAGGTTGCGCCCCCTCTAGAGGTTAGCCACTAGGGACAAATAGGCATAATCAGACATCTCAAATGAGGTCAGTTTTTAGCAGCAAATTTGAAAATAACATCATAAAATACAATGAATTAAAAAATATAAATAAGCTAAAAAGCAAGGTGAAAATAGGTAGTCATCAATTGATACCATTTAAAATCAGGAAATTGATCATGAATAAAACAACACCATCTCAGTTCTTTGTCCCAGCTCCTCACTAAACATCCACGTTTGCACCACATTGCAAAAAGACACTTTGCTATAGCAACAACAACAACCGGGTGCGTATCATACTTTAGCAATCTAAAAACCTCTCTATAGTTTCTTATTCCTAAATTCTTGCATAATTGGAGAATCCATTTGGATCTAGCCATGTGGTATGCAGGGCAAAAAAAGATCACATGGATCTCCATCTCTTCTGACTCTTTGCACCCGGGACATAATAATTTATTGGCACCCACCCAATTGTTAGTAAATGCTTTTAAAAAACGCTGTACTAATGCTGAATATACACACTAGAAAAAAATCATACTGAAACCAATCTCAAATGTCCAGGGAACTTTTAACGCACATGAAATAACCTAGAAAGAAAAATGGAGACCATATAGCATATTTTAGGTCTTTGCAGCAATTGTAAGTACAGGAATGCCGGTCTCAATTGTCTAAAATGTGACTGTAAAAGTAATGGGTGAATTTCACTGTGTCGTAGAGCATTGAATCTGGGGCAAATCATGACGATATTTAAAGTGTCTGACAAAGAGGTGTTATCGCTAGTACAGGCTTGTAACTCAGATACTTTAGTTCATCAACCATTAGGAGTCAACAACTGATGGGGCAAGTTCAAGCTAAAATAGGTTAACAATCTACAATGACCGCTAGTCTTCCCCAGTTCAAATATGATTCCCCATAACCATTTTGACCATAACAAGATAGCTCTCTTTCAGCTGCCCCCCTAGAGAGAAAGGCCTGCTTCAATCATACTATGCCCCCCTACACCATCTGTCATCAAAAAGTTCAGGACGACCCAAAGCAGTAAAAATGCTTTTAATAAATGATAGAAATAGAGAAAATTGTACCTAGGCCTCTAGTTGTTTCTGCACATTATTTGTGTGAAACAAGATAAACACAACTTTGTAGGTTTATCCTGGCAATTACTCATGCCTTTTCTTTATTCAATTTTAAAGTTTTGATCGTGAATTTGGCAAAGAAAGAAAACATTATCAACTAAACAGTGTGCCAAATGACTATACTGTAACGTAAACAACAACATGAATTGTACAATATAAACACAAAACATAAATTATGCATTATACAAATAATCACATGTTGAACAACTCAATACATTTACAAACAGAATTGATTACAATAAAAAACCATTAGTGTATAAATGATTGAATATCCCTATTCAGTTCATACAAGGGTGAATAGATCCAACCCCAATAGTTTAATGTCTCTAGTTGGGTAAGGAATTAAATGCCTTTGTAGGAATAAATGTCATTGCCGACGCGTTTCGAGTCCTGGTTTTTCAATTACAGGACTCTCTTCAGGGCGGGATTAATCATTTTCATGGGAAACTGTTTGTAACAACAAAAAACAAAGTGATTTTTAGTGAAATTCCTCAATCCCTTAAGAAAACTCTGATGCTGCATAAACCTGGTCATTGTGGGCAACATACCTTCATTTTGCCAAAATTGGCGCTGTCCTACTTAATGTCATGCAAGCTGTGGGCACCCTTCTGCAACAAAATATAATGTTTTTGAATCAAAAAACCGTTCATGTGTCTTAACTGTGCATTTATTTACAAGTGGCAGGGAACAGGTTCATTTTTTGAAAGAATTACCTTCTCGAGTTCTGTCTGGGTGATGTATCTTTTGTTTAATCAATCAATCAATCACACTTATAAAGCGCGCTACATACCCATAGGGTCTCAAGGCGTTGGGGGGGGGGGGGTTGCCGCTACTGCTCGAACAGCCAGGTCTTCAGCTTCTTCCTGAAGGAGAGGTGGTCTTGGGTCAGGCGCAGGTCGGGAGGGAGGGAGTTCCAGGTCTTGGCGGCCAGGTAGGAGAAGGACCTTCCTCCTGTAGTCGTTCTTCGGATGCGGGGGACGGCGGCGAGGGCGTGGTTGGCTGATCGGAGGTGGCGTTTGGGAGCGTAGAAGTTGACTCGGCTGTTGAGGTAGCTCGGGCCTTGGTCGTGTAGGGCTTTGTGTGCGTGGGTGAGGAGGCGGAAGGTGATTCTTTTGTTGACGGGGAGCCAGTGAAGGTCTCTCAGATGTCCGGAGATGTGGCTGGTTCGTGGGATGTCGAGGATGAGTCTGGCTGAGGCGTTCTGGATCCGCTGGAGTCTCTTCTGGAGCTTGGCGGTGGTACCGGCGTAGAGGGCGTTGCCGTAGTCCAGTCGGCTGGTGACGAGGGCCTGGGTGACGGTCTTCCTGGTCTCGGTGGGGATCCACCAGAAGATCTTCCGTAGCATGCGTAGGATGTTGAAGCACGCCGAGGAGACGTTGTTGACTTGCCTGGTCATGGAGAGGGAGGAGTCCAGGATGACGCCCAGGTTGCGTGCATGGTCTGTCGGTTTGGGTGCGGTGCCCAGGGCGGGAGGCCACCAGGAGTCGTCCCAGGCGGAGGGTGAGGAGCCCAGGATGAGGACCTCCGTCTTGTCCGAGTTCAGTTTCAGGCGGCTGGTCGTCATCCACTCGGCTACCTCTTTCATCCCTTCGTGCAGGTTGGCTCTGGAGGCGGCGGGGTCGTTGGTCAGGGAGAGGATCAGCTGGGTGTCGTCGGCGTAGGAGATTATGCTGAGGTTGTGTTTGCGTACGATGGCCGCGAGGGGGCTCATGTAGACGTTGAAGAGGGTGGGGCTCAGAGAGGATCCTTGGGGGACGCCGCAGATGACTTCGGTGGCCTCTGACTTGTACGGTGGTAGGCGGACTCTCTGTGTTCTTCCGTCGAGGAAGGAGATGATCCATTCCAGTGCCTTCCCCTGGATTCCGGCGTTGTTGAGGCGCTGCACTAGGGTGCGGTGGCAGACCGTGTCGAAAGCCGCGGAGAGGTCTAGGAGGATGAGGGCCGCTGTTTCTCCATTGTCCATCAGTGCTCGGATGTCATCGGTGGCGGCGATGAGGGCGGTGTCGGTGCTGTGATTGGCTCGGAAGCCGGACTGTGAGGGGTCGAGGGATCCGTTCGTCTCGAGGAAGGCGGCCATCTGCTTGTTGACGGTCTTCTCGATGACTTTGGCTGGAAACGGGAGGAGCGAGATGGGGCGGTAATTCTTGAGGTCGGTGGGGTCCGCTGTTGGTTTCTTGAGTAGAGCGCTGAGTTCGGCGTGTTTCCAGCTCTCAGGGAAGATGGTGGTGTCGAAGGATGTGTTGATGATGTCTCGCAGGTGGGGTGCGATGACAGCGTCGGCCTTGTTGAAGACGTGGTGAGGGCAGGGGTCGGTCGGTGATCCGGAGTGGATGGAGTTCATCGTGCGGATGGTGTCTTCGGTGCTGATCAGGGTCCAGGCGTGGAGGGTGGTGGTGGGGGGTGGTTGTTCGGTTATGGTGTGCGTTGGTTGGTTGTTGAAGCTGTTGTGTATGTCCGCGATCTTGTTGTGGAAGTATGAAGCGAGGGAGTTGCAGAGGTCTTGCGATGGGGTGATGTCGTTGTTTCCTGCGTTGGGGTTGGAAAGCTCTTTCACGATTATTATGTTGAAATAATGGCTTCCAGGGCGTGTGCCTGAAAAAGCATAGTGGGAGCATTTCAGCTTTAATGTTTAGTGAAAAATAAACGGTGTTTTGACAATTGCGAGGCGAGAGAATGAGCATCATTTACTCATGTTTCTTGTGGGAACTGCACGTTCAATGTGGGAGGGATAACAGGCTCTAAGTTGTCTTCATTTCCTCACCTTTTACTGGCGAAACCTAACAGCCTCATGGTGTCTCTCCACACGCGGTTTGTGTCGCCTCGTGGTTAGTTCATTTGTGATTTTAAACAGGTGAAAACCGCGCTATCATGTAATCGGCACGTTCTGCCAATGGGAGCATGGAGCTCAAACTACTATTTCAAGTGCATTATGGGAAATGTATTTTGTTTTTTACAAAAAAGGGGGATTACCTGTTTCCTGTAGTTAAAACAAGTTCATCCTTGTGTAAACTTCAAATATTTACAGAAATAGAACAAACAATGTGTATGATTAAGAAAAGCTATAAAGGCGGTTGCCTTATTTTAGTTGCATGCAGGGTGTCGCAGAACCACACACTGGTAGTCCCACTGCGTGTACGACTGGAATTGGAATATGTCATACCTTATTAAGTTCACTCATGCAGTTGAGGCCTGTGTTAATGCTGTCAAATTTCATGATTAGGTACGCCTCTTTGCGTAATAAGGCGTCCTCAATGCATGGTGATCGGTGTTTGGGATCAATCCATGCTAGAACGGTCCATTTGAACTCGTTTTCGCTGTGATTTTCTGACAAGAAGTGTTCCACCATAGGTGCAGTTAGAACCTTTTTCTTGATCCTTGATCTGTGCTGTGTGATCCTTGCATTTACCGCCTGGGATGTTTTTCCAATATATATTTTGTTGCAGGGGCACAGAACAGCGTAGATGACATTTTCAGTCTTGCAATTTGTAAACATATCATGTCTCCATTTGATCCCATTGTGATCAAATATGTTTCCTTCCAGTATCGTTGAGCAGGCAATGCATCGGCCACACTTGTGGTGGCCTGAAACTGGTTTCAAATTCCATTGAGTGATTAAGTCACTCTTGGGCTTGGGAATGTAGCTATCCGCTCTGATAATCTGTTGGCCTGTGCTCAAATTTTTTCGCATGGCGAAGATCGGTTTCTGTAGTGGATGTTCTAAATTCTCCAGAAGGTGCCAATTTCTCAATATGATCTGCCTGAACTTGTTTGTGTGTGACCCAAATGTTGTTACACAGACAAGTTTGTCCAACTTCCCCTTATCCCTGATCTGCAAAAGGTTTTCTCTAGGGGTAAATCTTGCCCGTTTTTTTGAATGTTTTAACAATTTTTTTGGGTAACCTCATTTCTCCATTTTGGTACAAAAAGTCATTGCATGGGTCTCGAAATCTGCCACGTCCGTGCAGTTCCTTCTTATCCTTAACAGTTGTCCGTACGGAAGATTCTCTTTTAAACACTGTGGATGTGAGCTCCTATAGTGGAGTATAGTGTTTCTATCCGTCTCCTTCTTATATAGGGAGGTTTTCAGCTTTTGTTCACTGGTGCCTACTGTGACGTTAAGAAAAGTCATAGTCGTTTTGCTGGACTGGATGGAAAATGTAATATCCATGTGTCTGGAATTTAGCCAGTCAAAAAAGTGATCCAACTCTGTCTGGCTCCCCTGCCACAGGAGCCAGACATCGTCGATGCACCGGAACCATTGTTGTATGTTACTTGAGAATGGGTTGTGATTGTATAGGAATCTTTCCTCATATTGCGCCATGTACAGTACCGCCATCTCCGGCGCGTAAGGACATCCCATGGCCGTACCTTTGATTTGAACAAAATAGTAATTTTCAAATTTAAAATAATTACTGCGGAGAGAAATCCCTGCCAGTAGTATGATAAATGAGGTGGGTACCCTGTGTGGTCTTTCTCTCTGTTCCAAGTACAATTCCATGACCTGGAGTGCCTCATCTTGGGGGATTTGGGTGTAGAGTGAATTGACATCTAGTGTCACCATCAGCTCTTTTTCATCATTGAACATCTTCCCTTCTACTTTCGTGATAAAGTCGGTTGTATCTCTCAAGTATGATTTTACTCCCCGCACAAATGGTTTAAAAAAGAAGTCCATGTACTTCGAGACCGGCTCTAAAACAGAATCACAGCCCGACACGATCGGTCTTCCTGGAGGAGTTTGACTGTTTTTATGTATTTTCGGTAGAAAATACAGAACAGGGGTTCTTGGTGATTTCTTGTTTAAAAACTCATGTTCTTTAGGTCCTAAGAATCCTTCTTCCAGGCCTGCATTGGTGATTTTAGCAATCTTATCCTGAATTTCACATACAGGATCCTCCCTAACTGGTCTGTACCATTCTCGATTTTCTACATGTGATTTTCCTTCATCAAGGTACATAGTGCGGGGCCAGATGACAACCGCCCCACCTTTGTCTGCTTGTTTTATCGAAATCAATGTGTCTGCCTTCTGATCATGAATGGCTGTTAGTTGGCCTTTGCTAATATTGAAGACCCAGAGTACAAGAAAGGCTTCAGTTATATTAATACAAAGTGTAGCCGAGACCTAATGGTACACACCATCGAAACAGCACAAAGACTTTGTAAACAAGAAGAGAAAGAAATAGAGGAACTTGTAAAGACTATTGCAGATAATCAGACGGCTACAGAAACAAGAACGCTATTGGAAAAAATAGAGAAGGAAATACAAGTCTTTAAGGATAACACAATTAACGCTAAAACAGCTCAATTCGAGAAACACTCTAAAGCTTTTAAAATAGAGCAGGTGTATCCATTCCTAAAAGAAGATTTCTACACTCAGGCAGATTCTAGGGGCGCTCTAAATTCGTTCCAAGGAACAGGTTCATCACTTTTTCAGACACCTCTTCTTCTAATTCTTCTCCTGATTCAAGACAGGGCAATTCCAAAAAGCAAGGTCCCTCTACATCGTCTTTTTTAGCCAAGGGCGGCCAGCCAAGGGTTCGCTTCAAGCAGCCGTGGGAAATGCGAACACGCAGCAGGTATTAAAAGAACTAGACAGTTCAAATATAGTCAATCTTTCGAATAAACAATTGACAAAGGATGAAGAAACAGTACTAGGTCTAGGACTCAAGTTTGTCCCTAAAAGACGGACTGACTTTACTAAACTGAAGTTAGAGGCATTAGAATTTTGCCGTAAAATTCGGCTGAAGGCTTTTTGTGCTGGTGCTGAAATGACGTCAAGTAAAGAAACTACAGGCCTTAGGGTCAAGCCAAAATTTATACCTACACAAAATATTCCAAAACAAATTTATGCCTTTGAGCAATCGGTGTTATCATTGATCACGAAATTGGAACAAACGAAAGGCTTTGTGCATAACAATATTAGCAAAGGCCAACTAACAGCCATTCATGATCTGAAGGCAGACACATTGATTTTGATAAAACAAGCAGACAAAGGTGGGGCGGTTATCATCTGGCCCCGCACTATGTACCTTGATGAAGGAAAATCACATGTAGAAAATCGAGAATGGTACAGACCAGTTAGGCAGGATCCTGTATATGAAATTCAGGATAAGATTGCTAAAATCACCAATGCAGGCCTGGAAGAAGGATTCTTAGGGCCTAAAGAACATGAGTTTTTAAACAAGAAATCACCAAGAACCCCTGTTCTGTATTTTCTACCGAAAATACATAAAAACAGTCAAACTCCTCCAGGAAGACCGATCGTGTCGGGCTGTGATTCTGTTTTAGAGCCGGTCTAGAAGTACATTGACTTATTTTTAAAAGCCATTGTGCGGGGAGTCAAATCATACTTGAGAGATACAACCGACTTTATCACGAAAGTAGAAGGGAAGATGTTCAATGATGAAAAAGAGCTGATGGTGACACTAGATGTCAATTCACTCTACACCCAAATCCCCCAAGATGAGACACTCCAGGTCATGGAATTGTACTTGGAACAGAGAGAAAGACCACACAGGGTACCCACCTCATTTATCATACTACTGGCAGAGATTTCTCTCCGCAGTAGTTATTTTAAATTTGAAAATGACTATTTTGTTCAAATCAAAGGTACGGCCATGGGATGTCCTTACGCGCCGGAGATGGCGGTACTGTACATGGCGCAATATGAGGAAAGATTCCTATACAATCACAACCCATTCTCAAGTCACATACAACAATGGTTCAGGTACATCGACGATGTCTGGCTCCTGTGGCAGGTGAGCCAGACAGAGTTGGATCACTTTTTTGACTGGCTAAATTCCAGACACATGGATATTACATTTTCCATCCAGTCCAGCAAAACGACTATGACTTTTCTTGACGTCACAGTAGGCACCAGTGAACAAAAGCTGAAAACCTCCCTATATAAGAAGGAGACGGATAGAAACACTATACTCCACTATAGGAGCTCACATCCACAGTGTTTAAAAGAGAATCTTCCGTACGGACAACTGTTAAGGATAAGGAGGAACTGCACGGACGTGGCAGATTTCGAGACCCATGCAATGACTTTTTGTACCGAAATGGAGAAAAGAGGTTACCCAAAAAAATTGTTAAAACATTAAAAAAAATGGGCAAGATTCAACCCTAGAGGAAATCTTTTGCAGATCAAGGATAAGGGGAAGTTGGACAAACTTGTCTGTGTAACAACATTTGGGTCACACACAAACAAGTTCAGGCAGATCATATTGAGAAATTGGCACCTTCTGGAGAATTTAGAACATCCACTACAGAAACCGATCTTCGCCATGCGAAAAAATTTGAGCACAGGCCAACAGAAAATCAGAGCGGATAGCTACATTCCCAAGCCCAAGAGTGACTTAATCACTCAATGGAATTTGAAACCAGTTTCTGGCCACCACAAGTGTGGCCGATGCATGCCTGCTCAACGATACTGGAAGGAAACATATTTGATCACAATGGGATCAAATGGAGACATGATATGTTTACAAATTGCACGACTGAAAATGTCATCTACGCTGTTCTGTGCCCCTGCAACAAAATATATATTGGAAAAACATCCCAGGCGGTAAATGCAAGGATCACACAACACAGATCAAGGATCAAGAAAAAGGTTCTAACTGCACCTATGGTGGAACACTTCTTGTCCGAAAATCACAGCGAAAACGAGTTCAAATGGACCGTTCTAGCATGGATTGATCCCAAACACCGATCACCATGCATTGAGGACGCCTTATTACGCATAGAGGCGTACCTAATCATGAAATTTGACAGCATTAACACAGGCCTCAACTGCATGAGTGAACTTAATAAGGTATGACATATTCCAATTCCAGTCGTACACGCAGTGGGACTACCAGTGTGTGGTTCTGCGACACCCTGCATGCAACTAAAATAAGGCAACCACCTTTATAGCTTTTCTTAATCATACACATTTTTTGTTCTATTTCTGTAAATATTTGAAGTTTACACAAGGATAAACTTGTTTTAACTACAGGAAACAGGTAATCCCCCTTTTTTGTAAAAAACAAAATACATTTCCCATAATCAATCAATCAATCAATCACGGCATTTGTATAGCGCACTACTCACCCGGAGGGTCTCAAGGCGCTTAGGGGAGGGGGGGTCTGCTACTGCTCGAACAGCCAGGTCTTGAGCTGCTTCCTGAAGGCGAGGTGGTCCTGGGTCAGGCGGAGGTGGGTCGGGAGGGAGTTGCAAGTCTTGATAATGCACTTGAAATAGTAGTTTGAGCTCCATGCTCCCATTGGCAGAACGTGCCGATCACATAATAGCACGGTTTTCACCTGTTTAAAATCACAAATGAACTAACCACAAGTCGACACAAACCGCGTTGGGAGAGACACCATGAGGCTGTCAGGTTTCGCCAGTAAAAAGTTAGGAAATGAAGACAACTTAGAGCCTGTAAACACTCCCACATTGAACGTGCAATGAAGATTTAAAACAAACTCTTCTTTTTTCTTCTAAAGCACGAAATAAATTAAACGAACAAGAGGGCAGGTGTGACATTTATTGCAGTTCCCACAAGAAACGTGAGTAAATGATGCTCATTCTCTCGCCTCGCAATTGTCAAAACACCGTTTATTTTTCACTAAACATTAAAGCTGAAATGCTCCCACTATGCTTTTTCAGGCACACGCCCTGGAAGCCATTATTTCAACATCATGTTTTGGTGATTAAACAAAAGATACATCACCCAGACAGAACTCGAGAAGGTAATTCTTTCAAAAAATGAACCTGTTCCCTGCCACTTGTAAATAAATGCACAGTTAAGACACATGAACGTTTTTTTTATTCAAAAACATTATATTTTGTTGCAGAAGGGTGCCCACAGCTTGCATGACATTAAGTAGGACAGCGCCAATTTTGCCAAAATGAAGGTATGTTGCCCACAATGACTAGGTTTATGCAGCATCAGTGTTTTCTTAACGGATTGAGGAATTTCACTAAAAATCACTTCGTTTTTTGTTGTTACAAACAGTTTCCCATGGAAATGATTAATCCCGCCCTGAAGAGAGTCCTGTAATTGAAAAACCAGGACTCGAAACGCGTCGGCAACGGCATTTATTCCTACAAAGGCATTTAATTCCTTACCCAACTAGAGAAATTAAACTATTGGGGTTGGATCTATTCACCCTTGTATGAACTGAATAGGGATATTCAATCATTTATACACTAATGGTTTTTTATTGTAATCAATTCTGTTTGTAAATGTATTGAGTTGTTCAACATGTGATTATTTGTATAATGCATAATTTATGTTTTCTGTTTATATTGTACAATTCATGTTGTTGTTTACGTTACAGTATAGTCATTTGGCACACTGTTTAGTTGATAATGTTTTCTTTCTTTGCCAAATTCACGATCAAAACTTTAAAATTGAATAAAGAAAAGGCATGAGTAATTGCCAGGATAAACCTACGAAGTTGGGTTTATCTTGTTTCACACAAATAATGTGCAGAAACAACTAGAGGCCTAGGTACAATTTTCTCTATTTCTACAATTTCTGGCCCTACCTACCCTCTAACCCTCAGGGCCAAACCCCTTCCTTTCTTACATTTAATAAATGATAGCCAGGGGGATTTAAGACCAATTGTCCAGATTTAAAGAATTACGAGCCACTGCTCTATTGAGTTTGAGATCCTCCTTGAGCCAGATAGATAACCAGAAAAGCAAGGGGCATAAACAAATCAAGTCAACAATCTACCCCAAACCCAATTCCTTATGGACAATCTCGCTACGGGTTCCTTGGGGAACCAATGAGCAGGTATGAATATGCACCATTTAGATTGCTCACAATTTTGGCAAGATCTTGGTGTAGACATTAGCTAGGAATACAGAGGAAGGGGACTGAGTGAATTGACTCCATCTCAGATTGAGCTGCCATCAATATTCATGCTATCAGTTTTAATATTTTTTAAAAATAATCAAATATTTCCTCAACATAAAGCTTATTTCTGCACTTTAGTTTTGCATATACTCTTCAGTAAAACAAGATATTAATATGTAAATCAAGCCTTTAAAATTATTGTGTGAGCTTCATTATGTGTGCATCCTTCAGGGTAAAGTGATCCAGTAACCCACACACAAATGTATTCTTGATTGTCTCTAGCAGGAATTGATTACTCCATGTGCATTGCCTCCAGGTAAGTTGTGGGAGATGCATGCTTCTCCCACCCAAACTGGTAAGTTGGATCAAACCTGTGCTTGACTGAGAGTCATGGAAAATGTACTGGGCTCTACATACAAGGGGGCTTGTAGAAAAGTGTTTTCAAAAATTTGCTGTTTGAAGATTAAACCTGTGAGAACTCTAAATCATTGACTACCTGTGTTGCCTGTAGCCTGATCCTTTAGAGCGTCTGTGGCCTGTAATAGTCTGTAAGATCTATGCCTCATAATTTATTGCTGCATGGCCATGTAAGCTCTACAGGAAAACTTTAGTCTTTAAAGCCTGAGCCTGCATTAGAATTTATATAACATGGGGGATTGATGTGTGAAAAGTTGAATGTCATTTCTATGATTTTTTAACTTGAGAAACTCATTTTTCTTAAATAGGAGCAAATGGGCTGTAAAACCAGATGTGATATCTGAGTTGAGCCCCAACTAGCTCTCCCACAAAAGGGTGCTTACTGCCAGGATACACTCACGGGTGAAAGTGACCTTTAAAGATACACATAATATTACAATGTAAAGTACATTTATTTAATGTCCATGATGTACAAATACCGTTTCCCCAAAGGTTGAAATGTAATCCACATTGTGATGCAATGAATTAAACTCCTAAATATGTGCCATATTAGGTTTCTATTTAAGTCTGTGAACATTAGGTGCTAGTTGTATTTGTTTATTCATATAGTCTTGCAAATTAGAGTCCTTTAGACAATATATATATATTTTTTTCTGAGTTTTATATAGCGCGAACTTGACCCGAAGGTAACTGGTATCTGAGCGCTTTACATGAGCACCAGTTTCATTACACATGGACACATTCATTTTTGTTAGGCACAGGGAGATTAAGGGATTTGCCCAGAATCACAGGATGTTGAGCGTCATTGTGGAGACTCGAACCAGGTTGCCTAGATTTGAGATCGATCACTCTACCCGTTAGGCCACATCCTCTCCCCAATATTTATATCCTATATCCAAATCCTCAAAGGACATTGGTCACATAGATGTGTAAGTTGAGTCAGTGTTCAAAGTCTGTGGCCTTAGTCCAAAAGTGTGAAATTCAAAAACATAGAGTGAATAGGCTAGACAATTCTCAACCAAAGAAAAAGTATCTTCTACTTCTTAAGTCACAATCTCCTACCATTTTTTCTCTCTTTGCAACTATTCTCACCCACCTCTGATCTTGTGCATTTTCTATGTTCAAGAATATGTCATTTCAGTGCAACTTGGTAACCAATCAGTTTTGTAACTGGAATACCTCCTTGCGGAGGAGGAGCTACGCGCCGGACAAAGATGGCCTCATGAGCTCTCGGCTCTGCTGTGACCGTCCCCAGCCCCAACATCCTCAGAGAGAAGGTTGCGGGTCCGGCTCGGACTGCCGAGAAGTGCAGGCCCTTCTTCCCCTTGGCTGGGACCTTTGCGGTAAGACAGAGCCCATGCGGAGAGAGCCGTGGTGGGTCGATTGAGACTCCGATCCAACGGAGTAGCAGACGGACTGGGAGACCAGGGGAGTGGTGGTCCCGTGTTGATGCGGATGTGCACCATGAGCCGCCCCGGCGAGAATCATAGAGAATATCCTTAGTGGCCGGGCAGTTACGCAGAAGGGCCCTAAGCGACAACCGACTGGCGTATTCTGCGGCTAAATCCTGGAACTAACACCGGTGCAGGCCGAGAGCTGATCCAATAATGGCGACCAAACCGGACAGTGAGAAGCACTCTTCCAGGGTAGCGAAAGGACTGAAGCACTTACAGACCAATAAGCTGGATCGATATACGATGCCCAAAGGTTCCCCAACAGACTCGAGACACACCATTGTGGCGGGAGGAGATTCCTCTGGAACCAGCGGCGGAGTTAACGTTCCTTGATGTAATATCAGCAGTAGATGGGGTCAAATCCTCCCTCGGGCAAAAAATGGAGGCGCTCGACACTAAGCTGGACACGGTATCCATAGGAGTAAATCTCATACGTGCGGACCTTACTAAAGTTAATGAAAAGGTCAAATCACTGGATATAAAGACAGCCAGTCTGACGGACGACGTGGCGCGGCTCCAGCAGGAAGTGCGCAAGCTCAAATCTTCCCATGAAATGGCTGAGCGTAAGCTGGACGAATATGAAGGGAGGGCCTGGCACAATATTATCCGCATCTTAGGTGTGCCTGAAAAATCTGAAGGCCCGGCCCCAGACCTGTTTGTTAAAGACCTCATTCTCATGCATCTTAAGCCAAAGGGGATTGGTAAATTCTTCACCATTGAGCGCGCGTACAGGGTTACAGGAGGGAGGCCGAGGCCCGGTGCGCCCCCGCGTCCTAAGATTGCCAGGGTCCTGAACTTTAGGGACAGAGACGCTATCGTGCAGGCCGCCCGATCGGGAGACCCCCTACGATACGAGAACGTGGTGCAGAAGCAACGCTGGAACTTCCTCGCAGTCAAGAAAAAACGAAGGCACAAGGGGATCAAATATACTATGATGTTCCCGGCGCGTTTGAGGGTGGAGGCCGAGGGAAGGGCATGGTTTTTCGATAGACCTGAAATTGCATCTGACTGGATCGACAGCCGTCCTCCCGATGGCTCCGGGTCTCGAGACGGAGGTGATGAGCAAGCACCGGGGGTACAAGAATAGATCAGTCACCTATCCTCAAGGACTGTATGTACATTGTCAGGTATTTGGGGATGGATCCACCGCTAGGATATCGGCCTATTCTCAGGGTGAACGGAACTGTAACTTGAAATGTGAGCTTTGAGGGACAATTGTGTTTAACTAGATACAGGTTGGGGGGGTGGAGACAGGACGCCGGCCTCCCTCCTCTTTACTACCTTTAGTTGCATGTAGTTTTCGTGTGTACTGCTACAGGCACTCTGCCTGTTGGGGATGGATGTACGCCGTGAGCAGGGGTGCAGGGAGGGAGGGAGGAAGGGGGTAGGGGTTGTATTGATTTTTGTTTCTGAGTTTACATTGTTTGATTGTTTGTTTTTCTCTACGCTAATGAGCAGCAAAGCAGAGCTGGGAATTTTTTCACGGAGGCTGAATGTCAAATGATAGAAGGAGATCAGGGGTCAAGGTGCTTAGTTGGAATGTGAACGGGCGGGGTCGACAAACTGAAGTGGGGCATGGTCAACCAATTCATTAGACGGCACGCCCCAGTCATGATCCTTTTACAGGAAACTTATCTGATTGGGAAACAATTTATGGCTTTTCAAAGGGGAGGGTATAGGCTGGTGGCACATGCAGGTTTCAATAGAGGGGCTGGGCTCCGTTCCTCTCACAGACCCACAGGCCATAGCGGATACATTTTCGGCTCACTACTGCTCAGTCTATACTACGACTGGCAGGTTCACGGAAGCAGACAATGCGGAATGGTTAAGAGATATAAGACTCCCTACCCTCTCCGTCGAAAACAGAGAATACCTAGATTTCCCTATTACTGATGAGTAGGTGGCACAGGCGATCCGGGGAGTGAACTCAGGTAAAGCTACATGGCCCAATGGGATCCCCATTGATTGTATAAATTAAACTCCAACAAACTGGCCCCCTAATTTTGATCTATGTTACTAGAGGGTAGGGAGGAGGGACTGCTGCCATATGACCAATGAGTGGCAAATATAGTGGTCATATACAAGGACGGTAAGCAGAGAACTAGCTGTGTCTCTTATCGTCCGATATCGCTGTTAAATGTTGAGCCTAAGGTCATCGCTAAACTATTGGTGACGCGTCTGATCAAGGTAATCACCACTTTGATACACCCAGATCAATCAGGCTTTATGCCTCATCCAAACACTGCCCTCAACCTGCAACACTATATTGGAGCCGGCAGTTATAGTTTCGTTGGATGCCACTATGGCATTTGATATGGTTAAATGGCCCTATTTATTTGCGGTCTTTAGGTTAGGTTTTGGGGAGGAATATAGCAGCTGGATTCGACTCCTGTACTCAGGCCCAATGGCCTGGGTGGTGGTCAACAACCGCAAGTCCCTCGACTTTCATTTCAGTAGAGGTACCCGGCAAGGGTGGCCCCTGTCTCCACTCCTGTTTGCCTTAGCGGTGGAGCCGCTGGCCGCTTGGATCAGGCAGGACCGATCCATTCGCGGATTGCGATGGTCGCCGGGCTGGGAGGACAAGGTATCACTGTATGCGGATAACGTCCTGCTGTATCTCACAAATCCTAGGGGCTCATTGATCTGTCTCCTCGATGTGCTGGCAATATTTGGAAGGTACTCTGGATTCACCATAAATTGTCTCAAATCGGTGGTCTTTGTCCTACGGGGTGAACCACCAATAATACCGAGTGGCTCCCCGATTCAAATGGTGTCGAAAGGGTCCTGCTACCTCGGAATCTATGTGACCTTAGACTCCACACTCTGTTATGCTAGGAATCTGGATCCACCCCTGCAAAGACTCAAGAACTAAGTCGCACACTGGAGAGCTCTTCCTCTGACCATGTTGGACAGTGCTGTCCTATTCAAAATGATGGCGCTCCCACACTTCCTATATGCACTTAAAAACACGATGGACCCGGTTCCCGCGTCCTATTTCAAAGAAATGGAGAGTCTCCAGAGGCAGCTCTTATGGGGGTGCAGACCACGCATCGCATTCTCCAAATTGATCCTAAACTGGTACGATGGGGGAATTAGTCTGCCAGACTTAAAGAAGTACTACTGGACGTCTCAGCTGGTAGCGATCAACCATGGGATCTATGGGCAACCAGACAACACCGGTTATGCTATGGACAGATGGCTACTCCCTGGGGGGGACTATACTAGAGTGCTATACGCAAAACCCCATAGATACCTGTTGACTGGACCTACCGCACATGCCGTACACGTATGGCATGCAGCTACCAAACACCTGTAATGGGATAATAAGCTCACGCATACTGCGCCACTGTGGAGTTCAGAGAGACTAAGTAACCTCTGGAAATCCAAGGAGTTCGATAAATGGGACCTTATAGGAATATCCAGAATCGAAGACATTTGGGGGGAGGGTACGGTACAATCGTTCTCGACACTGCAAGCGCAATATAAATTGTCGGACACTGAGCTTTACCGTTACTTACAAATCCGCCATGCATTATTAACTCATGTGCCCAGTGGCTCGTAACTCCCGAAGCCTCCCCCCTTGAGGACAGAGTGCTCGACGGACATCTCCCCAAAAAAAACATATCCCTAACATATAGGAAGCTGATCAACAATATGGAGAATCCATTATCGGCCTTAAGAGGGAAATGGACCGGAGACGGTCTAGAACTTGACGATGAAGACTGGCAGGAAGCGGTTTCCTCCCCACGAATGGTCGCAATCCAGGCCAGGCTGAGGTTAGTGCAGCTTAAAATATTGCATAGGGTCTATGTCACGGGTCCGGGCAAGGTTTGCATGGGACGGGCGGAGAGCGGTGAGTGCAGACGGGGGTGCGGGGAGGTAGGAACGTTCATGTACATATTGTGGAACTGTCAAAAGATAGAACGGTACTGGACAGACATTCATTGCATATTGCGGTCGAAGTTGGGGGTGGATCTGCAGCCGGAAGCTCAAGATGTATATTGAATGTCTGGGAGACCTCAGATCTTAACGCAACCACCACACAGTGGACTACACTTGCATACATGGTAGTAAAACGTAACATTGCACAATTGTGGGGAGCCGGTCAACCACCCCGGGTGAGGAAGTGGAAGGAAGATCTAGGCTGGTGTATGTACAGAGAAAAGTCAGTCTTCATAGCGAGGGGAAGCCCTGGGAAGTGGATTAAGGTCTGGGGAGCGTGGAACCGATATAGAGGTGACATCTGTCTCTCACCAAGCTGTCAGACGGACTTGGACACTTTTGATACCCCTTAAATGGACTCATGTAATATCTGTGAATTATTTTGAAAATGTGAATTGTCTCTGTGATGGACGTAACAGCCTGCTTGTATTTAATTTGCTGTGATTTGGTCGAATTGTTTAATAAAAAGAAATATAAAAAAAATACAATACCTCCATGCTCCGAAGTCCTTTCTTTAATCGTTTACAGCTGTTAAAAAAACCTCATGTTACCAAAACACAATTGAAGCCCGAGGGGAGTCTTACCTCATGTGAAACAACATAGTATTTTACTTAGGGCTGAATCTAATTGGTTTCTTGGCGGGGGATGGGAGGATGGGGAAAGAGGATGTTATAAATAAGAAAGAGGAGATTAGCCAAAGAGACATGCAATCTACATATACACCTTCAAAAGTTTGTCAAAATTGAAAGGCGCAGTCAACTCTGGTGAATTGCCATGCATAAGGAAATGAAAAAAAAATCATGGATACATTAATTGTGACTGTGAGCATGATGACACACATCAAACAGGCGTTTCAAGTAGCTACAGCTACTGACCATTACTTTTTTTAACGTTTCAATGGATTCCAAGTCTCGGCAACCCCCGGACACACTTTACAATCTAATAGCGTAGGAGCTAGAAAGAATGGCACTTTCCTTTTATCTTCAGAGAATGAGCTAAATAAAGGAAAGCAAAAAACACAAAATCTTAATTAGGCCTTAAATTACTCTAGAATGGGAGCAATGGATGAGCTGGTCGGTGGATTGCTCATTCAATTGAATTCGATATACCGCCTCAATATGTCAGCACAAAGGCATTCTTCACTGTCTCCTCATTAGAATATCTGCCATTGCTTGGCTGTCACGGGGAATGGAATGGCCGGAAACACGTGACCCCAGCATTAGTGTGGGCCACATGCACATTCTCTTCCGGAAGAGAAAGAACACCCTCTCATGACATCTTCCCCGCTGTCAAAATGGATTGTAAATTCTCGACATTCCTAGCACAAAGCATCACTTTGAAAATAAAGCTTACATACCATGATCAAAAGCGGGCAAACGTTCTTCAAGCTAGTTAGCAGGAACCTTTCTGTTCCCTTCTTAGGACCTTTAGACTTCAGAAAACTCTACATCATTCAGCGAAGCGGGCTGGCAGCCCTAGAACAGCATGTCTTAGAAGATGTATTACATTGATAGTCTACAGGGATAGATGTGAAGTGGTGTTGCTGTTAAAATAATGTGATCATATTCTCAAAAGCAAAACCAGGACAGGCTTTACACGTGGGAGTACAGCTAAATGTTGGCACCAACCATAGCCACAAAGAGATTATAAAGACATAATGACAGCACCTATCGATAGACACGAATAATACTACAAATCTACAAGACAGATTATAGGAAAGGAAGACAAAAAGCCCAGAGTTTTAGAGAATGTGCAGAAAACGTCTTGAAAAATAACAAGTGCCGGTGCCAACGTTTTCCACAGAAGTCTGAGGCTGGTGCTACTTGAATGTCGACTTGCCAAATATCAAGGATGCAGAACCCCCGCACTTGGCCCACTCCAATTAGTACACATCCCACATATACATTTACAAATAAACTTACACCAGCCATGGTACATCATTTACCTCGTGGTCTGTCCATATTTCAGGATGGCAAGGCTATAAAACCATTATTACAAAATCCTAACTCATTTTGAGTGTGTCAATTCATTCTGACAAGATCATAAATCATAATTACGAGACAGGTCATAAATCACAGTTGACAGGTCAGAAATCATCTGTGCTCTGCAAAAATCGTTTTGGCAGGATCATAAACCCTTGTTGCATGACAGCTCATAAATCATCAACAGTTGACATGTCCCAAATCATCTCTCCCATATATCAATCAAGTCCTTGTCATTTGCTTCTCATCTTTCTGCCACTTTTTGTTGTTGAGGCCATCCTTCATGCAGCTTTTGGGGTCATAAAGTTTGTTGGTCTTTTGGTGGTTCTTTCTCTGATTGTGAGGGGTGTACCGTCTTACTGCTGTTACTTAGGCATCAACTCACTACATGGTCTATCCATTTTGTGCCCTGCCAACAGGTGGGTCTGAGCTGTGAGTGTCATGCTCCGCTCCCTCCCCCATCAGCCTACTTACCCTGCTATAATAAGGCATCCCAAGGTAAGTGACCGTCCTCTGGCACACTGCCCTTCGGTGTTCTGCCTTTACCAACCAACACACCCCTTTTACCACTGGTCAGACCTCTTAGCCCTGTAACAATTATTTGCGTGGGTGGGTGGTTCTCGATTGGTGTGGGTGGGTGGGTGGTTCTCGATTTCCCTGTGCACTGTCCCTGCCTCATTGAATGTACCTACTGTAGGGGCAGCACAGTCCTTTAAACCCCTTGTGCCCCAGCTGAGGGTGCAGTGGCATCCCCCCATAGGGGGTTTAAACATTACTTGTCCTTACTGGGCCCTCATTGGCTAGTTGGCTTTGCATCGACCTTAGCGCACATACTTTCTTTGAGGCTGAGGTGGTGGGGGCTTCGGGGGCGGAACACCCTTCCTCTCGTTGTTTGCCACTAATATTGTATTTCCAATATTTTATTTATTAACTGTACAATTAATTAAAATCATTACAGTAAAAACAATCCCCGTAGAAAAACTAGAACAGTGGTACTAAAAGCGTCAATTTGTGTTGTTTGCCAATAAGGTGGCTTGGACTGGTTATTTCTGGGTCTCGGGCGGCCATTATTACACCAGCCCCTGATGCCCCCTTCGGGCGGCCTCTGCAATGGTGTTGATTCCACCTCATGCCTCTTTGATCCACCATAACTCACGGAAATACTGACTACCTCATTGAAGGAAACGTGAGTCCTAGGTACTTATTGTATCAGGACACAAGTCCCTCTCCCTCCTGTGTGGTGGCATACTTTATCCTGGAACCCCTTCATGGCACTGATCAAAACAGAGTGTAAGGCTACAACCCACTGAGCTGTTGTGGAGCTCAAGAGGATTTTTTAAAGTTGTGGGGGAGGCCGGACCCTGCCTCTCCCTAATGCTGTGTGTTATGTGGGTGACTATGTCCCCTTTATTCAGACTTCATACATATATTTAAATTATGCAAAACTGGCAGCCAAACACATTTAAAGTTGATGTTTGATTAATTAACCCCTCTATGGCATAATGAATCCTGGAGGAATACAAGTGATCCTCGATATTGGATCAGGGTCTCCTTGGATTTTGAATGTGGCGGGGCAGTGCAGGATTGAAGTTCAGGTGTGATGTAACATGAGTGTCCTGGTAGAAATGTGACCTTGCACACTGTTTTGGTGAATGTGTAACCTCCCTCTCTCCAAAATAGAGTCAAGTATTTAATGAATTGGAACGAGATCGCCAAAGCAGGGGCAAGTATTTAATGCGTCTCCTCCAAATCTGCAATGGCTGATAACCCTATGTTAAAATGCCCACAAGCCTCACTAACAGTGATTAGGTGGTTTCTTGTATATAACTTTATGATGCCCTAAGTTCGCCACAAAGCACTCAATAGGAGAGATAAAAAAGCGACCTAGAGAGAGGAAAAAAGCGCTCAAGGGAGGGGTGAGCATAGAACATTGTGAAAGTACTAATCCTTCCCTCAAACGCTTGAAACTCGGCATGCAGAGCAATGGTGTCTTGCGAGTTGTCAGAAAGGAGGATGCATAAAAAGAAAGGACAGTTAGATGCTGAGGAGGACAGGGAAAACCTGAACTACCCAGGCTTAATGGCTGTTCAACTACATTTTGCATTGTGAACATGAACAGTGATGATGAATGTGAAGGTGAAGTGCAGCACGAGTCAAACACAGCACAAATCAATCAATCAATCAATCAAGGCATTTATAGAGCGCACTACTCACCCGGAGGGTCTCAAGGCGCTTGGGGGGGGGGGGGGGTGCCGCTACTGCTCGAACAGCCAGGTCTTGAGCTTCTTCCTGAAGGAGAGGTGGTCTTGGGTCAGGCGAAGGTCGGTCGGGAGGGTGTTCCAGGTCTTGGCGGCCAGGTAGGAAAAGGACCTTCCTCCTGTTGTCGCTCTTCGGATGCGGGGGACGGCGGCGAGGGCGTGGTTGGTCGATCGGAGGTGGCGTTTGGGAGCGTAGAAGTTGAGGCGGTTGTTGAGGTAGCTCAGGCCATGGTCGTGTAGGGCTTTGTGTGCGTGGGTGAGGAGACGGAAGGTGATTCTCTTATTGACGGGGAGCCAGTGCAGGTCTCTCAGATGTCCGGAGATGTGGCTGCGTCGGGGGATGTCGAGGATGAGTCTGGCTGAGGCGTTCTGGATCCGCTGGAGTCTCTTCTGGAGATTGGCGGTGGTTCCGGCGTAGAGGGCGTTGCCGTAGTCCAGTCGGCTGGTGATGAGGGCCTGGGTGACCGTCTTCCTGGTCTCGGTGGGGATCCACCGGAAGATCTTCCGTAGCATGCGCAGGATGTTGAAACAGGACGCGGAGACGGCGTTGACTTGTCTGGTCATGGAGAGGGAGGAATCCAGGATGAAGCCCAGGTTGCGTGCGTGGTCTGTCGGTTTGGGTGTGGTGCCCAGGGCGGGGGGCCACCAGGAGTCGTCCCAGGCGGAGGGCGAGGAGCCTAGGATGAGGACTTCCGTCTTGTCTGAGTTCAGTTTCAGGCGGCTGGTCGTCATCCACTCGGCTACGTCTTTCATCCCTTCGTGGAGGTTGGTTCTGGCGGCGGCGGGGTCGTTGGTCAGGGAGAGGATCAGCTGGGTGTCGTCGGCGTAGGAGATGATGTTGAGGTTGTGTTGGCGTGCGATGGCCGCAAGGGGGCTCATGTAGACGTTGAAGAGGGTGGGGCTGAGCGAGGAGCCCTGAGGAACGCCGCAGATGACTTCCGTGGCTGCAGATCTGAACGGTGGCAGGCGTACTCTCTGTGTCCTTCCAGCGAGGAAGGAGATGATCCACTCCAGAGCCTTTTCCTGGATTCCGATGTTGCTGAGGCGCTGCACTAGGGTGCGGTGGCAAACAGTGTCGAACGCCGCGGAGAGGTCTAGGAGGATGAGGGCTGCTGTTTCGCCGTTGTCCAGCAGGGCTCGGATGTCATCGGTGGCAGCGATGAGGGCGGTCTCGGTGCTGTGGTTGGCTCGGAAGCCAGACTGTGAGGGGTCGAGGGATCCATTCGTCTCGAGGAAGGCGGCCAGCTGCTTGTTGACGGTCTTCTCGATGACTTTGGCTGGAAACGGGAGGAGCGAGATGGGGCGGTAATTCTTGAGTTCGGTGGGGTCCGCTGTTGGTTTCTTTAGTAGAGCGCTGATTTCGGCGTGCTTCCAGCTCTCAGGGAAGGTGGCGGTGTCGAAGGAGGTGTTGATGATGTCCCGCAGGTGGGGTGCGATGACAGCGTCGGCCTTGTTGAAGACGTGGTGAGGGCAGGGGTCTGTCGGAGATCCGGAGTTAAATCTAGATGTAACATTTTTTTTATGATGCTAATAAGGAGTGTGATCGCCTTCAGTGAAGAAACAACCCCTCTCATAGTTTGTGGAGTCAGAATTCTCTTGTTGCTATTCCCTAATCAATATATTATACAGTGTGTTAAGTGGGAGGAAAACGCCATTATCTCTTGCGGAGGTTGCTTAAGGGTTGTGGTGTGTGGCCTAAGAAACATGAATAAAAGAAGCATTAGCAAAGCCAATTGGCCTGGCGTTGCCTTCCAGCCTTTTGCCAATTATTGTTTTGTCATGGTTTTTGCCAAATTGTATTGTTCTGGAAGCTTCTGGGTGTTTGGCAATCTAAAACAAATTGACCAACGGCAAAAATGTTTCCTGGTCTCAAAAAAACACACATAGTACTCCTTGATACTGAAAGGAACTACTTTGTGAGAAAGAAAGGAAGAAAGAAAGAAAGAAAGAAAGAAAGAAAGAAAGTAAGAAAGAGAAGGAAAGAGAAGGAGCGATGGAAACAAGAAACAAAGGAAGAAAATGGAAAGAAAGTAGGAAAGGAAGCAAAAAGAATGAAAGTAAGTCCGAAAGCAGGATAGAAGGAAAGAAATTAAGACACAAAGAAAGAAAGCATGAAAGAAAGAAAAACATGAAAGCAAGAAAGAGAGCAGGAAAGCAAGAGAGAAAACTAGAAAGAAAGAAGGAAAGGAAGCAGGAAAGAAGGAAAGAAACTGATAAACACATGGACAACGCGGTTCTCCTCGTATGCACCCCCAAAGGGCTACGGGGATTGATAGATGGCTTTGTCTCCTTTATGGAGAATTTAGACTTGTCCCCCAATCTATCTAAGTCGTTCGTCATGGAAGTGGGGAAAAAAACTAACAAAAAATATGATTATACGATTGGCTCTCATTGTCTGGAAAAGGTGCACTCGTTCTCATATTTAGGGATTTGATTTGACACACGCCTTAATTTTAAAGCCCAATTAGTACAGAAATGTCGCACACTAGCGAGTTGCTCCGGAGCAAATTCTGAGACTATATAGTTCCATGTGTTGTGCCAAAATTCTTTATGGAAGTGAGGTATGGGGTTTTATTGATAAGCAGCACTTACAAACCGAAGAAAACAAGTATCTGTGGCGGCTACTCAAAGTGCCCCAGAGTACACCGTCACATCTTATTCATGAAGAACTGGGTGTTAGTTTTGTTAGAGACAGGCTGGAAGTTAAACCCCTAACCTGTTGGGTTAAAATCTGGACGAACCCAGAGACCTCATTTACTAAGCAGATCATAATAGACTGCCTTACCCGCGACCGGGGACTGCACATCCCCTGTCTCAAGTACGTAAAGGAGACTCTAGTTGGCATAGGATGTGCAGACCTTTTTAATAATCCAACAAAAATGTTAGTTCAGGATAAGGCCTTGGTGAAAGACCGGTACCAGAAATATGTTACATCACTTAGGGAAGATAGGGAGCTGGTCAAGCCATCAGTTAGAGCTCATCTCTTGACTAAATCATGTCTGGGAATTGAGCCTTATTTATCTTATTTTCATAATCCCCATGACAAGTTTTTAATCACACGCTTCAGGTTTAATCTTCTACACAACTTATTAGCTGATCCGGTTGGATATTCTTCATCCATAGAGTTGAAGGGTCCGTGTGGCTGCGACCACTGGTCTCCGCATGATACCCTTCACTTTGTCTTACTATGTCCTTTTTTTATTCATATCCTAGGAGATTGTTTTTTAAAAGTATTTTAAAGAATGCTAGATTTAAACATGCTAAGGTGTCCTTGTTGTTTATAAAATTGTCCACAGACACATTAACCCTGTTCTGCACTGTAAACTTTTTAAGGGCAGCGGTCAGACTTAGAAACACAAGAAGTACTAGTTGAATAAACAGGGCATCAGGCGCTAGTCTGTTAAATTCCCTAAAATGAAATTTCTTTTTGGATGGATTGAGCATGTATCTTTCTCACTTGGTATGTGGCCTGTTTTTATTATGATGTATTTTATCTGCACTTTTATGGTATTTCTTTATACCGAATAAAGCATTTTTGAATTGAATTTAACTGATAGATAAAGAAAGACAGAATGTAAGAAAGCAAGAAAGAATGAATGAAAAAGAGAAGGAAGGGAAGAAAGCAAGAAAGGATAGAATGAAAGAAGGAAAGACAGATGGAAACAAAGAAGGAGAGATAAAAAGAAGGAAGAAAAGAAAAAAGGTAGAAGAAGTAAAGAAAGAATTAATGAAATAAAGAAAGAGTCTGCCTCATATTGTAAGGAATGAAAGGAAGGACTCAGAGTAATGACCTTTCTGCAGTTGTGGGCTGACTGGTGTCTTAAAAGAGCAGGTGCTGGAGCAGCAGTATTAAACCACCTTAGGCAGCGGTAAATGGTGTTTGTCACTGGAACTTTTGACTGGAACTGTTGCAGCATTTTGTGATGTCCCTGAAGTAATTACACAACACAATAGGAAACAACACATTTACACTAAGAAGAGTATCTATTCAACAAAAACGGGTACAACACAACAAACCAGTTGATGGAACACGGCAGCTCAAAAAAACAACAAATATATTTCCACAATAAAATTCAACACAACAAAAATGCCCAAATATTTATGTCACACATTACTATGAGTGCAATTTTGCTTTCATAATAGAGAGGTAGAAGATATTTGCGCCAACTTCTACCTCACGTACCTCCAAACAGAAAGCAGTGCAAGGTAAAAAATGTTGTGAGGTCCTTCTGTAAGGCTGTAAACAAAGTAGGTGTATTTAGGAAATTTGGATACTAATAGTCTGAAAGAAAAAAGATTGAAACGATTAGGTGATTTCTAGTCCAGCTATCGTAAATTCCTCCACCCTGTCTAAGAAGAGTGGTGTTTCTTTGCGTCGGTAGCATATTTTCCCCTTCTGCAGAATACCGTTAGTTTTCTCAGTTATATTATATATATATATATATATGTATATATATATATATATATATATATATATATATATATATATATATATATATATATATATATATATAGAAGCATTTGTCCTTAATCGTGTAATGTTTTAGGGTTCAGCATTCGATTATGTTAGTCTGTACATACATGTATAACCATTCTCTTTTTTGTTAACCATTGTTTTATAGTTTTTTACTAGGTTTCAATCTGGGTTGTATCCGAGAACTGAAGCAATGTATACTTGACCCACTAGGTGGCGCCGATGACACTGAATGTTCGTTCCTGTCAATGTCCCCAAAAAACATCGCCACACGAGAAGCTTCACTCAATTTGAAGCCTCGAGACAGAAATTGTCTTGGAAAATATGCAGGATGTTTAAAAATGCATTCTGTTTTTTGAGAGGGTAACAGTGCGATTGGCAGGTGTGTGCCTCCTTTATAAAATATTGTATTTTACGGATTAACTAAAGCTTGCAAATATGCATTTCAAGATTATGTTTCAGTTACACACCCTGCAAAATAAAACGGACTTTATTCCCAGTATCATTTGCCAGTGCTGGTGAATCTGTGACTTGCCTCACGATTATTGTCAAAAAAGTACCCTGTCGAAAGGATCATGAACAGAGGCAGTGGCGGCTGGTGACATTTGAAAGTAGTGAGGCGTACATTGTTTGCCGTACTGCACTATGGCAAGCGAAGGTTTTTAGATACTAAGCCAGAGCTGAAAGTGTACATGCCAGTAGTACAGGGGCGGCTGGTGACATTTGAAAGTGGTGGGCGTAAACTAATTTGCATATTGCACCGCAGCGAGCGAGCCCGAACCACCTTGCATCCATCCATACATCATTCATGCATCCACCCATCCATCCATCCACCCACCCATCCATCCACCAATTCTGCATCCATCCTGCATCCATCATTCATTCATGCATCCACCCATCCATCCAGCATCCATCATTCATTCATGCATTCACCCATCCATCCATCCTGCATCCATCATTCATTCATGCATCCACCCATCCATCCATCCACCCATCCATCCTGCATCCATCATTCATTCATGCATCCACCCATCCATCCTGCATCCATCCATCCATCATTCATTCATGCATCCATCCATCCACCATTCCATCCACCCACCCATCCACCCATCCACCCATCCATCATCCATCCATTCCTGCATCCATTCATGTGTCCACCCATCCATCCACCCATCCTGCATCCATCATTCATTCATGCACCCATCCATCCATCCATCCTGCATCCATCATTCATTCATCCACCCATCCATCCACCCATCCACCCATCCACCCATCCAGCATCCATCCATCATTCATTCATTCATGCATCCATCCATCCACCCACCCATCCATCCACCCATCCATCATCCATTCCTGCATCCATTCCTGCATCCATTCCTGCATCCATTCATGCATCCACCCATGCATCCACCCATCCATCCATCCATCCATCCTGCATCCATCATTCATTCATGCACCCATCCATCCACCCTGCATCCATCATTCATTCATCCACCCATCCTGCATCCATCATTCATTCATGCATCCACCCATCCATTCATCCACCCATCATTCATCCATCATCCATCCATCCATCCACCCATCCTGCATCCATCATTCATTCATGCACCCATCCATCCACCCTGCATCCATCATTCATTCATCTACCCATCCACCCATCCTGCATCCATCCTGCATCCATCATTCATTCATTCATGCATCCACCCATCCATTCATCCACCCATCATTCATCCATCATCCATCCATCCATCCACCCATCCTGCATCCATCATTCATTCATGCACCCATCCATCCACCCTGCATCCATCCTGCATCCATCATGCATTCATCTACCCATCCACCCATCCTGCATCCATCCTGCATCCATCATTCATTCATGCATCCACCCATCCATTCATCCACCCATCATTCATCCTGCATCCATTCATGCATCCATCCATCATTCATGTATTTTTATGACCATATAACTTGCACACAGCTTGTCAGTGTTTAATACCAGTCTCGAACCTTGTACTCCAGCACCAATGATACATGATTAATATTAGTTGTTTTTAAAAACATGTATTTATTCGACACCAATTTCACACCTTAGTCGGAACATCATTTTTATTTGTTTTTTAAAATATCTATTTATTTAACACCAAAGTAAGTCATGTATACATTTTTATGGTTCGATAAGAGGCTCGAACCTGGTTTCCCATCACCAAAGTCGGCCGTGCTATCCGTCAGGGGTTATGTAACAGGGCTATGTAGTGACCAGCCAATCCTGCGCCAGGATTGGCTGGGGGGGGGGGGCACCATGACTCCTCGCCCAGTCGCCCTGTGTAACCCCGGGGGCTGCGGCCCGCCCCCTGGTCCTCTCTCTAAGGGGGAATTCACAAGAAAACGATCTGCGCATGCGCGGGCATGTTTGTGCCCAAAAATACACTTGCGCAGCTGCAGCAGCCCGATCCTCCCCCCCCCCCCTTGCGCACTCCGGGAAGGTCGGGTGTCTCCCGGTTTCCCAGCCGGCAGATAGCGCGATTTTTTAAAATAATTGTGTTTGGCTTCTAGTGAGGACGTGGTGGGTCCATGGGGCTTAGTGGGGCTTCGCCCCTACGCCCCAATGGACGCACCGCGCCTGCGTGGGCTTAAGGATGGTGAGTTCTGACCTATTTTTATCAAAATGTTATATATCCAGTGTTGGGCAGAAAGTCCAACAAAAGTTGATTCTCCAACATTACATACGCTGTAAAGCACATGGAGTTCAAATGTGTTTATCTCTTTATGTGGACGTAATATATTGACACCAAGAGTGTCACACATAAGGCACTGACAGCCTGGTCACACACAAGCACACTGAGGACATGGAAATGTCACATATAACGATTTTGCAAACTTGGCAGCTATGATTTATACTTATCCTCTGCGCGAACGTGGCTGTCTTCCCCCCTTCACCCGGCTTCTGCTCCATCTTTCCGAATGTCCGTGAACTGTAACTCGGTAATGCACCTCTGGAGACGCCTTCTCGTTAACATACAGGGACTTTTAAATGCTTATGAGGCGAATTAACAGATGTCCTGGGAGCACAACAACAGGCTTCACGCTCTGTCGGTGTACCTCGGTCCTTCCTCGACCAATCAGCACACTCTCCTGAGGCTCAAACTGAGCTCCATCGATGCACCTCATCCATACCCTGCAACGCTACCAGTGATGGCAGTGAACCCTCATATAATGGTGCCAACACTCTGACAATATACCACTGAGGACCACACGCCGCTCTGCCAATGCAATTCAGTCCAGCTCTGAAGCACTAAGTTACTAAACACTAACACAGCTCCGTCGATGAACCTCAATCATACCCTGCTGCCTAGCAGTGAGACCCTCATAATGGCGCCAACGTTATGCCAATCTATCACGGAGACCCATGCGCAGCTGTGCCAATGGAAGTCAGTCCTGCTCTGCAGCACTGAATTACTGAAAACAAGCTCAGTTCTATCGATGCACCTAAGTCATACCCTGCAGTGCTGGACAAGTTTTACTAGGCAGCCGTCCGGCCAGCATTACGGGCGGGTTGGGGGGGGGGGTGGAAATGGCCCGGGGTCGTCGCAAATGGTAGTTATTACCATTTATGCTTCTGCTTTCTCGCGCTGTGAGAAAGCGGGGGGCGGTGCCCAAGCGCCCCTATAGAGGAGCCGCCACTGAAGAGGATATGAAACAGGCAGGTCCCACTTCAAGTACGTGGACTGGACTCGTTCTTCCCAGTGCACACATCAGCGGGAGCAGCACAAGGGGCTCCTCAGCATGTAAGCCCCAGGCTGCTCAAGCTAGCGCCAAGAGTCAAGAAGAAGAAAGTAAGTACACGCAGGACAACAAACTAAACACGCTTGCAGGATGCAAAACCTGCTAGAAACTACAAACAAGGAAGAGCTTCCTGCATGAAACAAAAATACACCGAGCTAGACAAGAGAGGCTGGAATGAAATAAATGGAGGGATTGAAACACCTGTCTTCGAGTCGAAAGCTGACCTTGGACCCTATCTGTCCACGTGCAGTCACATAGATCAGATTTAGGACCCCAACATGGTATTAGAGCGCTCTACAAATGGATAAAATCAAAGCAAGGATAAACCTAGAAACACTCAGAATGTCGTCCTAAATCCTCAATCTACCCCCAGAATGTAGCCCTCTCGTTGTAGTTCTAGTAGGGGTACCACCGATGACCAACGGTATTGAAGAGACACACACCTCACTAAAGAACAAAGTTTCTGACTGGCTCAATAAAAATAGACCATTACCGCCGAACGTAACAAGTGAAATCCTGCATGTCCGAAGGGTATCATGGGTGGGCCACAGAACCAAGGACCACATGGGGGACTGTGTCCTAATTAACTTTAGGGACACACGGGTAGTGTCTCATATATGTCAGTGGACACAGCCCACACCCGCGTCAGCCATTCAGTCTCTCCCCCTCTCATATTTCTATCCCCCGGCTCTAGCGCCAGATCCAGCATGGAACTTAGTAGGCCCCTCAACAAGGATAAGTATCAGACAAGGAAGGCCTAGAGAATCCCAGTTAACCGAGGCCGTTTGCCTACACAATAGATTTAGTTGCTTAGACATGGTGGTTTGACTGAGTCCGAGTTCACCGGACAATAGCACTAGGGGCACAATTGAGGCAGATTCTGAGGCAGAGTCGGAAGATGGGGTTGATCGAGGTAGATGGACACAGGAAGAAATAGGGGATAGGACGGGAGGAAACCGTGAGGCAGTCATATCGACTTTAGTTGCTGCAAGTAATTGCCCACCCTCCAGGGAGCCTGTAGCTGACCCTATTGGGGAGGGCAAGTGTACGCGAGTCCTATGGGTGAAACAGGACCGCTCGAGGAGCCAAATGCCAAATGTCGAGCAAAATAAGAGGAGAGTTAGGGGCACCAAAGTAGAGGTAATAAAATTATTGTCCTGGAATCTGGCAGGATTATCTAATAAACTCTCCTGTCCGGAATGGGGATCCTTCGTGGATGAAAATGACGTGTGTCTGTTTCAGGAGACATGGGCGCGCACGGAGCAATTCAGGAAGGGCTTCGCCTCTTTTTTTGTCCCGGCAGTTTGGGGAGGGAGAGGCCGTCCCTTGGGAGGCCTCGCAATCTGGGTGGGAGCCCACTTGGGGTGTAAAGCTACAGCACTCAGTACTCACTCTAGAGATATCCAATGTGTAGTTCTTGCCTGGCCAAATGCCTATAATCTAGCAGTGATTAATGTCTACTCTCGTCCTGTTAGCATAGGCAGAGAGTCCAGCACTATTAATGATCTTTCCACGTTCATTTCAACTATCCCGAATGATTTCCATATAGTGGTAGTGGGGGATCTGAACTGCCACTTTGAGCCCCTAGAGGGTCTCAATGAAGGTGCCATAATGGGAGAGGATGACCATTGGTCAATTCCTATGACCCAGGCCCCGCCCGCTAGGGCATGGTCTCCACTAGCCATACAGGTTACGGCACTTACTGTCACTCACTCATTACGTGCATGTAATGGTCGTACCCTCTCGGACATCCCAGCCAAATGCACATATAATAAACCGGGACAAATGTCACATCTTGACTATATTTTATTGGAAACTAGGCTCTGGCCGATGGTATTGATTTTTCAGTGATGACTAGAGTGGACAGCGACCATAATGCCTTAATTTTAGAAATGGGCCTGCCTAAATTTGGCAGGAGCGGAGCTCCCCGACGGGTGATGGTGATAATAATAACAACAATCTCACCCTGACCAACAACAGGCGCAGAGTTAGATGGTCTAGCTTTAAGGAAAAACCAGAACAGATAGTGAAACTGTATAATTTGGCAATCTCCGTATTGTCAGAGGTTGCAGTCCTGGTCGATCTACCATCTTCCGTGGATTCTTTATCACAGCTAGAGGTCCTCCACTGGGACCTGGTAACTAGTCTAGCTGAGGTACTGAATGGTGTCCAAGAAGGGTAACAGTTTTCCTTGCTCCTCCTGGTACAATAAGGCGTGCAGGAGGGCTAAGTCTGAGCTAGTGTTGGCCCTTAAAGACAACAATAGAACAGTAATAAAAGATAGGAGGGCTTGTTACAAAAGGCTAACTAAGAGCGCAAAGGAAGAGTGGGTCCAGGATAAGTGGACTTGTTTATCCTCTGCTTTAAACACCAAAGACTACAAAACATTTTGGTCCATAATCAATACCAGCACAGGTCAACCGAAAAGAGCTGTAGAACCCAACCTAGCGCCACAAGTATGGGAAGGCCATTTCCGGGCTCTGTATTCTAGTGTGGTTTCCCCTGATGAATCTGCTAAACCATTTACCCTTGGCCCGTATATCATTCAGCCAGAGGAGTGTGAGGTAACGGTGGCCGAGGTGTGTATTGCAATTAACAAACTGGCCGCAAATAAAGCACCCGGCCTGGATAAACTCCCGGGCGACCTCTTTAAGCACCAACCAGAAGTCTGGGGTCCCTATCTCCGGATTGTATTTAATGCAATTCTAAGAGGTATGGCTCTCCCCAGTACTTGGCTGGGAGCAGAGATAGTCCCTATTTTTAAAGGGGACTCACCTCTGCTCCCATCTAACTACAGACCTATAAGTCTCACTGACGTCCCACAGAAGATCTTTGCGAGACTTATCCTGGAACGGCTACAGGACTGGATTGAGGAGTTTGCAATACTCAGCCCTTATCAGGCAGGGTTTAGGAAGAACACCTCCACCGCGGACCAAATTTTTCGACTAGTGCTTTTGCACTGGAAAACGGTGCGTATAGAGGGTGGCAGCCTCTATATGGTGTTCGTTGACCTTCGCTCTGCCTTTGATCTTGTACCTAGGGGTAAACTCTGGAGTGTCCTTCTCGAGCTGGGTGTTCCCATCCATCTCCTTTCAGTCCTGATGAGCCTACATGAGGCCAATTTCGCCCAAGTTAGATGCGGGAAGAGTGGTGAACTGACATCTAGATTCCCCGTTGACTTGAGGGTAAGGCAGGGCTGTGTGCTTGCACCGACCCTGTTTTGCCTCTATGTCAACGGGGTAATCGTGCATCTAAACGGTGTGCAGAACAATGACACACCCAAGCTAGCAGGGAATAGGGTACCGGCGATAATGTTCGCCGATGATACCCTCTTGCTTTCCAGATCCCCAATGGGCATCCAATGAATATTGGATGGGTTTGTAGAATTTTGTACTGCCCGGGGATTGGAGATCAATTCACTTAAAACAAAATTCATGATCTTCAACCCACCTAGAACCACGAGACCCAACTCCATTCTAGGTAAAACAAGACTGGAAAGGGTAAGCACTTTTGTTTACCTCAGGGTCACGATTAATGAGAGCTTGTCGTGGGGCCCCCAGCAAACTAAATCTCAATTAAAACTTGCCCAACTATCGGGCGGGATTCTCAGACTATCCAACCTGTCAACGATAAAACCTCTTGGCCCACCTTTGGAGGTCTACAAATCACAAGCCAGGGGCGGTGAGCTATGGGGTCATTCTAACCAAACCCAAATCACCAGGGTTGAGAACAACTTTTTAAGGCACTTGTTGGCCCTTCCTCCCAGTACCCCGCTCCTCCCACTAAGACTTGATATGGGGATTACGCCAATTGCCGAGGAGCTAGCCTTAAAACCATTAAGGTATTGGCGCCGGCTATGGGTCACACCGGAGTTGACTAACTACAGGCAGGAGCTCAGAGAAATACTCATCTGTACGAGTGCATGCAAATTCCCTTGGCTCACCTACATCAAGAAGGAATGTACCAGGTTGGGATTTCCTGTCCTATGGTCTGACCCAGGGCAGGGCGGTAAAGAGATTTCAGCCATTATGCTCACAAAGGTATATCGTGCTGAGAACATGAAAATGGCCCTGAGTAATCCTAATAATGGCTCCAGAACTGCTATCTTTCTGTTGGTTAAAGATTCATATTGCTTTGAACGTTTTTTAGATATAATCTACCCTGTTGTAGCCATAAAATTGTTTGTGCAATGGAGGCATGGAGTATTACCCTTACGAACTTTCACATGTAACTGGACAATGTCTTCTCCAAAAATTGCCCTTTGTGTGAATATGATAGTGAAACGGAGCCACATGTTTTCTTTTTTTGCCCTGCTTATCACAAACCGAGGAAGCACTGGCTTATCCCATTGTGCAAAAACCTTGGCTTCCGGCAGTGTAGAGTACTGGAAACTGACACCGCCGGAACAATTGTTTTTGCTGTCTCGCATTTTCTGGCTGCCGTGTGGCGCATTCGTAGAGTTTTAACTATCCAGGGTTAAGTCTGGCATATGAGTCAAATAATTAATTTCGCTCCGTTTTTAATATATTTTTTATTGTATTTTATTGTTCTAAATTCAATGTGATATGTGATCAATTGTTATGTATAAATTATAATTATAAATCTGTGCTTTTATGGTACTTTTACCGAAATAAAGATTTTATGATGATGATGATGATGATAAAATCAACAGTGAATATTAATCGAAAAACATCAGAGCAAATGTCATCCTTTTGTTTATCAACATTCAATATACTCGACAAAAATGGTCGCCCGAAGAAATGGGGCATTAAAGAAGGCATTAAAGAACCCAACTGGGATGCTGAAGGAGTGACAAAATGAATACCTATGGCAAATGTGTTCTTCTACCACTTGGACAGATGCCCGAGGAAATATTCTACATAAAACCGCAACCAGAAGATATAAAGAAATAACAACCTATGGCAAACCTGCTGTGAGTGCGTCAGTCAAAGTTATAATATTTCTAAAACAACTGATGAAGGAAAGAAAAATTTTAAGAAAAAATAGGATGCCAGAAGAAGACATTTCAAAATAAGGCAGGCAGCCTGTCCCTAGGGACCCCTTCACCCAGCCACATAAATATTCTATGTATAATATGACAGCAAGTAACATACACTATATATAATATTACACCATGTAACGGCCAGAAGACCTAAGGCTCACCAAGAGCACTGCAAACTGTTAGACATGGCATCATTGGTATGGTTTTCCCTGACTTTTTGCCTCTACCTCATGTATTTTTGATGCTGTACTGGATTTCATTTTTGCTGACTTAGATGCTTTGGGCACTTTGCCACTGCTAATCAGTGTCAAAGCGCATGTGCTACTTACGGAAATCGCTATCATGATTGGTTATCCATGATTAGCATGACCCATGCTTTTTCAACATCTACATGAAGTCATTACCAGCACTGATCAATCAATTTCACCTCATGTACTATAACTATGCAGATGACACGCAAATACTCCTTCAACTGGAATGCCCCAAAGACATTGAAAAGTCGCCTATTTTCAGCTGTCTCAGAGCCATAGTTCAATGGATAACATGGTGCCATCCCAAAATGTTTGATCAAGGGACAGACAGTCCAAAAGAATCTGTTTGCCCAAATTATAACTCAACACAATAGCGGTCTATGGGCAACTATTTCAGGTAGATAACTGGTTCCAAGCTCAGCATGGACTGAAAAGGCCAGCGTACTTTGCACTAACCATCTGAAGAAATGGTTTTGAGTGGTCTAGATTTTATCCATCTTCACGTACTCCCAAACCTCACTGCCATATAGAAGCTGTCACACACATTTGGCCAGGTAAATCTTAAGTAGAACATATAGTGACTGTTAGACCTGGGGGTCGCTAGTTGGCTGAGGTAGGTACCTTAGGCCAAAAAGGGACCCTAGCTTCCACGTCAGGGAAAGGAAGGACACCTTCTCAGATAGCCCCACTCACTCCCTCAGTAGCTTCGCAGAAGCAGCAAGGCTTATCTTCAAGGCAAGTGTGTAAAGTATTTGCAACCACGCTCTCAGTAACCCAATGATGACACCACAAATGGACTCCACATGAGTTTCATAAAAACAAGTATAAATTTATATAAAAAAGATATACGATGAGACCACACGATATAAGTCAAACATATGCATATTTGTAATATTCCTCCTGGCCGGTTATTAGGTCAGCCAGCCCTTGTAAGTTCTGGCGATAATAATGAGCAATTCTAAATGATCCACTGCAGTCCTAATACAATGCTATGCAGTTCGTAATGCAAGAATCAGATTCAGGCACTTTGCAATTTAAAAATAATGCAGTTCGTTATGCAACAATCAAGCAGTTCGTAATGCCAAAACAATGCAATGCGTAACTCAACAATTAGGTAGTTTGTTAGGCTAACTAACACAATGGGTAATGCAACAAATAGGTAGTTCGTTATGCAAAAATAGTGCAATGCGTAATGCAACAATCAGGCAGTTCGTAATGCAGAAATAATGGAATGCGTAATGCAACAATCAGCTAGTTCGTAATGCAGAACTAATGCAATGTGTAATACACTCCAGCACCAATCACGGTGCCTTAGGCGGTCTCTACGCCACTCGTACTGATTCGCGGTCAGCTTGCATCGAACCCTGGGCGTGGTTCATGTAGTAGCGGTACGCGTACGTACACGAAGTGCACTTCGCACTACGCGAGCTACGCGTAGCTACTCGAACTGCATAGTGCAATGTGCAAAATGCTGTTCGCACTGATTGTACAGTGCCGGATGCTTGTCCGCATTGTGCAATCAGCGCAAACCGCATCTTGCACAGTGCAAGCGGTTATTTTCTGCCACTCGAGTAGATTTCTACTCGAGTTGCAGCTTTCTCAATGCGGACTGGTAGTTTCTCATTGCGAGCTGTCGCGAGCATACGCGACCACTCGCAATGAGAAACCTGACCTCCCCGTGTTGAGAATCTCTGGCAAAGTGCCCAAAGTATTTATGTTGGCAATACTATGTCAGAAAAAAGGTCTAGGGGGAAAGCAAAAAGTTTACGGAACTTTAGTCAAAAAGGGCCAAATCCAACAGTGACCAAAAACACACATGCAAAACTGGCCACTGTCCTGGCAAGCTCAGATCCCCTCCAATGGATAAGGGACTTACAGTTTTTCTTCAAACTTGTCCAAGAATAGTTGCAGCTTCTCAGCAGTTCAGGCCATGAGAACCGCATCATCGACTTATAACAATACTAGAAGTGATCTCAATGCCACGCTCGGGCAATCTGCCTGGACAGAAAGAAGATGTTGCTCAAGCCATTAATGGAGAGGATAAACAGGAAGGGTGAAAGAATAAAGCCATGTCAAACACCCCTACTGGTGGGAAAAGGCCGAATGCTTTCAGCTCCTTGAGGAAACCGTACCAAAGCCCCTAAGGTATGCCCATGGTACCCAATTAGGCAGGCTGCAGTTTGTGTGAAAGATAGGACATGTACTGGTGTGTGACATGTTCTGTGTATACTGTGTATTTCGTTTTTCACTATTGAAAGGCTATCTGTCCCATAGACTTATCAGTGGGGCTGTGCTGTAACATTTTACATGTGTAGATTTCTTTAGGGGCAAGATTGAAAATGGAGTTTAGGCTCTTTGAACGCCGAAAAAGGACCAGGTCTAACAGATAGGAAAAATAAATTTGGTGTCTATGAATTCACAAATTAAAAGTACATCTTTTAGTGAAGTTCGTTTTTAAGTTTCAGGTCTGAAAATGCCACTTTTAGAAATGTGGCCTTTTTTACTTTAACCATTCTGTGCCTCGGTTTGTCTCTGGAATACACATCTGGGTTGGGTGACAGCTGGGCTTTGTGCATTCCTTCTAGACAGTCACACTCAAAGGGAGCTGAGGTGGGTCCTGCATATCCCGATGGCCCATCACCAGACTGATGGGTCTTCCTGAGCTAGAGTGAGGAGCTGACACTTGCACCTTAATAGGGCTATTCCTTTCCACACACAAAGAGTTGCATACCCTCCTATAGTGTGTCCGGAGCCACAGCAGGAAAGGGCAGGGTCTTGTGTCCTACAACAACCTTTCTTTGTAGTCGCCCTACTTCAAAGGAGAAAATGTATAAAGTACTGGACCTCTGACACTATATATTGAGAACACTTCTGGAACCGAAGACATTCTACCAGGAAGAAGAACTCTTGTGCTGCCAGGAGGGATTGCCACTTTGCTGTGTTGAATTGCTGCTTGCTGCTTCTTGCCTGGGAGTGAGAGGACTGGACTTGGCTCCCTAAATCCTGCATCTCTAAAAGTTCTCCAAAGGCTTGTTTGTCTTGCCTCCCGTTTCCGAAGTCTCATAGATATCCAAGACTTATAAACCTGGTCTGCATTTAGAGTGGTGGGAGGAGTGTCGCTTGCGCATGAATAGACTGTGTCTTTCCACAATGCTGTCTCTGCCCCCTGTGGTCATGCTGCACCAGGTGGGACAGGACAGGTTTGGATTGGGTCAGAGACCTTTACAGCAAAGAGAGCAATGACAAAATGGGGTATTAGTATTTCACTAAAACACCAGGACTTTAGATTACTTTAAGGAACAAGACTCTGGGAAGTGCGAAAGTACTGTCCGTGGTGGAGGAAAAGGACTGACTCTTTTTGCCCTGCTGTGGTATCTTGCTTGGGAAAAATCTCCAAGGGCTTGTGTGTGCTTATCTCCTGTTGGAAGTCTCAGGAAAATCAAAGACAACAAGAAGGATACTTGCTATGCTTACAAAATAACCTGCCTGGGAGGAGAGGTGGAAAAGCTGTGTGAGGAGCGCTGCCCCTAATTTGTGTGGGGAAGGATGGCCTGCAGTAGTTCCCCTGCCTAAGGCAGGGAAAGGACCAGACTGCCTCTTCCTCAAGTTGAAAAAGCAGCACATTCTGAGCACTGTGTCCTTTATCCTTTTATTTTTAAAACCAAGCGTGTGTTGAGCTCTTTATTTTCAAGATGATAGGAGCGCTTTTTGCTCTGCTCCCTGATCAGCGCGTGTTGAGAGCACTGTTTTCATTAAGAAGCTTCGTGCTGGTTTCCTGCCCTGCCATGCCCCGCTGTACCAATGAAAACTCCAGGCTGGGCAATGCTGATGCCTTCAGAGGGTGGGGCCCAGCCCAGCCCAGCCCTCGAAGAAGAGCCAAGCCCAGCGTGACAGGTATCAGGAGGCCCGGTAGTGGAAAGGTGGAGGCAACAAGGCGGCTGTGGTAAGGCAGCCAGGATGGGCAACGCAGCCGCAGTGAGAAACAGCAGCCACAACCTTGATTTGAAAGCACCCCTTGGAGGCCCCGAGCGCAGTCTGTCAGGAGAGCAGGAGGCCGTAAAAGTGCCCTTCTCTCCCCGCTTGCCGAGTGGTGAGGCCAGAAGTCCTGCAGGACTCGGGCAAGGGAATGGCTCCCTGCACCATGGGCAGGGTGGTCTGGGATTGTCGTCAGCTGTGCCACAGTCTGGCAGGCAGCTGCAGGGGGCCAGGTGATGGTGGAGACCAGTCACGATCTCCCTTGTGGAGAGGCCAAACGGGCCATCCCGCTCTCCTTTTCTTGATCGGGCACTACCTGAGGCACGACGATTCTGTTTTCGGGATGGGTGGAACCTCGACGGAGGCCCTGATCCCTGGTGACAGTAACCACAGTACCCTGTAATGCCAAATATTGGGGAAAGTCTGATGCACCCTCTGTGCTTCTAGAGGAATGTGTTACTGATGCCATTTTATAAACTACTGCCTGTTTTTATGCCCTCATGTATTTATGCATGTTGCTTTTGCCATGCATAGTGAAAATAACAAGTACTGTTTCCACAGGAACTACAGAATATGTACAGTGATATTGCAATGCCTATTGTTTTCATGATGGTCTGATGACATGTGCCGTTCTTAAATATTTACTTTAGTGTACTACATGTGGTGATATGACAATTGCTATATGGCAAAGTGATTTATGATATGTACTGTTATGGTAATGTCTTAGTGGCAGAACTCCTCCCTAGAGGGGCATCTGTCCTGTTGTCAATGGGTCAGCTTAGGCAGGTTCCCTAGTTCGGCAACTTCTTCCCCTGTAGGTTCCGGGGCATCCGCCTCAGGGTCAGCCTCCTCCCAGACCATGGTAATTTCAGGAGTGGGTTTAGAATGCCCCTTGCCCTTTCTCTTCTTGGCAGGCAACCGGGCCTCTCTTTCAGGCTCCACGCCCTTCTGATCACCCTCACATGCTGCCAAGGACCGCGTGGTCAGGCACACCCACTTAGGTAACCCCAACATCACCGAGTGTGACCTGTACTCCAGCTTTTTCCAGGTGGTATGCACCAGGACACTGCCTAGCAGGCAATCCAAAGGCATGGACGGACTCAAAGCTTCTCTCAAGGAACCTGAGATGCCCCCATTCAAAGGGAACCTGAGCCACTAAACATTGACTCTCACAGTTGTCTACAGAAACAACTTGGTGGACCACATTAGGGTCTACTTGCTCTGAAGACACAAGATGACACCGTACAGTCATCATGCTGGCTCCTGCATCTCTCAGATCCTGAACCCCCTGCCAATTAATGGTAACCCACTGCCTATGATTCCTAGTATGGTTCTGTGTACCATTTCACTGTCACCCAGGGACACTAGGGTAATCTCAGCTGTATCCTCACCACTAGCTGGGAACAACTCCTCCCCAAGCTCTTCACAAGTCATCCCCACTGACTGTCCATGATTGGGGGGCGGTGTCCACTTAGGACACTTGAGATCTCTCTTTAAGTGCCCTTCCTGATTACATTCAAAACACTTCAAGGGTCCCTTACCCGAGGCTTGCCTGTAGGGAACCACTTCTTTTCAGTAGGGGGTTGGAAAACCTGATCCAGGGAACTAGTTTTGGCCCTTTAGGCAGTAGCGGCTGGTGAAATTTGAAAGTGGTGGGGCTGGGCAGTGTGTGGGGGTGTAGCATCGGGGTTCACTTTAACGAGATACATAATTTGTGGGAGGTCGGTCACCATTTCACATGTAAATCTTTTTTTACCAAACAATGAGATAACATGATTCATTTTCCAGCAAACTTTAAAATAAAAGAAACAAAAAGTAATAGTACCTTGGAAATGTCCTGGCTTTGTAGTTAAGCCAGACTTCCTTCTTAAGGAATGTGTGCAGCGGGCAAGACTTTTCGTGATAGGTTTCTCAGTGGGAGAGACCTCGAACTTGGATGCCAGTTACCACACCTATTTCAAGGATCTGACTGACCAATGGCCAGAAGACAGTGATTCATTGTGAGGGATGAGCATCTTATTGAACTAAACAACAAAACGTGGTCCAAGAGTCACCCCCTCCAAAGTAATTGCATTCTTGGGTTGATGCTGCAAACAATCCTAGCATCCCTAGTTGCCCCTCTTCTGGATCCAGCCCTGCCCCCACAAAGCTGAAAAGAAATACTTCATGCACCAAGTCAAGTAATTCACTGCTGAGGCAGAGTCCGGGCTCTGCTTTGTGTGCACGGAAACATGCTTTAAGTGATACCAGAACCCTCTACACAAAGGCCATACAGCACTTGTGCACAAAAATTGATGTCGGCAAGATTATAAGGACATCACACACTCTTCACAGCCCTTCATTGGTTTGGATGATTTCACCCAAAAAGCTGCTGTTGCCCAATTAGTTTTCCAAAACGAACGGAGACGTAAATTCTTTTAAAAAATGATGATCATGCTTTTACTCATTAATGCAAAGATATTTTGTATTATAAAAGAAAGAAAGCAGGTGCAAGCAGCAGCAATCTATGGAGCACAACTATTTAGCCACATGAACATTAAACATTTTGAAAAAGTCAACATCCGATTGGAACGTGCAATCACTGTGGCTGTTTTATGGCCGAGTGATAAACTCTGATATCTGCCCTCTGATACCCCTCGCCTCCCCTTCTCCCCTAAGCACATGAGTTAGCACTTCCTCCAACAGTGCTGAAATTTTAAAAATAAGTACAAAACTCGCTGCTGCAGGTGGTACTGCTGAGGCAGAGTCCGGACTACGATTTAACATTACGGAGTTACTGTCAGAGCATTATGCTTTGTTACGGACTGTGATAATGTGATTATGTATTTATTTGGAAATGCGTCAACCACTTAGCTTTTTTTACGTACCTACCTTGACTTGGTGCCTGGTCCACTGACCGATTTGGGGCTGCAGCGAACCATCTAACCTGCCTCTAGGTAATGCTGACGCACACCAGCAGTGCCTAAACTTTGAATGCTGCAGCTGCTCCTGACTGCCATTGCCAGTTAAGCACAGGCACTGGAGCTCCAATTGGCGTTCACACCGTCCTGCAACTAACAGGAGCGCGGGAAGCAGACACCTCGAGTCTGCGCAGTGTTTCTTCAGAAATACTGATGGCAAACTGCGCAGCCTCGATTTCTTTGCTTTCTGCCTGTCTGCAGCCTCGATCCCACCTTCCCAACTCCTCACAAAAGGGTGGGTGTGACCAGCCTCTCCATTCCTTGACTGACGTGAAGCCCCTGGTGCTAGAGGGCTTCAGCCTGAAGCGCCCGGGGCAAACTTTACCCAGACGTCATCAGCGGGTGGAGACTGGTCTTCGAGCTATGGTATTTGACGAGCTGATGACATCACAGACCTCAGGGCTGTGAGCTCGTCCGCTCGGCAAATACCACAGGCAGCATTAGGGAATGCATCGGTCCCGGATCAGTGTAAGCAACGCTTGCTGTGACACAAGACTCATCAGGGCCACAGCAATAAAAACAAGAGGTATGTATACATAGTTTAAAATAAAAAAATAAAAAAGTGTAATAAATACCATGCTTTATCTAATGGTGACCCTGGGGCTGAAAGTAACGGGGGCGGAGCCCCTACGCCCTAAGGCAAAAACCGCCACTGCCTTTAGGGAACTCCTTCTTTCTGTTTGTGTCCCCCTCCTTCTGTTGTAGACCCTGCCCACCCTTGGCTGCATCTCCCCCAGATACCTTCTTGTGGACCCTGACAATGGTCCACCTCCCAGCTAGCTCTCTGGGGTCAGTGAGCTTACTTTCAATCAAGCTCTGGTGCAGCTCCTTAAAACAAAGTCTAAACATATGCTCTTGAGCAATAAAATTGTACAGCCCCTGATAATCTGTCACATCGCAGCCGCTCACCCAAACACCTAGTGCCTTGCAGAAAGAATCAACACAATCCACTCAGGTCTGTTGGGAGAGCTTCACACTGTCCTTAAACGTCTGCCTGCCTCTGGGGTCAAACCATATTTCCTGGTAAGGGCCTCCTTCATGGTGGAATAGCTTATCCTGTCAGTCTCCTCTAGGGCCAGTAAGGTGCTTCCAAAAACATGTCCCTCAATCCCCCTCGGGGATCTTGTGCGTTTGTAGAGCTATCTTGTAGGCCTCCAACTACCGATCTCTGTTGTCTCCCACTACATGTATAGGCCCCAGACCCTGGGGTATGTGTGCCCTCTACTCAGAGGACCCTGAAGATAGGATACCACCATCAGTGCTGGACTCCGCTCTCTTGGCTTTCATATCCAACTTTTTCAAGCTCAGCTCCTGAGCTGAAATAATTGTATTCTCCACCAACGCCAATTTAATTTCCTCCATAACTAATTTAAGTTTTGCAAGCTCCTACTTGAGCTTTCTTTCTAACTGCCTGTCCTACTACTCCACTGGGGACAGGCCATTCGAAGGAAACACTGCTGCCCGCTCTGAAGGGGGCTCTCCCTACATTCAGGCTGGCCTCCCAAACCACAGGTGGTATTGGATCATCCAGCATCTCCAGATGGAGATGCAGGGTACACCTCAGCTCCCTTTATGTGTGACTGTCTCAAGGGAATGCCCAAAGTCCAGATGTCACCCCACCCAGATGTGTATTCCAGAGGCAGGCAGAGGCACAGAATGGTTGAAGTAGAAAAGGCCAACTTTCTAAAAGTGGCATTTTCAGGCCTGCAACTTAAAACCAACTTAACTAAAAGCTATATTTTGTGAGTCCAGAGACAAAAAATGTACTTTTCTTATCTTTTCCCAATTGGAAGCTACACTTGCAAAGTATTACAAGGCAGCTACAATGCTAATATATGGGAGAGATAGGCCTTGCTTTAGTAAAAAAAGAATTTTGCAGGTTTTCACTACCAAGACATGTAAACCTCAAAAGTATGTCTTACCTTTTAAACACACTGCACCCGGCCCATGAGGATACCTAGGGCCTACTTTAGGGGTGACCTAAGTAATTAAAATAAAGGTTTGGGTCTGGCAAGAAGGTGAGATTGCCGGTCGAAATGGCAGTTTAAAACTGCACACTGAGGCTCTGCAATGGCAGGCCTGAACCATATCCTAATGGGCTACCAATGTGGGTGACAGAATCAGTGTTGCGGGCCCACCAGTAGCATTTAATTTTCATGCCCTGGGCACATGTAGTGTACTGTACTAGGGACCTATTAGTAAATCAAATATGACAATCATGAAGAAACCAAATGCTGTTACATTTTAGACACAGATCACATGCAATCTAGCACTGGTCCGCGGTGAAATAGTGCACAGAGTTATAAAGTCAGCACAATCGAAGTTCAGCTCAAAGTCAAAAACAGGGGGTCAGAAGGCAAAAAGTCAGGAGATCTGCGCAAAAAAATGCAAGGTCTAACATTCATCAAGTCCTCTTTTCACTTTATCATACAGGCCGACTGTTGTCATCATTTGAGCCTTGAATTCGAATTTGAATGTGATTTGTAAAGCGCAAACTCCTGCCCTATGGTGTCTTGGTGCTATAGAAAACAGATACCGCTACAGCAATGTAGCGTTGTGTTCTATATGAATGTCACAATATAACAAGATTTTTGCCAGGGTGTTTTCCTCAGTTCAAACCTTTTGCAAAATGGCTGAGCAAATTATGCACATGTAGTTTGCAAGTCTCAGAAAGAGGAGGACCTCACATGTTGGTAACTCGATAACACATTCTGTTGTACGTAAAGCAGAATGATTTATAAAAGGTGCTCCCTGTATATTTGATTCCCTGCATGGTTGGGAGTATTTTGCAACATATGTGCACAGATCAATTTCAGGGGTGCAACAGGGTGTCCTTTGGACACCCCTGCACCCTTGAAATCGCATTCTCAATTTGCGATTCGCCAATTGCGATTCGCAAATTGAGAATGTCTTCCCATTCATTCCTATGGGCCTCTAGGCCCATAGGAATGAATGGGGAGGTATTCCTTAATTGCGACTCGCAATTTGCGTGTCGCAATTAAGGAATTTTAAATAATCGCTATTTTTTGTGTGATTTCTTCATGCATTGCATTTTGATATTCCTTAATAGCGAATCGTTATTTTTCGCTATTAAGGAATAGCAAAATGGGTTCTTGATTCATCTGGGGGTAAGTGGGAAAAACGCCTAGTTTGAGAAGAAAGCAAATATTTACCTTAACATAGTTTGTGGCAGAAAAACACATTTGAAACTGAAACGGTTAAGCTGGCGCTCGTCAAGTAGATAAATATATACTAGTGAGTGTATGTGGTGGTTGAGATATTGTTAAGTAGAGATGACATGTATGAGAAATCTAAAATTTCAAAACTGATGGCGTGTCAATGCCATATGAATAAAATATTTTAACGCAACATTTATCCTATGGGGGATCTTAGCCTTCCAATAGCATGGCATGTAGGAGTGTGCCCCATAAACCGTGCTAGCTCGGGGGAACAGGTAACTCGGAAGACACAACTTATGGCATATAAATGGAGGTTCCGTGCAACATAAGTGCCAGTCACTAGTGACCAGGTCTCACGGAAAAATCATGTATGCCCGGGGCTAGAAGACTTTCGTTTTCCAGAGCTGCACACAGTCTTAGTCTGACCCGGAAGCTAGTTACCCTTGACAAGTTAGGCAAGATCCTAGTCTTCGCATCCAGAGACGTTTTAAGGCATGGGAAAAGTAGGCTCTGGCCCAGGGCCCCAGCCTTTCAGGGGGCCCCCTGATAGAGCCAGCTCTGTTCTGCAGAGAGTCTTGAACTGATGACCTTGCAGATTTCTTAAAGTGAATTTTAAATATTGTTTACCCTTAAGTGAGTGAGTGAAAGTCTATTACAGACATTTTGCAGAGAAGTATTCTGTTTATGGTTCATGCAACATCCATAAAAAAGTTTCTTTTAGACCAAAACAGGACCTCACAGATGAGAAATGGAAGGGTGTCACAGAGATTATTTGTAGTAATATTAGTGAGCTGCTGCTGTGTTACAATATTGAAAACACGTGTTACTATACCTGAATATTAGACGTAAACACATTTAAAATGTGGGTAAATGATTCTGACTCTGTGCACTGTCCGTAACCTGGCCAAAAAGGCATGAAAGATCTGAAATTGGATCATAAATTCAAAGCTGTCCAGAACAGGGCCCCCCCAAAACACGTTTGGTCCAAGGCCCCTCAAATCCTTAAGATGTCCCTGTTTGCATCTCTAGGAGACCTGCTGTTCCCGGATGTGATGTTCTGTAGGTGATGACTGAAGATCACTTTGACAGTGCTGCTTCCGAGGACACATCTCTTGAATAATTGAATTCCAGGTTTGCCATGTCATACCGAGCAGTGATGGAGAGCGAGCATCAAGTCTTGGCTGGCTGAAGAGGTCCCGTTTAGTAGCTGCTTCCTAGTATGAAACAGGCATATTTTGACATTGTCTAGAGAACTCGTGCTCTTCCTAAACACATGTCCGAACTAGACAATATTTTATGATGACTGGTATCAAGGACATCAATTTACCCATCCTTTACCTCAGAAGCACAATCCAGGGCATTACTAGTACATGGCAGATGCAATTTAGCTTCGAATGCCACTGCAGATACTATATGATACTGCAGCTTTTCAGCTTTTCTTTTTTATTTTTAACGTCTCTACGGCCTTCACCTGTTTGTGAACCGTGCCATCGTGAACAGTTAAAATTGAGTACAGTAATCCACATCAAAAGCGTGAATTCCACGGTCTCTGTCGTTCTTATGAAACCCTCATCCCCGAAAGCGTCAGACAGGAAGACTGATGTCTGCCATTGCCTGTCATATGTTTTATGCTGTCGAGCAGCCGGGTGGATGGGAAGGCAGCGGCGAGGAGAGATGAGCACATCTCTGTCCAGAATCAGTCATCGCTTAAATAATGAACCCTGTCATGAATCATGGTTTAGTAGGAAATTGTTCTTTTGTGTAAATATTTTAGTCTGTAACTTGATTTATGGGTGGAAAAATAAGATTAGTAGATGTGAAAGGGCGAGATTTTGATCGATACCTTATATCTATTGATCCAAACCTCGATCTGGTCGACTGAACCTTTGTTGCCTGTCTAGGAGGAAAACAGTACACCCATCTGCAAGTTAGTTCACCCAATAAAGGACTCTACTCCCAAAGACCACAGACAACTTCTAGCTTTCAAAAGTTTATTGTAAGGAAATGATAAGCTGCAAATACAGACATCTCAGAATGAGATTCACGAGATACACAGGTCCAATTACATACATGTGCTCTCGGAAAGCCCTCAGACGAGCAACAGAAATCACTAACACAAGTTCTAAGAATAATAAAGCTATCAGCATAGACGCATATCTCTCCTTCATTTAGGTTGGAGGAAAACACACACAGGTTAGGCGTCCCTACCCTGTTCTAGATGGTATCCCTACTTAACCAAATCCCAACCTAACAAAGGTGTCAGCAGTGAATGACCCCCAAGGGAAGTCACCCACTCTAAGTCTCTTGGTGAAAACCTAAAGTTCTCCAGTCATGACCCCTCTCTGCCTACCCATCCGCTCTCTAAAGGGTCCTCAGGTCTCTGCTCTAACTCCACCCAGGGGTGCTGTCCCTAATACAAAACAGTCAACAACATTTGAGACGCCCCTTGCGAAACGCCTCTCACGTGGTGTAGCTTCAGGCTTTTTCCATGATGCTTTGTATTGGGCCTCAGACGTTAGAGTTGACCTTGCTTCTCAGGCTCTTCTCCGGCCCGCTGATACCCCTTAAACATTCCAGAACCCTCCTCCATGTCTGGGCCGTCTACTGAACAGACCTCTATTCATTCATTTATAATTGGATCCCCCCTTTCCTGTTGCAGACAGATATCTGCCGCCAAGAACCCAACTCTCATAGACTTCTAAAAAGGCTTGCAACATTTCTCAGCCCAGACATGTACGTGTAAATCAATGCTAAAACATTTCAGGCCTACAATATTTCTCATTATGATTATAACATTCAACTTCTTCATTTAATTAAAGCATGTTAATACTCTTATTCTATTATTAAGTAAACATTTCTATAAATCATGGCCTATTTAATGCAATGACCAAACCATTAATATAATCTGCGTCGTGAAAAGAACCACCTTTCCTCTTAGCTCCAGCTCTGACCCTGAGGCCTACCACGTTCTGCTTTTAACCATATACCATCTTATGTTTTAGCAGCTTCACGACATGGATTCAAAAATAATCACATCTAATAAAATCATATAATGTCACACATTTCTGTATTAGTTCCACTTCTACTTAAATCTCTACATTAGCTATACATTCAGAATATAATTGCAGATACTATTAGCACTCATGGCATTTCTCCTCATGATTTGTGCTTACTACAGGTAAGTGTGATGTACTCATACATTTAAATCAGTTTGCGCTCTCTCAGTTCCCCCCTTTGATGACCTCTCGGGGTCATCACTAACATTTAAACTGCAGTTATTGCTGGCATTCTCTGCGCTTCCAGAGCCCTCAGGCTCCTGTACTGATTATCTTGTATGGCAGCCAATCTCCGCAGCTGTTCTCTTTGGGCCCTTTCTGACCTTCTTGCTCTGTACCATTTGAATACCCTCACCAATCCCCACAATATTATCCCACAGATCAATATTATGATGATAGGCTTTAGAATATACCATACAAAGCTTTTGCCTAAGGTGGAAAACCACCCTCCAACTGTACTCATTCCGTGGCCCACCTTTTCCCAGACATTTTCTCTACTCAAGTCTTCGATCTCCTTGTGAATACTAGTTATGTTCCTAATAACTTTCTCAAGGGGCTTCGAATTGTCTGGAATGTAAGTGCAACATTCCTGGACCTTCAAAGCCTTACAGACTCCGCCCTCTTTTGCTAATAGGACATCTAATGCAAGACGGTTTTGAAGAACCATAGCTCTTATCGATTGCATCTCTCCTTCTACCAGCATTAAGGACTGAGCAGTGCTGGCAGACAACCTGTCGACAACTGTTGCCAGTCGTCTAATTTTAACATCATTAAGGATTATTCCCAAAAGAGGGAACATAGCTCCAAAGACATCTCCAACCATTTCGGCATCACCTACATCTCTCCTTCCCCTCGATGATGTCTGACCCTCAATGATCACTAAGTCTTGTGCATGATATATTTTGGGGAAGACAATTGCCAAGTAACATGATCCATACCAGTTGTCAGGTAGTCTCACGTAAGCATTTCTTCCACATACAAAATACACATTTGGAATCACTTGCATTCCCTTCAGGAAATCCTTAGTGTAGTACTCTAAATTAAAAGCATGTTCACAGTCAACTTCACCCACGTATACATTTTCATAATACGTTTTGGCTCTGTGAAGACATAACTTTCCTCTCTGCGCTTTATCTAAAGCTATTGGACCACTACTACCCTTTCTCTTGTGTGACTTCTCTTCCTCGGTCCAATCTATTTTCCCCTGTCCAGATTTTTTCAAAATCTTTTGTCTCCTGTAACGATCATCCACCTGCCCTATGAACTTCTTCTCGACTTCTGACACCTTGCATGTCAGGTTATTTCTACGGGCATGTGAAGTATCTAAGGTAATCCAAGGAATGAAGAACTTGGCCAATCTGTCTTCACTCTTCCAGTAATCCCATTTGTTCATCTGCTTATAATTTGGGACTTCTGGCAACACTGAATCATAATTAGAGAAATAGTATTCAAAACTATCTCTTTCATAAAATATACTAAGCAACAAGCTACATGTAATGCCATATGTCAGAGGGAGGTGATGGTATCTAATACCCTCGTCTACAGATGCCGGCAATTGCATGCAGACATAACAATCCTTAACCTCCATGGCATCCACGTATTCATATAAAAGTTTAGCATAAGCATTTGACCTAAAGTCTCCTTGGGACTCGTCTACGTGTAACCTGCGGGCTTCTGCAGCCAATAACGCTTTCTCTTGAGTGTTTTCCCTTTTCTCACCAGCAACAGTGGGTGTAAGCGTTTCTGCAGAATTCACATCAGTTACCTTTACCTCTTCTTCATGTCCCTTTACATAAGAAATTGTTACCACTAAAGCTATTAATATTATTACTCCTACTATTAGTGTACCTATTATACATTTAGCTCTGCGGTTCGGGGTGCCGGCCTCCATTTCGTCAGACTATATAGCTCTCTCTTTATCTTTGCAAAAAGTTCTTTTCCTCTCGTTCCTTTACAGTCTCTTTTCAATCCTTTTGTCTTTAGAATCCACACATCTGGAGGCTGACAGCCTTCTTCGCAAAAGTCCTTTAACAGTTCAAAAAGACAACCCTAGCCCTTCTCCATCAACTCAAGGGAAGTTCCCTAAAATTCTCTGCTTCCTGGGCGCTAGGTAATCTTCTTTTTTCTGCTTGCTTTATTTACAAAGTCCTTTAACAGTCTACTATCAGATTTGTGGTTGCAGCTTCAATAGCATAGTTCAGTATTTCCAAACGAAGATTGTGCTCTTCATGTGCTGTTATCGTTGTACCAAAGTCGGGGAATTGCAATTCTGTAAGAAACATGTGTTTTAACTTGCTGAGGCGGGGAGGTCTAGGGAGCATGAATGTTAGTGACCCTTCTTGTTCGACACCGGGTACCAACAGTCGTATTTCCACGGTGATAATGGGCTCAGAACTGGACACCACCACCGCTCGGATCCTCCCTGTCTCCGGTTTCACAGACATTTGTCGCCAGATATGTCCACTCAGGTGTGGAGTATCTTCCGTTAGGCACACGCACTCTTCTTGACCTTCTTCGGTCCGGTGCTTCAGCGCCCTGAGCACCTTCTTCGGGGTCTGAGTCTTCTGATATCGGAGGAAGGGTTGCTTCTGGAGTTGACCTCAGGCTAGAGCTCCTTCTTTGCGGCCAATTTGCTTCTCCACGTGCCCTTCTACTCCTTCTTCTTCTTGTCTGTTCTCGCTCTCTCTCAGACCTGTCAGGGTCTGACTCGTACTCCCAGCTACTTTCTCCTTCTGTAGCGTCTTCCGTTTCACTGTTGTACTGACCGTCCTCAGCTTGGTCAGACTCGTCCCCTGCTTCCGCTGGCACCTCTACAGCTTGGCTAGCCCACTCTATGGCTTCTCGGTCCTCAGCTGGACGTCTATCCGAGAGAGGAGCTGTTTCCAGAGGTGCTGGAACCCTTCGCGTATGTGACGCGTGGATCCAATTGGGCAGGCCTCCCACCTTTACAGCTGTGTTTGTGATCAGGATGACCTGGAAGGGCCCACGCCAACGAATATCCAAGCAGCTTCTTCTCACATGTTTCTTCACCAGGACCCAGTCCCCAGGATACAGGTCATGGCAAGGGCCCTGGCACGCTGGAACCTCGGCAGCCTGTACCTGAAGAGACACAGAACGCATGGCGTCAGACAGCCCCTTACAATAGTCCAGGATCATATCATCTGTGATATTTAACAGTGCAGTAGCTGGGACAGATGGCAGCCTCATTGCTCTCCCCATTAACACCTCATGTGGTGACAACCCTGTCCTTCTGTCTGGGGTACTACGAAGGCTCATGAGAACTAATGGCAGGGCATCAGGCCAACTCAGAGTCGTTGAGGAACAAACTTTAGCTATTCTGGACTTGATCGTGCCATTGATCTGCTCCACAATTCCTGAGGCTTCTGGTCGGTAACTGCAATGTAACTTTTGGTCGATATTTAACGCTACACAGACCATCTTCACAAGCTCGCTGTTAAAATGTGTTCCCCTATCTGATTCCAAAAAGGCCGGCACCCCGAAGCGAGGAATGAGTTCTCTAAGCAGTAACTTGGCCACTGTGAGGGTGTCGCACCTACGTGTAGGGTATGCCTCAACCCATCTGGAGAACACACAAACAACCACCAGGACATAGCGGAGGCGGTTGCACCTTGGCATTTCAATGAAATCTATCTGCATTCGATTGAATGGACCTCCAGACCTTCCTATGTGACTTAGTGCAACTGGTGTTCTTTTCCCTACGTTCAGCTGCTGGCAGGTCACACAACGCTGGCACACTGCTTCTGCTGCTATTCTAAACTTAGGATTGTACCAAGTCTGTCTAAACACTCTCAGCATAGCATCTCTCCCTAAGTGTACGGGACCATGTATGAGCCTAGCCATTGGACTCACCATCTCATTGGGCAACACTGCTCTGCCGTCTGCTGAGACCCAAAAATGGGTCTCACCCATTACACATCCTGCCTTTTCCCATGTTTCTTTTTCAGAATCAGGAGCATTTTCTTGCATGGTTGACAGTTCATCCCAAGTATCAACAGTTTCCAGTATCATGGCTAATTCAGTTCTTACATTTATTCCACCCACATCCACCTCTGTGAAAGAGTAACCTTGTTCCGCGCAATACCGCGCAACTTCATCAGCATATCTATTGCCTTTCGAAACAAAGTCCTCATTTCTGGTATGTGCGGTGCACTTTACAACTGCGATACTTGCCGGGCATTGCAATGCCTCTAACAACAGGCGCACAAACTCTCCATTGCGAATGGGAGAGCCTGAAGAAGTCATGAACCCTCTTTGAGACCATAACTGCCCGTAATCATGAACTACCCCATACCCATATTGGCTGTCGGTGTATATGGTAACTCGAATTTGATTGCCTGCTAAGCAAGCACGTGTCAGGGCAATAATCTCGGCTACCTGAGCGGAGTGTACTCCTTCCAGGCACCCAGCTTCCACAACTCCTTCAATTGTACAAACAGCATAAGCTGCTCTCAACTGCCCAACTTCGTCTCTTACACATGAGCCATCGACAAAGAAAACTTCGTCTGGGTCGGTCAGTGGCTCATCTACGATGTCGGGTCTGGGTTTGGTGCATAGTTCAGTCACATCGAGACAGTCATGGTCTGTACATTCATCATCATCATCGATATCATTTGGAAGTGGCATCAAGGTAGCAGGGTTCAAAACAGAGCATCTCTTGAGGGTCACATTCTCTGCAGCAAGAATAACTTGCTCATAGCGCGTGAGCCTGCTATTGGTCAGATGCTGTGTTTTGGTCCTGGTCATCAACAGTTCAACAGAATGTGGCACGCACACCTCTAACGGGTGCCCCATGACGATATTTTCACATCTCTCAATGCTGACACCCGTTGCAGCAACGGATTTGAGACATCCGGGCAACGCTGCGGCTACTGGGTCTAAAGTAGCCGAGAAATAAGCAACTGGTCTACGGGCATTCCCATGGATTTGGACCAACACAGACAACGCGCAACCTTCTCTCTCACAACAGTAAAGAAAAAATTGTTTATTGTAATCAGGCATTCCCAATGCCGGAGCACGACACAGGTCCTCTCGCAGCTGTAGGAACGCCATCAAACAGTCTTTGTCCCATGGTACCGGATCACTCACCTCTTTGTGCGTCAGTTTTTGCAAGGGCTTTGCTTTCAGTGAAAAGTTCACGATCCACTGTCGGCAATAACCCACCATCCCTAGAAACATCCTGACCTCTCTCTGTGTCTTAGGCGCATTCATTTTCATGATCGCCTCTATCCTGTCTGGTGATACTTTTCGTTTGCCTTTCTCAATTCTGTGTCCCAAGTACTGCACTTCTGTCAGGCAGTACTGCAATTTTCCCGGGGACACCTTGTGCCCATTGGCAGCTAGGTGATTTAACAAAGCAATGGAGTCTTCCCTGCAAGCTTCTTCTGTTTCTGACGCCACAAGGAGGTCGTCTATGTACTGGACCAGAACTGACTTCTGGGGCAGCACTAGACTTTCAAGATTTTTCTTCAGAAGCTGGTTAAAGATCGATGGGCTCTCTGTATACCCTTGAGGGATACGACACCATGTTAGGACGCGATTTTCCAGCTTAAATGCGAAAAGAAAATGGCTATCTTCGTCCAAAGGGATCGAAAAGAAAGCCTGACAAAGATCGATCACTGTGAACCACTCTGCTTGGAATGGAATCTGAAACAGTATCACTGATGGATTCGGTACCACTGGACAACACGAAACGACTATGTTATTAATCTTTCGAAGGTCCTGCACTATCCGAAATTTCCCATTTGGTTTCTGCAGACCCATAATCGGGGAGTTGCATGGACTACCCACGATTTCTTTCAGTATTCCCTGTTTAATCATGGACTCGATCACGGGTTTTATGCCTGCAATCGTTTCTGGAGTCAATTTGTATTGGGGTGTTCTTGGGAACTCAGCATGCGGTTTCACTACAATTTTCACTGGGTCCACCCCTTTGACCAATCCAATCTCTTCCCCAGTGAAATCCCATACTTCTGATGCCACTGTCTCTCTCAAGTCCCAGGGGAGCTCCTCTACTGTTAAAGTAGGGTACAGTTCCACGCATATTCTAGAGTTTGCAACTTTGAAATCTGCATCATCATCATTAGTCAATACCTCCACTCCCTGGGGGGTACAATATATAGTACAATTCAATTTGCACAACAGGTCTCTTCCTAGCAGACACACAGGGCTTGAATCGCAAACCACAAACTGGTGCTCATCACTGTACTTCCCTATTTTCACCTGCACCGGTTCTGTCAATTGGCTGGTTATTCTCCTGTTTGCGACCCCTACCACCTGTATGGTCTCTCCAGACATGGGCAGGTCTGGAACTGCAGCTGATCTGATCGTGGATCTAGTGGCTCCTGTGTCCACCAGAAATGTCGTAGGGCACCCTGCTACTTCTGCTTCCACATAGGGTCCCCTTTGATCTACCTCCAAGGCTGCCCCGAGGGTGCAGTCTTCTCTTTCCACTCTCTGTCCGGTTAATGGGTCCACATAATAGCACTCTTCCCCTTCTACAAACAGGGGCATTTGTCTATAGGTCTTACCCATACTCCCTACTCGAGGAGGTTGCGGGAACTGGGCTCGGGGAGGAGCCCCCCCCCCTTTGAGCACCTTTCCTTGGTATGGCGTTACCCCTCTTGTAGGCGCGCTCTGAACCTCTTCCTCCTCTATCTCTTGCTCTCCTATCTCTACATTGTAAGGGCACTCGCGTTTCCAATGCCCCAGCTCGTTACACTGGTGGCACCTAGTCGTTTTCTTCAAGGTAGCTATGTCTATTCTGGGTCTAAAGGTGGAACTCTCCTCATTACCCTTGTTCTGACTGTACTGCTTCTTTCCTCCTGTACCTGTCCCTTGCTGCTGTTGCTGTTGTCCCCCCTTCCCTGCTGCCTGCATCTGTACCACCATCAACTTTTCTTTTAGTTTCTTAGCCTTGGAATCTATCTCATCACAGCAGTACCTGGCATATCTCAGTATTTCGTCTAAGGGTTTAGTTTGCCAACAAATCGAGTGTTGCTGAATCATTAAACTAATATCCGGTCTCAGTCCCAGGACGAACTTGGACACAAATTGCCCTATGTCTTTTGGATCCATTACATCCAAGCCGCTATACTGTTTAAACGCCTTCAGCAATCTCTCGTAATATTCATGAACTGTCTCTTTGGGTTCCTGTCTTGTTCGGTCTATTCTGACCCAATCTATGTCTTGCATTGGCACTTTTTCTTTCAGCCAAGTCATCACTCTCTCGAATTTTGCCATCACAATCTCGGACGGCCCATTAGTCTTGGCATCTCTCTCTGGCTCCGTTGTGGGCCACTCAGCGCTAACCTTGCATGCTGTCCACAGATCGCCAGGTACTACAATGTCAAACAGCGTGTTCAGATCTATCCAAAGGACCTTTGAGATTTTTACAAATCTCTCCACTTGCTTGTACCACTCCACTGGGTTTTCACGTAATTTGGGGAAAGAGGTGGTAAAAGCAGCTAAATCTCCCCTACTCCAAGGGACATGTACATAATTCCCATTTGCAACTTCACGCAAAGGGTAAGCTTCTATTCCCTGCTGTCCTGGTGTCATACCAATCATGCTTCTCCTGCCGGTCCCTTTCTTGGACCACCTCTCTTCCCACTTATCTAGTGCCCTCCATGTCCTTATTCCAGTAATCAGTTCCCTTATGTGTGTTTTCAGCCCAATCGTTCTCCTCTCATCTAGGTCTCGATCTGTGTAATGTAGCCTGTGGTTACCCTGTAATGCTTTGGTTCTTGACAAGTCCACCATATATTTGCCTGCTAGTTCGACTAACTTCTCATGGACTGCTCTCGCTTTTCGAGTAATGTCTTTTGCCATATACAGTATTTCATCCTGCTCATACATTTCCATCCTTTCTAAAGGCAGGGTACCATCTACCATGTCATCCAGATCTGACCTTAAGCTGGAGACATCGAGTCTCTTGGCTTTTATCTCAGCTCGCAATATGTCTTTCGAAGGGGGCTCGCTGGTTTCCCTACCATCCCAACTTCGAGCTCTACGTTTGGGCTCGGGAGAGTTAATGGGTGGTCTCCCTCGCTCCCATCTCTCCAGGTCCCATGCTCGGCCATCCGATCTTGGAAGGTGATGGAACACGGGCCTGTTACCCCCACTCTCTCTCTGCCCACTCTCTTCTTCTTCTCTCCTCTCACCGCACACCTCTCTGTTATTTTCCCTCTGTTCGCTACTCTCTCTTTGCCTCGTATTGTTCAGTACCCGATACGATCCTTCCTGGTTCCCCATATTCCCTGGGCTGCGCTCATTGCCGTCATCACAGGGACTATGGTGCGACCTCTCACAACTCCCATTCAGTTCTCTGGTGCCGGGCACACAGTGTGGACATTTAAAGCTGTTTCTGTACTCTTGTGCTCTCCTCTCTCCTTCACTGAGTATTGGGCGCGCCACCCCTTCACTCCCGGGGCCCCCGTTTTCCAGGTCTGTTCTACCTCCACTCCGGGCCCAATGGGTGACTCCCCTACTCCCTCTACAGTCCCACTCCGGGCTACTCTCTCCGGCCCCGCAGTGAGTCCGAGCTCGGCTGTCCTGACTTTCCCTTTCAGCTTCCGCAGCATTGATGCTCTTTTGAGCCTTCACTGCCTCATCCCACTGCTTCATGTACTCATTTAGCTCTTGAAAGGATTTTCGTCCCGATCCCCTCAGATCCATTGGCCATCTAGGGCCCCCAGGATCTCCTCCTGGGTCCCCTACTGTGTGCATCGGGGTACTCCACTCTCTGGGTATCGGCATCTGACTTGGGGAATTAGTGGTATCGTTCCTCCTTGCCTTCTCTGCTCTTTCTCTGTCTTTCCGTACCCGTTCTTCCCCTCTTGCTCTCTCCTGGTCATATATCGATATTATAGGACCTATGGTAACAGGTACCTGTAGTGCATCTGGTAATGGGTAGGATGTGGCGCTTTCCGTTTCCGGCGCTCTTTGTACCACAAACCTCCCGACTACCTGTTGCACCTGACTAGGCTGGGACAGCTCTTTCTTTGGCTCAGGATCCCACTCTGAACTGGGAAGCGGTCTATGCTCTCCTGCATTGCCCCCCTTTTCTCCTTCAGTATTCTCGACCTCTCCCCCTGCTCTATTATACGGGGGTGGCCTGTCTGTCAATAATCTGTTTATCAGGCTATCCTCTGTTTCGCTCTCCTCATCTTCTTCTAGGGGGCTCTTATTTACTGGCGCCTCTAACACTGGGTACAGTTTATTTACTTCCATGTTATGCACTCTCCATCTTTTAGCATCCGCATCCCACCTGGCATCCTGTACTGCCCTTACCGATCGTTTCACCCTTTCTTGTCGTCTGTTCATATTCTTTTCATGCGCTGCCCTAAGCCATGCATCAAGAGCTTCAAACTGGGTTGGTCTAGGCAAGGGTCTCATTGAGGTCATGACTGATTTTAATCGATGTAACACCTCTAATCTGAACGTCCCGTACTTCGGGAACGTCAGTTCCTCATTTCCTTCAGTAATCTTACTCCACTCTGATATCCAAAGGATCGTATGCAGCCCAACATTCACTGCCATATAACGAGCTGGCGTACCCTCCGGCGGGGCTTCTTCCCCTTCATACGATCCTCGCTTCTCTTTTTTAAACACCGCTTTCAGCCATTTAAAACACTTCATAATTATGCGCACAAAATCCAGCCTCGCTACTCTGTTTACTTCCTGATGACAATCCACCAATCCTGTCGCGGTTTTGCTAGCTTGGCCTATCACAGCGCGGTCTTTCTCCTGTCGGCCAATCACGTCGCGACCCTGTCTGACGTGTTTGCTAGCTGGCCTATCACAGCGCGGTCTTTCTCCGGTCGGCCAATCACTGCGCGACACCACCTGACGTCACTTTTCTCCGCTTCGCAGCAGCACCCCTCCTTTCTCAACTCGTCTCCCGGTTATGCATGCGTCCCATTCATACACCGAAAAATGACTACTTCCGACCAAGCGGTCACTTCTCTCGACTGTACGTCCACAGTCTATCTGTAATTGTCAACACAACTGACGAGATGTCTATCGTCTCTCTGATAGGTTGCTTACACACACAGTAACTTCCGACCAGCGTCCGTTACTCACGCACTCACTCTTACGTTCCCCCTATCTCGGTCTCTCGGGTGATCAATGGTACCTCATGACCCCCTTCACACTAGTTGACAATTACTCTGGGTGTCCGATACACCCGAACCACTTAAGCTCTCCTTGAACTTAAGATTTCCACCGGTTGCGCGCGCTCACAACCTGTTCCACAGTCACTCTACAGACATTCAACTCCGCCAGACATTACAACATAGATACAATACAAAACACCGCAATCTAACACGCATAACCCTTTATACTCACTCTCGACCGATACTGCTGCTTTTTCTGTCTCACGTCATCCGGATCTTCTTCTGCGGGCTGTTCTTCCGATCATCGATTTCTAGGGGCCTTGGGGTAATCTAACCTGGCCTAGGTCACCGTCCTCAAGAAGGCAACCATCCTCTGCTACCAACTGAAAGGGCGAGATTTTGATCGATACCTTATATCTATTGATCCAAACCTCGATCTGGTCGACTGAACCTTTGTTGCCTGTCTAGGAGGAAAACAGTACACCCATCTGCAAGTTAGTTCACCCAATAAAGGACTCTACTCCCAAAGACCACAGACAACTTCTAGCTTTCAAAAGTTTATTGTAAGGAAATGATAAGCTGCAAATACAGACATCTCAGAATGAGATTCACGAGATACACAGGTCCAATTACATACATGTGCTCTCGGAAAGCCCTCAGACGAGCAACAGAAATCACTAACACAAGTTCTAAGAATAATAAAGCTATCAGCATAGACGCATATCTCTCCTTCATTTAGGTTGGAGGAAAACACACACAGGTTAGGCGTCCCTACCCTGTTCTAGATGGTATCCCTACTTAACCAAATCCCAACCTAACAAAGGTGTCAGCAGTGAATGACCCCCAAGGGAAGTCACCCACTCTAAGTCTCTTGGTGAAAACCTAAAGTTCTCCAGTCATGACCCCTCTCTGCCTACCCATCCGCTCTCTAAAGGGTCCTCAGGTCTCTGCTCTAACTCCACCCAGGGGTGCTGTCCCTAATACAAAACAGTCAACAACATTTGAGACGCCCCTTGCGAAACGCCTCTCACGTGGTGTAGCTTCAGGCTTTTTCCATGATGCTTTGTATTGGGCCTCAGACGTTAGAGTTGACCTTGCTTCTCAGGCTCTTCTCCGGCCCGCTGATACCCCTTAAACATTCCAGAACCCTCCTCCATGTCTGGGCCGTCTACTGAACAGACCTCTATTCATTCATTTATAATTGGATCCCCCCTTTCCTGTTGCAGACAGATATCTGCCGCCAAGAACCCAACTCTCATAGACTTCTAAAAAGGCTTGCAACATTTCTCAGCCCAGACATGTACGTGTAAATCAATGCTAAAACATTTCAGGCCTACAATATTTCTCATTATGATTATAACATTCAACTTCTTCATTTAATTAAAGCATGTTAATACTCTTATTCTATTATTAAGTAAACATTTCTATAAATCATGGCCTATTTAATGCAATGACCAAACCATTAATATAATCTGCGTCGTGAAAAGAACCACCTTTCCTCTTAGCTCCAGCTCTGACCCTGAGGCCTACCACGTTCTGCTTTTAACCATATACCATCTTATGTTTTAGCAGCTTCACGACATGGATTCAAAAATAATCACATCTAATAAAATCATATAATGTCACACATTTCTGTATTAGTTCCACTTCTACTTAAATCTCTACATTAGCTATACATTCAGAATATAATTGCAGATACTATTAGCACTCATGGCATTTCTCCTCATGATTTGTGCTTACTACAGGTAAGTGTGATGTACTCATACATTTAAATCAGTTTGCGCTCTCTCAGTTTAATCACTCTGTAGCAGGAAACTCGTTTGGGACAGGCGGTCTGCAAAAGAGGCAATAGGGAGAGGTTGCCATCGGGCGGCATGAGCTCAGACGTTGGGTGCAATCCAAGGTTTTGCACGTTGTGTTTCACTCTACTTCTGCTTTCCTTTCTCCTTTACATCTTTATATTTTCTCTCTTTTTTATAACGGGTCTCTCCTTGTCCTTGACTTTCTTTTTTTTTTCGTCGCTTTGCTCTTATTTACTGTTTCTGTCCCCCAGTCTTTCATCGACTTCCCTCTCACTTGTCTAACGCCTCCCAGGCATGCGATTTCTCCCTTTTCTTGTTGATCTTACCATGCAGCACCCCCCTCCCCATGAATTACTCAGAGACAACGTATTATGGTGCATCAAAGGCCGCAGTTTATTTTTAACATTCATGGATCATACATTTTGCAATTTTTGGTTGGTCATTCGAAAAGCCATGTTTATTCCACATCGCATTTATCATCGCAAACATTGATCCACTGATTTGTTTCTGTTTCTGGTTGACAGCACTAGCCTTGTGTGAGAGCCCATTTTTTTTGCAGGTGTCTCGGTGTACTGCGGATTGTAGGCTTCACTTGCTTGCTACCGACTTTGTGAGCGTCCTTCAGACTTGGCCTGGACTGCAAGTGCCGTTCCGCTCACCATTGATCCGAACTAACGATTGCCTTGAATGGAAGATACAGCTCTGTATTCAAGGGCCTTATTTCTTTTGCAATGCACAAGTATTTCTTTTATTTTCAAATGGCTAGTCTATGTGCCATTAAGCTTAAGTGAGGTTTTGCTAGTCCTACACTACAGTAGTTACTGGCATACAGTCAACCACCTAGTGCAAGATGCCAGGACTGTGTTGCTGCGCCTCCTGAGATATTTCCACCAAAAATAGCGGCGGGCACACACACCTAGTTTGTGTTTATCTTACAGGTCTTCTGCTGGATGGAATAATTTGCTTACAAGGAATCTTTTCTAGAATGAGTGATTACATTCTTAAAATATGATAAACAGAGTTAACCAGCTTTAATTTGTGGTCATCACGCTGAAACACAAACAAAAACATTAATTTGTTTAGCAGCAGCATAACCTTTAGATCAGAAATGTTTTGCAGTACATCAATAATGATACATATCACCTTAGGGGAAAGGGTGGTTAACAGAGAGTCAGGCAGAGTATGTTATATTATAATATGTAGATTTGTATGGTGTAACTAATAGACTTTCAGGGTATTCAAGTGTTGGATCAGGCTTGTAGGCATGGAACTAATGTATTGGGTGTTTGGCCCGCAGAATTTAGTTGATGAGCCAGGTCTTCAGGTTATTGTGGAATTCTAGCAGTGAGGGGATGGGGCGGTCCTGATGTGTTGACGGACGTTGTTTCAGGTCTTGGATCCAGTGTAGGAGAATACTCAACCTCCTGTTCTGCTCTTGCAGATGAAGGGTGTGTGTGTAGTGAGAGTGTGGCTAATGCTGGTGTCTGGTGGGTAGGTGGAAGTGCAGGCGGTTGTTCAGGTATGCAGGTCTGATGTTGTGCAGTGCTTTGTATGTGTGTGTCAGGTGTTTGAGTTGGCTGCATTTGTGGTTTTGGAGACAGTGGAGCTCTTTCAGGTGTGCTGAGGTGCAGGTGCATTATGGGAGGTGAAGGATGAGTCTCGCTGCAGCATTCTGGATGGTCTGGAGGCAGTGTTGGAGGTTGTTAGAGATCCTGGCTGAGAGTGCGTTGCCCTAGTCTAATCTGCTTGTGATGACGGCTTGCTGATGATGCATCTGGTATTCAGGGGTAGCCATTTGAATATCTTGTGGAGCCTGCAAAGAATGTGGAAGCAGGAGAAGCTGACTACATTGAGCTGTGCTGTAATGTTGATCTTGTCGTCCAGGATGAATCTGGCGTGGTTCCTGGCGTGGTTAGTTGGAGTTGTTGTTGGTCCAAGCTCTGAAGGCAACCAAGTGGAGTCCCACGGAGAATTCTTGTCCCCGAAGATCAGCACTTTCATTTTGTTGGAGTTGAGTTTCAGGCACTTAAGTCTCATCCAGTGTGCTATGTTGATCATGCAGTTTGAGAAGTTGGTTTGAGGTGGTGGTGAATTTGTCTGTCAGAGAGAGGATAAGTTTGGTTTCTTCGGAGTAGAATTTGATGGTAATGCCTTTAGACCTGATGATATTGGCGAATGGGGTAATCTAGATGTTGAACAGGGTTGGGCTGATTGATGAACATTGAGGGACTCCGCAGATCAGCTCCTTGGGTTCGGATGTGTACAGTGGTGGTTTGACTCACTGTGTTCTTTCTGTGAGGAAGTATCCTATCCAGTTGAGGGCAGGTCTTTTGATGCCTTTGTTGTGCGGTCTCCAGACAAAGGAGTGGTGAGAGACTGTATGGTAGGTTGCAGAGAGGCCGAATAGGATGGAGGCCGTGGTTTTTCTCCTGTGCAGTATACCACGGATGTCGTCTGTGGCAACAATGATTACTGTTTCTGTGTGAGAGTTTTTGATGCTGTGAATATCAGCAGTGAATACTGATAGACTTGTACATGAATGGGTAACCACAAAAATACACACAGCAAATATGGACATATATGGTTGAATGAAAAGCATAATTTTTTCCATACTCTTGAATGCTTTGGTCAATTGACACCAAAACATCTAAAATGGGAATATATTGGTAATATTTAGGGAATATTCATACGCAGTTAGATAAAATAGAAAGTGATGTGCCTAAAGGCGGCAAAAGTGTGTAAAATAGCACTTCTGTAGTACTATTTTCTTTACTCATAAATGAATGCATTAATCAGCCCCTGCATGTTTAGAATATCCAGTGCAGTGATTCACCTTCTGGGCCCACTTTGGTTCTCACTTAGTTTTGCATATTAGATGTTTTAGGCTGCTTGTGCTCTGCACAGACTCATGTAATACATTTGTTTTCATGTCATTATTTTACGAATACGCAGTACATGTTGATCGTTATTCACTGATTCGTCTCAGGATTCAGTTTGCACATTTCATCCAAGGTTGCCCAGAATACATAACAACATGGTATACTGTTTCCTTTGCCCGATCAGCAACAGCACTTAACTTGTTAGACATAACACAATAGCACAGCTACAGCTTTCCAAGACAGTAGTTCATAACATATAAACTGTGTCTCGTCCCCTTGGGTTCAGAGAGGAGTATTCTGGCAGAGAGATCGGTCCTGGAATGAACATCTGCAAAGCCTGATATTCAACCTTGAGTAAACTGAGGTTACACTTATGATGCGGACCACTTAACTACATGTACCAGGTGTGGGGTCTGTTGCCAATCCCAGAGATCACCTATTTATCCCTGTGCACACACAGTCAGGATAGGCCTAGACATATAGATAATTTGCCATAGCTGGGATTTTATTTTATACAACCTGATAGTAATGCTAATTACTTTGTTTAGTTTCCTCTCCCTAGTGGTCACAGAACATTTGCTTCATAGTAGACTATGATAATTTCAATAAATGTGATGTAAGCCTTCTTTGGGTCTTTCTTTTGTTTACTATGGACATGCATGAGTTAGTGACGAAAGGGGAGGATCTGCTTCCACAGTTCCCTTGTAGACCCGAGAGTCATGTTCTAGGTTGCCAAAATCCCCTGGTACTTTGGGAAGGTTAGGAGTTCAGATGAGGCACTCAGAGGTAGACAGAATTTGGGCTGATGGGTACTGATGTTGTACCCAGTTCTTACATTCTGAAGTCCTGTCATCCCAAGGTACAGTTAAACTTTTTCAGCAGAATTCCTGCCCCACCAGTACCAGGAGGTGATTAATTAGGGCTGTTTTAAATTTATGGATGGAGAAAGATGGTCTTCATAATGTGAGAAAGTGAGTTGCAGTAAATTGGACAGAGTAAATAGGGGGACCGGAATCTAAACATGACGCAATGCTTTGTATGAAACCAGAAGATTCTGGTTGGCAGACCATAGGTTGTGGGCAAAGTTAGAGCAGATCAGTTAGTGAGGTGTAGAGCTTTGAGTAGCTTTCAATACAAGCAGTAATCATCTATAAAAGGCCATGTTTTCTGCATAGAGTTGGCTAGCCTAATGGTGGTAAGAAGAAATGGGAGTAGGCCTCTAGAGTCAGTAAAGTGTTCTTGGTCTGAAGTTTAAGATGTTTTCCCAAGGGGGATGCAGGTAATGAGGGAGGTCCACTAATGGACTGTTACAATAATCTTACTTACTAAAAACGTAGGAATTTATCAACGTATAGCCTGTATGGAATGTACTGAATGGGAAGATCTTGCGTGTGATACTGAGCTAGGTAGAAGTGACAGTAATGAAAATAATGATTTAACATATTACTGCTCTCATTCGAGAGTGAAATAAGTGGAATACAAGGAACCAGTGGTACTCTGAATATTTGCATATTATGAAAAATGGCTCGTATCTGCCCAAATATCAAGAAAGAAAGATCTATCAGTTGATGCAAACTAAAAGTTTAAGAATCAGGGAAAACAATATAAAATGACTATAATTATTGCTAAAAACAGTTCTTCACTAAACAGATAGTAAGCCAGAGACTCTCTACGGAAAATATTTAGAACTCCAAAGGCTATTGCTTATAATGCTGGTTCAAGTTCAAAAGATAAGATCATTTTAGTTACTATGGGATTCTCTTAAGAAGAGTTCACAAATAACAGAAGTCTAGACCTAAGTTTTAGAAATTTGGCAGAGGTATGCACCCTGTTCAAGCAGAAACCACAATCCTAGTCATGGTAAGTCAGATACACACCCTAAAATAACCTGTGCTCACCCACTGGTAGCCTGGCACACAGCAGCTGGGCTTAATTTAAGAGGCAATGTGTAAAGTATTTGTGCAACACTTCAAACAGAAAAACAGTGAAAACACCAAACAAAATGATACCATACCTATAGAGAAAAATAGAGCTTACTTTAATTAACAAAACAAGACCTAAACAATAAAAATACAATTAGGATAACCGGAGTAATTCATTCTTGAAGAATAAAATGAAATGTAGTGCTTAAAAGCATAAAGCCCCAATCTGGGTTATCTGGTCGCCCTAGACCGGGTCAAATCCAAAACTTCAGGCCGACCGCGATAGAGGATACAGGGGCCAGCCTTGGTCCACCACAAAGGACCTTTTTGGTGTCGACTTCGAGGACGAAATGCGAGGAACAGAGGAGGGGATGCGTCATCTATGATCCTTAGGATAAAGGTAATGTATCGGTTTGACCCGCGCAAATTCAAAGATGCATTGGTACTGGGGTCAATGTGCCATACAGTTGGCAATGCATTGCAGTTGGAGCGGTGGCAATTTGTCACAGTCGATACTTGCAGCAGTGGTGATGTGTCCCCATTGATGAGATGCACCAGTTCCAAACCACATAATGCCACTGATGCGTGGATTTCTGCTTGGGCAGCACTTTACACCCGCTTCTAAGGGTCCACGACTGGCTTGGCACCATGTGGCAGGGCAAGACTCTCAGATGGCGGAGTCCAGGTGCTATAGCAGGGTGGGTTGGAAGCCTTTGATGTCCCTGAGACTTCAAAACAGGAGGCAAGTGTTGTTTCCTGGCCAATGCTGGCCGATGGAATCTTGGGCTAGAATCTTGTGATAGCCCAGATTCTAGCTTAGGTCAGTTGGCCCAGGCTTTTCTTGAAACAAGCTGCTTTCTTCTTGAGCTCAAATAAACAGCTTTACTTTGTACTCCACGCTTTGTCATCATCATTAAGGAGGAACATTATAGCAAGCCATCAAGCCCTTGGAGGCACTCTGGTTCTAGGTTGTAAAGATGCAGGTCCACTCCCAGGCATGGAGGACAAAAGGCAGCAGGTCCGCACAGCAGGCAGGAGTCCAGCAAAGTAGCATTCCAGCAAGTTGGCAGTTCTTTCAGCAGCACAGCAGTACTTCTTCCTAGCAGATTAGCCACAGGTCCAGAAGTGTACTGACTTGGTGGTGTCAGAGGACCAGTACTTATACCCAGTTATGCCTTTAACACCTTGGCTGCTAGGGGGTTTTCCCGCTGGGCGCTGAATCCTCCGTTTTCCCATTGTTCATGACAAGGTCAACTCGTCATAAGCACAGGGCAGGTAAAACCCATGACGAGTTGACCTTGTCATTAGCACTGAAGGGGTTAAAGTGGGTGAAACTTCAAAGAGATGCCTTTGCAGTACACAGAGTCCCTGCCCTTCCAACCCTTGCTCCAGACTCACTACAGTGGGGTATGCAGCCCTTTGTGTGGAGACAGGACACAGCCTATTCAGGTGTAAGTTTCAGTTCCTTCCATGCTGCCTAGGTTGGCCCATCAGGGTGTGGATGGCCCATCAAATCATACCTAGGCTCCATTTGTGTGTGGCTGTTTAGAAAGGAATGCACAAATGGCTAAAGGAAGAAAATCGCAAATTTCTTAAAGTGACATTTTAAGAATTGCAATTTAAAATCCAACTTCACCATAAATTGTGATTTAAAACTGTGTTTCCAGAGACACCAAACTTGTGGGGTCCCACCTCTTTCCAATTGGAACTTATTCTCATAAAATGTAATAAGGTAATCCCAAAGTTATCCTATGGGGGCGATAGGCCTTGCAGTGGGGGTGATGGGTCCATCAAACACTGAAATATACTGCAATATACATGTATATTTACCCAGATGTTAATACAATGTCAGAGTACCTTTTTTGGGGTACCGGCAAGCCTTCAGTAGTGAAAAACGAATGTAAGGGTTTTTCACTATTAGGACATGTCACACATAAAGGTACATGTCCTACTTTTTAAATACACTGCTGCCTGACCTTGGGCTGTCAAGGTCCTACCTTAGGGATGACGTAGGTGTATTAAAAAGGAAGGGTAGGGCCTGAAAAGAGGGTTAACTTGCCTGGTCAACATGGCAGTTTAAAACTGCACACACAGGCTCTACAATGGCAGGCCTGAGACATGTCTAAAGGGCTACTCAAGTGAGTATCACAATGAGGGCTGCAGGCACACTAATGCAATTTAATTTACAGGCCCTGGACACATAAAGTGCAGTTTACTAGAGACCTAGAAGTAAATTAAATATGTAAATTGTGGATAAGCCACTATCACCATGTCTTAAGCAGTGAGCACATGAGTGAGCACATGCACTTTATCACTGGTTAGCTGTGAAAAAGCGCCCAGAGCCCTGAAGCCAGCAAAAAATAAGTCAGAGGTTTGAAGGCAAAAACTTATGGGAACCCACACCAAGGATGCTAGGTCTAACACTGAGGAAAAAAATAATCGTGAAGCAGCTCATATATAGCTGCATTATAGGTACCTAGTAATCCTGATGGGGCTGGTAATACCAGTTTCTGGCCCTATCCGAATTCCAAGTTAGGAAGAAAGACTGCATGTTCTGAGATGCTGAAGGTGATATGTTTGGGTGAAAATGTGCATGAAAATGGAGATAAATATGCAGGAATGTAGGTAAGGAGATATAAGCTTACCATAAGCATTTCCCTTTCTTGTTGTGGCTTTCACACGAGGGCAGAGAAACCTCCTCTAATTGGAATACTCCTAAGATTTTAATTCTCTCCAATCCTTTTCACTTATATACCACACTTCTTTGTGACCTGATAAGATCTCTTGGTGCGTCATTCTACAATTTTGTGGAGGACACCCAGGTGATTTTCCTCAAATGCTCATGTGGTCTGGTCATTAAGCACCCTCAGATTAAGCAAAATCCCACTGGCCTACTGGTGTAACTGTCAAAGCCATCGGGGTGCTATCTATTAGTGACAGAGGGAGGAAAGATACAAATGTGTGTGAAACTTGATCAGATAAAAATTAGCTGTATATGCAGCATCATTGTCAAGCTGACAGAAAATAAATGTTCTGCTGCTACCCCCTTTCTCTGTTCCCTCAGAAAAGGTCTGTTATACTCTGTTTGTTTCCCTAACACTATAAGCTGGTTACCAGGCTGTTCACTGTAGAGTTTTATGGCTCAGATTGTATCCATATTATGATTTTGCATGCTGACCAGGGCGTACTTTCTGTGATGTAAAGAAAAAGGCTCAAACCAAGTACCACTCTAAAACCTCTTAACATATAGCAAGCATGATCTAAGTTGGTGCCTACCAAAATTAATATTGCTCATTGATACTTTCTTAAGGAAAGGCAATATCAGTGCATATTCCATTTTGGCTCCGGAAGCAGCTTGTCTAAATATTTCTGAATTGTAGTGAGATAGACTGAAGCAGCACCTTTAAAAATCCTGCTATCTGATTTTCAATACCTCATTCTGCAGAACAACAAGTTTCTGTGATGAGCCATGAGGCACTCTGTATAAGATTGTGGGATGGATTCAAATAGCATGCCTTCACTTGCGTTCACAGACTGATAAGTATAATTGGATTCCTCTCAATCTAGGACCTTAATGTGGTCTTCTGCAGACTTAAAGATGGATTTACCACAGGATACCAGAGAAGGAAGGGGCAGGGTGCGCTTGGCCTTCCAGTTTATTGTAATAGTTTGTTTAGCTATGAGGAGAGTGATCCAGAGCTGGGCTGACCTTCTTACTATTGGTCATCCAATGTATCATTTTGTGCGACTGAGAGGTGATGGGAGCTAGCACTTGGTCAAACACATAATTAACAGTGTAAACCTTATGGCTACACAATATGGACAGGAATCATTAAATTAAGTTGAAGAGTTTTATTACAAATTAGCAGTCAGGTTAATATAGATCAATCTCAATACCATACTATAAAGGTACAGTATCACAGCTGGATAGACAAACTTCCTGAAGAAGTTGAGGCGCATCAATATGGGACGAACAAGAAGTATATTCACATCAATACAAATAATTGACAGCAGAATCTGATGCTCAGAGAAGAGCCTTTGATCTTCTCTTCTAAACATGAGCAAAGTCTAAAGTCATCAAATCTAGAGTCCAAAATAATGAGGATGGATAAGTGTAAAAGTATCTCAAAAGTTTGGGAAAATGCAGAAAATGAGAAAAGTGTGGAAAGTTGTGGAAAAGTGTCAGCATTGTAGAAGCTTGGGCAAGCGTCTTCTAGTAATAGGGAGATACGTGTTAGCCTAAGCCACACTTCAGCAAAGAATCAAAGTGGTACGCATAGAGGTCTGTACCTTTCAAAGTTCAAGGAAAAGTGGCCAACCTCAGCCTGTAAAGACACTAGTTAATACCACACAAACCTTTGTGTAACACCGATTGATCACACTATTAGGGGCTCCATTGTTCTCTCAATTCTCACATTGTGATCTGAAACATTAGCAGATTCTCCTAGGCAAACCCTGGGAATGACATTGTCCTTGGTATCTGTGGTAAATTGATGAACATAGCCTGTCAATTAACGCCCTGGCTCTCCGAGTTCCTTGTCATGTTCTTCTTCTCAAGCACTCTATCGCTAATATAGTTACATCTATTCTCAAACTAACAAACCATGTGAATGTATTTGCGAAGGAAAGATCAAACAGGCAAAAATGGAAAACAGTACTTCATGCAGAAATTAATACAGGCATGTTCATGCTAACTTAACGTATTAACTCAATGGTCACATTTAATATGTGTGTGCACATACAACTTACAAATTAATAATGAAATGAATTTGTACTTGTAAAGCGCACTTTTACCCCAACTGGGGTTTCCTGGCGCTGTACGCATACCGCTGTGGAACACTTCCTGGCTTTTCCCTGTGAAATGTCCACTCCTGGGCACCCCCAAGGTGAAGCCAGGCATCCCAGCACTGTTGGGGCCATTGTGGAGATTAAGCTAGCTATGGTCCAGCATTGCAGAGTGGGACCCATGATTAGAATAGGCACCGATGTGAGAATGATCAGGTCCGAGGAAATCGAGCCCAAGACCCGCCGAGGCAGGAATTGAACCCTGGTCCCAGGCCAGACCTCTGCATCAGGGTCTGCCGCTCTAACCATTGAGCCACACTTCTCTACTATAACACAGAAGTATATTAGATTTATGTTATATTTCAGTAAATGTAAAATAACTTTGAATGCACGAATACAAGTGTGACGAAGAACTAGCTTTATGAATACCAATGTGAGAAAAATGTGTGCATATATTTGCATAAATCAGTCTCGTTTCTACTGTAAATACATTTTAATAGTGTGAGGATGGTTCTTATAAATTCTTTGAGAAATAAATGCCCTTCAATAATGTTAATACACTCAGTATATATGATTCCTAATTCTACAGTGAATGAACAGTACAGTGCAATACTTTGCATTAATAACATTAGGACACACAAGTATGTAGAACTAAGTGCACATATAGATTATGTATGTGTGACGTGTAAGGGTGGAGCCAAAATTACGCTGCTGCAAGAGCAAGGTTGGCAAAAAAAAGATGCCACTTTGTCTTTTTTTTTAAAGCATTTATAGATGTAAAGAGCTATGAAACCCCATTCTCTGGGAATGGAATTTGCTGTTACAGAGGCATCCAATAGTTTCCTTGTAAAGGACAAGCCCAGTGCATGTGGAAGAAGTCTGCCATTCCAGTGGAGAAGCGAGGACAGGAAATATTAATCTCTGAAAAGTACTTATTTATAGCTGCAGGTAGAGGTAGGCTCTATGTAATACAAAGTATTGAATGAGCTTGAATCTGGTATAACCAATTCATGATGTGGACATACTAGAGCTTCCTACCCATTCCTTTTTGTGGAACACCCTGCCTGCCTCAACCTCTTGCAGCGGTGAAAGTAAGATAGAAGTGTGAGAGAGAGAATAGCTTCGTAAACCAACGTGATGTGTCGTTGACCTAGTCTAATGGTATGGAGGGCCGGAGAGAAAAACCAGCATCTACAATGGACTAACACCAACAGAAGATGGGCAGAAGATGGGTTGAATGCAAGGATGCATACAGAACTGAACATTTGGACAGTAAATTGTTCTGGTAGCACATAGAAAGAAAGAAAGTTGCCTTTTTCAAACAATTTTCCCAGTGTTGGTAGATTTGTGTTATGCCAATTCTTCAGATCCCTCTGCTTGCGGGGACTTTTTGGCAAGGGAAGGCCTATACAGGGGATGAGTTAGGAATATGGAATCACCCGCTAGGAAAACTTAAAGCTCAGGAATAGCTCGGCTGCTGGGACCCGACATATTAATCGGATGTGTTGACATGGACTACGAAGGAGATAATTCTAATAAATTTGGAGGCGGTACAATATTCATATTGTTGACATTTGTTTTGAAGTTGATTAGGAAGGAAGCAAGTGTCTACAGGATTGATTTTTCTGCAGCGCTGAGTCATGAGGATGGTCTTGCGGACCCAATGGACCATTGAAGACTGAAAATTCGACACCACATCCTTTTTAACTTGAAACATTATGAATTGTTTTATGTCATGTCCCATTTATGCGAGCATTGGAATGATTGATTCATTGGGACAGAAGATGATTTCTACATGGTTTTAGTTAAGAGGAGTGACTGCACTTCCATCAATCCTCTTATTTGATAGAGTCTAGAGATTGAAAGGAATGTTTGGTAGTGCCAGTGTTGGTAATAATTAAATGTATATAGTGCCTTTATATATTATGTGGATTATTTGAATGATGTGTATAATATGAATTTAATGGACTGAATATAAACTAAGTAAACATATTAGAATTTTGGAATACGTCCGTGACTCAAATGATCAATTGTGTAATTAATCACCCGTATCACTTATGTGACCGTGATAAAGTGTGGAAATAATCTGCATGTAAAAGAACTCCTCAAGGGATATTTTTGCATGAGATAATTGTTTTAGCCAGTTCCTTGGGGAAAATTTGCTTACCCTATTGGTTAATACAGGAATAGTAGCACAACATGACCTAGAGGAGGCAGTGATAGGCATTAACCCTATCTAGACCCAGAGAAGGCTGTGATAGGCATGAACCCTGTCTAGTCCCCATGTTGACCAAGACCAAGGTTATCTATGCACACTCACTGTGTGGAACACATCTATAATAATCTTATGAAACAGATTGTTTGGCTCTAATACCAAACCCCTGTTGCACCTCGAAAGTTATCACAGCATGGGGTGTCAAAGATCTTCTTGAGGTCCAGCAGAGGGATGCAGACCAAGGCCATGCTGAGGAGGCTACCTCAAGAAGTGTATAAAGGCATCTGAGATTCAGTGAGGTCAATGAGGTCTTCCTATGAGGAATTAAGCCATTTGGATCCAGGTGGATCAGCTGCAGTAGAACTGATAGAAGGCAGGAGGCTTGAACCTGCCCAAGAATTTTGTAGGCTGAATTAAAGATGACTTTTGTCCTGAAGGAAGATGGGCCATCAGAAGGACGCCCTAGTTTAGGTTGAGAGACAAAGAGTGTTAGACCTGCATCTTTGGTGTGGTTTCCCCTGACTTTTTGCCTCTGCCTCCTGTATTTTTGACGCTGTACGGGATTTGGTTTTTGCTGGTTTAGATGCTTTGGGCACGTTGCCACTTCTGATCAGTGTCAAAGTGCAAGTGCTCCCTGAGTAAATTGTAATTGTGATTGGTTATCAATGATTGTAATTTTTCTATTACCAGGAAGTCCCTAGTAAAGTGCACTGAGTGTGCCAGGGCAGGTGATTTAAATGCTACTATTAGGCCTGCAGCACTGATTGTGCCACCCACATGAGTAGCCCTAAAATGGTGTCTCAGGACTGCCACCGTGGTGCCTGGGTGCAGTTGCTAAATGCCATGCTGCCGTGACCAGTGTCCACACTGGCAAGGCCTAACCCCTCCCTTTCTGTACACATGGGACACCCCTATAGAAGGCCCTAGGTACCCCCCTGGGCCGGGTGTAGTGTATATGAAAGGCAGAGCATGTACTGGTGTGTGTGACATGCTCTGGCAGTGAAATACAGCAATTTTCATTTTTCACTATTGAGAAGGCTATCTTGCCCATAGGGTATAATGGGGAATGCTGTGTATAATGTTTACCCTCATATCTTCCCATAGGAGCAAGATGGAAAATGAAAGTCTGGTATCCCTGAACTCAGAATTTAATAACACATCTTTTAGGGAAGATGTTTTTTAAATCCAGTGTTTGAGAACAGCACTTTTAGAAAGTGGCTGTTCTCTTGTCTGACCTTTCTGTGTGCCTTGGCCTGTTTGTGAATTGACTGTCTGGTTTGTGAGTGAGAGAGGCTGGGGAGCCCCCAGGAGGCTGGATGAGTCAGCCCTAGGCTGTATGACTGCCGCTGCATCTTGAGTGGTGGGAGGGGATAGCACCTGGGCCTGAATAGGGCTGTGCCTGCCTCCCACAATGCTGGTTCCACCTCCTGCTGGACGGCTGACGACCCTGCCCCTCTCTCTGAAAGGAGGGGAGAAGACAGAAAAACAAAGTGCTCAGGAACTGACCTGAACTGGTTCTGACCAAGCCAAGGCCTCTCTGCCTCTAGAGAACAAAGGAAAGACTGGTATAAAATGGGCTACAGAGAGTACAGAAAATTAGATCATCCTGGAATCAAGAAGGAACCTCTGCCAAGGGAAAAGCTGGAAGACTGAAGAAGAAGAATTGACCTGCTGTAAGGCTGACCTGCTGTTGCTTTGCTGTAAAGGAGAGGGGAAGGACTTTGCTGTTGCTTTGTCCCCTTGCTTGAAGCGATCTCCAAGGGCCTGAGAAGAGCTGGCTCCCTGTTATGAAGTCCCAGGAACAAAAGGACTTCACCCCCAGCTACCCCCTGAACTCTGGTATATGAGTTCTGCCCTTCCTAAGAGTGCCTGATCCATTTGTGGGGCTTCTGGAAGTTGTTCCTGCTGTTTGGGGAGCTGGACCAGGAGAAAAGAAGACAATATGCAATTTTCACGCATCGCTCGCTTGCGGAGAGCATCCCGACAGTGCTAGGAAATTCCCGCCACTGCGAAGATTGAGATTGTCGCAGCACCTGTCATCGCTGGGTGAGATCGCCGCACCGCCTGCTTGCAGACCGCATCTCATCGCTGCGAACATCGTCGCAGAGCCACCGCATCGAGGGGCCGCGAGAGGAGAGGATCGACGCTGCGCTGCGCCTTTCATAGTGATCTTTCAGACTATATGCAGGAAAAGGCATGTGTACAGACCTAACAAAGATTTTCAAATGCGTGTGAAAGGGAACTAACAATATCAACACCATTGCCTATTACAGTAATCTGTCAGACTCCATGCAGCAACATTCCTGTATGCAGATTTTAATACAGTATAATAACTATCCCCTGAAAGGCCTATTGGCTTTCACATTTGCTTTTCATCAAAATAGAGAAGTCAGACCTACTGCTTTGTTGTAATTTTTTATAATAAACACATCGGACCTATGGCTAACCAAAACATTTTTCACAATGAATCAGTCCTGCCAAGGATCAGTGGTTTATCACTATAGCTAATTCAGTTTTACTACATTGAACATAAACTTCCCCACAAGGCAGCGCTAAAACTTACAGCTGGAAAATTACAAATATGCAAACAAATGCATTTAGCAAAAAAAATGAAACCCATTCTAAGAGGGCCTAACAAAAAATATCACAGTGCATGTCTTCTACTCTCTGGGTGTGTCAGAGAGACTAACTTTCAAAATAAATATAATAAAATAAACCAACACCAAACCTGCACATACTATTCTAATCTGTGAGATTCCAAGGAGCAAAATATCTGCCCACTGGCTTTAACACAATGTATTAATAATTCACCCCTAAATGTTTACTGCCTTTAAGATCTGCTTCTTTCAATACATAAATCTGGTTGACTAACTTAGTTTCCCAATAAACCAATCAGGCCTATACATTTATAATTGGAATGCCACCATAAAAACCCAACTCTACTGTATTGAGCCTAAACTTTCTGCAATAGGAGCCTAACAAAGATTATCACAGTGAAAATCTCATATCACCAGGGTTTGTCATAGAAGGAAATCAACACAAAATCTCTTGCTTACTATAGTAATCTCTAAGATTTTATATGATAAAATACCTGTCTATGGGCTCTAACAGGTGTATTGTGAATCCACTCGTAAATGCCTATTGGTTCTAACATATGATTTTTGCAAAAAACATAAATCTAAATGTACCAATCAGGCCAATAGCCGTTGCCATTGAATCAAATTGATCAACTCCGATCTACTGTACTGAGAATATGCTACCCTACAAGGCAACAGTCATAAAATTGCAAATATGTACATAATTACAGGTGGTAAAAAACAATCTTCCATTTCTCAAAATCTGGCATAACAGGGATTGCCATAGTGCAAAGTTTTTATTCCAAGAATTTGCAGCAAGGATTTGCAGAGAAGGTAACCAAAATAATAATCCTTGCCTACAACAGTAATCTATGATATTCTGTGTAAGTAAATACATGTTTGCCGGCTTTACGACACTATAACAACAATGCACTGTTAGAGGTCTATTGACGTCACCATATTGTACTGTACTGCAGCATTTATATAGCTCTTGCTGCCCCTCTCTGAGGTGCTGAAGTGCTTGCTTACTTGGATCGCATTCTACACAATGTAGGGTGTGTTGATGGAAGGATGTTGTCTTTGTCTGATTCTATGTGGGAAGTGTTTCCATGTCCGAAGTAATGACAACCGAGGTGTGTTTATCATGTTTTGAGATGCAGCGCAGAGCAGTGTGTTGAATGATGAATTGCGAGAGAAAGATGCACAGTTTTATGGTATTCAGCATGCTGGTAGCTTAAACAGCTCTCCAGGTTCCTATTTCCTATCATTTTAGTTTTTTAGGTGATTACTGCACTGAGTTGTCAAATCTGAGATTTTGTTTTATAGCTGTGGTCCCGAACTGGCATGGTTGGAGAGAGAGAGAAATGGAGATTGGATTGGAATGGGCATTGTTTTATCATCCCATATCAGAGTGTTATTGTGAGATGTAAAGAAGCAGTCAAAGTGTATAGATATTTGGGTCCTGAAGTGGTGGAATATATTAAAGTCCTCCAAATTGTCCTGCAGGGTTCATTTAGCCCATGCCTATTCATTTGGCGATATCTGGTTTTTCTGCTGTATAGTACTTGTGATGGACATCCGTAGTAGCAGATATGTCTTGTGCGAATGCAAGAGGTATACATTACTATTTGCTACTGATCATCGCATATTGATGGTTTTAGTATTGTTGTAAAAGCTTTTATTCGACACTTAGTCATAAAGCCAACACAGACATATAATACAAACAAGCAAACATATTCACAGTTAAAAATTTGTTTTACAAATAACAAAACATTCATATATACAGAAGTGCAATAAGTGCGAACCCCGATCCATATTTACAATTTGTTTGTAATTTTAGGGAGATACATTAATCGTATAAAGATGTAGAACCTACAATCAGCAATATTACATGACCCCGTATTAAAAACAATTTTTATGCAATTATAAATAATTAAAAAGCCAGCAATAAAAACATTTAATATTCTTACAATATCATTCCAAGTTTCTTCCTGGTTAAACAAACACCATGAAGGTACCTGCTCACACCAAATGTTATCAATCTAGCAGTTGAGGATCTAAGTAAACGCTCTGCCTCTTTATAAGAGCGTGTGCCCAGGTTTTTACAAAGTGGTATGATCCATTTCTTACGTTGTAAGCTGTATGACGGGCAAAAAAAGAGAATATGAGTCTCATCTTCTCTTTGTTTTAAATCACACAGTTTACAAATTGGATCATTTTTAGCTCCTCCCCACCGGCAAGTATTCGCATTAATCTGTAAAACCCCGTATCTATAGAGGAGGTAAACAGTTTTTGCCAAGGGTGGCTCAATTTCATCCATAAAATATTCAAATGAGGGGTAGTCCTTGAATTGTAAAAACTTATGCGTTAGTGAGCCAGTAGCGCGTTCATATACATTAGTGTTCACAAAGTTCCAATAGGCAGATTTTACTTGTTCTTTACAAATGGTTAGCGAAATAATTGATTGCGCAGGTGTTTCCCAAAAGTGTGAGAGGCCTATTTTTATGAGCCAATGGGATACATGTCTCAACCACTTGATTGAATTAAAAGAATCTAACTCCTTAACTTCCAATAGTCCTGCTTTGTAATCAGCGAGTTCCGGGGTGGACCATAATCTTACCCAGTAGAGCAATGGCCTCAGCCAACTCAAATGACCAGTGCGTCTTAAGCTAATATCTAGGTATACTGGTACTAGGGGCGTTCTTCCTGGTAGTCTTAATAGACGTCTGAAGAAAACATTTTCATCAATATCAAATGTTTTCTTTATATAAGGCCCCCAGATCTCAGCCCCATAAAGGGCGGCAGATTGAGCTTTGGCTTTAAACACCTCAATCGCAGGAGTTATAGCTTTTGAGCTACTCCCACCATGGATTTTTAAAATTGGGAGGGAGTTTTGCTTGAGTATTAGCCTACTTTTTTCTAGTTGGTTTATCCAAGACATTCTGCTATCCAGCCTAATACCTAAATAATCAAAAAAGTCCACATAGTCAAGTTTGGAGTTGTTCAGGGCCAAGTTCTTCTTAAAAGTTTTAGGGGGATTAATGGCCATGTACTTTGTTTTAGAAGAATTAATTTCTAGCCCCTTTATCTCACAATAACTATTAAATTTATTGATTAAGTTTTGCAGGCCTTTTGGCGTTTGGGATATTAAAATGGTGTCATCAGCAAATAACAGTGCTGTGACTGCCTCATTACACAACTTAGGGGAATCATGATTACATTGTGCCAAATAGAGGGGAATGTCATTAACAAATAAAGAAAAAAGGGTTGGGGCCAGCACGCACCCTTGCCTGACCCCCCTTTTTACCGGTATGGCTTGGGTAAGTTCGCCATTTCTTCCCCATCTAACTTTGGCAAAGTTGTCAGTATGAAGCTTTATAAGGTTAGTCAACAAGTCATCTGGAACCCCCATCTTCCTTAGTGTTTCCCATAAAAGGTGACGAGGAACAAGATCGAACGCTGAGCGTAGGTCCACAAATGCCACATATATACTACACTTCTTTATATGGATGTATTTCCAGCAGATACACATGAACCTATACACTTGATCCACGGTGCTTGTTTTAGTTCTGAATCCTGCTTGGTATTTTGAAAGGATTTCAGATTCCTCTACCCAATTTAAAAGTCTGTTTAAAATGTGTCTGGCAAAAATTTTCTGTAAAATATCAATTAAACTTATTGGTCTGTAATTACCCGGATTGTAGCGGTCCCCTTTTTTGTAAATAGTGACTATTTCAGCCCCTTTCCAAGTTTCTGGGATCGGGGTTCCCAGCAAGATAGAGTTACACAAGAAGTTTATGTAGGGACACCATACTTCAATATTGTGGGTGAATAAATCACCAGGTAGTTTATCAGGCCCCGGAGCCTTTCCTGCCTTAATAGCTTTTATTGCGCACAGTGTTTCATTAATGCTGAATTTCTCTATGTTAGAGCACAAAGGGAGAGATCCGAAATAATTGGGCTCAGGAAATGGCCCAACCTGATCATAGAGATTTTCAAAGTGATCAAACCAGATTTTTTGATCCAAAAAGAAGTCTCTGTTTGAACTGCCTGTTTTATTATTTTTAGCTATTAAGTTCCAGAAGGTGCATTGGTCGTGCTTCCTAGCGGCATTTAGGAGATCTTCCCAGATTAGATCATCCCATTCCTTTTTTGCGTTATGCAAAAGTCTTTTGTATTCTTGTCTGCATTCTCTAACCCTCATCTGAACTTTGGATTTTACGGCATTAATTAAATTAGTTTTTGCTAGATGACACTGTCTATTATACCAAGGTGTCTCTAGTTCCAATTGCCTTCTTGTATTACCATGTTTGTTATTACATGGTTTGCTCAGGAGGGGAGTTAAAGAATCTATTAAATGATTATGCATTAACAAGACATCATGAGAACCCAACTTTAGGTTTTCATATAAGGGGATGATATCTGAGAAAGTATTGTAAATGCCCACAAGCATATCTTCTTTTGCCAAAATGTTAGGCCATTTTACTGCTTTTCTATTATTGGAAACTACAACCTCAGCCACCTCTCTTTCTTGTTCGATCTCACTGGCAGTTATCAAAAAAGGACCTGATTGCAGCCCCAATTGTAAGGGGAAGTGATCACTTTCTGATCTGTTCACGACCTTAAAGTCCAACAATAGGTACCAGAGGTTGGTTGAAATCTGCATAAAGTCAATCAGTGATTTTGACTGTCCCTTGCTAAATGTGTCATTAGCTTGCTTATCTGGATCCAATCGTCCATTGCAAGCCCTCAAGTTATAGGATACAGTCATTTCATAGATTTGTATAGCTGCCACTGTACTTTTTACTAACTTAACACTATCTAGGGGCGGGATGTTATGAGCTCTGTCCTCATCTTCCAATAGGTTTTCAAGCCCTAGTATGGGCTCGAATCGGCAATTGAAATCCCCACCTATGATTATTTTCGAGTCTGTCTCTAGATTACACAAATAGGAGTTAAGTTGTTCTATAACTACTGATTCCTTTTTTTTTTGTGGATTTGGTCTATTATAAACATTTATCATGTATATGTCGCCCAGATCTTTCGTAGCTATCTTTACCCCGAGCAAATCTTTAGAGGCAAGGTACAAGGGTGATACAACAACGTCCAGAGAAATACTAATCCAGATTATTAAACCTCCTGATGGTCTCCCTCTTACTGATGCAATAGCACCACAAAAAAAAGCTTTGTAACCCAATCTATGTACAATATCGGTTGCCCAGGTTTCTTGTAGGAATATAACATCATGTTCCTCCAAAAAGGTGCTCCAATTCCTATCACAAAGGTTTCTTACCAACCCCGCAATGTTCCATGACATAATTTTCAGATCACGTTTTGGTTTACTTGGTACTATGTTGATTTGGTGCCTAACCCCTGTGATCAATGAGGTCCCCTCAATAGATTCCACCAATAACTCATTTCCACATATCTGGGCCCCAGATTCATCATTTAAGAAATTTCCATCCCTAGTGGATTTGGTTAACTCTATTGCAGAAGGCAGAGCACCAATACCTGCATTTAGTGATGTGCTTGGTTCCCACAGGTCCACACTAGCCATAGGGGAAGGCAGTCCATTGGATTTGTAGTTTTTTTCTGTTTGTCAATGGCCCCACCAAGACCAGTTTTTATCCGTTTCGTTGGTTAATGGGTTTGTTATACCAACTGGAGTCGGGGGGTCAAAGAATGAGAATCTACTATCCATCAAACCTGGCTGACGGCGGGCCCTACTGTCTTGATTCCATTGCTTTGGGTAAAAATAACTGAGGTCGCAAGTCCCAATTCCTCGGTTATTTCTTCGTGGCTGTTGGTTATACACGAGTTGTGCTACAGAGGGATCTTTAAAATTAACCAAAATGCAGTCCCCTTCAATGTCTTTCTGCCTAAAACCCAACCAGTTAACTCTTCGGACTTGAATGACCTCACAGTTAACATTGTACGGTAGAGGTCTGTTTTCCCTTAACCAATATAAGGTCTTGTTTTTCAGTTCGTCGTAAGACTCCCTTTTGTTAGGTTTCAAAGAGGGAACGCCAGTAAGCACTACCACATATGGTTGGCACCCAGGTGGAAGTTGTGCATTTGGAACCTTCTTTGACACTTGCATTCCTAAATTGCCATCTGATGTTTGGGCATTATTACTCTTGTCACACACTGGTGTGGGGGCTATAAGTCCCGTCCCATTTGTAGATTGTGTATGCACCGAAGTTGAAGAAGTGGTAATGTTGGTAATTTGTTTGGATCTACGCGGAGCAGGCTTTGGAGGAGCAGCCAATGGTGGTCCACCAGTCATTGATTGTACTTCGGTGGGCTCCATTCTCGGACCCCTCAATACAGCATTTGTCCCACCTAGGTCTACCACCTTATCAATCCCAGGCGGACAAGCTGGTTGAGCTGGGTTAGAGATCATTGAACTCCCATCCATCCTTATAGACTCCTGTCCAATCTTAGAGTGAAGTTTAATCAATGATTTTATAGCAAAGAAATTATCCAAGGACTTTTGCTCAAAATTGTCCAGGCGCTCCGTTAATCCATTCAATCTTTCCGTTACAGGTAGCAATAAGCTTGTCATAAGGGATTGCATCCGTTCTATCAGTAAATCCGGTGCTAATGGGGCTTCAGAGTTGTTAGCAAGATCAATAACCGGGGTAGTACCAGCAGGAATGTCCAGTAAGTCAGACTCATGAGGGGTACTTCGATCTATCCCATTAATCATAGAATCAGTGGCTAGTGGTTTGTAATTAACTCCCCCAATCATATAGTTTCTACGGATTCGTTTTAGAGCCTTTAATCTATATGCTTTGCGTGGGGTGAGTAGTCTTTTCCGTTTTGCAGTAGCCCTACTTGTTTGCTGAGGTGGTGATTGTAGAGCTTGTTCTTTAGGAGTATCATGTATCATTATTGGGGGTAAGACAGGTGGGGCAAGCGCTGTAGTATTAGACTCAATTCTTACTACATTATTAGCTGGTATATTGTTTGACAATGCTGGATCTGGCATTATTAGAAAAAGGTCACTGTCCGGCCTCGGGTCAACAACACAGGGTTGCTGGTCGCTAGGAAGTAAGGGGGTATTGGGTTCCGATGAAATGATATTTGGCGGAGATTTAGCTTGCGCAAGTGACCCCATAGAGGATCGTTTATTCGCCAAGTATTCACGTGATAGTCTACGTTCTGCTAGGATGATTTCCTTCTCCACAACAGAGACAGCGCGTGTGATAAAATTATCCATGGTCCCCAGCGTGGAATTTCCCCCTCTGCGCGAGCATCTGCCAGAGCGGGTAGCCATTGGGGAATATGCAGACATAAGAGTCAAATATCGCCGTGGGCTATGATGATATAAACCCCCACGCAATGCGCTTCTAGTTTACCTTAGGTGTTGGGGGGGTGGCCCGTCCCGGCCCCTGCTGGCCCCGGACGGCCACAGACGGCCCGCCCTTTGCCCGGGCTTCGCCTGGCGTCCCGCCTGCGTCCCGCAGAGCGTGCTCTCTCCCGATGTTGTAGGAAGGGCGGCAAGGGGCGGGGCACGCAGGGGGGCGCTGACCGGATGTAACGTGGTCAAGCAGGGACTCCTGGGATAGTGAGTCCCTGCCGCGCTACCCCTGCAGCCTCCGCCGATGGTGTGTTCAGCCAGCCAGCAAGCGAGGGAGGGCAACAGCGTTGGTGGGTTAGTTGGTCCCACGTATCGAAGCGGCTCCCGCGCAGCGGGAGCGGCGAGCCGTGAACGGACAACAGCACACAGCAAACAGCCAAAGCAGGTAAATGTACGGGCTCCCAAGTCGTCCCAAATGCTCCTCACAGGGTCACAGTAGTTATTGGCCAAAACTCTCCTTTTGTTCGTTTTGCCGGCGGGGGCGGGGCACGCAGGGGGGCGCTGACCGGATGTAACGTGGTCAAGCAGGGACTCCTGGGATAGTGAGTCCCTGCCGCGCTACCCCTGCAGCCTCCGCCGATGGTGTGTTCAGCCAGCCAGCAAGCGAGGGAGGGCAACAGCGTTGGTGGGTTAGTTGGTCCCACGTATCGAAGCGGCTCCCGCGCAGCGGGAGCGGCGAGCCGTGAACGGACAACAGCACACAGCAAACAGCCAAAGCAGGTAAATGTACGGGCTCCCAAGTCGTCCCAAATGCTCCTCACAGGGTCACAGTAGTTATTGGCCAAAACTCTCCTTTTGTTCGTTTTGCCGGCGGGGGCGGGGCACGCAGGGGGGCGCTGACCGGATGTAACGTGGTCAAGCAGGGACTCCTGGGATAGTGAGTCCCTGCCGCGCTACCCCTGCAGCCTCCGCCGATGGTGTGTTCAGCCAGCCAGCAAGCGAGGGAGGGCAACAGCGTTGGTGGGTTAGTTGGTCCCACGTATCGAAGCGGCTCCCGCGCAGCGGGAGCGGCGAGCCGTGAACGGACAACAGCACACAGCAAACAGCCAAAGCAGGTAAATGTACGGGCTCCCAAGTCGTCCCAAATGCTCCTCACAGGGTCACAGTAGTTATTGGCCAAAACTCTCCTTTTGTTCGTTTTGCCGGCGGGGGCGGGGCACGCAGGGGGGCGCTGACCGGATGTAACGTGGTCAAGCAGGGACTCCTGGGATAGTGAGTCCCTGCCGCGCTACCCCTGCAGCCTCCGCCGATGGTGTGTTCAGCCAGCCAGCAAGCGAGGGAGGGCAAAAGCGTTGGTGGGTTAGTTGGTCCCACGTATCGAAGCGGCTCCCGCGCAGCGGGAGCGGCGAGCCGTGAACGGACAACAGCACACAGCAAACAGCCAAAGCAGGTAAATGTACGGGCTCCCAAGTCGTCCCAAATGCTCCTCACAGGGTCACCTTTTAGTATTAATATGGGCCATAGCTGTGCTATATATGCAAATACATAACTATAATATGCCACAGCGAACTATATATCAGACCTTAGCTTACCTGCATATCGAAAGCAGTTTGCTGGTTGGATTGTTTCCAATGTCTGAGTTGCAAGCTGAGGATTGTGCTTAAGTGTACAACTGTTTTCGGGGCTCTGTTGCTGGGATGTGGAGTGATGCAGTTATCTAGGAATATAGCCATATTTTCAACTGTCTTCAGAAGTGCATACACTCTTGGGTGCTTCTAATGCTAGCTGGTAGTGAGTTTCAGAGATTGGCGGCTTTTACTGAAAAAGCAGTGCTTTCTACGAATTTCTTATGTAAGGTGTATAAGTGTTGCAAGCCGTGGAACACATTGTTCTAATTTGTTTGCATTGCTCAAATTTAACTTACAGATATAGCAGTCATTTTCCTTGGGAGGCTCTGTAGACAATACTGAGTGTGTTGAACATTGCTCTTCTAGTTATAAGTAGCCATTGGAGCAATATCAGACTCAATACATCCATTCTCTGAAGGTGGAGAGGAGCCTTGAGGCAGAATTTTGGATGATTTGTTTTTTGTTAATGATGAATGCGGGTGCAACAAGGTATACGCTTTTGGCAAAGTCAAGCGTGGAGATGACGAATATGACAATGGCTTGCAGTTTATGTCACTCTTTGTCACATTGTTAAGATGGGTGTTAGAACTGGCATCTTTTGTTGTGGTTTCCCCTGTCTTTTTGCCTCTGACCTCTTGTTTTCACTGTGTGCTGGATTTAGTTTTTGTTGGCTTCAGAACTCTGGGTACCTTACCACGGCTGACCAGTGCTAAAGTGTAAGTGCTCCCTGTCTAAAATGTGATGGTAATTGGTTTCTCCATGATTGGCCTATTTGGTTTACTAGTAATTCCATAGTACTGTGCACCAGGTGTGCCAGAGGCCTGTAAGGCAAATGCTCCTAGTGGGCCATCCACCTGAGTAGGCCTGCAAACATGTCTCAGACCTGCCACTGCAGTGTCCGTGTGCACAGATTTTAATTGCCATGTCGACCTGGCAAGCCTCCCTACTTGACAGGCCCAAATCCTTTTATTACCTGTAAGATACCCTAAGGTAGGCCTAGGTGGCCCACGGGCAGGTTGCAGTGTATTTAAAAGGTAGGACATGTGTTTTTAAGCAGGGCTGGCTTTAGCCCTGTTGGTGCCCATTGCGACTATGTTTTTAGACCCCATGACCTCCTTTTACATGAATTTCCCTCACTATCACCTTTTAACAGTGACCCTCAAGACCCCATAACCACTCTCTCTCACATGCTTTTCTTTTGTTTTATAGTGCTACTCCTACTAGTGTAGGACGATATAGCAGTTTACATCACATGCAGCTTACATAGAGACAATGAATCACACATATGTAAATCAGTGTATAGGAAATGTAACATTAAAAAAGAAGTCTACAAAGTATAGGAGTCAGATATCATTCATACTAGTAGGAAATATAGGTTAAGAGTGCATGATCTGGAGAAGCATAAGCTCAGAATTTAAAATGTTCCACCATGGTTGGGGGTTGTCTTTACTAATAAGAAATGATTTGTAACATTAGAATGATGAAACACTGAGGAAAAATCATAACGCTCTACCCTATACCTTGCAGTTTCCATACAGCTCTTTTATGAAAGTTATTAGCTCACTGTTCTATATTAGAATTTTAATTTATAAATTACAAGTAACAAAAGGATCTCTCCAAGAAAAGCAGTAATCCACTAAACTATTAACATTATATGCACGTCTGTGATCTGCATGGTACATGTGCTTTGCAATAGGTACTTTCACCCTCTGGGCTACTTTATGATGAGTCAAAACTTCCACTAGACAAAATTTGCTCGATCTCCAGCAGGTCCATTAATCACCAGAGTTATCTTGACATTTTTATTGTTGCTTGAAAAGTGCTGGATGACAGTAACACTGCAGAAGTACGTCTATATATTTGATACATGGTGCCCTCAGAAGTCAGCGTGCGGTGGCACCGACTGCACCACCCACCAGCTAGTCCTGTTTTTAAGTTTTACATGTTCTGGTAGTGACAACCTGCTAAAGACGTTTTTCACTACAGCAAGGCCTATCTCTCCCATAGGTTAGCATTGGAGCTACCTTGAAACAATTTACAAGTATATCTTCCAATTGGGAGCTGATAGAAAATTGGAGTTTACTATCTCTGGACAATTTAAACACGCATCTTTTAGTGGAGTTGGTTTTTAAATTGCAAGTCTGAAAATAGAACTTTTAGAAAGTTGGCCTTTTCTTGCTTAACCATTCGATGTCTCTGCCTGTCCCTAGAATACACGTCTCGGTTGGATGACAATTGGGCTTTGTGAATTCACTCTAGACAGTCACATGAAAAGGGAGCTGAGGTGTGCCCTGCATATCCTGAAGACCCATCATCAGGCTGATGGGTCTTTTTGAGCTAGTGTGGTGGGAGGGGATGACAATTGCACAGACTATAGCTGTTCCTTTACCCTCTCAAAGCAGCCTCTATCCCTCTGTAGTGTGTCTGGAGCCAGGACCAGGAAGGACAGGGTCTTGTGCACAAAAAAACTTTCTTTCAGGTTTGTCTACTTCAAAAGCTGAAATTGGTATAAGTGCTGGGCCTCTGACACCATATACTCAGAACATTTCTAGATTTCAAGCAATCAATCAATCAATCATAGCATTTGTAAAGCGCACTACATACCCGTGAGGGTTTCAAGGCGCTGGGGGGGGACGCTGCTACTGTTCAAAGAGCCAGGTCTTGAGAAGTCTTCTGAAGGTCAGAAGGTCTTCGGTCTGCCGTATGCGGATGGGGAGGGTATTCCATGTCTTGGTGGCGAAGTGGGATCCTTGGGGTCCGCCTTGGATTTCTTGAGTAAGGCGTTGATCTCTGCGTGCTTCCAGTTCTCCGGGAAGGTTGCTGTCTCGAAGGAGATTTTGATTGTTTTCTGGAGATGGGGTGCGATGGTGCTGCTGGCTTTGTTGAAGATGTGGTGTGGGTAGGGGTCTTCCGGGGATCCGGAGTGGATGGTGTTCATGATCTGGATGGTGTTGTTGTTGTTAATGTTGGTCCAGGTGAGCAGGTGGTTGGTGCGGGTGGTGGTCGTGGGAGCGGGGGTCTCAGTGGTTGCCGGGGTGGTGACGGCATTGAAGCTGTTGATGTCTGCGATCTTTCGAAGGAAGAAAGTGGCCAGCGAGTTGCACAGGTCTTGTGAAGGTGGGATGTCGTCGGTGTTGGAGCTGGGGTTGGAGAGTTCCTTCACGATGTTGAAGAGCTCTTTGCTGTTGTGTGTGTTGTTGTATAGGCGGTCTTTGAAGGAGGTCCTTTTGGCAGATCTGATGAGGTGGTGGTGTCTGCGGGTGGCGTTCTTGTGGGCTGTGTAGCTTTCCGGAGTTCGTTCACGGATCCGGTTTTTTTTCGAGTTTTCGGCAGGTTTGCTTGGAGGCCTGGAGGTCTTCGGTGAACCAGATGGCTTTCTTGCTGGTGTGGGTGTTGGAGGGTTTCTTGAGCGGGGCGAGGGTGTTGGCGCAGTCATTGATCCACTGTCTGAGGTTGCGAGCGGCGGTGTCAGAATCGTTCAGGTCTGCAGGTGGGCTCCAGGCAAGGGTGGTGGAAAGCTGGTCTTCGGTGACTTTGCTCCAGCAGCGGCACAGCATCTGTTGGGTGCGATGGTGCGTGGTAGGTTTCCGAAAGGTGAAGTGGATGCAGCGGTGATCGGTCCAGTGGAGCTCGGTGGTGTGGTTGAAGGAGACGTGGGAGCTTGCGGAGAAGATGGGGTCAAGCGTGTGGCCGGCGTAGTTGCTGGGTGTAGTGACGAGTTGTCTGAGTCCGAGGTTGGTGAGGATATCGATCAGGGTGGTGGAGTTGGTGTCGTTGTTGTTATCGAGGTTGACATTGTGCCAGGAAGAAGAGCTGTGTTGCTGTAAGGGGGGACTGCCACTTTGCTGTTTGCTTTTCTGAGCTGGTCTGCACCTGCAGCTTCTGTCCTGGGAGTGAAAGAACTGGACTTTGTTTTCTACATCCTGTTTTCAAAGTTTCTCCAAGGGCTTGAGTTGAGCTTGCCTACTGTTGGAAGTTGCAGGGCCATCAAAACTTTCACCTGCAACATCAAGGCTTTTCTGCTGAGAGCCCTACTCTGCCAAGTGGTGCCAATTCCAGTTCTGAGCCGTTGAAAGTGAGTTTGCTCTGTTCAACAAGGAGAAACCAGCATATCAACTTTGAATATGATTTTGGAGCCGGCGCCACTATTCAATACCATGCCACTGCCTGCACCGGAGCCGTAGTCTCCACTCAACCCAATGGCAGCAACATGCAACACAGGTCCCGACACCACGGTGAAGCCTCTGAAAAACTGCCACATAGGGATTCCCACATCACCAATGTCCGTGGTGCCCGACTCCGACTCCACCGCCTCACCAGTGGCCTGTGGTGTGACACAGACACTTCGAAACCCATGCTGCTTGGCTTGACTCAACACTTCATCGACCCCGCACCGCCAGCGGAACCGCTGCCTCGCCTCCAACTCCGCATCACTTTGCCTGTGCATTGCAACATCTCGAGCACTACAGTGCCATTGACCTCCACCGACAGTAAGGAACCAAATCTGCACCGTGCACAGCAACGCCTTAGCTCCACAGTGCCCCACAATATCTTTGTTTTTAATTGTTTCCAAGACACTGTAACCGGGGTCTGTTGAACAGCATATCCGGCCCACGCTCCATTGAGGTCGGCCCCGAACTTTGAGATTCGACTCCATCAAAGCATGTTGCTATAGCCCTAGTTGGAGCTACTGTGTTTCTAAGGGCCATAACTGCATTAAATCTTTGAGGATGTGTAATTTGAGTTGTGTATGTTGGATTTTTGTCGTTTTGGTCTTGTTTTACAGAGATAAATATTGGCTATTTTTCTAAACTGGTGTGAAGTACTTTTGTGGGGTATTCACTGTGTTACTGTGTGTGTGCACAAATACTTTAACATATTCCTCTAAGGGTAAGCCTGACTGCTCCTGCCAAGCTACCATGGGAATGAGCATGCTTTATTCTAAGGGTGTAACTTACTTAACCTGATTAAAGTGAGGGTCCCTGCTTGGACAGTGTGCAAACCACTGCCAACCAGAGGCCCCATGTCTAACAATGAGGTATCAAGGATTGGTCTGAATTCACAGTTACCCCAACCTTTGTAACTTCTTGTGATGTTGTTGGAGGGGCTTCAAGAACCTTAGGCTGCACACGTGGTAAGGAATGGCCCGGGTAGAAAACTCTGCCATTTTACATGCTCACATTTCCTCTTTTACAGTGACGTTTGACACACATTTGCATGTCTGACCATGCGGGATAGGATTCTCTGAATCTGTATTGCTTACATTTCCACTTCGTAGACAAAATATCAAGGCCACATGGGTTTTATTGTTATATATACAGAACCACTTCCTTGTTTAGGGAGAGGAACACTCAGATGGGTTACCACATGTCAGAATTCCAGCTCAGATAATTCTGGTGTATCAACACGAGGTATGTCCAGCTCTACACCAAGATGGTCAGCCTGATGACACTTACCCAAAGTTAACAGGGAGTTAATCTACCCAGGCACGGATTTGGCAGATCACACACCCTAGGCAAAGCTAGGTTAGGGTACTAGGTAGTACTAGGTACTCATATGCTTGCATATATTCACTATCTCAGGACAATGGTGGAAATGTTAATTCTTTTCACTGTTCTTGTGATGCTATTTAAATTAATCTGTTTCATTCTAATAATTATCACAGCACAAGTATTTTGTGCAAGAGACACAAAGCTTCAATAAATATTGAAAATCCTTCCTGAGCATTTCTTGAGCACTTCTTTGGGTATGAATGAGAGTCCAAACAAAAAGGTTCTAGATCTCTTATCATGATTTCTTTGGGGGATCAAGGTTGTCATGTTCTAAGGATTTTCCACACATTTTGTTGCCCTGTAAGGTTAGGGGTACAGATGGTGCACCGTGGCTAGGCGGGGCGTAGGCCAACATATTCTAAGAGTGTGTACAGAATAAGTATGTCACAATCCTGACATGTATGTTGTCTGACAAACGCAAGATTTTACAGAGGGAGGTACAAGCCATACGACATGGTTCTGCCAGAGTTATAGTTTGGGGTCTTTAATAGATCACCTGAGTAGTTTTCTTTTGTGCACCCAAAAACCCCTACTCAAAAATTAACAGGAGACGTGCTCCTCCGCTGAGTAGGTTAAAACCTATGTATTGACTGTAGGCTGTTCAAGCTTGAACCTTTAAAAGGCTCTCCCCATAGGGGTACACTCTCTGATTCTACATATCCAGATTTCTGAACCCGATGACAATATAATCAACATGCCGGGTACCTGCAGACATGTGGTTACACAAATGTTGTTGCAACATCTGCCCCACACAAGTGGAGACGTTACCTTCATGGTGGAGGCTCACAAAGCATGAGGATAGACGTATTCTGTTCATGGGTTACATTTCCAGCAAGGCAACTACAAGACTGTTTCACTGAAGATACAGTAGCTAATAAATATACAGCTTATGAAGCTCTAGAAGTACCATAAACTTACCAAGAACATCAAATTGGTTTAAAGGCACCCTACCACATACACATATCAGTGTTAGACTAGGTCCCCTTAGCAATGAGGGAGCAACATGGCCAGTCTTAGCCGTTGTACACCATATTCAGATTTAGAATATCTGGGAGGGCCGGAACTATGTACATTCTACACAGATCTGGTTAAAACATATAGATGTTTAACACAGTTTGTCATGTGAACAATTACAGCAAATCCTGAAAGGACTGCTCAAGCCACACAACCACAGTTGGCTACACCATGTAATAGTCCACAGACTTTTTATGCTGTAATGGGTAAACTTCCCACCAGACGGGGTGAAATTCAGTTCTGGATTGCACAAAAATCAAGCCAGCTTGAAGCAGTGTTTCCCCATTTGGGACCTCAGGAAAAACACAGAATTCTTACAATATGCTTGCCAATGGGGATGGCACCCTTGGTGTAGGACTGCACCACATGGGGTACGGTCTTTGCTGCAGTATATACCAGAACCCATGGGACACCCTCATTAGCTGTGCTTAAGCAGATTCTGTGCTTAAGCAGCGTGCTTAAGCAGATTCAAAATTAGTATGGGTGACTCCTGCCCTGAATTTGTGGATGAAACTGCTTGGCGGCAATTTTGCTGCAGCATGTGCTATTATGTTAAGTTTTTTTTTTTTTTTTCCACAACAACATCGGTCCCCGACATTGAGAAATTTCAACACAAGGATAAAATATAGACAGAGTCAATCTATATTTTTAGAAAGGCATGTCCAGCCGGACAGTGGTCTTTCAGAGATTTTACTCAGAATACACGAATTCAAATCACATAGAGATACCTTCCAACAATCAACCAGTGTGGACCACAAGCCTGTGTCCAGTACTAACAGAGCAGGTACAAAGGGTTGATGTAGACAGCAAAGAAGGGCTTTGTAAGGCGAAAACACGTTACTCTATCAACAATACAATTGTACAGAGTATTACAGTCATGCACTTGACATTCAGTAGTAATCACAATTCAGTTTCAGTGCATTTAAAGTCGACGGCGTTTCGGACCCCTATTAAATCTCAGGGTCCATCATCAGGACAGATACAATGAAAAGCCTTAGGGTAATTAAGCCTCTAAATGCCGGGACACCTCAGGGTATAGAGGCTTGTTCCTCGGGTAGCGGAATTGCACGTGTTCACCCACAATCGGGTGGCGGGAGCCGCGGAATTGAATGGAGTCCGTCAGCTGCCAGGAAACCGGGTTAGTCGGTCTAGAGATGCATTTCCTGGGAGCACGCCAGGAAATGCATCTCTAGACCGACTAACCCGGTTTCCTGATAGAGTAACGTGATAGAGTAACGTGTTTTCGCCTTACAAAGCCCTTCTTTGCTGTTTACATCAACCCTTTGTACCTGCTCTGTTAGTACTGGACACAGGCTTGTGGTCCACACTGGTTGATTGTTGGAAGGTATCTCTATGTGATTTGAATTCGTGTATTCTGAGTAAAATCTCTGAAAGACCACTGTCCGGCTGGACATGCCTTTCTAAAAATATAGATTGACTCTGTCTATATTTTATCCTTGTGTTGAAATTTCTCAATGTTGGGGACCGATGTTGTTGTGAAAAAAGTATGCTCCCCATGGTCCCTGCTGACTTATTTTGGGGTCCCTTGTTGTCCTTAAATTATGTTAAGTAGCATTAAAGGGGAAGCAGTTGCATTGGCTATACTCCAGCACGTCACTAATTTAGCTCCGGGACAACAGGAGTGCGAATTACCAAAAATTATCGAAACTCATGCAACAGTGGGTAGAGATAATGTAGGAGTGTTAGAAATGGGGGTCTCTCATTGGCAATGGTTTGCACCTTTGTCCCAGTAGGAGCCCTTCTTCCTAGTCAGGGTAAGGGGGATACACTTCTAAAATAACTCAGGCTCACTGCCTTGGTAGCTTGGCACGAGTAGACAGGCTTATATCAGAGGAAGTGTGTCAAGCATTTGTGCACACATACAGTAATACAGTGAAAACACTGCAAATGAACACCACACCTGCTTAGATAAATAAGTAATCTTTATCTAAACCACACAAGACCAGAACAACAAAAATCCAACATACTGTTATCAAGGTATGACTTTTAAAAGGTAAAAAAAAGTTCGGTCCTTAGCAAACTATAGATGTGATACTTTCAACACAAAGTACTTTGGATGTGTCAAAATCATAAACAAAAACAGCCGCAGCGACAGCATGTGTCAGTTCCTTGTGCACAGGGAAGGTGATGCGTCAGTTCCTTGCTCCAGGGAAGGTGTGACGCGTCGGTTCCTTACTGCCACGCAGGGAAAGTGATGTATCGGTTTCTTACTGTGCGGGGAGGTGATACACCAGTTTCTCACTGCGGCCCCGGTGTTGTTGTAGACTTGGCACCCCGGTGCTATGGGTGGGAATTCGGGGATGCATATGTTCTTGATGCGGCAGCCACGGTGCTGCGTTGATCTCTCCAGCTGCGGTATCCACAATGCATTGGATTTTGCAGTTGCACAGCAAGGCCTGCATCAGAGTTGGTGCGGTAATCTTGGACTTCGGAGATCGGTACACAAGACTCAGCGTTCAACAATTTTTCCCACTGCGGGCAAGCGCTGCATCGGCTTCTTTAGTGGCATGCAGTGTTTTATCAGAATCAGGTGGGATGCGTCACTCTTCTTTAGTTGCTTCTCTGTTCCCGGCTCCCAACAGCAGGAACAACCTCCAGAGCCCCATCACAGGAACAGGCACCTCTTGGCAGGTCAGAACTCCCAGCAGAGAAGTTCCGGGGAGATGGTGGTGAAGTCTTTATGTCCCTGAGACTTCAGACCAGAAGACAAGCTCTACTTCAAGCTCTTGGAGATCTTTTTCAAGCAGGATACATACACACAGCAAAGTCTTTGTCCTCTCCTTGGCAAAAACAGCCACTGCAGGCCTACCCTAGAAAGCATGCAGCAAAGAGGCAGTACTTCTTCAGCTTTCCCAGCTCTTCTCCTTGGCAGAGGTTTCTCTTGAGTCCAGAAGTATTCTAAAGTTCTGGGGGCTGGTCCCCAATATTTATACTCAATTTCTCTTTGTTCTCTTGTGGCAGAGAAGCTCTGTGCTCAGTCAAAGCTAGCTCTGTCCTTCCTGGTCCAGCTTCTTGGCAGGAGGTGGAGAAAGCATTATGTAAGGCAGACCAGGCCCATTCAGGTGCAAGGAAATCTCCTCCCCCCTGCTCTAAATGCAACCCAGGTCTATTCAGCCCAGCCCTGACTCATCCAGGAAAGGCAGGACACACCTCACCCCCCACAGTGGCTGTCTACAGTGAATTTCACTCCAAAGCCAGACAGTCAATCCACAAACCAGTAGAGGCACACAGGATGGCTATGCAAGAAAATACCCACTTCCTAAAACACACAATATAGAAATCATCTTTACTAAAAGATACATTTTTATATTCTGAGTTCAGATATACTAAACTCCATCTTTTTTATCTTGTCCCAATAGGAAGTTATACTTATAAGATGTTATAAATAAACTCGCATTCTACCCTATGGGACAGATAGCCTTTCAATAGTGAAAAACAAAATACACTGTATTTCACTATCAGGACATGTCACACACACCATTACATGTCCTACCTTTCACATGCACTGCACCCTGCCTACAGAGGTACTCACATGTAATAAAAGGGAAGGTTAGGGTCTGGCAAGTGGACGCACTTGCCAAGGCGACATGGCAGGAGAGACTGCGCACAGAACCTGCACTGGTAGGTCTGAGACCCCATTGAAAGGCTGCTTGTGTGGGTGGCACAATCAGTGGTGCAGGCCCACAAGCAGCATTTGACTTACAGGCCCTGGGCACACACAGTGCACTTTCTAGGGTCTTAGTAGTAAGTCAAATACGCCAATAATGGAAAAACAAATCCGTAAAAACAATTTACACAGAGAGCATATGCACTTTAGCACTGATCAGCAGTGGTAAAGTGCCCAGAGTCCTAAACCTAATAAAAACAGGGGCAAAAACAGGAGGGCAAAAAGCAAAATGTCTGGGGATAAACCCGCTAGAAAAGTCAGATCTAACAAGGAGTAATTCTGAAAAGCATAACTTTAGGCAAGCACCCGACTCTTCTATGAAGAAGAAGTGGGATAATAAGAAACATAAAAAAAGGACTAAGTCACTGGGTGAATCTCCTCAACAGGAGGCCACTAAAAAACGCTATAATCTGTGTAACCACGATAACATTAAAGCACAGACAGGTATCAGGATACTAATATACTGTTGTACAACAAACGCACGGTTTTACGTAGGAATGACAGAGGCCGTATGACAAGGCCAAGGTGCTAGACTGGTACTTTTGCCATCGTCCACAGGTCATAATCTTGTCTTTGCGGTATTAGACTCTAGAGTGTTATTCATCATCCATGTGGTTATGGCACAAAGAGGGTCATAAGGGTTTGAATTGTAAATGGCTTCGGGCTATCAATTTAAAAGATAATTTGGGTGTCATCTGCATAATTGTAATAGCTGAGGTTGAATGATTTAATCAGGTTTGGTAGGAGGCAGTGGAGGCTGGTGACTTTTAAAAGTGAAGGGCCATAAAAGTTGGGTATGACTTTTATGTAGTGAGCGACAAGAACAAGCTTAATGTACAAACATTGGGTCCAAGCTGGGTCATCCTCCAGATAAAAAAATGAAAAAAGATTGGAAATTGGAGCATTTTAAAGCAAATAAATTTAGTGATTACGAAAGACTTACAAAACAGTGGGAATGTATAGTCTTTAAATAATAAATACATTAACAACTGTTCTAAATCTTACTGCATTAATATGTTCAGCAGTTACTGTAATGTGCAAATTGTACAACACAACAACTTCAGCCTTTTAAAGTGTGTGCTTGCCCAGTGTCTTGCAATGCATGAGGCATCACCTTTGGACGAAGGTGCTCTAACCAGGCATCAGGAATGGCCCATAACTGCTGACTGCAGTCTTGTAGAAACATGTGAAGACAGGTCTTTAAGTGGGATGAAAAATGTGGGGCTCTCTAAAAGGCAATATGTAAAATACATTTCTGTGATTCCTACAATGTGCTACCTGACCGGTTGGTTTCCCTCTGAGATGTGACTGCATCCAGATAGTTAATAAAACAGCTGACCTACACCTAAAACCTGTCAGTACGATTAGCTTTGGCAATGGCTGTCAGCTGTGTAACAGCAAGATTTGTTATAAATAATTAACCTTGAAGATGTTTAAATTATGAAATTTCTGCAGTATTGAGGCCCGTGGAAGTAGTTTGGTCTTCAGTTATGTGTGCTTTATGTTGGATATGGATACCCTTTTTATCTACACATCTCGTCCATCTGCCCATCTTCAACCGCTTCTCCTTAGCACCCTCTTTTCAACCTTCCCCAAACGCACATCATCTCTCCCTCATTTCACCACTTCCAAACATACACTGCACTCACTCACATTTAAGCTATTTATATCCTTTTGCTTTTGACCTGTAAATATTTTGCCATCTGTGTACTCCCTTCACATACATTTTGATTGAATTTCAATTGCAACTGGAATACATGACCATTGTTCTGCATGCTCTGAAGAAAGGCCGAACCACTGACAGACACTTTGCTTTGGCTTCAGCATCAGAGCTCTCAATCACAGCCCCTCATAAACACCTGGCACGGCTCAAAGTATGTATGGAACAAAATACAGAAACACAACATGATTAAATAGCTAACTCTTGAGGAAGGCAAGATTAAATAAAATGTCAAATAAGAGAGGAACTAAATTGCTGACATGTATTGCCACTCATTGTTCCTAAATCAATCCATGATTTTGGCATTAATGTTTATAAGGGCATGAAGAAAGGGCCAGTGTTAATGCCATACAGCAGATAAGTGTCTACAGTGTAAGCATATAATTCTCACTTTGTGCTGGACTCAGATATTTGGATAAACTTCACAAGAGAACAAGAACCCTGGTTGTATTTTGGATCAATTTTCAATGGTACCAAATACAGCGGCTTCACTTCTAACAGGGCCAACAACGTGCAGCCAGAGCCTGGGATGTCACAGTGGGGAAGGTTAACGTGGCGAGGGATCTCAGCACAATATTCATGACAGAAGACTAGTATTCTAACACTTACCATTAGTGAGAACAAGGCACAGAAACACATGTGCTTGCATCCACTACTACGTGTGACGAATGGGAAAGGGTGGGATCTATGCCTATGAATGACAGACGGCTGCTCTCACACAGGGAAAGAGACTCCAACGCCCAAAACCATGAAGCTGAAAGCATCACTGACCTATAGTGGATACTGCTATAGACTAAAATGGCAGCAAAGGGCTTTAGAACAGTAAGCCCTGATTTATACATGGCTTCCGTCTCCTGATTCAGAGCGAGGCATGCTAGCCTGGGACAGAGAGCATTGATGTGTTTAATATTTTTACAGCTTTGTGTAGGAATTTCAGGGGGTACAGCCCCAGAGCCCTAATAGAGAAACCGCCTTGGTAAGGGGGTTAGGTAGATGTTTAATAATAAAGGGGAAATGATGAACTCCTGAGGAACTCCACAGTGTTGTGTGTGAGGTGATGTGAAAGGTGGTAAGTTTACTACATGTTACAGGTCAGAGAGATAAGAAGCAATCCATTTTATAGTTATAGTTTTTCATGGACTCCGATATTGTGGAGACTTTGTAGTAAAGCGTGGACAATTGTCATATGCAGCTGATAAATCACAAGCAATAAGGCAGTCATCCCATTCTTGTACAGTGCAAGTTTTAGATCATTCCAGATGGATGTGATGACTGACTCCGTGCCACTTCCTGGTCTGAAGCCCGACTGTTGGTCTGACATTAAGTCATTATGTTCTATATATTTTGAGACTTGATTAAACATTTCTCTCTGAAAAGGTTTTCTTAACAATGATCCATTTGATATGATCTTGTAGTTTGCTGGGTTGGACGTGTTGAGATTTTTCTTTTTGAGAAGAGGTTTAATGTAGGAGGTTTTCAGCTCAGTTGAGAATGTACCAGGCTCCAGGGACTTGCAGAATACACATATGGCTATCTCTTATACACGGGCTGAACAAAGGGTATCTTAAAATATTTTTGGTGGTGCTGGGTCTGGAAGGGATCCTATTGGTCTGGCTGCAATGATAATATCGAGAAAATCTTTTTGTGACAGGGTATTGAAAGTATGCTTTGACGGATGATTATTGTTATCACTTTCTTTGGTGCTTAGGTCTTGTCTTGTTATGGTGTTTACTGTGTTCTCCTTAAGGTAAATGTCAATCTTTTAAATTTTTTAGATCAATTTGATGGAGATTTTTTCACAGAAGGCTTGTGATCATGGTGTTTCTATGTTTTGGCACTCTGAATTGTGGAATTCTGTTAGAATTGTATGGAGTTCTTTAGAAGGGCAGTCCATGTCAGGTATGCATGAGAAGAAGTGATGTCTTTCTGTGGTTCCGGTGGCTGTTCTGTAGGCTCTGTTATAGTGGCTTAGTGTGCTTTCGTCACTGTATTAAAAAGAACATCTTTTAAAATGTACATTGCTGTATAGTGGTCTATATAGTAAGGAAGGAATAATTATAGTTGGAGTAGGTTAACATCTTATCATCAAGGAATCACATGTGATATTTTCAATTACTGTTGTCTGTAGTAATTTTTTTCTGGATAATTGTTAGGCTTCCTCCAATATTCCTCCAATGTTGTCAGTACGATTTTTGTTTATGATGAGAAACTCGGGCCAGGTGGCTTAGAGGCATGTGTGTGCAGAATCTTTACCTAACCATATTTGATAGTGAGCTCTGGTGTTGTTTCCAAGAGTAGGTTAAAGATGTTAAAGTGATATATGTTCATGGATGTTGCATTGAAGAGTAGGCATTTTAGTTTTTGTGTTTCTTTCTTTTTCATGTCATGGTGCTTTTATGGGCATGTTTGGTGTCCTATGGGTGAAGATGAAGTGGCACAAGGCATTTTGTTGTGACTGCTTTGAGAGTATTGTGCTTGCAGATTTTGGTGGAGGTCGAAGGGCATTGTTTGGTTAGAGAAATGCTTGTGTGTGGGATTTTTGGGGTGGATAGTGATGTTGTGACTGCTTTGTTGTGTTTTGATTTTGGTAGATTGTGGTGGGAACGTGTGGTAAGGGCACCTTGTATTCACACATTTGTGCTTTCCCTTAATTTGTAGTTTCCTTCTGGCAAGTGACATTTTGTTTGTAAGTTTTTGGGGTTGTAGTTTTTGAATTGCTGCATTGTTTGTGATAGGTTTTGAGGTGTTGGTGTTTTGGTTGTTTTTGAATATGTTATATGGTTTATGGGGATCTTTATTAGTAGCTGAAGTTAGTTAGTAATTGTTTATGGAGAAATGTGCATTTAATATAGGTGGAGTTCAGGGGTTTTAATAGATAAAGATTTTGTATGTTAATGGTTGCTTACTTGAAATTCTTTATGGTGGAATTCCAGAGTTTCTGTCCCCAGCCCTTTCCAGGCCTAGCAGGCTGAAACAGGCAACACCCTTAACCTGATGCCCTTTACCTGGATGCCCGCATGGACGCCCCAAGCCCTGGGGTTAAATAGCCCTAAAGATCAGGTGACTTCGGGCCAATGGGAACCCTAGTCCTAGGAGCCAGTCAGAACCCAAACCCTAGGTCCAATAGAAATGTTTGCCTTGAGAACCAATCATAATGCAGATTTAATAGCCAATAAAAACCTTACTTTAAATGAGTGTGATCTGAAACTCAAGGGGCTTTCTAAGGTGTGAGGAGAAGAGGAAGGCCTGCTCAGGTCCGGTTGGGCACTGGTCCAATCACTTAGCCTGAAACTGGAATGCTGAAGCAAAAAGGAGCTGCTGCTCAGCTCACAGACTCCTTGGTTGCTGACTGGCCCAAGGAAGACTTTGCAGTTCCTGTTCAACCCTGCAGGTAAGGCCCAATGTAAAGCTAGTAAATAATGTTTTCACACACTTAAAAAACGTTCTCTTACCACCTCAAAAGCGCTAAACTTTCATCTAAACACAGTTTAAGCCACAGAAAAGAGATTAAGTAGTTTCTACACATTCAAGCAAGGTTTTCGATTTTTGTTTTTTTAGACTTGTAAGATTGTTTTTGTGGATAGGCGGGGGAGGTTGGCCTTTAGTAACCTTTGCACTGTTTTGGGAAAACAAGGAAAAAAAGTTAAGCAGGCACACATGAATAAAAATAGCAGATTTAAAGTGAAAATACACAGTAGAAACTGGTTCCTCTTAACACCTTTACTTTGGCCTTGCTCTCTGGGCTTCTCAGGCTCAAAGAAACTAGCGGGTATCAAAATGGAGATGGTTACCTTGGGTTTCCTCCCCCAAATGTAAGAGGCTGTGAAAGGTGTGAGGGAAGAAGGAAGGCCTGCTTTGGTTACTCTTGGCCCAGGCCAAATCACGTAGCCTGAAACTAGTGTGCAGAGTAGTTAAGAGAGCTGCTGCTTAGCTCACAATCTCCTTGGTTAGAGACTGGCCCAATACACACTTTGTAGTTCCTGTTCAACCCTGTAAGCAAGCCCCAATGTAAAGCCACTAAATAATGCTTTTTTACTCTCTTTAAAAAAACCTTTAAAAATGGATGCTAAATTCACTCCCAGGGAGCAAGATGGCGCCTGGCTAACGGCTGAAGAGAACGCTCCCGATGCCGGAGTATAATGAGTACAAGAATCGTGCTATAAGAAAATTCTAAGGAATCTATGTACCTTATGGAGACAGTGGTATGTCATGGCAGTTTTGTGGAGCTCCTGGCAGTCGGGATATCTGTAACGGCGGCATTCGTGGAGCCAGCAGTGCGGAAGAAGCGGCGAGCTGTCGGGACGTCGGCGAGGGTCAAGAACAGCCCAGCTGAAGGAGTGGCTGCCAGCATGTTCGGTGTGCTCGGCGTGCTCGGCAGGGTCCACAGAGGTGGAAGTAGGCTGATTAACAGAGCCCGGAGACTTCGATGCGAGGAAGCGGATGGAGCCGGATGGTGGAGTGAAAGTCGGAGCCGGAGTCAAAGCTATAAAAGCCGTACAGGCACAGGCACACGCGGTAAGCTCAGAAAGAACCGGGACAGCCGATATTTAAAGATAAAACGCTTCGGCAAACGGGTTGAACCACAAGCAAAGCAGAACTCTATATGCGCTTTGAGTAGCACTGGGGCCGGTGGAGTTTGCGCGACCCGTGGAGCTCTCGGAAATTGCGGAGCAAGATTAATTAACTGTGCCTCAAGAGCTGGAGACAGAGGAGGGAGCAGTAGTGGGCTGGATAGAGATCCATTAAGGAATAAGCACTGTGGTAGGCTTGGTGGCTGCACACAAGAACATATACAAGTATTCATAATGGTACCAAAAGTCACTCGTGGGGGGTAGGGGAGGCTGGCAGATACTGTGTAAAACGGACAAGTTGATCAAGGTGTAGGTATACCCAGCACAGTCAATCCGGCACCCCAGAAGGAGCCAGTGAAGGGCAAGGATGCTAGTAGAACCCCCGGTGAGAGCGGGGGGGAGGGCAGGCAACAAGATAAGCACGGCTGAAGTGGCAGGAGCATGGAGTAATACTAGAGGAAGGAAACAAGGGACAGCAAATACAGTGGCAGCGACAGCCACAGGGTTTAAAAGCATTTCAGGCTACTTCTCCCCCGTCCAACAGCCTAACATAGCCAAAAAGAAAATGGAGCAAAAAGCAGGCACGCCGAAAAACAAAGATAGTACACATGAAGTTGAATGAACTCCCCAGTGTGGGGAGATTATGGATGCACGGGATCAGCTGGGTAATTCCCCTGAGCCAGGAAGAACTGCGACGGCCGTCAGAGACGGGGCGGAGGAGGAGGTGGAGGCTGTGACGCTGGTGACGGAGCTACTGGTGCAGGAAATCACCGCAAGCAGCGGCCCTAGTGGCCTAGAAGGCAATTTAGACGCGGCTGATAATTTCTTTTCAGTCACAGATGGGTCTGAAGGCTCAAAGGAGGCCCCATCGGATATTGAAGTGAGTGGAGGGGAGAACCCCACAGACACCAGCCTAGCTTTGAGCTCGGAAGGGAACAGCAGAGCTTCCTCAAAAGAAAAGGATCCTGTAACTAGGAGAAAGAGGCTATCAAGGCAGCAGAGAGACTCACAATCTCAGGAGAAGATTGCCAGCGGACAAAGGCGGACGAGTGGAACTAGTACGGAAGCAGCTCTGAGATGGGACTACTCAGCCACAAGAATGACTTATCCCGAGAATATAGCACAGGGGGCTGCAGAGGCGGAAACCCCTGCACTCCAGCTGATCTTAGACTCTATAAAACAACTGCAGAATGAGACAAAGATCGAGGGGACAAAGAACCGATTAGCAACAAAGAACCTGCAATGTGCAATAAAAAAAGTGGCAAAGATATGTACGGACACGAACGCAAGGGTATCCCATTTGGAGGATCGTACAAGCGCCTTGGAAGACCAGCAAGTAAAGGATATAGCTAAGCTAAATGGCTATGAAAAACAGATGGTAGATGTCCAATGGAAATTGGAAGACCTGGAGAACCGCCAGAGGCGAAACAATCTTCGAATTCTGGGTATCGAAGAAGGGGCAGAAGGGGACGACGTATGGGCTTATGTCCTAAAATTGATGAAAAGTGCATTCCCAGAATTGAGCCACTGGGACTGGGAAAAAGAGGTCCAGAGAGTACATAGATTCCCGATGACCTTGAAGAAGAGTCAACAGAAAGCTCAGGATGGAATACAGAGACCAAGAGCTATATTGATATATCTGGGCAATTATTTATTGAGAGAGAAAATATATGCTAAAGCCCCACCTAATGCCAAACGATCATTTGATAATCAAACATTTTTTACAACTCCAGATTATTGCCATATAACAGTTGAAAGGAGATGGAGGCTGAGAGAACTGTTGGACCCATGCCACCAGATGGGATTACAGGCATATCTAATGAACCCAGCTAGGTTGAAGATAATCTATAAAAACACCACCAGAGTCTTCACGTCTGAAGTTCAGGCAAGAGCGTACATGGACACGATAAGCTCCAGCGGACCAGCTAGAGAAGTCCCATTAAGACCCATGTAGATCTTATGATATAGCTATATAGAAACAGAGGGATGTAAAGATGAAAAACAATTGATATACGTGACAAAGGACATGGGAGTAAATGGTGATATTGGGGGCAATTCGGGGGTAAGGGTACGGTAGGAAATCAAATAATGGTCAAAGCGCTAGGTAATGTAAAATAAGCACGAGATGAGACAGCCAAAAATCTGGCAGAGGGAGGCCGTCGGCCGGACTCCATCACAGAGACCTTAGGTCTGCTTGCTCCTACAGGCGAGGTGGAGGGGGGGCAAGTGGGCGGAGGGCTGTACAAGGAGGGAGGACAAGGGGGGGACAAGGGAAGCACAGGGGTAAAAAATGGGATAAAAACATCATCATCATTGAGAAATAAGATAGGTCAGAAGGATAAACACAGGGAGAGGAGAAGCAAAGATAAAAGGAAAAAAACTATGCGTATAGTAACGATAAACATTTGTGGGTTAAATGATGCGAAAAAGCGAAGAGACTTGAAAGAATATTTAAGGGCGATGCATGCCGACCTTATATGCTTACAAGAAACCCATATTGAGGTCTCTCAAAAGGATGTATTAGAACAACTGGGTTACCAGTTAGTAGCATATACAACACAAAGGACAAGAACACGGGGGGTGGCAGTATTGGCTCGGGGTAGGTTTCTTGAAGTGAGAAGGCAGAAGGTAGATACGTATGGCCGATGGATCATGATGGAATGTCAGGGGCAGGGATTTACGTTCACTCTTTGCTCGGTTTATGCCCCCACAGTGGATTACCCTGAGGTCTTTGATTATATCAGTGCACAAATGGCAAACTGCCCAATGCCAATTATTATGTGTGGTGATTTGAACATAAATGGCCTGAACGGCCTATGGAACAATGATCCAACAATGTTTCAAGGATGAAAGAAAAAAAGCCATTGAGCATTGATACAGTTGATGCAAGACAACAGGTTAATCGACATATGGGAGCATCAAAATGGTAGTGGAGGGGGCAGCACCTATTATTCCGCCCCGCATAAAGCTCTAGCAAGGCTAGAATATTTTCTGATATCACCCTTGATAGCATCTTTTGCTAATGTCAAAAAACTGCCGCGGGTGATGTCAGACCATAATCCTCTGTTTTTAGATTTAAAGGTCCCATATTATCAAAGACAGGGCTTGAATTGGACATTTGAGAGTGCTTTGTTACAAGATGTCAAGTATGTTACTCAGATGGAAGGATGGCTCAAAGAATTCTTTATGATAAATAGAGGGACCGCCTCTCCGGCGGTAGTTTGGGACACTATGAAGGCTGGTGTGAGGGGTGAGACAATGAGCTATTCTATCAAACGGAATAAGAGGGAGAAGGAGGAGATCGAAGGAAAGATAAAGATAGTTGCCCGCTTTGAAAGAGAACTTAGCGAAGCGATTAGAACTAACAAAGACACCAGGGGAATAACATATAATCTATTGCAAAAGCAGCAGCGGGAGAAGTATTTGCCTCTAAAGCAGCAGGAAAGTTTCTGACCTGGAAGCAAGACTAATATGAGTATAGCGCGCTGATTGGCTGGATATTAGCTATTCAAACACGGCAGGCAGCTACTAAAGGGGAGATATTAGAAATTAAGGCAAACACAGGGGCGGTAGTAACAACACCAGGGGAGATATGCTCAGTATTTCAGGAGTTTTATCAGAAATTGTACGACCCTGATAATAGTGGGGGTGACGATGAGATAGAGAGATATCTAGAGAGTGCGACATTAGAGCAGTTAACAATAGAGGATAGTAAAGCTTTGTAAACTAGCTTCACATTGGAGGAAATACAGAGAGCAATAAAGGATCTACCTGCAGGGAAGGCAGTAGGTCCAGACCTAATACCATTGGAATTCTATAAAAAAAAATTACACTGTTTAGAAGAAGATATTTATAACTTCATGACTAATATACAAAAGGGAGTTGCACCTCCGGAGTCATGGGGAGAGGCAACATTGGTTGTATTTCTTAAAAAAAACAAGCCCCCAACTGATCCTGGGTCCTATAGATCTATAAGTTTAATGAATAGCGATACAAAGATATACTCAAAGATTCTGGCTAGTAGATTGAGTATGGTGATTGGGAAGATTATCTCTCCCCGACAACATGGGTTAATTCCCGGTAGGGGGACAGCAGAACATATAAGAAGGGTATGTACATTATTTGATGGAGTGGAAGCTTCACGAGACCCTATGGCGTTAATATTGTTGGATGCTGAAAAAGCGTTTGATAGGGTCTCGTGGGGTTTTCTCTGGGCAGTGCTAAAAAAAGTAAAGCTGGAGGATGGCTGTATAGGGGCCTTGAAAGCTTTATACAAAAATCCAAGGATCAGTCTAAGAATTATGGGAGAGTTAAGCAGGGTAATAAAAATTGAACGTGGAACAAGGCAAGGGTGCCCCTGCTCCCCACTACTCTTCGCCTTATATATAGATGCATTTATAAGAAGGATAGAGCTCAATGGAAGCATCATGCCAGTTATTTTGAATGGGTATGGAACAAAAATGTTGGGGTATGCGGATGATCTGGCCATAACATCTACTGACCCGACTCAGGCAATAGTGGAAATAGAGAGGGAAGCAGCCGTTTTTGGTAGTCTGTCAGGCTATAAATTAAATCAGAGCAAAACACAAATTGTAGTAATCAGAAAGTTGAGATGGTGGACCAGAGAATAACAGAGTAAGCTGTCTATTTAGGTATAACAGTAACATCTGATTTATCAAAGATAGTGGAAAAGAACATGAATCCGATGATAACAAAAACTAAAAAAGACTTAGATAGGTTAAACAAGCTGCATTTAACTACGATAGGGCGGTGTAACATAATAAAGATGCTGTTTTTGCCAAAAGTGCTGTACTTATTCAGGACCATCCCCTTAAAATGTAATAACAATTGGTTCAGGGAGTTAGAGGGAGTCATGAACCGATTTATATGGGCGAAAGGTAAAACACGAACGGGATTGAAATATTTATCTTTATCGAGAGACCGGGGCGGTCTGGCGGCGCCCGACCTCAAAATGTATTACTGGGCCACTGTTCTACAATACATCAGGGGGCTTTTGGGTGGCAATGTGAAGGATAGGTGGAGGGGAGATGAGGGTGCCCCGGATGTATATGAGTTGTTAGTTAAAAGCTCTTATGAGTGGCTGCTAGTGTTCAATGAAAGTAGTTACTATAAAAAAGTAAGGTTCAAGACTCTAGGCGCGGCAATGTCAGTATGGTCCATGATTCGGAAGAAAATAAAATTAGGGAGGATGAATTACTATACCCCTTTATTTAACAATCCATCATTACCTGGGATTTTTCATGATCATGTAATGAAGAGATGGGCTATGGCAGGGGTCAAAACTATAGGGGATTTGGTAGGCTCAACAGGTTTAATACCATTTGAGCAGGCGCAACAGTTACACAACTTAGAGCGAAGAGACTTTTTCAAATACTTGCAGGTCAGGTCGGTCTTGATAAAAAAGCAGGGAGGCGATATTAACTTTAAACGAGAGGAAGTAATGGAATATCTGAGAAGCAAGGAAGGTTGTTCGATATCCCAACTATATGGGGAAATCGGCAAGTATAAAGAGGACGATTGTGTTAGGATGTGTGAAAAATGGAAGACTAAGCTAAATCTATCAGGGACAGAGGCTGAAAAATCTCTTAAATTATCTATCTCAGTGCTAAGAGTAGCGAATCTTCAAACGCAACAATATAAAACGATACATGAGCTTTATCATACACTGCATAGAATTGCGCGATGGGGTGGAACGACCGGGATAGTTTGTCCAAGGTGTCACTCTGCGCAAGCTGATACTATACATATGTTCGCCTCATGCCCTGCTCTAGATATATTCAAAAGATCTTTAGAGCAGTTTTTTGAGAAATCTTTAGGGATCGTTATGAAATTAACGGATGAAGTTATGGTTCTTGGGGTAGCAAGGGATGATGTTGCAGTCCCCCATCATGAATTTGTATATTTAGCAATGACACTTAGCCGGCTATGTATAGCAACTTTGTGGAAGGATGTAAACCCACCGACATTACAACAGTGGATGTCACGATTACTGGCTATATTTACATTAGAGAAAGAGCTCTATGAAAAAAAGGGGCGGAAAACAAATCAAAGAGTTTACAAAGAGTTTAAGAGGTGCACTCAATAGTATAATTAGCAAAAAAAGTTCATAAAGTTTCCGAGAATTCTGTTCCTTCTTTATTGATTTCTTTTTTTTCTTTCTTTTTAGAATACAGAGGCACAGCCAATGCGTTTCATTCCCTTTCATGCCTTGGGAATTTCGTCAGGGCTAAAATGACATCATCTCAATCCGATAATTCGAAAAACAAATTACACATTCGTCATGTGTGCAAGATAAATGTACTGCCAAGGATCCAAGTTTCTGATACCTTTATTTTGAGTAATTCTTATGAGGGAAGTCCAAATACGTTCCTCCGTATATCGGCAATAGTAGTGATTGCAGGAAGAGCGAAAGGTAGTCCTTGCCCCCAGGGAGGGGATTTTATCCGTGGCACCAAGAGTTCCAGGGATTGAGGGTAAGCTTGATAACGGATAGCGTTTGTTCCAGTTGTCAGAGCAATACAAGTTGTCTGTTGTGGGACCTCAGATATGGTCCATGGCACCGTCTGCTCCTCCGTCCGTGTACTGGAGGAAAACAAATCAAGTAGGGAAAAGGATCTGGGCTCCAATCATAGAATGGAAGCAGAGGCTTGAAGAAGTAGGATAGTGAGGAAATTTTAGAGGATAGAAATTACTCTTTAGTTAGTATATGTTAAATATAATGAATTTTGGCATTAATGGGTATCTTTCTTGGATAGAATTTTTTTTTCTTTCTTTTTTTGGAAGTCAAGATACTTCTCCACTGTGTATATATTGGGAACGGTATAACTTTGAAGTTGATAATGAATTGTTATCTTGATGATGATGAATAACATTTTTTTAATAAATAAATAAATTCACTCCCAAACACACTTTAAACCACAGAAGAGAGATTAAGCAGTCTTACACACTCAGTTCAGTTCAGTTAGTTTTTATTTCGACAATTAAAAAATCATCATAAAAATACATCATATCAATACATTTTGACAATACATCTAAAATATCATTAAACTCCATTTCTGAACTTTAGAGTAATATTTAAAATACAATTACATAAAATTAGATCAAGTTGACCCCCAGCAGCGGAACATGTAAATCAGAGAGATAAGGGTGGGCATTAGTTTGCATTCACAGTTAGATCAGTTTCTTGTATTTCTCAGTCTAACCGCTACTTTTAGGAAACTTGAAATGGCCCACAAAGTGTAGACATCACTTGCTTTCTGTAGAAATAGAAGGGCTGCTTTCGCATGACGTAATTTCTGTTTCCTCAAGATGCTAAGCAAGAATCGACGCCTCTGCAATTGGTAAAATGGACATAAAAATATAAAATGAAGGGTGTCCTGCGGAGACCTATCGTCGCAGCCGCAGGCACCCTTCTGCTCAATCGTTAAGGTAAAACCAGAAGGATAAGCTAAAATATTGGGTAAAAGATTGAGCCTAAAACGCAACATTAAAAATCTCGCATGTTGGTTATGCATCAAAAACAAGTAGGGTTCCATGCCTACCCAATTAGCTACTAGATCATATGCCATTACTGTCGTTTTAGCCTTTGCCGCTTTAGCTCTGGATCTATGAGATTTTTCTAGAAGCTAATTCTTAATAATAAATTTACAATTGATAGTGATTTGCGACACGTCAAAGAACAAGTGGGACTGATCAATATCTATCAAAGTGTTTTTAACGTATCTTAGCCAAGGGATTTGCATAGCATTATCCCTTTGCAGACAGTCTTTGACAATTTCCCTTGTTAATTTGGCCTCAGGATTAGTCCATATTCTGATCCAGGCTGTGATTGGCTTGATGTTAACTTGATCCGTAATGTATTGGATCCCCAGTTCTGAATGGGCAATCTCGGCGGCAGTGGAGGGGGGGGGGGCTTTCAGAATTCTCCGAAGAAACTTATCTTCTTCGATTTGTAGTTTTTTCACATCCCTGAATCCCCACACCTCTGCTCCATATAGTGCCTTTGGCGTTGTAACTGATTTGTACAGGGTCATTATTTGTTCAGGACACCATCGGCCCAGTCTGTGCGCAAAACTTAGGATGGCTCCATTTGATGCGACCAATTTGGAACAATGATCCTCCAATAGGGGTTTAAAATGCATGTCGCCATCCAACAATAGACCCAAATAAGGAAAGGTGTTCACTGTTTCCAACTTGTGTGTCCCAATTTTAAAAATAGGCTTCTTGGTTGGTTTCTTGCCGGCCATCATAACAAATGATTTTTTTAGATTTACAGACAAATCCAGGTCTGCCATAAACTTCACAAACCCGTTCACCAGATGTTGTAAACTGTTCGGTGTTCGGGCTAGGAGGACCGCGTCGTCAGCGTATAACAGTACTGGAATCTGACGCGGTCCTACTCTCGGGCAGTCCAAGGCAAGGAAAGTAAGATTATTTTCTAAGTCATTGATATATAATGAGAAGAGAAAAGGCGCAAGGATGCATCCTTGCCTTACGCCCTTTGAGCAGGGGAATGGTTCAGTTCGCCCTCCCTCAGCGCTATAGCGCACCCTAGCCGTGGTTTTCCAATGGAGCTCCTTTAAGATTTCTATGAGCTCCTTCTCAAATCCCATATTATACATCATAGCCCATAGTTTATTTCTATTGACATTGTCAAAGGCAGCAGCCAAATCCATAAATCCCATGTATATAGTGCCACTGCTTGCTTTCGTATATTTAGCCGTTAAAAGGTACAGATTCAAACACTGGTCACTGGTGGATCTGCCCATTCTGAAGCCGTACTGTGTCTCCGCTAGGGTGCCACGTTCCTCTGTCCAGTTCATTAATCGATTTAGGATCACCCGTCCCAGTATTTTCGCGGAGACATCAATTAAAGAGATTGGTCTATAACATTTGGGATCTTCTCTGCTCCCCTTTTTGAAAATGGGCACGATCAGAGCGGTGGACCAAGAACGTGGTAGACCTGATCTAATGGCTGCATTGAGGGCCATTGTTAAAATTGGTGCCCATAGATCTAGATTACTTCTGTAAAGGTCTGGTGGTGTCCCATCGGGCCCTGGTGCTTTATTGGGGGTGAGACCTTGAATCGCCGTCCTTATCTCATCCAATGTGAGGGTTACTTCTATACTCCTACCTCCCACCCATTCTCCCTCCTGCGTGCCCGTGTTAGTGTTGTTATATAGGCCCTCAAAGTGGGTGACCCAATGTTCTGGGAGGATTGTGGACGCAATGGTTGGTGCTATATTGTCGTGGAAACAAGGTCTATTCACAATTCTCCAGAATTCCGAATAATCCCTGTTTTCCCCTGCCTCTCTTAAATCTGCCCAGACTTGTGCCTGCAATACTGCTTTCCTTGCCCTTACACAAGCCTTGTAACTTTGTCTACAGTTAGCTACATATGCCGTGTTCCTTGGTTTAGATTTGAGGGCTTTTTTTAAGTTCCTCAGTGCCTTAGAGCAGGTGGAGTCAAACCATCGTGGATGGTTCACTTTAGGCTTCACTTCCAGTAATTTATCTGCTAAATTTGTTAAAGCTTCAAATGCTACTACTACCTCTGTAGCTTCTATTTGGGGGTTCAGGCATTGATCTACGTATTTCTCCCCTTTTTGGACTAAGGCTTTATAAAAGTCCTGGGGGTTTATTTTTGTCCATTTTAAACGTCTCCCCTGGGCTATCGGTTGCAACCTACCCTCCATTCTTTTGACCTTTTTCCTGCAACCCGTATACCTTAGTTCTAATACTAGTGGGTTGTGATCACTAAAGGCACTCCACTTTGTGATAACCTTTGTAATGTGGGGTGTCGCAAAAGCTGATATAAATATATAGTCAATTATTGATGAACACCCTCTCCCCATAAATGTGGGGACCAGAGTGCCCCCCTTCTCCCGTCCTGCCATATCCATAGTGTGGACTAGTGCATGAGTCTCTATTATTGTGGATAAGCTTGTACCTTCCTGGGTATGCTCAAAGTGCGGCCCCTTTTGTGATGGGCATTCATCCCAGTCTGGTGATATAGTGGGAAGGTTTGGGCAGAGGTGGGAGTTAAAATCACCCATCAGGAGTGTTATTGGGGTCCCCGCCTCTTTTCTCTGATCAACCTTTTCACTTAATCTTTTACTTAGCTCTGATATAGCAGCATTCTCCCCTTGTGAGGATCTTGGATTGTAGATGTTAAAAAGTTCTAATTTCAATCCTCTGCTTTGGAGTGTTACTAACTGCAGGGTATGTGACACCCATGATGGGACTACCCATTTCCCTTCAATGGATAAGTGAACATAGACAGATAAACCTCCTTTCGCTCTCCCTGATCTGCTTCCCTGTGCTGGGACAGCAAAGCACTTGTAGCCCTCTAGCTGGTACAGTGCCGGGCTCAATGCCCAAGTCTCTTGAAAGGCCAGTATCTGATAATCTTCAATTTCCTTCCTCCATTCTATATTTTCAAACTTAGCAGCTAGCCCTGTTACGTTCCAGGATATAATATTTATCTTGCCCTCCTTCTCGTCTTCTTCAGTGGGGACCTGGGGGAGTGGTTTGCTCTTGCTCACTTGACAGTTCCTTTCCTCGTTTCTACCTCTATCCCTAGAGTGGGAGCAATCTGCTTCATTAGGTGGGGTACAGTCTACCTCGATAGGTGAGGTGCAATCTCTCTCCCTTTCTATAGAAGGTTCTATATCTATCATTCCTTGGCCCTCAGTATTCTTACTTCCTCCCAAATCCTTATTTGGGACCCTGTTACTCTTGACCAGTTCAGTCTTATCTAATACCGCTAGTCATTCATTGTTGTCTAGGGTCAGTAAGGGGCTAAATCTATTGGTCCACTGAGGGTGTGGCTGATATTGAAAATTCTGGGTCGTAAGATCATTGTACCTAACCCAGTGGTCATCTACTATTCTGCCTCTGTTACCCTGTTTGGGGTTAGGGGGGTATGTGTCTGGTGTTCTAGGGTAAAAGTAGCATAAAGGCATAGTCCTAATTGTGCTTGTGGTGTTTCTATTTTGGTTTTCTAGGATATATTGCACTAGGTTTATGTTTTTGAAATTTACGATGATACAATTGCCTTCTCTATCTTTTCTCCTCCTCCCTACCCAGCTTACCCTTCTTACATTTAGAATTTCCCCTTGTTCACCCCCCTGCAATGGTCTATGGATATTTAGCCATTGGATAATCTTGCCTTTTAGTTCCCTTTGCTATTCTCTCTGACCTATTCTAAGTTCAGGAACCCCCGTGAATATAACTGAAAAAGGACTGGCTTCAGGCGGTAAATTTACATAAGGCAAGTGGGCTTGGTATCTCTCATACTGGTCAGTGCCCGATTGCGGGTTAAGCTGTTTGGAACTAGCCAATAGACCTCTATTCGGGTGTTCAAAGTCTCCCTGTCCCGGACCTTTAGTGTGTTCCCCGTTCCCCGGGTGTTTCATTGTGCCCTCGTGCCCCTTATTGGCAGTAGACGTTGGTTCGGGATGTACCTCAGCGATGCTGCATTGTTCATTACTCACGCAGTTGTTATTAGCCAAGCAAGTTCGTTGGGGCGGCACAGCCACTTCAGGGTTTGCCTTATTGACCATTTGCACCTCCATGACCTTGCCCAATTTCGATATTTCATGCGCCATTTTATCCAGTTTACTGGTCAACGGTTTGATTTGGCTTATGATGAAGGTTTCCAGATGCTTTTGAAGATCTAAAATGATGTCATTTACCCATCCCGGCGGTATACAACGACCTCTCTTTTCTGTTGTATAAACCTCTTCTCCCCTATTTACTGGTTTTTCGCTCCTAGTGGGTTTCTTCCAATTATGCATATTTGGGTACTTCCGCCCCCCTTTTCTGCTTTGTTTGTTAGATTTTTTGGAAGTCCCTACCATACTCGGGGATTCATCTTCTATCGTTATCTGAGCACATGGAACATCATCGATGGAATCATTTTGGGTGTCATTTAAAGACGACAAAGTACCGTTAGTGTCCTCAATTGGCATGGGCGAGAGCGGCACAGTGGTTAGTGTCATAGAAATACGTCTTTCAGTCCTTTCTATCTCGCCCGCCACCTTTTGCAGCATTAAATCTATTGCCGTTGGGGCGTTTTTATGAGGTGCCGTATTAGTAGTCAGCGTTCCTGGCTTTTTTGCAGTCTGAGGAGTGTCTGCCTTGGTTTTAGTGGAACGAGTTTTAGGTCTTGTAGCCATGATATTTATATGGTTTTTCGTTTGTTTCTCGTTCCTCTTCCGGGCCAAACACCTTGCTCAGCTTTGGTGTAGTAGTAATCAGCTCCTTTATAGGCTTTTAGCTAGGGACACTATTTGTATCGTCTACTGCTTCACAACCCCAGCTTAATAGGCCTTAAGCGACAATACCTTATCGTGCAGCCAAGATGTATTGCCCGTCCCGTCCCTGGACGGCCACAGACGGCCCGCCCTCTGCCCGGGCTCAGCCCGGCGTCGCCCGCGCGCGTCCCGCGACGCGGAGGAAGCGTCCTGTTTTTGTAGCGCCTCCGGGGGCGTAGCGTCAGTCAGCAGGAAGTGGGCTAAGGTGTGCGCAAGGCTCCCTGGGAGCTGTGGTCTCCAGCCGCAGGCCGCAAGATGTAGCTTTGCGGCGCGGCGAAACCACAGCGTTGGAAGCCCAGGAGTCATGAGCGCGTTTCAGGCAGGTGAGGGTTGTTGCAGCAATGCCCGTGATTTCCAGCTATGGACCCCCGCTCCACCGAGGGAGCATCCTGTTTTTGTAGCGGCTCCGGGCGCGCAGCGTCAGGCAGCAGGAAGTGGGCTGAGGTGTGCGCAAGGCTCCCTGGGAGCTGTGGTCTCCAGCTGCAGGCCGCGAGATGTAGCTTTGCGGCGCGGCAAAACCACAGCGTTGGAAGCCCAGGAGTCACAAGCGCGTTTCAGGCAGGTGAGGGATGTTGCAGCAATGCCCGTGATTTCCAGCTATGGACCCCCGCTCCACCGAGGGAGCGTCCTGTTTTTGTAGCGCCTCCGGGCGCGCAGCGTCAGGCAGCAGGAAGTGGGCTGAGGTGTGCGCAAGGCTCCCTGGGAGCTGTGGTCTCCAGCCACAAGCCGCGAGATGTAGCTTTGCGGCGCGGCGAAACCACAGCGTTGGAAGCCCAGGAGTCACGAGCCCGTTTCAGGCCGGTGAGGGATGTTGCAGCAATGCCCGTGATTTCCAGCTATGGACCCCCGCTCCACCGAGGGAGCGTCCTGTTTTTGTAGCGCCTCCGGGCGCGCAGCGTCAGGCAGCAGGAAGTGGGCTGAGGTGTGCGCAAGGCTCCCTGGGAGCTGTGGTCTCCAGCCGCAGGCCGCGAGATGTAGCTTTGCGGCGCGGCGAAACCACAGCGTTGGAAGCCCAGGAGTCACGAGCGCGTTTCAGGCAGGTGAGGGATGTTGCAGCAATGCCCGTGATTTCCAGCTATGGACCCCCGCTCCACCGAGGGAGCGTCCTGTTTTTGTAGCGCCTCCGGGCGCGCAGCGTCAGGCAGCAGGAAGTGGGCTGAGGTGTGCGCAAGGCTCCCTGGGAGCTGTGGTCTCCAGCCGCAGGCCGCGAGATGTAGCTTTGCGGCGCGGCGAAACCACAGCGTTGGAAGCCCAGGAGTCACGAGCGCGTTTCAGGCAGGTGAGTGATGTTGCAGCAATGCCCGTGATTTCCAGCTATGGACCCCCGCTCCACCGAGGGAGCGTCCTGTTTTTGTAGCGCCTCCGGGCGCGCAGCGTCAGGCAGCAGGAAGTGGGCTGAGGTGTGCGCAAGGCTCCCTGGGAGCTGTGGTCTCCAGCCGCAGGCCGCGAGATGTAGCTTTGCGGCGCGGCAAAACCACAGCGTTGGAAGCCCAGGAGTCACGAGCGCGTTTCAGGCAGGTGAGGGATGTTGCAGCAATGCCCGTGATTTCCAGCTATGGACCCCCGCTCCACCGAGGGAGCGTCCTGTTTTTGTAGCGCCTCCGGGCGCGCAGCGTCAGGCAGCAGGAAGTGGGCTGAGGTGTGCGCAAGGCTCCCTGGGAGCTGTGGTCTCCAGCCGCAGGCGGCGAGATGTAGCTTTGCGGCGCGGCGAAACCACAGCGTTGGAAGCCCAGGTGTCACGAGCGCGTTTCAGGCAGGTGAGGGATGTTGCAGCAATGCCCGTGATTTCCAGCTATGGACCCCCACTCCACCGAGGGAGCGTCCTGTTTTTGTAGCGCCTCCGGGCGCGCAGCGTCAGGCAGCAGGAAGTGGGCTGAGGTGTGCGCAAGGCTCAAACTAGGGTATGGATTTTGTTTTGTTAGCCTTTTTATTTCATTTTTTGAGTAGGGGTTGGCTTGGCCTATAATAACATTCTTATTGGAAAACAAAGAAAGAAAGGTAAGCAGTCACACATACACAAAAAACAACAGGTTTAAAGTGAAATTACACAGAAATTGTACAGCAAAAACTGACTGTTGTTACCACCTTTGCATTGGATTTGTGTTATTGCTGCTCAAGGCTCAAAAAAGATGAGGGCACAAAAGTGTATGCTTTTCACAAAAGATAAGTCAGGCAACTGCTGTGGTCATAACTTTTCATAATAAAAGATCATCTGACAATTGGCATCACTGGCTTATCACTATACCCAGACCCGGTCTGTTTGGAGAAAGAGCGTTCCAAAAAAGATAATCTTTTCAGCAAAGCATACGCTTGCCCAATCAAATGCTGTAGTTAAGGCAATCAACAAGTGCGTCTTAAAACTCTTTTTCTGTGGATCACATAAGGTCTGGCAACAGCTGCACTGTAAACAAGCAGTTTTCATCTGTTGCATCATCCTGTATTTTCCCCCTCCAATTATTTGTGGTCAGTTTCTGTCCTACAGATACAACTGTGACTGCTCACTGCAGTGAAACTGTATCCCTGCATGCTTTGAATGTAGGTATATCTACGAGTTATCCTTAACTGCAGTGAAAAGACTACGGTTTGGGTAAGTGAGGCTGAAAAAATGGCCACGCAGTTCAACAAAGTGTCTTTAATAACTATCTTGACGCCAGCCCCTTACTCTGCTGTTTACCCACGCTGTGGCTTTAAACATTTTCAAGTTTACTGCCCTTGCTTTCCTCGTTGCCTTTTCCCATACACATTATAATTCTAAAACGTAATCATATTGTGATGGTTGTTTAATGACTGCTTCATCGGTCACCAGATGTTCATTACTCTTAATTGCCCAGCCCTATTATGATCCCCTCTGTTTGTTCACTTCCCATACCCTTGCTGACACAGAGCTGCCCTTGAGGACATGCATAAATCCTGCCACCCTCGCTGTGCTGGATATTTTCTATAACAATTAATTTCCAGACAGTAATAATCCCACCCCCATAGTCTAACTGCTCCATGCTGGCTCACTTTTCCAACTTCTTCTACGTTTGCTGTTTGTTGGTCTCTGATAAATAGAAAGTCTGGAAGGACATCGTTAATCAGTGTTTTTTTATTTAGTATTGTCAAGATATACAGCAATCACAATTAGTCTTCATTAGTAACTATGCAGCTTTATCTCTCTGTGTCTTGCATTTCCAGATGGATGAGCTACACCTTCAGGCCACAAGTCAAAACTTGTTCATAATCTGTAGACCGTTGAAGGGTACCAAACCAGTGATGCGCACCCTGAGATCACACAGCGAGTTCACATACTGTGACCATACTCACAGGTTCAGGCGGTGGACTCTAAGCACCCACAAAAAATAACTGAGACCACACAAAAGATGGAGTTACAGACCACAGTTTTAAATGGAGCAGCCAGAAGTGTTGCATGTGAAAAATAGACAATAATTAGTACTCCGAAGACAAGGGTGCGATTTAGAACCCCCTCACCCCCTTGAATGGTGAAGACATACCACATTGTATCAATGTTCTATAGGTAAAGGGGTGCGCATTTCCTTAAAACAAGAAAAGTGAGAGAGACTAGATTTCCAGGGAAAGGACTGTGCTCCAATAGGAGCACAAAACCATTAACACAACCAGGTAGGTATCATGCTTCATCATTGGGCTAGCTCCTCATCTGGAAAATTGTACGGTATTTATCATATCATGTGGATTTTGATGCATCAGACACCAAAATCCAGTGGCATCGCATTAGCCCCCACAACTCCCACTTTATGTGTGTGTGTGTTGGAGGGGGGGGCGAGCTCCAGGGGGCCTCCTTCAGCACTCTGCCTCTGGCCTGAGAGTACCTGACGGCAGTGCTTAATTTGTGCCGGTGCTTTCCGGTGCTCAGCACCGGCACTTAATTGCCAGCACCTGGTGCTTATGTCTGTCCGTAAAAAACAAGAAGATTTGAAAGGAGGGTCCAAGGGAATCTTTAAAGACCTGAAAACAGTTACAGCCCCCTAAACAGAACATATAACTACAAAAGAGTAACTGTGGGTCTAAGTAAACAACCGTCTAGTATGCCTAAGTGTGTCCTGACTTGCTGCCTGTGTGCATCCTATGTGTCAATATGGTATATAACAGGATACTTCCACAGTGTGTAAAGTTACCATCAATTACCCATCCTGTACCGCCCTTTCCATCATTTGGGCCACTTCACAGAGTGGAGAGTCCACGTTGCAACCACTTCACTAGAGTCTGGCTGTGAAGTGTTTGGACTCACAAAGTTGTTGAATGGCAAGTATTGGTAACTGGAAGCAGTGCATGAAAGAATTGTGAGTGGTGAGAAAGGTGCTCATTTAAAATTGGAGAGTGGACGCACAAAGCACTTTATTCTATAGCCGTACACTTCCAATAGATAAAAACATAGTTGGTGCAAAGGGTCAGTGGGTTCAACAAATAACTACTGACTAGATGTTTAGGTCGACATGTTTCTGCAGTTCTATGATCCTCACAAGGTATCTACTGCTTCATCAGGACCATTGTGAACTTTGCTACTGCTTCAAAATAAATGTTGGTGAAACAACGAAAAAAATGATAAGGATATCACCTGATTCATCCTCTCAGTCCTCCTTAAGTGCAAGAGGAACGTGCTTCTCCTCACCTGGCTACAGCTCAGGTTCTTGGGGCACCGCTCTATCCGTCAGTACTCCACGCTGCCATCTGGGCTGCTTGGGGAGGTAACTTTACACACTGTGGAAGTATCCTGTTGTATACCATATAGACACATAGGACGCACACAGGCAGCAAGTCAGGACACACTTAGGCATACTAGACGGTTGTTTGCTTAGACCCACAGTTACTCTTTTGTAGTTATAGCTTATGTCTGTCCGCCACATGGTAGTGGTGTCTGCCAATTTAGGTATGAGCACAACAACTTCTGTAAATTATTTCAATTTCAAATTGCAATTATTCGTTTTTGCCTCCAAAGCCATTCTTATAGCTTTAGGGGCCTGCAATATAGTATGAACTGTCACACTTTTAAGAGTGTGATGATTAGTAGTGTATTGGTGCTGTCATTGGCAGTGCTAGCAGAGGCAACGGATGGTGCAAGCACTAGTGTCCTCCTGTCGAGTGCCCTGGCACTAAGTTGTTTACAAATTAAGCACTGCCTGACGGTGTCCCACGGTGAGGGCAGCATGTACTGTGCAGGGGGCCCACTCAAGTTTCCTTACGCTACTACACAAATGTGCATGCTATTCCCTACAAACTTGTGATAGGCGTTATTTATCGCACAGCATAAATAACGTGCGCCAAGGTATCGTTTTATGTGTGTGGAATAAATCCCTCCTAAACTCGCAGTCAGGGCCGTGGTGTTTAGCGTAAGGCCTTCATTTCAAATGGTTTGAGAATAGTGTTGCTGTATTCCCACACCTGAAACGGAGTAGGAATCCTGATTCGGTCAGTAACGGCAGGTAATGGCCGAATCGGTGTTGCCTACAATCTCAGAATGGAGGTTTAAATCCCAGCGCTGCTCTGGCCCGCAGCTTGTGATCGCTGAGAACTCAGAGGGACCTCTGCCAGTCACTCCGATGAGGGCCCCTCGGCGGCAGGTTACAGTGATGCCTTGTGATTAAAGCAAGCCTGTTCACTGCACTCTCCTTTAGTAAAAGAGGCCTGGTCCTGTTAACGCGGGATTTCTGGTCTATTGTTATCCTACCAGATCCCAGCTCAGGTCGACTGAACCGTTGGTACCTGTCATTGAGTAAAAGGCAATCCACTACTAGGTTAATCAAGAAAGAACTTACACCACTCTAAAGAACCACTTACCACTGGAAAAGGTTAAAAAGTTTATTATAAAGCCAAAGCTATCTGGAGATACAAGCATCTCAGAATGAGATTCAAAAGATATACAGGAATCAATACAAACAAGAATTCCCTAAATGCTCTTAGTCGGCAAAAGGATATAACTAAAACAAATTCAAAGAGCATTAAAGTTGCCAATATGGACACAAGCTGTAGCTTATGCGTCATTTACAGAAAGGAAAAGTTCAAGTTAGACTGTCCCTACACTAGACTAAATGACATCCCTACTTAACAAGATCTTTACCTAAAAAGGTGTCAGCAGTGGTGACTTCCAAAGAAGCTCACACACTTCCCTTAGTCTTTGTCTCAAAGTCGAAATCTTGCAGTTCCCTATCTGCCTATCCATCCGCTCTCTTAGGTTCCTCAGATCATCTGCTCTAACTCCACCCCGTGGTGCTGTCCCTAATACAAAATCACATTTCCAATAGGAACGCCCCTGGAGACGCCTCTCACGTGGTGCAGTTTTGAGCAGCAAATTCCGTGCTGGTGCTCCTCGGGACTCTTCATTAAAGTTGACCTTGCTTCCCAGGCTTCTCTCCGACCAGGCGGTACCCCCTAAAATTCCTGAAGACTCCTACAGGCCTGTGCCTGGCGCCTCTGAACAAAAGTCTATTCATCATTGTATGATAAAGCCCCTTGCACCTGCAAACAGACACTTTCTCTGTAGGCCCCAAATTCCGGCCTCTACCATATCTAGAAGTCGTAAAACATCTTGAACAGACCTATCGTTCGTGCTCTGTGCGACCTCTCCTTAACGAGCTCATGCAGATCAAAGTAGCGACTTTATCTATTCAGGCCTACTAGAATTACATGAAACGGGCCTCTGCAATATGCACATTAAATTTCTTTGTTTAAACAGTATTCTAACTAACACACATTACTATAATGTAATACATCTATTTAAAACATATTTCAATTCCATGGTTAATAATACTTTGCAGTAAAATGACATTAGAATCCAAGTCACTTAAAAGTGTAGCAGCATCTTTCGTTTCTTGTGAAATGCCATGTGGCCTACACATTTTCATGGTTTGCAGAATTACATTTCGTTTCACTTAGCCATCTAACGTGTGACTCCAACATCATTTTAACATTTCTACAACCTCTACATTAGTTTTTCACACTTATATATGCATCTCTATTCTAATTAAACACTCATGTATATATTTACTCTATATAAGTTGACACTCTTGTATATTCCACACTAAACTAATACTACGTGCTTGTAAATATGGTGCACTTCTACATTTTCAGATTTGTGCTCTCTCAATCCCCCCTTTGATGACTTACAGTAGTCATCATCATCACAACACCCTCTCTAAGGTACAGAGTATCAAACCGAAGTCGTTGCAATCTTCCCTCGTTTCATCTCCTCTAGAGCCCTCAGACTCCTGTATTGATTCTCCTGCATCGCAGCTAATCTCCTCCCCTGCTCTCGCATAGATCTTTGCAACCTGTTTGCTCTATACCATTTGTGCAGTTTCACCAATCCCCACAAAGTGATTATACAAATCACTATTATGATGATAGGTTTCAATATGTACCAAATGATATTCTTTCCCAGATTGGCAAACCAACCTCCAACTTTACCCATTCCTTGACCTACCTTTTCCCACACTGTTACCTTCGTCAAATCTTCTATCTCATTATGTATTTCAGTAATGTTTCGAATGTACTTTTCGAGAGGTTTTGAATTGTCTGGAATGTAAGTGCAACATTCCTGGACCTTCAAAGCCTTACAGACTCCGCCCTCTTTGGCCAACAGAACGTCTAGAGCAAGTCGGTTTTGAAGAACCATTGCCCTTATCGATTGCATCTCTCCCTCCACCAGCATTAAAGATCGAGCAGTACTGGCGGACAACCTATCTACGACCGTTGCCAACCTTCTAATCTTGACATCATTTAGTGCTATCCCTAAAATAGGAAACATAGCACCAAACACATCTCCAACTACCTCCTCAGCGCTTACATCCCTTCTTCCTCTAGCTGATGTTCCTCTCTTCTTTGTTTCTAAGTCCTCAGCATGGTATATTTTGGGGAAGACAATTGCTAAGTAACATGATCCATACCAATTATCTGGTAGTTTCACATATGCATTTCTTCCACAGACAAAATATACATTTGGGATCACCTGCCTTTCCTTCAGGAAATCCTTAGAATAGTACTCTAATTGGAAAGCATGTTCACAACTAACTTCTCCCACAAACACATTCTCATAATATGTTCGACTTCTGTGTATACATAGCTTTCCCCTTTTCTCTCGGTCTAAAGCTATTGGACCACTGCTACCCTTTCTTTGGTGTTCTCTTTCTTCCCGGGTCCAATCTGTTTTCCATTGTCCCGAAGCTTTTAGGATCTTTTGTCTCCTATATCGATCATCCACCTGCCCTATAAACTTTTTCTCAATTTCTGACACTTTACAAGTCAAATTATTTCTTCGGGCATGCGAAGTATCTAATGTTCTCCATGGAAGGAAACATTTCTGTAACCTGTCTTCACACTTATAATAATCCCACTTGTTGAGATGTTTATAATTTGGCACCTCTGGCAATACTGAGTCAAAGTTCGAGAAGTAATACTCGAACCCCTCTCGTTCATAAAATATGCTCAGCAACAAACTACATGAGATTCCATAGGTCAATGGAAGATGATGGTATCTGATGCCTTCATCTACAGAAGCTGGCAACTGCATACAGACGTAGCAGTTCTTCGCCTCCATGACATCAATATATTCATAAAGCAATTTGGCATAAGCATTCGTTTTAAAATTCCCCTGTGACTCATCTGCATGTAATCTTTTTATTTCAGCATCTAATAAAGCTGTCTCTTTCGCTGTATTTTCCCCCTGTTTACCAATCGTAGGGGGCTTCTGTGTTGGTACACTTTTTGCTTCTTTTTCTGCTTTCACATCATTTTCATGTCCCACTATATATGATACAGTAACTACTAAAACTATAAGAGAAATCACTACCCCTAAAAGTGTGCCTATTATGCATTTTGCCCTGCGGTTCGGGTTGCCAGCCTCCATGGTCTCAAAACAGTGTAGTTCTGGTTTTCTTTCACAGCACAAGTCTCTTTTCTTTGCTTCTCCAATCTTTCGAACCACACCTCCTGGAAGCTGAAAAATCCCCTCCGCAAAAACAGTCTCTGAGTTCTGTAGCAATAGGCAACCTTAGTCCTTCTCCATCCTCTAAAATGGAAATCCCTAATTTCTTCTTCTTCTTGGCACTAGGTTATCTCTCAATCTGTATTGACAAAGTTCTTTGCAAAGTCTTTAGTAATCCGAAACTATGCGTGTTCCAAGAAGTTCCACCACTTGCTCGAATATTTCCATACGAAGAAGGATTCCCTCAAGTATTGGACACCTCGAACAACAACATGGAAATTCAACTGTCTCTAGGATCAACTTTCTTATTCCGCTCAGAAGAGGAGGATAGACAATGTTGAGTGTCAGCAATCTTTCAACCTCCGCTCCTGGTATCAAGAACCTTACTTCCACTGTGATGATCGGGTCAGTTCTGGTCAGGGTCACTTCCCTCACCCTCCCAGTTCTGCATCCTGCTGAGGACATCTGTAGAGAGGTAGGTCCACTCAGGAGTAGCGTATCTTCTGCAAGGCACTCGCACCCTCCTTGATCTTCTCGGACCTTCCTGCTCTTGTCCTTGTGCACTTTCTTCTGGATCTGAGTCTTCGGATATAGGAGCAAGAGTTTCCTCTCGAGCTGGCTTCAAGCTTGGCCTCCTTTTTCTTTCAGGCCAGGTAGCTGCTCCACGCCTTGTTCTCCTATTTCTTGTCCGTTCACTCAGTTCTTGATCACTCTGAACTTGCTCTGTCTCTGAGTTGGTTTCACAACAGCTTTCTCCTTCAGTAGCAACTTCAGTTTCGCTGCCGTTCTGTTTTCCTTCCTCTTCTGGATCTGTTACACTCCCAACTTCTTCAGACACCCCCCCAGCTTGACTGATCCCCTCTTGTGATTCTTCCTCCACCACTGGATTTTCGTCTGAGAGGAGCTGTTTCTTCAAGGGGTGCTGGAACTCTTCGAGTATGGGAAGCGTGGATCCAATTTGGCAGTCCTCCGCACTTCACGGCGGTGTTCGTGATTAGGACTATCTGGTAAGGCCCCTTCCAGCGCACGTCCAAGCAGTTCTTCCTGACGTGCTTCTTCACCAGCACCCAGTCTCCTGGGCACAGGTCGTGGCACTGATTTCTTGAAGCTGGAACTTCTGCGGCCTGTACCTGAAGAGACACAGAATGAATGACGTCAGATAACCCCTTGCAGTAATCCAGGATCAGGTCATCTGTAATGTTCAGTAATGCAGCTGTCGGGACAGTTGGAAGTCTCATTGCCCTCCCCATCAACACCTCATGTGGAGAGAGACCTGTCCTCCTGTCGGGTGTGCTACGCATGCTCATAAGGACCAAAGGAAGAGCATCAGGCCAACTTAGGGAAGTTGATGAACACACTTTAGCAATTCGACATTTCAACGTCCCATTTATCTGTTCCACGATACCTGAAGCCTCTGGTCGATAGCTACAATGCAATTTCTGATCAATGTTCAATGCAGAGCAAAGCATCTTCACGACTTCGCTGTTAAAATGTGTCCCTCTGTCCGATTCCAGAGAGGCAGGCACCCCGAAGCGCGGTATCAATTCTCTAAGCAACAACTTTGCTACTGTGAGTGTATCGCACCTGCGTGTAGGGTACGCTTCAACCCATCTGGAAAATATGCATACTACCACCAGAACATACCTAAGGCTGTTGACCCTTGGCATTTCAATAAAATCCAATTGCATTCTGTTGAAAGGCCCCCCAGACCTCCCAATGTGACTCAGTGTAACTGGTGTTCTTTTCCCTATGTTCAACTGCTGACAAGTAACACATCGCTTACACACTGCTTCTGCTGCAATCCTAAAGTTTGGGTAATACCAAGTCTGCCTGAACACCCTCAGCATGGCATCCCTTCCCAAATGCACTGGACCATGTATCTGTCGTGCCATTGGGCTCGCTAACTCCTCAGGTAACACGGCCCTTCCATCTGCTGAAATCCAAAAATCCATTTCGCTTCTCACACACCCTGCTGTTTCCCACGCCTGCTTCTCAGATTCAGGTGCATTGTCTTGCATTTGTTTCAAATCTTCCCAAGTATCGACTGTTTCTAACATCATGCTCAATTCTGTCCTTTCCTGAGCCCCACTTACTTCCACCTCCGTGAAAGAGTAATCATGCTCCGCACAATAGCGGGCAACTTCATCTGCATATCTGTTTCCCTGTGACACGAAATCTGAATTTTTCGTATGAGCTACACACTTTACAACTGCTATTTCAGCTGGACCCTGTAATGCTTCTAACAACAGCCGCACAAATTCTCCATTTCTGATTGGCGAACCAGAGGAGGTCATGTAACCCCTCTGAGACCACAATTGCCCGAAATCATGAACTACACCGAAACCATATTGGCTATCAGTATAGATGGTGACTCTAATTTTGCTACCTGCTATACAGGCACGTGTCAATGCAACAATTTCTGCTACCTGAGCGGAGTGTACTCCTTCCAGGCAAGCGGCTTCCACAACTCCAGTAATGGTGCAAACAGCATAAGCTGCTCTCAACCGACAAGTATCGTCTCTTAAACATGAACCATCGACAAAGTAAATTTCATCGGGGTCGATCAATGGTTCATCCACAATATCTGGTCTGGGCTTCGTGCATAGTTCAGTCACATCAAGGCAATCGTGATCTTCACAGTCTTCGCTTTCTATGTCATTAGGAAGTGGCATCAGAGTAGCAGGATTCAAGACAGAGCACCTCTTAAGGGTCACGTTCTCTGCAGCAAGAATAACTTGCTCATAGCGCGTGAGCCTACTGTTGGTCAAGTGCTGGGTCTTGGTCCTGGTCATTAACAGTTCCACAGAATGAGGTACATACACCACTAACTGGTGTCCCATCACAATGCTTTCACAACGCTCAATGCTGACACCTGTTGCAGCAACGGATTTGAGACATCCGGGCAACGCTGCGGCTACGGGATCTAAGGTAGCCGAAAAGTATGCAACTGGTCCACGGGCATTCCCATGTACTTGCACTAAGACTGACAAAGCACAGCCCTCCCTTTCGCAGCAATAGAGGGAAAATGGCTTTTCATAATCCGGCATCCCCAGAGCCGGAGCACGACACAAGTCATCTCTCAGCTGTAGGAACGCCATCAAGCACTCGTTGTCCCATGGTACCGGATCACTCACCTCCTTGTGCGTCAGTTTCTGTAAGGGTTTTGCTTTCAGTGAAAAGTTAGCTATCCACTGTCTGCAATAACCAACCATTCCTAGAAACATCCTGACTTCTCTCTGTGTTGTAGGCGAGTTCATCTTCATGATTGCCTCTATTCTATCTGGTGACACCTTACGCTTTCCCTTTTCTATCCGATGACCCAAGTACTGTACTTCTGTCAGACAGTACTGCAATTTACTCGGAGATACCTTGTGTCCATTTTCAGCTAAATGGTTCAGCAAGGCAATGGTGTCTTCCTTGCAAGCTTCTTCTGTTCCTGACGCAACAAGTAGGTCGTCTATGTACTGGACCAGAACTGAATTCTGGGGCAGTACCAGACTTTCAAGATTCTTTTTCAGTAACTGATTAAAGATTGATGGGCTATCTGTGAACCCTTGTGGGACTCTACACCATGTTAAGACGCGATTCTCCATTTTAAACGCGAAAAGGTACTGGCTCTCTTCGTCTAATGGGATTGAAAAGAAAGCCTGACAAAGATCTATCACTGTGAACCACTCAGCTTGGAATGGTATCTGAAACAGTATCACTGATGGATTCGGTACCACTGGACAACATGAAACAACAATGTTATTAATTTTTCGTAGGTCCTGTACTATTCTAAATTTCCCACTAGGTTTCTGCAAACCCATAATCGGGGAGTTGCATGGACTTCCCACGATTTCTTTCAGTATTCCCTGTTTAATCATAGAGTCGATCACGGGTTTTATTCCTGCAATCGTCTCTTGGGACAGCTTGTATTGTGGCGTTCTTGGATAATCGACATTTGGTTTCACTATGATCTTCACTGGCTCTACCCCTTTGACTAATCCTATCTCTTCTCCTGTAAAATCCCATACTTCTGATGATACTGCCTCGCGTAAGTCCCAAGGAAGATCCTCCACAGTTAGAGTAGGATACAGTTCTATGCATGTTCTGGAGTTCACAATTTTGAAGGTAGCATCATCATCTGTCGTTTCTACCTCTACTCCCTGAGGCGTGCAGTATATGGTACAATTCAGTTTGCACAATAAGTCCCTTCCTAACAAACACACAGGACTTGAATCACATACTACAAACTGATGTTCATTCATGTAATTTCCGATTTTTACTGACACTGGTTCCGTCAAAGGGCTAGTCATTCTCTTGTTTGCGACTCCTACCACCTGGATTGTTTCCCCCGACATTGGTAGATCCGGAACCACTGCTGACCTCAAAGTTGATCGAGTAGCTCCAGTATCCACCAAGAATGTCGTAGGACACCCTGCCACTTCAGCCTCAACAAACGGTCCTCTTTGATCCACTTCCAGAACTGCCCCGAGGGTACAGTCCTCTTCTTTGCTTACACGTTGGCCAGTCAATGGATCAATGTAATAACCTTTTTCCTCATATATGAAAAGAGGCATTTGTCTAAAAACCTTTCCCCCGGTCGAAATCTTTGGTGGCTGCGGAAACTGAGCTCGTGGAGCCGAAGTCCCCCCTTTGGCCACCTTGATTCTCGGCACTGGTACCCCTTGAACTGGAACCTCTGGAACCTCCTCCTCTACCTCTAATTCTCCATTCTCAGGGTTATAGGGACACTCGCGTCTCCAATGCCCCACCTGATGACACTGGTGGCACTTTGTCATTCTTTTCAATGTAGCAATGTCAATTCTAGGTCCCACTTTTTCCTCACTGTCCTTATTCTGATTGCTTGATTTCCGTCTCATTGTCCCTGTACCCTGCTGCTGCTGTCCACCCTTTCCAGCTGACTGCATCTGTACTACCATCAGCTTCTCTTTTAGCTTCTTTGCTTTGGAATCTATTTCATCACTGCAGTACCTGGCATACCTCAAAATCTCATCTAATGGTCTGTTTTGCCAACAAATCAAATGTTGCTGAATCATCAAACAAATATCAGGTCTCAACCCCAATACAAACTTTGACACAAACTGTCCTATATCCTTGGGGTCCATTACATCGAGTCCACTGTATTGTTTGAATGTTTTCAGCAATCTTTCATAAAACTCATGAACTGTCTCCTTGGGTTCCTGTCTTGTTCGGTCTATTTTTACCCAATCTATGTCTTGTGGTGGGACCTTTTCCTTCAGCCAAGTTATTACTCTTTCATATTTCAACATTACAGTTTCAGACGGTCCATTTGTGGCAGCATCCCTTTCGGGTTCTACCGTTGGCCACTCGACACTAGTCTTGCATGCTGTCCACAAATCTCCTGGCACCACAATGTCAAACAAGGTGTTTAAATCAATCCACAATACCTTTGATATTTTCACAAACCTTTCTACCTGCTTATACCACTCAACAGGATTGTCCCTTAACTTCGGAAAGGAGTTGGTAAATGCAGCCAAATCTCCTCTACTCCAGGGCACATGTACATAGTTTCCATTCGATATTTCCCTCAAAGGAAATGCCTCCATCTGCATTACCCTTCCTTCCGGAGACATCACACTTGTGCTCCTCCTGACAGTACCCCGTTTGGACCACCTCTCTTCCCACTTGTCCAGATCTCTCCACGCTCTTATTCCTGTTATCAACTCCCTTATGTGTGTTTTTAACCCTGTAGTTCTCTTCTCATCCAAGTCTTGATCTGAATACTGCAACCTATGGTTACTCTGTAATGTCCTCGTTCTGGACAAGTCTACCATATACTTGTCTGCCAGTCCAGACAGTTTCTCATGAATTGCTCTTGCCTTTCGGGTAATATCTTTTGCTATAAACAGTAACTCATCTTGTTCATACAGGTCAATCCTTTCTAAGGGCAACGTCCCATCTATTATCTCATCCAGGTCAGATTTTAAGCTAGTGACATCGAGTCTTTTGGCCTTTACTGCAGCTCTCAGTATGCTAGTTCTAGGGGGTCCATTCACATCTCTCCCATCCCAGCTCCGAGTTGTACGTCTAGGCTCAGGCGAGTTATGGGGAGTCCTCCCTTGTTCCCATCTCTCCAGGTCCCATGCAGTTCCATCCTCTCTGGGTGTATGGTGAAACACTTTCCCATTTCTCATAATCCCACCAGTCCCATCCTGCATGATTTCCCTAGATGCATGGTAAGACATTCTGTTATTTCCCCTTTCTTCGTCATTTGCCGGTGGTCCCTGATCTCTCGACCCATGGCAAGATCCTTCACTGTTCCCCATGCTTCCACGACTCCAGTGCTGTACATTCTCATTAGGTGCATGGTGAGTACATCTAAACCTCTCTCTGTATTCTTGGGTCCGCTGGTCTCCCTCGCTTTGAATGAGACGAGACGTCTCCCCACATCTTGTACTTCTCTCACGTCTCTCCTGCTCATTCCCACCGTCAGTATGACGTATAACTCCTCTACTCTCCGGCCTGTTACCATCCCACTCCTGACTACTTGCACTAGCCCCGCAGTGAGACAATGTTCCTTTGCCTCGGCTTCCCCATTCTGCTTCTGTTCTTGGCCTGCTGGTTGGTGCTTCTGTGGACCCATCCCATTCTCTCAAATCTGCCCTCAACTCCTTAAAGGATTTCGGCCGTGGTCCCCTCAGGTCCATCGGTCCTCTCTGACCCCCCTGTTCTGCTGCGGGACCCACTGCTGGATCAAATGGGGTGCTCCACGTCACTGGTCCTGGCAATTGTCTCCAGGCATTTGTCGTGTTATTTCTCCTTTCCATTTCTGCTCTCTCTCTATCTAACCTCATCTGTTCTTCCTCTCTGTCTCTCTCGGGGTTGTAAATCGATACTATAGGACCTATGGTAACGGGTACTTGTAGAGCGTCTGGCAACCCATAGGACTCAACCCTCTCTGTTTCCGGTACCTTCTGCACCACAAACCTTCCGACTACTTTTGGTACTGTACTAGGCTGAGGTGTCTCCTCACCTTTGGTCGGTGTCCACTCTGATATAGGGAGTGGTACATATCCCTCTATGGCAGCCCCATCATGCCTTGCGAGTCCCCTATCTTCCATTCTCCCAACGTTCGGAAACGGTCTATCTATTAACAACCTATTTATCAAGTTGTCCTCCGACTCGCTCTCCTCATCCTCTTCCATGAGCCTCTGTTCTCCTGTCACCTCTCTCACTGGGTATAACTTGTCCACCTCAATAGCCTGTACCCTCCATCTCTTGGCGTCCGCATCCCATTTGGCATCTCGCACTGCCCTTACTGATCGCTTCAACCTTTCTTGGCGCCTGTTCAGATTTCTGTCGTGTGCCGCCCTAAGCCACGCATTTAGGGCCTCAAACTGGGTTGGTCTAGGCGGAGGATTCAATGAGGACATAATTGATTTCAGCCGATGTAACGCCTCTAACTTGAACGTTCCATACTTAGGAAACGTCAGTTCTTCATTCCCTTCTGAAATCTTATTCCATTCACTAATCCATAGTATCGTATGCAAGCCAACATTCGCTGCCATATAGTAAGCTGGTGTACCCTCTGGCGGTGCCTCTTCCCCGTAATAAGAGTTCCTTCTTTTTCTCTTAAAAATCTCTCTCAAACATTTAAAACACTTCATGTTCAAAACCTACAATATTTCTATTTTCTCCGCGTTTGTTTACTTCCCGATGACAATCCACCAATCTCAGCTCGGTTCTCGCTAACTGGCCTATCAGAACGCGACTTCTCACTGACGTCACCCCAGCCGCCCAATCTCAGCGCGGCTCTTGCCGACGTCACACCAACCGTCCTATCACGTCGCGGCTCCTCACTAACCGCCCTATCTCAGCGCGGCTCTTGTCGACGTCACTCGTCCCCCTTCGCAGCAGTTCCCCTCCTTTCTCAGCTCGTCTCCGCGTTTATGCATGCGTCCCATTCATACTCCGAAAAATGATTACTTCCGTCCAAGCGATCACTTTTCTTTCACTGTACGCCCACAGTCTATCTGTAATTGTCACCGTAACTGACGAAATGTCTTTCCGTTTACATCCAGACAATCGCCTTCTCTGATAGGTTACTTACACACAGTAACTTTCGACCAGCGTCCGTTACTCACACACTCACTCTTACACTCCCCCTATCTCGGTCCTGCGGCGGTCAATGGTACCTCATGACCTCCTTACTCTGGTCGACAATTACTCTGGATGTTCGATACACCCGAACCACTTAAGCTCTACCCTGAACTTAAGATTTTACCAGGTTGCGCGCGCTCACAACCTTCTCACAATCACGCTACAGGCATTCAACTCCGCAAGACATTAAAATACAAATACAACACAAAACACCGCAATCTGTCCACGCATGACCCTTGTTATACTCACTCTCGTCCGATACTGCTGCTTTTCTCTCTCTCCGTCAGCGCCTTCTTCGGCAGGCCACCTCTCGAACTCTAGGGACCTTGGGGTAAACTAACCTAGTCTAGATTACCTTCCTCAAGAAGATAACCATCCTAATCTGCTACCAACTGTTAACGCGGGATTTCTGGTCTATTGTTATCCTACCAGATCCCAGCTCAGGTCGACTGAACCGTTGGTACCTGTCATTGAGTAAAAGGCAATCCACTACTAGGTTAATCAAGAAAGAACTTACACCACTCTAAAGAACCACTTACCACTGGAAAAGGTTAAAAAGTTTATTATAAAGCCAAAGCTATCTGGAGATACAAGCATCTCAGAATGAGATTCAAAAGATATACAGGAATCAATACAAACAAGAATCCCCTAAATGCTCTTAGTCGGCAAAAGGATATAACTAAAACAAATTCAAAGAGCATTAAAGTTGCCAATATGGACACAAGCTGTAGCTTATGCGTCATTTACAGAAAGGAAAAGTTCAAGTTAGACTGTCCCTACACTAGACTAAATGACATCCCTACTTAACAAGATCTTTACCTAAAGAGGTGTCAGCAGTGGTGACTTCCAAAGAAGCTCACACACTTCCCTTAGTCTTTGTCTCAAAGTCGAAATCTTGCAGTTCCCTATCTGCCTATCCATCCGCTCTCTTAGGTTCCTCAGATCATCTGCTCTAACTCCACCCCGGGGTGCTGTCCCTAATACAAAATCACATTTCGAATAGGAACGCCCCTGGAGACGCCTCTCACGTGGTGCAGTTTTGAGCGGCAAATTCCGTGCTGGTGCTCCTTGGAACTCTTTATTAAAGTTGACCTTGCTTCCCAGGCTTCTCTCCGACCAGGCGGTACCCCCTAAAATTCCTGAAGACTCCTACAGGCCTGTGCCTGGCGCCTCTGAACAAAAGTCTATTCATCATTGTATGATAAAGCCCCTCGCACCTGCAAACAGACACTTTCTCTGTAGGCCCCCAATTCCGGCCTCTACCATATCTAGAAGTCGTAAAACATCTTGAACAGACCTATCGTTCGTGCTCTGTGCGACCTCTCCTTAACGAGCTCATGCAGATCAAAGTAGCGACTTTATCTATTCAGGCCTACTAGAATTACATAAAACGGGCATCTGCAATATGCACATTAAATTTCTTTGTTTAAACAGTATTCTAACTAACACACATTACTATAATGTAATACATCTATTTAAAACATATTTCAATTCCATGGTTAATAATACTTTGCAGTAAAATGACATTAGAATCCAAGTCACTTAAAAGTGTAGCAGCATCTTTCGTTTCTTGTGAAATGCCATGTGGCCTACACATTTTCATGGTTTGCAGAATTACATTTCGTTTCACTTAGCCATCTAACGTGTGACTCCAACATCATTTTAACATTTCTACAACCTCTACATTAGTTTTTCACACTTATATATGCATCTCTATTCTAATTAAACACTCATGTATATATTTTCTCTATATAAGTTGACACTCTTGTATATTCCACACTAAACTAATACTACGTGCTTGTAAATATGGTGCACTTCTACATTTTCAGATTTGTGCTCTCTCAGTCCTCAGATTGTGACCCCATTGGCCCGTGCGCCGTTTACTCGCACAGATGTTCCCTGAAAATGGTCGCTTCCTGGGCTAGGAAATGAGGATCATTTTATTAAAGATTTCTTCTGTTTTTGGGTCTGCAGGATGCCAGCTTGCTGTCGCGGAACCATTTCCTATAATTGGTGCATCCAGATGCCTCAGAACTGGTGAACTTTGCTTTGCGTCACGGATACTGTAAACAAGCTGATGAAATGATGGCATTGTGCAGAAACTGTCAAAGCTTCCTGAGGGTGCATGTGTGTGTGCTTTGTTTCTGATGAGCTCGGGCTGTGCTTTTTAAATATAATGCAATGGATATAATATACGCGATCAGTCAGTCAAAGTAATCCGTGCTTTCAGGGACAGGCATTCAGCTATCAGTCGGTATGTTTAGTACTATTTCCAAGTGATTTATGTCTGTGTAACATAGACTTTTTAAATGCTTCTAGTTTTGTCCCGCAAAAGTGGACGGACTCACCCCACCCAGTGTTTGCAAAGCACACATTGACGCAAGTGTATCAGACGTTTATTGTTAACCAACGGTACTCGTTTTATCGACACCAGAAGGATGAAAGGCTGAGTTGACCCACCAGGATTTGAACCTGTGACGATGAGGTCGAACACAGGCCCCTGCAGAATGAGCATTAGTCCACTAAGCCACCAGACCGACTGTTGGAAAAAAATAAAACATCAAATGCATCTAGAGGTTTATTAAATAGGAAAGTGCAAATATGTTGGCACCTAAAGTTAAAAACATGGTTTAATAATGTGCTTCAGAGTATTTTCGGTAGTTGCTTCCTGAACCGTGTTTGTGTTGGTTTTAATTTCAACAATAGGGCCTTGGCTACGATAGAGCCCTGACACAGAGCCCTCAGTTTAAGTTACAAAAACACATTCCTCCCCCCACAACACTATCCATCCATCCATCTGTCATCTGACTTAAATCTACTACAGGATCAACCTGGCTACTAACTACTGCTTGGAGGTCATGTCGGTCTCACTATGAGTCACTGACTAAACTTCCAACAGATGCTCTGGTGTGATGGTCCACAGTTCTGTTTTGCCTACCCCAGCAGTCTGCTCTCGCCATGTGTGTATTTTCTTCCTGGTCATGTGTTGGGATGGAAAAGTGACTTTGGGGTGGTAAGATAAAAGCAATTGACAGGGTTAAAAGCGCCCCTCTGGGCCCCAGTACCACTGCACCAGTCACACCAATGCTAGTTACACCCTGCTGTAATGAGTTATGTGTTTGATGGGTGAGACCACATACCTGTTAGCTGTTCCATAATATTCCTTAGCGGTCCTTGCAAACACATGTTGTTGGGAACGGCTGGCAGTGCATGCACATCTAACTCCACATATCTTTCTCTATGTGCAAGGAAAAGGTGTCAGCTTTATGAGCTGAGAGTTTGATGCGTGGGACTACAGAGGTGTACCTGCTAGCTCTTCCATAATATCTCATAGATGTCCTTGACGAGACCTTCTGTTGAAAACTGGTTGTCACTGCATGAGCATCTTACTCTTCACATATTTGTGTGAATGTATATCATATTTGTATCAGGAAAACATGTAAAAAAATACAGCGCAGTGTTGTATATAGATAGTCATAGGCAAGTATACAGTCAGAGTGATTGGAGAACTCGCTGGGTCCTGGAAATTGAGGTGTACTGGTACTGCATAGTGATGTAGTATACTTTAAAAAAGTGGATCAGTGTTAAAGCAGTCCTCATAGAAACAGGGATGTTGTTTTAGATCCTGAGTGCATAGATGGAAAAGGCCTACTGCCATTTTTTTTTCTTATTTACAGTTCCGAGCCTCCAGTCTGATGGTGTCCCTCCAGTCTGGCTGTGAGTGTGTCAAGAGTAGGGGTGTGCGATTGGGCTGGTATATTCCAATCTGTGTGTGCATCATTTGTTTTTGTTTAATTTTGTGAAATTTCAGCAAAATTAAATGATATTACACGTAATTATGCAAAATGTGAATCTGCCATTAAGTGCTAAATTTGAGCGCAAAATGCATTCTCAAGCCTGCTTTTGATGCGATAATGCATTCTGAGCTAAAAAATCAAAAGCACGGCAAACAACAACCACTCACATTCTGTTGTTCCTTTGCATTCTTGGATTTGTTTCTACAATCAATGGTGTGTTTGCAGTACATTTTTACCACAAATGGCACATAATTGTGAAAAATGGCATTATGGCAGAATTTGGGGAATTTTGCATAGAAGTGTAATATAAAATTCCCCAAATTACATGACTTCACCGGCATAATTTAAATATCACTCAGGTGTAGTGGTGAGCCATCAGAGATAGTGACATTATCTACAAGATAAGTGCTGGCTGTGATGATTTCCTAAATGATGCAGCTGTTTTTCAAGGTGGTTTGGGCTGGCAAGAGAAGCCAGTGGAGTTCCCTCACCATGGGGATGTTGTGATCATATTTCTTCAGTCCCTGGATGAGAAGTGCTAGTTACCTCTTTTTCGTGCACGTTTAATGTACTTGTCGCTGCATGAAAATGTTGCTGCTCATATTTTTGTCTACTTCAGTAAGTTGGATGTGCCAACTTTAATGAGTTGTGAATTCGATGAGTGAGACTGGAGAGGTACTGGTTTGTTCTTCTTCTGTAATGTGCATTTAATGTCACTGCATGGACATGTTCACGTAAACTAACTACATCACTGTGTGGACAGGTTACTGTACATATAATTTACTAACTCTGTATGTTGATTGTGTCAGCTTCAATGACTTGCGAGTTTAATGGTAAGACTGAAGAGTTGTACCAGTTAGCACTTACTGCGAAATGTATATTTAAAGCCCCTCATGGACATACTACTCCAAACTCTTTGTCACTGCATGTATATGTTACTGCTCATATTTTTGTCTACCTCTGCAATGTCAATGTGTCAACTATAATGAGTTGTGAGTGTAATGGGAGATGACAGAGAGCTGTGCCAGTTAGCTTTTATGTTTTATTGTACCTTTAAGACTCATGCATGGACTTGTCAACTACAAACTCTTTGTCACTACTTCGGCATTACCGCACATCATTGATTTCCTTGTAAGGACCATATTGACTATATTTTCTGACTGGACCATTCCTATCCTGTTTTAATGTCTCCCCATCGTACATACTATATACAATTTGTTCTGTATACAGCTCTCTGACTCCCTTAGGCTGCCTTGAAAGAAACACATGAAAGCATAGTAAATGATAGAAAACAGGCACTGTGCCTTTAAAGACAGCCATGGCCCCTGGCTTCCATCATGTCTCAGGGGTGACACTTAGGTTAGTTGTTCTTTCTGGCTCCTTCAGTCAGGACCCTGGAGTTTCAGCTCTGACTTTTTTGTCAAAAAAATCCTCTTAAAAACTGGTTAGTTCCTTTTCACTCGACGTCTTTCATCTGTTAAAGTGAGTAACTACCTTTTTCTGATAGAATTTTATACTTTTTTCTGTCAAAATATGCCTTCTCAATTTGATCCTTGCCCCTCTTGTGGCAAAAAGAAGGCCAAAGCAGATTCCCATGTCGGTTTGTATTCTCTTTCTCCCTGATACACATTTTCCTGAGACATGCCAACATTGCAAAAACCTTTCCAGGCGTAGAGAGAAGATTCGCCTATATGGCCTCAGAAAAACAGAAATCTGCTACTTCCAGAGGAAGATCTCCATTGAGTATTAAGAAGAGAAGAACCAGATCTACAGAGGTAGGGGGTGGGCTTGCTATTCAATTCACTCCTTATGACTATTGAAGAGGATCCCCTGGAAGAGAAGGATAAGTTACTTACCTGTAATCCTAGTTCTCTTCCAGGGGTATCCTCATCAAAGTCATAAGCAACCCACCCACCTTCCCGGACAAATGATCAATCCTTAGATTGTCTCTTTGTACCCTGATATTTGGATCTCCTCAAAGAACAACTGACCTAACTGTCACCCCTGAGGCATAATGGGAAGCTAAGGGTCATGGCTGCCTTAAAGGCACAGTGCCACTTTTCCTTCATTTTCTATGCTATGTTTTTCTTTCAAAGCAGCCGATGGGCTACTAATGCCTACTCTATTACATTACAGCTTCTGCAGTTCATGAAAGAGAGTTCAAGTGTCTCTTTGTTCTCCTGTTTTTTTCTTCCTATGAGTGTATATTAAAGAATTAAAAACAGAGCATATTTCTAGTCATACAAAGGCAAGTTGTTGGAGCATTGTTTAGCCTTGTGTTTCATGAAGGTTGCATTGTTTTACTTGTGGAAAAATAATATATATGTATATATATATATATATATATATATATATATATATATATATATATATATATATAGAGCTATATGTTTGCTATATCTATCTATCTATCTATATATATATATAGATATATATCTATATATATCTATATATATATATATATATATATATATATATATATATATAGATATATATAGATATATATATTTGTAACAAAGCTCGTCGGTCTCCCAGGCTCTCAGCGACGGCGGGCTCAAGTGAGGAGGCGATCCTCAAAATACTGTTTGTGCCAATTTTTTCCAAAAAAGCAAGCTCGAGCCCAAATCCATAGTGCGTGGTAAGTTTTATTTAAACAAAATCGTCAAAACCACCCAACGCGTTTCGGTGCAGCCGCACCTTGGTCACGGGTAAAACAGGTTTGTAAATTCATCCATTTCAAGTGTTTCGACATAAACATAAACATAAAAGTAGGACTTCCCATCCCAACACTACTGAATGAAAATGCTACATGCAGCCAGTTGCCACCCACAAAAATTGATTTCTAGCATTCCGTTTGGTGAACTGCTGCGGGCCAAATGAAACTGCGGCACTAACACAGACTGTGAGAGAGAGATGATGACTATGAGGGAACGTTTTGAGGAAAGGGGATATACCAAAAAAGTGGTAGAACAGGCTTGGAAAAAATTGGCACAAACAATATATATATATATATATATATATATATATATATATATATATATATATATATATATTCACTGAAAAAACCATAGGTTATAGACCATATATAGTTAGGAATTAGCATTTACAAAACCTTATTTTACTCACACAAAACCATTGAAATTCCATATATAGTTAGTTGTACTAACTATATATCGCGCACCCGCAATCCACTGCTGATCATGTCACATATTACATCATTCATGACATGGTCAGTGACATCACTGATGACATCACTGATGACATCTCAAATGACATCACTGATGACATCACTGATGACATCTCAAATGACATCACTGATGACATCACTGATGACTACATCCAGTGACTGTATGTTTCTGTAAAGTTAAAATATGTCTTACATATTGAAGAATGAGTGGATTTATAAGTGTCTGGATGAAGGATTTAGTAGGTGCATGACTGACTGTATGAGTGAGTGATTAAATGTGTCTCACTGAGTGCATGGGTTAGTGACTAAACTGTCTTAATTTATGCATCATTATGTCTGTTGTTCTGTAAACTGCTGCATGTGTTAATCATTAGCTATATGATTAACTATATGGATTATTGATTGGTTGCCCAAGTATTTGTATGGGAGACTGAGAGTGTGTATGGGTGGCTGGGAGGTGTATGACTCTCTGCATAGATGTGTGAGCAGTTGATTCACTAGGTGTATGGGTTCAAAAGTGCATGTGGAAACATCTGTATGGGCGGTTGACTGTGTGCATGAGTGTATTGGTGAGTGAATGGATATCTCAGTGCTACATGTCAAAGTAAGTACATATGTACAACACAGTACATGTGAGAGTTGACATATATAAATAACTATGCATAAGAGCCAGTGAATGTGTGAGTGGCTGTATGGATCATTGTGAACTTGTATCAGGGATTGTATAAGAGAGTAAATATGTGTTAGTATATGTTTCAATAAGTAAGGTGTGTATAACTGTATAGTTGAGGAAATTGAGGTGTGATTGATTCTTTGCATGACTGACTAGGTGTGTGAGTAACTCCATGGATGAGTGACAGTCTGTGAGTGTCTGTTTACACTGAGTGTATCTAAGTTTTTATTAGAGTCTGAAGAGATTCATCGTATTATCACATGAATAATGTCATCAGTGATCTCATCAGTGATGTCTTTTGAGATGTGATCAGTGATGTCATCAGTGATGTCATCGGTGATGTCATTTGAGATGTCATCAATGATGTCATCAGTGATGTCATCAGTGATATCATCAATGATGTCATGTGAGATGTCCTCAGTGATGTCATCAGTGATGTCATTTGAGATGTCATCAGTGATGTCATCAGTGATGTCATTTGAGATGTCATCAGTGATGTCATCAGTGATGTCACTGACCATGTCATGAATGATGTAATATGTGACATGATCAGCAGTGGATTGCGGGTGCGCGATATATAGTTAGTACAACTAACTATATATGGAATTTCAATGGTTTTGTGTGAGTAAAATATGGTTTTGTAAATGCTAATTCCTAACTATATATGGTCTATAACCTATGGTTTTTTCAGTGAATTTCAATGTTTTTTTAATAGCAAATATCAAAAGCTTTAAAATGTATTCTTCTTTAATTCGAAAAATATATTTTATATGTTTTTAATACAATTTTTTTTTTTTGATTTTTTTTTTGTTTCGCTCCCGGTCCGCGAACCGGTTAGCTTCCCGTTAGCTCAATTTGGTGCCGCAACCCGGTCCGCGAACTGGTAAACGTTCCGTTTCCGCAACTGCCGCGTTAGAAAACAACATCGTGACTTGTCGCGTCAGCGTGACGTATCGCGTTGTCGCGTGAAACGTCATATGATGCGCCGCGTTAGCGTACCCGGAAGTGAACCGGTACGCGAACGAGGCGCGAAGCGCAGCTTCCCGGAAGCGATCCGGGACGCGGCGCAAAACGCGTAACGTAAACACAACAGGTCATGTGACTTGTTAATAACACTTTTCATTGGTTCATTTCACTTTTGGTTTCCTAATGATGTAAGACTAGGTCATGTGACCTAAAGTAACACTTTTCATTGGTTTAGAACTATTGTTTTTCCCAAATGATGAAAACCCCTCCTTCTTTCCTCACTCTGACTTTCATCTTTGTGAGAGGAAGACCTTTTGTGATCACTGAGCAATGGCTTCATTAGTAGCTTCAGCTGGTGCTTCCCCACCACCTCCACCACCTCCAAGGAAGAGAAGACCACCTGCTGAAGTTATCATTCAGCAAGAAGAGGAAGAAGAAGAAGAAGAAGAGGAAGAGCAGGAAGAGAGGCAGTTTTTGCGTGAGGAGCCCAGGAGGTCTCATGTCAAAGAAAATTATATTTGGCAATTTTTTAAATATCCCCGGGGCCAAAAAAAAGTCAATGCCCGGTACGTAACTTGCCTTATATGTAAAAATAGTCTGTCCAGAGGGACAGATAAAAAATATAGTTATGGCAATTACACAATGCATCGCCATATGGAGAGGTGGCACCCTATCAACTACAGTGCTGCGCAGTTACGTGAGCAGCAAGATAATCCCCCTTCTGTGGCCAGAAGATCAGTTGTACAGGAAGTGACGGGACCAGAGGCGAGGGAGACGGTCCCAAATATACAGATGAGGTTCGGGAAAGTGAAACAAGTGTGCGTGCGTTGCAATCAGTTGATTTGCTACAGAGAAAGTAGCATCACTCTAATCAACAGAGCTATCGACAATCATGATTGTCCGAAACGCCCCAGACAATAAATTCTTTTTTTTTTGTTGCTCCTGTTGAGCCCTTTACAATGAATCGTTTTCGTTTCCCCCCCCCAAAAAAAACAAAAAAAATATAAAACCGTTCAAAAAATACAAAAAAGTAAAAAAATGTTCAGAAAAATAATAAAAAAATTTAAAACAACAAAAATAATTAAAAAAAAGTTATTTTCAGAACTACCTCCCCTTTATAAAAAAATTGGTAGAATGTTTAGCACTCTGCCAACCTCTATTTTTTAAGTTAGCGTCCCGGTTCGCTCGCCGGTACGCGAACCGGGAGCGAACCAATCTTTTTTTTTTTTTTTTAAAAAGAAGAGTAAGTATAAGGGAAGGAAACAGAGAGTAATGTTAAAAGAAAGACAGCTATAGAGACTAAACCAAAGATACTGTTTAATAGATCTATTTACCGAAGAAAAGATGGAAGAGGGTATAATTGTGAAAAACAAAATAGATAAGGAAGTGAAAGGAAAAAAAGGAGAGTAGAAGAATAACAAACAAGAGTTTCTTAGAGAATGTGACTGAATGATCAAATTAAGATTAAAACATTGGAATAACAGAGAGAAAAAACAGAATGCAGAAAAGAAGAAGTAACAGAAAAGGAATGATTGAAACAGCAAAGAAATGTAAATAACATAGGGGCATATTATCAACATAGGCGATAAAAGTTTCGCTGCTTTTATCGGCAAAAATCTGCCGCTAAAGCCGCTTTTGCGGCAGAAAACTGCTGCTAAAGCCACTTTTGCAGCAGTTTTCTGCCGATAAAAGCAGCGATAATTTTATCACCTGTGTTGATAATATGCCCCTTAGTGTGTTTGAACTACAGGGAGAAAGCATAATGAACAAGTAGTGAAAGAGTGATGAGTCAGAGATAGTGAGAGTAATAGAGACGGAGTGAGTGAACAGGAGTGAGGAACTATGAGAAGAGAGGGACTGAGAAAAAGAGTGGAAGGAGTAGAGTAATTAAGTAATAGAGAAAGGAATGTGGGAAGTAGCAAAGGCAGGAAAGTGAGGGTTAAAGAAATGAAGCAGTGGAACTAATAGAAGTTAAATGTGATAGAAATGTAACGAAAAGAGTACAAAACATTTACCTTATAATTGTCGTTAACTTAGTCACTTGTTATTTTTATACTTTCAATCTGTGAAAGACAGAACAAACATTTGAAAAATATTAAAACATATATTTAAAAATTAGAAAAGATTGAAGGAAAAACTGTTTTTCAACAACTTTGACACTTACAGAAGCCTCTGCTTCTCCAGGCCACTTACACAGTCCTAAAAATATACATTTTAAACTAACAGTATCTTGATGCAGATGAAGTGAGGCCTATCTTGCAACATGGTGCATCTTTTGCACTGCTACTGTCTCACAAAAGTAATGCAACGGCAGCGCAAAAGAGGCGCACAGCCATCATAAAACTGTCCCTAACATTTTAAATGATTGGTTCAGGATGACGATAAGGTGTGGCCTATCCAGAGGTTTGTTTGAGGTGAGGCCTACTCAGGGTTGCAGATGAAATTTAGAGTTGTTGAAGAGTACAGAGGAGATAATACATTTGCAGGCCTACCAATGAAGTGAGTCATGTCCACTGCACTCTTGAACAAAGGCCAAACCTCCTCTGTTTCCCTGGACAGACCTAAACTTGATCTGCACAATGTGATTCGTAATGTTAGGAAACACAGGTGATGTAATTGAAATACGTGCAATTTCTTTTGCTCATTTCACAATCACATCACTTGTGTTTCCTTTGCTTAGGTATCTCATTGTGCAGATGTAGTCCAGCATATGAAAGAGTACGCAGAAGTGCAGCACTGCATGCAACAACTTTGACACTTACTGAAGCCTCAGCTTCTGCATGCCCCCTACACAGTCTTAATTATATACATTTTAAACTGACTGTATCTTGCTGGAGATGAACTGAGGCCTATCTTGCAACATGGTGCATCTTTTACACTGGTGCTACGTCACAAAAGTGACGGAACAGCGGCGCAAAAGAGGCGCACGGCCATCATAAATCTGCACGTAACATTTTAAATGATTGTTTCTAGATGCTGATAAGGTGTGGCCTATCCAGAGATTTGTTTCAGGTAAGTCCTACTCAGGGTTGCAGATGAAATTTAGGCTTGTTGAAGAGTACAGAGGAGATAATACATGTGCAGGCCTACCAACGAAGTGAGTCATGTCCACTGCACTCTTGAATAAATGTCAGACCTCCTCTGTCTCCTGGAACAGGCCTAAACCTCATCTACACAATGTGATGTGTAATGTTAAGAAACACAGGTAATTTAATTGAAAAACGTGCAATTTTTTTTGCTCATTCCACAATCACATCACCTGTGTTTCCTTTGCTTAGGTATCTCATTGTGCAGATGTAGTCTATCATATGAAAGACTACGTAGAATGTGAGCACTGTATGCAACAACTTTGACACTTACAGAAGCCTCAGCTTCTCCATGCCTACTATACAGTTCTAAATGTATATCATAAATACAAAAAGTACAGAATTAATTATACATGTTAAATGGTTTATTTTTGCTGTTCTCAGAATTTATCAAATTTCACTAAAAACAGTGACTTGAAGGTATTCATCATATAACAGCGGGGAAAAAAAACCACAATCAAAATGATTGTGTTTAAAAAACCCATATAACATAACCAATCAGAAATCAGAACTCCTCAAAAGTAACTTACTTTCCATAACGTCGAAGGATGTCCTATGAACAGCTTACACTCTGTTGTGCTGTTATTATTTTCAGCCCGCCACTTTCTGAAAGAAAAGCTCCATCGTTTTGAAAAATATGTTACATACAATAAATGACTTCTCGCTCTCTACCACACGTTTCCACAAGGCCAAATCGTGTAAGAGCCATTTATAACTCTTGGAATTCTTCTAAGCAAATCCCGTCATTTTGTATTTCCGCAACTTTCAGAAAGAAAACGTTCGAGATCACTTTCACAATCCTGGACTAGTAATATCTTACCCTTCTTGCTCACTCATGTTCTACATTTCCTATGACACTGATACTGCTTACTATGAAGCAGACTTACACTACCTCTATGACTACTACAATTATTTAATTCTCTACATCACTTTTAATAACAAAGCAATTTAAAAGAGTAGATAAAATTATATCAACCCCTAGAATCATTATAGGCCAGTTACCTACCCTAAATTCTCTTTTCTGAAAACAGAAAGTAAGAATATTTTTAAGTAAAAAGGCAACATTGTATCGTAGTCAAATGGGAATCATTTCCGAAACAGCAGCTTTTTTTACATTTTCAATAAGCTGTGTAATAAGCGGATCTTGTCAAAGGACCATCATGTCATATAATAGCTGCAGTTACAAATGTTCTTCCTAAAATCAACGACTGTGTAGCCACAACATTTGTAATTAAAGTTGAAGACTTACTTTCATCAGGTTTATATAAATGGAATTTTAAAATGACATTATAACCAAAAGTTTGGACAAATAATCTAGACAGCATTGCAGACTTACATTACCTTTACTCCATGTTTTGATTGGCTGCTTGAATTAGCTTATAAAAAGAAACAGTTTTTCTGAACTCATTCAAAGTGCATTTATTTTTCCATGACGTCAAGTGTTATGGTAAGAACACCGTTTGCTTTGGGAAATACTCTGTTGTCCTTTAACTAATCCGTGCCCACCACTTTCTGTAAGAAAACCTTCTTTTTTTCCAGGAACTATTTAAAACTCAAAAATAACTTTGACTCTGTACTACACTTATCCTCAAGGCCAAATTGTGTAGGAGCCATTAGAACCTCTTGAAATTCCTCAGAGCAAATGCCAAGATTCCTTCCCTAAAATTTTGGTTTTAAAAACACCAGGTAAGAATTTTTAAGGTCAAAAGGCAATTTTTTTTTGAAAGTTAAAACAGAATCATTGCAGAATGACCAGCCATTTCTAGACTTTAAATAAGCTGTGTAATGTCCTGATGTTATTGAAGGACCGTCATGATATATAATTGCTGCAGTTACAAAAGTCCTTCCTGATATTGACAACTGCGAAGCCACAAAATGTTTAATTAAAGTTGTCAATTTTGTTCCATCAGGCCTACATCGTTGGAACATTAAAATGACATACTGGCCATATGTTCGTATAAATAATGTTGACAACATTTCAGATTTACATTGGCTACACTCCATGTTGTGATCAGCTGCTTTTACTAGCTTATTAAAGGACACTGATTTACTGTCTGGCAAAGTTAAATATATACATTTTTCTGAGTCTACACTAGTAGTACTTGATACCATACAGTTCTCGCAGTCATGCTGCCATTGATAAGAAAGCCCAAACAGGTGATCTACATCTACACCTTCATCATGCAATACATCAAGCATATACATTAAAAACTCCTGACAATCTTGCTGAATATTTTGAGAGAATTGTGTTTGACCTGAACATCTGTCTAACAGATTTCGAATTTCAGACACACTTTCTATTTTTGTTCTATCAGTGCTACATTTCTCTAACACAGAATTCAACAAACTGCAAAATCTTTGATCCGAATTGACCACAATCTCTTCTTTTACATTTTCTAGAGAAAACAAAACATTAACCACTACATTAGCATAGCAGTTGACACCAGAACTATTTTCAAATTGAAAACCAACAACATCTTCAACAGAATCCATTTTCTTTCTGCTTATAATTTCGGGTTCATCAACTTTTCGTCTTTTTGCTACAACCTCCCTACTATTGGTCACATTTCTTCGTTTCCGGCCTACCACACGTTTCTCAAACAAAGGATATTTAGGCAAATGTGGCGCATACTCTCTTCTTAACCTATTGTATTCCTTAACACAATCTAGATCCGCACAAATGTTTGTGACATCACACTCAATCAAGTACAATCCCGATAAAGTTCTAACTCGTGACAATGCCACATATGCCATACCCTCCTTGAACACAGAACTGCCAATACTCACCAATGCACTGTCTACACTTAAAACTTGCGATTTATGGATTGTCACCGCATATGCCAAGCAAACAGGAAACTGCTTACGGCGAACATATAAGTCTTTTACAAGCAAAAACCTAGCAGAGCAACGACCAATTAGCTGTACTTCCTCAATGCCATCAAATTTAATTTTTCAAAATTCAATTCCATCCCTATTTCTGTATTTCACAAAATCAACAACATTACCCATTGATCCATTTACCAGACCTCTTTCAACATGTAAATTCCTTCTTAAAATTATACGGCAATTTAAGCACACATTCAGAGTCTTTTCAAAACCTGCAGTTTTAGATATAGTCTTCTCTAATGAATCCAATTTTGATTTCAAATTCTCAGACAAAATAATTGTTGATCCCATATGCTCTACTCTGTCAATAGCTTCCAGTTTCACAATCTCTTGGTTTTCTAAATGCAACATTTTGTTGTTGAAGATGGCACATTCTGCAAGAGTTGGCATCAAACATATTCCAGATTTCTTCTCAGTAATTTTCTGAAAAATATTCTCAGGCACAATGTCTTGTTCTGGATACAAATTTGACAGTAATCGTGCATGTAAAGCTTCTTTCCCATGCTCGGTCACTTTTCCGATTCTAACATCTTGTAGAATATTCTTGTAATCTTCATCCTTCGCCTGACGCATATTTTCACGCAGTTCAGCATAATTGAAGTTTAACCATATATTAACGTTGCCAATGCTCCCTAGGCACTTCCTGGTATCTTCATGCGTGAGCATTTTGAACACAGGTTGTCCTTTTACTGGTGTCAGCTGCAGAAGATCACCGAAAACAATGATATATTTGCCACCAAATAACACATCATACTCTGTTTTGAGAACTTCTTGCATTCTCAAATGCACAAAGGCAAGCATGCGATTGGAAACCATGCTTACTTCGTCAATGATAAGAAGTTTCATTTTCTTCAAGACTCTTGAAACTTCACACAAGCATCTCCAGATAACTTGTGGTATTGTAATTTGTTATCATGCTCCACTGGCAGCATCAGTAGACGATGCAAAGTAATACCTTTAATGTTATGTGCTGCCAGTCCAGTTGGAGCAGTGACAACACAAGACAGCGATGACTCAGTCCTTTTCTGCAAATAACATGAAATTGCTTTAATGAGGAAACTTTTTCCAGTTCCCGCTTCTCCACTCACGTACAGTCGGACAGGCTTCAACGACGTACATGAGCACTCTTTCTTCTCATGACTTAATCCATGATCAATTTGTTTGGTAACTTCGTCATATATTTTCCTCTGCTCAACGTTGAGTTGTCTTTCCAAGTCTTCTAAGTTAACAGCATCCTCCTGAGCATGTGCCATGGCTCTTTCCACTTCAATCATGGCAGTGGCAGCTTCATTTTCGATAACTGGTCCTCCTAGTGGATCCTGACTCAATGAAACAGAACTCTGACTGTCCTGAGAACTGTCTCTAGCAATCTCGGCTGCAATCGTTGCTACCTGCTCGATTTCCGCATTCAACATTTCTAGATATTTGAGAAAAACAGGACATTCTATGGTCTCCTTGGCGGCATTGAAAGAGTCTTCGTAACAGAGGAAATCTCCAAGCAGTTCCTCTTCTGCACGCCAAGGCTTGAAAAGTTGCAAAAGTGCTAAATAGAAAAACTCTTTTTTTTCAGAAGATTCGCCACTCAATTTTCGATGGTTTACCAAGTGGCATTTTCTTTGCTTGACGAGACATCCCTCACTTCCAATTACAGCATACACTCCTTTATCAATATCTTCTTTGATGTTCCTCTTGAATATGTAATTTTGTAGAACCTCATACAGACAAACATTCTGGAGGTGACTGCTTCTATTTGGATAATATGTATCCAACATGTTGGTCTTCAAAATATCGGTACTGTTTGGCTCCTTTTCCGCCAAATACTCAATTTCCCGCACAGGTTTCAGAACTCGATTACGCGTTGCAGCAAGACCAAGACTTGCCCAAACGATACTCCTGGATTTGGCATAGAGACTTGCTGAAGACAACCGGTCAGAACATTCGTAAGCTCCGATTTCTCGATGTGACAACATCTTCAGACTGAAACTGTACAACTTCTTACTGAGGCTCTTTTCATGGGAAATGTCCTCCCACATATCCTTCAATTCTGTCTTTTCTTTTTTGGTGATGTAAGATGTCACATACCGAGCCACAGCCATACAGTTATCAGCCACGAACTGTATATCCATGTTAGCATTCCACATGGACAAAATCACTGGGTTGTAGTCGTTGATGTACTTGGACTCTTCATTCCTTTTCAAATTGTATGTGTTTTTAGGTGATTTCTTCATCACATTATGTCGCAGCGAAGACATCAAACTGTTCACTCTTCCTTTAGAAATCACCGGTCGTGGAAAGGCGAAACGACATTTGGTGTAGAACTTGTTCTTGTTTCTGAATTTACGACGACAGTACTTTCCACAACGATGGCTTTGGAAGCGTAGAACTTGTTCTCTTAGGCTTTTGTCCTCCTTTGCGTTTGGAACAGCACATGTAGAATACTGTTCTATGAAACTCATCACTAAGTCTTCTGGATCTGTTCCAAATTTAGGTGCATCCTTGATCCACAGCAGCATATGTATATGAGGAGCACCTCTTGCTTGGTACTCCTTTCTCCAGAAGAAATCCAACACCTCTCCAAGAGGTGGATTTTTCTTGTTCATGATGAAAGACATCATAGCTTCAAATCTATGATTGAAGTACCTGCATACATTCACTGGATCCAAAGAGCACAGTTCTCCGGGTGTCTTGAATTCGATATTTTCAATGTTTCCATTTGCCTCTCGTAGAAATTCAAGCAAGTCTTCCCAGCCATACTCGGCACAGCTGAGAGTGAGGAACCATGTGGGAGTTCCTAAGTTCCTCAGCATACATTTTAAATCACCATGACGACGGTACCAGTACTCATTAGTACCACGCTGACACGCCATGAGATTAATCAGGTGAGAATCCAAAATACTGTCTTGCACATTGACTTTATCCATAAAGTCACTTGCCGAGATGTTTTGCATCTGTATACCACTTTTCAAGATGTGGTTCACTGCATATGACAGTCCAGACAGATCGCTTTCAAACAGGAGATGAAACAAATAGGGAATGCATTGTCGAAACCTAGGATCTTCTGCATACAATCGTAAAGTCCGGTATTCAGAAGCAGGAATTTGATGAGGTCGCTCATCATATCTTCCTCCTTGACCTGTTGGAAATAGCTGTGGGAAACACCGAGCTTCCAAACTTTCCTCCCAAACACTAATGGGACTCCCTTTGGCTTGTTTCATTTGAAACAACTCAATAGCATTCCCCATGACTTCCTTGGATTGCAAAGGATGAACACTATAATGTTCATATATTTCTTCACTTTTAGAGGGTTCTACTTTCTCAATTTGACCAGCACACAAATCGCTATCCTCTTCTTCACTTACTTCCTCTTCTGCAACATATACATTCTTATAGTACTTATTGCTTTTTTTCAAATACAATGTTGCCTTTTTGACTTTCCTAACATCCACTAAATCTTGCCATATTTTCTTACTCTTTGTCGGAACCCCATTAACTAAGATAACCAGAGATTCCTCTTCCACTTTTTCTACTCCAATTGTATTAATGTTTTTCTTCAAATCTAGAGGCAAATAAACAACTCTTCCCTTTAATCCTCTCTGTAAATCTGATGGAGGCAATTTCCCTGTCTTTGGCTCCATTCTTACAATAGCCTGAAAGGGATGGATACTTTGAATCAAAATAGATTCATAAGTATTTAAATCCTTCAATTCAGAAGGAATCTCAACCAATTCCAGATTATTATGAACCGCTCTAGCAGGCATCCGGTTTTGATTTCATTTGTTACAACAATAAGTACACACACGTTGATCCAATCCCAAATCAAAACAATTTTCTACCATCAAGTATGTTGCGAAATCCTTCCATTCACTAGTATTTTGCCTTTCACTTTTCGCATATAAATCCATTAACTTAGTCTGAATCTTATAATAAGTGCGTCGACAACACACACAAGTGAAATTAGGCCTCTCACTTGATTTCACCTGAAACGTGGCAATTTCCTTCTGAAAATTATCTGTACTGGAAACCTGTACACTATCTTCCACATTACCCTCTTCTTCTGGGTTAATTTCAACATTCTCCTCTTTACTTCCAAAGTAACAAAACTCAATTTCTTCACAAATATTCTTCACATCTATTTCAGAACCATGCAAAAGAGCAGTGTATAATTGTTTAAGCATAATTGCTGGACTCTTAGCATAATACAACATTCTAACTAATTTCCTCACTTTATTATGATGCACTGCTAGCATCCTGAAATGATGAAAACACTCTGGCATACTCTCCTGGAAAGACAAGCCAGTGAATGACCATGCAAACCTGTCACTTCTCTCACTCTGCAAGGATCTAATTCTTGCAACAACATCATTTTCTGCTTCAAACTTTTCTTATTAAATGTACGTACAAAATCACAAAGCAAATTGATGGAATCCTGTCGCACACTGCAAATACTACTACACTTCCAGGTGTACACAGGTCCCTTAGGACGTCTTCCTAAAACCTCATTACCTAACACCTCTTCTGCCTCTGTTGTCACAAGTTTTTCTTTTTCAACTGGACAACCATCTTTCACCTCATAAGCTCGACCACTGGTGTCAACTGCATGCACCAAATCTTTATCCTGGAAATAACTCTCCTCATTAAAAAATGCCTCACAACTTGAACTATGCATCCATTCTCCTGAAAAAACTTCACAAAAATTACTACGATTAACTGTTCTCTTCCATCTACTATTTCTTTTGAAATCATAAATTGCCTTGTTTAGCTTCCTAATTCTATTGATTATCAAAATAAATAACTTTCGCTTAATTTCAAATGCCTGATCAATAACTTTTTCAACTTTCTTTTTTCTCTTATAAAAAACCACTTTCTGTTGACCTTTCTTAATATTTTTTAACAAATTGCCAATTATCCTGTTGCGGAACATTCGTCTACGAATGTCCCTAAACTGTTGTTTCCTTCTACTATCATGCACAGAGTTATCTCCTGCTCTAGCAGTAACATTTTTGATTGGCCTTTCCTTTCCGTTTAAATTGCTTCTCTTTTTCTGGACTAAAACATTTTCTGTAGTACTACTTTTTTTTCTACAAATGTTTCTTATGAATGATTTCGTTGTCTTACCCGGAGCTTTCTTGGTGACTTGACGAGTTTTTATTGTAGAGGACTGCTGCAACAAATTTTTAAGCTGCTGTCTTTGACGTTTTGTAGCCTTTCGGATTCTACCTTTAGACGGCATTCTCTAATTTCGAAATGATCTCCAGTTGAATCTGTGGTAAAATATAATAAAAAATTTTATTAATCATTATAACCAAACAGTAAATCAATAACAGTCGTCAAAAATTTAACACACTACTTTTCATTTTTACATAGAATAATTTTTAGTGCATTGGCAAATTTAGTAGTTACAAATAGTAGCAAAGAAATGGAATGCTTCTACATTTTACCTGTGCTGTTTTATATGTGAATCTGAACTAATTTTATGAGCATATTTGAGTATTTTATTAAAGACACTACACACAAGCTGTTTTTGAAGTTGTGTTTAATTTTAAATGAAACGGTTTACATGTTTATTTTTCATTTCCAGTAACTTTTAAAAATAATTGTTTATAGTTCCATAGGCTCAAGCAGGTCAGCTTCCCAGCCTATGTCATACAATTCTGACAAATCGGCATCCTCATCATATTCTTCATCATCCTCAGGATTTAAAACATCCAAGGGATCTACTTCCACTGATGTTTCAATCACAATTTCAATGATAATATCGAGATCAACGGATTGCTCATTATCACTCATGGTTGATGTTGTCGTTATCTTTAAAGAAAGAGAACAACAATGAGATGTTGCACAGTAAGAGACAAATCTCAGAGACTATAATAGTAAAATTGTTTAACAAGAGTAACATTTTGCAGCTATTATTTAGCCATGTCCAGCGATGCTGAGGAGGTGAGGCCTATGTCCAAGTTTTCAGTTAACAGGACTCATCTCTTCTTAACCTTGGATAAGCCTCACCGACTCTGTGTCCCCTGCTCATACTTAAATGTAAAGGGGCAGATTTATGTTAACTGGCGCATCCCCAAGGATGCACCAGTTAATGTGCACCGCTGCTCTGCCACCCATGGTGTGCCGCATTCACAATGTGGAGCACCATTGAGTAAAAACAGCACAGATGCGTCACGCATCTGTGCCGCAAAAGCAGCACATTGCAGGAATCACGTCGTAAGCGCGACATGTCTACTGCAATGCACAGGAGCAAGCCACACATTGCATGGTGCATCACTCCTTATGCCTGTTTCAAACAGGCGTAAGGATTTGATTCAGCAATGCTATAAAGCTGACTCAGTGAAATCTTTTAAATTTCACTGTGTTAGTTTTACAGGGCTTTCATGCAAATGAATGCCCACCCTGCAACAAAACGCCTATATGAAACCTGATGCAGGTTTCATGTGGCACAGGACTTTACAGCATGACACATCTGCCTAGATACATCAAGTTGTAAATATGTCGCAATATAGCGCATCTTTTGCGCCGCCGCTACGTCACAAAAGTGATGCACAGCGGCGCAAAAGAGGCACACACCTATCATAAATCTGTCCCTAACATTTTAAATGATTGATTCAGGATGACGATAAGGTGTGCCCTATCCAGAGGTTTGTTTGAGGTGAGGCCTACTCAGGGTTGCAGATGAAATTTACGCTTGTTGAAGAGTACAGAGGAGATAATACATGTGCAGGCCTACCAATGAAGTGAGTCATGTCCACTTCACTCTTGAACAAAGGCCAGACCTCTTCTGTGTCCGTGGACAGGCCTAAACCTCATCTGCACAATGTCATTCGTAAAGTTAGGAAACACAGGTGATGTAATTGAAAAAAGTGGAATTTCTTTTCCTCATTTCACAATCACATCACCTGTCTTTCCTTTGCTTAGGTATCTCATAGTGCAGATGGAGTCTAGCATATCAAAGAGTACACAGAAGTTGAGCACTGTATACAACAATTTTGACATTTACAGAAGATTCAGCTTCTTATCTTGTTGGAGATGAAGTGAGGCCTGTCTTGCAACATGGTGCATCTTTTGCATCACTGCTGCATCAGTTTCATGTGGCACGGGACTTTACATCATGACACATCTGCCTAGATGCATCAAGTTGTAAATATGTTGCCACATAGCAAATCTTTTGCACCGCCGCTGCATCACAAAAGTGACGCACAGTGGCGCAAAAGAGGCACACACCTATCATAAATCTGTCCCTAACATTTTAAATGATTGATTCAGGATGACGATAAGGTGTGCCCTATCCAGAGGTTTGTTTGAGGTGAGGCCTACTCAGGGTTGCAGATGAAATTTACGCTTGTTGAAGAGTACAGAGGAGATAATACATGTGCAGTCCTACCAATGAAGTGAGTCATGTCCACTTCACTCTTGAACAAAGGCCAGACCTCTTCTGTGTCCGTGGACAGGCCTAAACCTCATCTGCACAATGTCATTCGTAAAGTTAGGAAACACAGGTGATGTAATTGAAAAAAGTGGAATTTCTTTTCCTCATTTCACAATCACATCACCTGTCTTTCCTTTGCTTAGGTATCTCATAGTGCAGATGGAGTCTAGCATATCAAAGAGTACACAGAAGTTGAGCACTGTATACAACAATTTTGACATTTACAGAAGATTCAGCTTCTTATCTTGTTGGAGATGAAGTGAGGCCTGTCTTGCAACATGGTGCATCTTTTGCATCACTGCTGCATCAGTTTCATGTAGCACGGGACTTTACAGCATGACACATCTGCCTAGATGCATCAAGTTGTAAATATGTTGCCACATAGCAATTCTTTTGTACCGCCGCTGCGTCACAAAAGTGACGCACAGTGGCGCAAAAGAGGCACACACCTATCATAAATCTGTCCCTAACATTTTAAATGATTGATTCAGGATGACGATAAGGTGTGCCCTATCCAGAGGTTTGTTTGAGGTGAGGCCTACTCAGGGTTGCAGATGAAATTTACGCTTGTTGAAGAGTACAGAGGAGATAATACATGTTCAGGCCTACCAATGAAGTGAGTCATGTCCATTTCACTCTTGAACAAAGGCCAGACCTCTTCTGTGTCCGTGGACAGGCCTAAACCTCATCTGCACAATGTCATTCGTAAAGTTAGGAAACACAGGTGATGTAATTGAAAAATGTGGAATTTCTTTTCCTCATTTCAGAATCACATAACCTGTGTTTCCTCAGCTTAGTTATCTCATTGAGCAGATTTAGTCTAGCATATCCAAGAGTACGCAGAGGATGAGGACTGTATCCAACAGAGCAATGTACATTACTCACCTCCTTTGACACTTACAGAAGCCTCAGTTTAATATTTCTCAGTTCAATATTCATTTACAGAAGCACACAAAATATGACCTTCTCATAAATGTGAAAAGCGTTTAAAAAAAAAAAAGATTTTCTGGTCATAATTTGAAAACACAACACAGGTCCTATGTAGAAGCACATCCTATCAGTACTTAAATTAGCCAAGCACACATGGGGGCGTATTTACAAGAACGTTATACAACAGGGAAAGGTCTTAAATTAAAATGGGAAAAATAACATCAGAGAGACTCAAAGGCCTTATAAATATGCCCCAAGCAACCTATGAAACTCTAGCACTACATATCAAGAAACCTAATTGATTTCAAAAATCGTTTTTAAACACATCTTGTAAATCAATTATATACCTACATTCAAGGGGAAATGACTTAAAATGCTCTAAGACACATGAAAGCGTTTTTTTAAGTCCCTTGCACCATTTTTGGGTCATTTTTAACATGGCTATGTGACTCAAAGAATCAAAATCTAAATTTGCCAAGCACAGATATGGGGGGGAATTTACAAGGACCTTGCACCACAGGGAAAGGTCTAAAATTAAAATGGGAAAAATAACATCAGAGAGACTCAAAGGCCGTATAAATATGCCCCAAGCAACCTATGAAACTCTAGCACTACATATCAAGAAACCTAATTGATTTCAAAAATCGTTTTTAAACACATCATCTAAATCAATTATATACCTACATTCAAGGGGAAATGACTTAAAATGCCCTAAGACACATGAAAGCATTTTTTTAAGGCCCTTGCACCATTTTTGGGTCACTTTTAACATGGCTATGTGACTCAAAGAATCAAAATCTAAATTTGCCAAGCACACATGGGGGCGTATTTACAAGGACCTTGCACCACAAGGAAATGTCTTAAAATAAAATGGGAACATTACATCAAATGAACTCAAAAGCCTTGTAAAAAATAACATCAGAGAAACTCAAAGGCCTTATAAATATGCCCCAAGCAACCTATGAAACTCTAGCACTATATATCAAGAAACCTAATTGATTTCAAAAATCGTTTTTAAACACATCATCTAAATCAATTATATACCTACATTCAAGGGGAAATGACTTAAAATGCCCTAAGACACATGACAGCGTTTTTTTAAGGCCCTTGCACCATTTTTGGGTCACTTTTAACATGGCTATGTGACTCAAAGAATCAAAATCTAAATTTGACAAGCACACATGGGGGCGTATTTACAAGGACCTTGCACCACAAGGAAATGTCTTAAAATAAAATGGGAAAAATTACATCAAATGAACTCAAAACCCTTGTAAAAAATAACATCAGAGAGACTCAAAGGCCTTATAAATATGCCCCAAGCAACCTATAAAACTCTAGCACTACATATCAAGAAACCTAATTGATTTCAAAAATCGTTTTTAAACACATCATCTAAATCAATTATATACCTACAGTCAAGGGGAAATGACTTAAAATGCCCTAAGACACATGAAAGCGTTTTTTTAAGGCCCTTGCACCTTTTTTGGGTCACTTTTAACATGGCTATGTGACTCAAAGAATCAAAATCTAAATTTGCCAAGCACACATGGGGGCGTATTTACAAGGACCTTGCACCACAAGGAAATGTCTTAAAATAAAATGGGAAAAATTACATCAAAGGAACTCAAAAGCCTTGAAAATATGCCCCAAGCAACCTATGAAACTCTAGCAGTACATATCAAGAAACCTAATTCATTTAAAAAAACGTTTTTAAACACATCTTGTAAAGCAATTATATTCATACATTCATGGGGAAGTGAGTTAAAATGCCCTAAGACACATGAAAGCATTTTTGTAAGACCCTTGCACTATTTTTGCGTCACTTTTAACATGGCTGTGTAACACAAAGAAACAAAATCTATTTGTAAAACACTTGACACAAAGCAACATTTTAAATACACAACTTTCTTCATAATTTTCTCCCTAAAGCATACTATTCTCTATCTAAATTAAATGAATCTTTTCTCACCTTGGCAAATACTTTATGAGTTTCAAAACAGTCTCAGAAACACACCAATTTGTCTTTAGCAGAGCAAAAGGTATGCACTCCAGAGTCTGCAAGCAGCAATGCCACAGAAATGCTGTAATTCATCACACATATCTCTCATGTCACCCAATCAAAACTCTTCCCTCACTTTTTTCAAATCAACACCCTTCCCCCCTCTGCCCTTTCTGCCTTTTTTTCCATAGCAACCACCTCCTGAAAGACCTCTGATGTTTGCAAGTTCACACAACAATGTTTCAATTGAACTCTGAACTCTCAGTACACCTGCATATCCAGTGCAATCTTTCATAAAATGATTTTTTCTTGACCATTCAAACTACATCTTTCAAAGAACTCATCCATGCACCCTAACTTTCTGTTTTCAGCAATCAAAATCCACCAATCACTGCTACTGCTTCATTAACACAGAAACTCCACAGTTTTTTTCATTTTAAACTCTTATTTTTTCAACTGCCATTTCATTGCCACACTTCATCTGACTGCAGCAGAACCTCCTCTCACCATGTTTTCTGTCTGGATTGTTGGACATAGTTACATCTACTGGGCTCAAAGGTATGCTGATAACAGAAATTTACCTAACCTCAATTTACAAAATGTGGAAATTAAGTGGATTAGCCACAGAGGATTAAAATGTCACCAATTGATACCATTGGTGAAAACCTTTATGCATTTGCCAAAACCTGACCTGTTAATTGTGCACTGTGGAGGAAATGACTTGGGCACTTTTACTGGTGTAGGTCTGGAAATGTTTTTAAAAGACACCTTTGACCAATTGATGGCACTTTTTCCTCAAACTGCCTTGGTATATTCAAATATATGCCAAAGACAGAAATGGAGGTGGTCGAACCAATTTTGTCCACAAATTGAGAAATCGAGGAAGCATGTAAATAAGTCTGTTTCAGCTTACATGAGAGACCATGGAATGGGCTCCATGTACAACAATAACTTGCGTTACTACATGCAAGATATCTACAGAGGAGATGGAGTTCACTTCTCAGATGAGGGGAACAGAATTTTCATCCTCAATTTAAGACTGTGCATTGGTACCTACTTGTAGGTACCTAAATCTACCATAAACCCAAAAGCTCTTCTCAGAGCTACCCTAACTATGATCACCATAAACAAATTTTAAATGTAATTTTTTTTTACTAATTTTCACAATTTACGCTTCCTGGAGCGCTACCCGGTACTCGCACCGGACGCTAACCGCGCGAATTTTTTTTTTAAATTGTTTTTTTTTCGCACATATGGACCTCCGCAGCCACCCTCAGAAAACCTAGGGGGTCAGGATACGTCTACCGTGCCCCCTTCTACCCATTCTGAACATTTTTTGCCCTCCATCTTGTATCTCAATTCAACCGTAATACAAAATGGAGGACTCCCGTAACGCTGCCGGTTCGCGTACCGGGGCGCTCACCGGGAAGCGCTCTTTCAAAAAAAGGTGGGAAAGTAATTTACAGAAAAACGACTGGAGACACTTTCACCAAATATATATTAACTCATACTACATACCAATCCCTACCATTTTCCCAAATTTGGTTGGAATTCCATTTAGCCATTTAGCCTGTAGACCTCTCTAAATACCCTGAGGTAAATTACTTCACAAAACACATCTGAAGTGTTGGAATTGACAACCAATTAAAATGTTACTTTCATTTTCTACTTTTTTTACCTGACATTTGATTGGTTATGTACCTGAATATATATTAAAAAAGAGAGAGAAACACAGCCATTTTGACTACTACTTCCTGAACTACATTGCAAGATCATTTTCACTCACAACTTAAACTTGTTTTTAAAAGGTAAGATATTATTTTATAAATTTGAAAACATTTTCAGATAGTTATATACTATCCCTCTGTAAGAGTAAGACATTGAGAAAGGCTTGTTTATTATAATTATGGATTGATTTAGGTTTCTGTGGTATAATTATGAATTTACATAGGCTTTTTCACAGGCACTTTTTAATAGTACTACTTCATGCCTCAAAAGTACCTGTCTGAACTTAAACCCAACAGTGCCCTATCTCTACTGATATGTTTATTTGTTATTCAAATTTCAGCACAAAAATGGAAGGAGAACAGAACGTTTCCTTTGAAATTGTCCTAGAGATTAACAATGAGGAAATCATTGAACCCATTGACTTGGAATTCATGGATGAATCACAGGACCATGAACTTCTACAATGTGTAGAATCTGTGGATTTCTTACTTCATTATCTGGACGGTCAAATGTGGGAAGTTATGTTCAGTCAACAAGAAGACATATCAGACAGTCAAATGTTAGACGTTCTATTAAATTTTGAAAAAGAATCAGAAAATAAATTTATATTTAATAATCAAAAATTGTTTGAGTCTTTAATCATTTTTATATGTAATTCATAAACTAGTACCAAATTGATTATAATGTAAAGTCAGACTTATAGTATACTGTGCACAATCACAAAAATAAATTTATATTTAATAATCATAAATACTGCTACTTAAATAAAAAAACAAAAAAAAACAACAAAAAGAACAATCAATAAACATACAATATTTCAAAATATCATAGTCTATCATTCTTTTTTCCTTATAGTAGGCTCCCCAGACCGCTTCCCGGTGCGCGTACCGGGCGCTCCCCACGGAAAAATTTTTTTTTTTTTTTTTTTTTTTGCCCCGCGGGGCCCTTTTAAAGCCTCCACATCAAATCTAGGGGGTCAGGGAGGATCTACTATGCCCCCTTATGGTCATTGCCCCCTTTGTTTTGGCCTCCTCTTGTCTCTCGATCCTACCGAGAGACAAGATGGCGGCCACTCCGGACTGTTTAGAATGTTGACAGACACCGGAGAGCCAATCAGCTTCGCTTCGCGAAGTTCCGTTACGCGTCAGGTACGCGAACCGGGGCGCTGCCCGGAGCGCGCTTACAGATATATATTTTTTTTTTAACGTTAATTTCTCAAAATCCACTGGAGCACATATATTGAGACCTAGCAAAGGCACATCGGGCTACCAGTCCCTACAATTTTGCCAAGTTTCGTGCAAATCCATTCAGCCGTTCGGGCTAAAAGTGAGGCCCACCGCCCTATTGAAATTAACATGGGAAAAACGCGTTTTGGGACCCCCTTTTTTCTCGGCCCCCCCTTGACGAACCCCCCCCAAATTTTCAGTGGCTGCTCAGAAACAAAATGTTCCATTTTCCTGAAAATATCAGCCAATTCCGTCCACAAACGCCAAAGTTATTAGACATAGAATTTTCCAAAATCCCATAGAGAAAAAATCCTAACTATATATATACCTACTGGCGACCGCCAGTAGGTGTTATATATATATATATATATATATATATATATATATATATATATATATTCACGCTCCAAGGTTGTCCACCTTATGAGTAGCACGCGAGCAGCAGCTTTATTTATGTGTAGGTGAGGACGGGGATCCGCTCGTAGACGCCGCTCCGTAATGGATCTGCCCGACGCGTTTCGAAGCTCCATCTGCTTCTCTTCAGGGGCTTTAACGGAAGCGGTGTGCGCACCCGTTACACTTCTCCAATTTCATATAACTCACCCGCCAATGGGAGGCTCCAATGAGACTTCTGGGAAGTGTAGTGCGGAAAGCACACAATCAAGTCCTGTATGGACTCCACGAGTGGGCCCGTCCTCGATCCCATGTACGGCTGCTACTTCACTGCCGTGACCCCCACGTTAACGGGGTGGTGCATACTCTGCGGCTGGACTGCCGCATATAGATTCACGCTCCAAGGTTGTCCACCTTATGAGTAGCACGCGAGCAGCAGCTTTATTTATGTGTAGGTGAGGACGGGGATCCGCTCGTAGACGCCGCTCCGTAATGGATCTGCCCGACGCGTTTCGAAGCTCCATCTGCTTCTCTTCAGGGGCTTTAACGGAAGCGGTGTGCGCACCCGTTACACTTCTCCAATTTCATATAACTCACCCGCCAATGGGAGGCTCCAATGAGACTTCTGGGAAGTGTAGTGCGGAAAGCACACAATCAAGTCCTGTATGGACTCCACGAGTGGGCCCGTCCTCGATCCCATGTACGGCTGCTACTTCACTGCCGTGACCCCCACGTTAACGGGGTGGTGCATACTCTGCGGCTGGACTGCCGCATATAGATTCACGCTCCAAGGTTGTCCACCTTATGAGTAGCACGCGAGCAGCAGCTTTATTTATGTGTAGGTGAGGACGGGGATCCGCTCGTAGACGCCGCTCCGTAATGGATCTGCCCGACGCGTTTCGAAGCTCCATCTGCTTCTCTTCAGATATATACCGGGATCCCCGCACATTGGCGGGAATATTCAGTACTGATAACTTTGATGAGGATACCCCTGGGAGAGAACCAGGATTACAGGTAAGTAACTTATCCATAAGTGCGCACTTTTAAGTGCATTTCAACTGCAGCATTTATCTGGGCTAGCATTTTCTTGTTCAATGACAGGAGTCACTTTGTTTGTTCAGAGCTATGTTTATGGTTATGTTTGCACTTATTGATTGCAACGACTTTCCAATGCCCCTGTAGTGCTACAATTGAGATGAAGACTATCTGAGGAGCTTTGTTAAAGTGAACATAGTTTTAAGTTCTGATCTAATAACTTACACTGATTAATTTGCTGGACAGATATTGCTGATTTTCTCAAAATCCGGTGTCTCTTCCTTCTCTAGGTGTGCTAAAGCGGTCTTTCTTTCCCTGAATGGTAACATATTTTGACTTGCATTTGACTTTGAAAAGACACAATCACAAATGTGATTTTTTTTCGATAAGGACTGGTAATGTGGTAGACATTGAACTTACAGCTAGATTCATCATTATCCCGTTTTGCGAGTCCTTAATAGCGATTCATAAGGAATCGCTATTAAGGACTTGCAAAACGGGATTCATGTAGGAATTGCAAAAAATTATGCGATTCCTACATCTTCCTTATTTGCGATTAGCAAATTGCTAATCGCAAATAAGGAATAACTCCCCATTCATTCCTATGGGCCTAAAGGCCCATAGGAATGAATGGGGAGTTATTCCTTATTTGATCGCAAATAAGGGAGTTATTCCTTATTTGATCGCAAATAAGGAATAACTCCCCATTCATTCCTATGGGCCTAAAGGCCCATAGGAATGAATGGGGAGTTATTCCTTATTTGAGATTAGCAATTTGCTAATCGCAAATAAGGATGCGATTTCAAGGGTGCCAGGGGTGTCCAAAGGACTTCCTGTAGCACCCCTGAAAAGCAAATGTACACAGGTGTTGCGCACACACATGTCCAAAGGACATGTGTGTGTGTAACATGCAACTGAGAAAAATGCACTAAAGTGCTTTTTTCTATTTTTTCGCTATTTACCACGAAGTCAGACTTCGTGGTAAATAGCGGCCAGAAATTGCGAATTCGCAATTTGAAAATGGTTAATGAATTGCATTTAAGGAATCTCAAATAGAGATTCCTTAAATGCAATTCCTCGCAAATATGCGATTTTGCAAATAGCGATTTTTGCATTTGGGATGATGAATCCCAAATGCAAAAATTGCGCTCGCAAAGGGCCAGATTCTGCGAATCTGGCCCTTTGCGAGCCGATTTTTCGTTCAGGAATCTAGCTGTTAGAGTTTACTTATCTATTTCGAGAAGTCCCTCTGCAAATAATGTTCGAAGAATATTTCAATCATTTTACTTGTTTAAGGGCTCTAGTATGCCATGGTGATGTTGGTGAAAAAGGATATTGCGTCACTCTTTACATTGTTTAGAGCTTGTTCAAAGCAGCAGCCTTTCATCACTGAGACAAGTGAAAACCTTATTTTTCTTTATTCCGTCACCCATTGCAAATGTATTGACAGTTTGCAAATGGTCCGCAGAGGGAGTCATATAAAGGTCAACATATTTAGGAGGAATGTTATCACAAATGGAAACTATTAAATTGTAAACTAATACACACACATTTGAAGTGAGTGGGTAGCCCAGAACAAGACTTCCAAGTGAGGCAAGAATATGAATTGGACTATCTTTTGTACTAAAATTATAAATAAAGAGAGATAGATAACAAGCTCTCTTCGGCATAGTTTCGTTTGAAGCTGGTTCTCACAAGTAGGAGGCACCCCATTTAGAAGACAAAGAAGATATTGATAGAGCATGCAAGGCAATGACCAATGGTATTCCAGTGCCTAGTTACTAATCTTTCAGGCCAGGGCTGCTGTGTGAGGGCAATAAGTTTATGTGCCTGGATAGAAGTTTCTTCAAAGAAGAAAACATCCAAGGTATGTCCCCTATTATGATTGGGATCGACTACCAGTTGGGTGAAGTTCCATGTTATGCATGTGATGGTCACGGGGAAATAACGGGGCAGTCAGCCCAGAAGTTAACGTCTGCTAATATAGAAACATTCATATATTAAGAGAGCTAATGCATTTGCCATTGGCCTCTACCTCTGGCTGCCAATAAAGAAAAATCTGCGGCAATAGGTATATCATCATCAGAAAAAGGCACAAGTTGAAGCATGAAGTGTAGTACTGAAACAGTAGCTATTCTACCCCAGTACACGGCCTATCCCTGCTGATGAGGGGTAATACCCCGAAACACGTGTCCAGGGATGGCGAAGACAGCGAAGATAGCAGAAGATCGAAAGATGATGCATCGCAAACACTTTACTACATTGACCAGAGTCCTTAGGGGCGACACCGCCGGTGTGTGAGTAGTGTGCGACCCCACCCCCATTTGTAACAGTAGCTATTCTGATGTTGTCTGGTTTGGAAATCATGACCTGCCCTTCCTCAGTGCACTAAGTCTCCCTCCAGCTGTTAACTGCTTACCTGTGTTGATACCCCTTCCTTAGTAAGGTCTAAACAATCATTAGACCATTAGAACTAGGTAGTAAATTCAAGTCCAGTCAATCTTTATTTTGTTTAAAAAACCATAAAAGAGTACAGAATTTCATTTTAACAGACTGCAACAGGATAAAATACATATACAAGTTTAAACAAATCAGGACATAGACTAATTTAATACGTAAATGATCTAAAATTCATCAGCACATAATACAGCAAAATTGAGATCATAAAGTTACTTGTTCATAAACCCCAATATGTGGCCAGTGAAATCACAAACCTCATTTTGTGCGTTCTTAAATAACTTGCATAATTGTACTACGTTACTTGCCCACTATACTCCATATTGTAACAGCAGCTGAAATAAATCTATAAACCATATTTCAGACCATATTCAGACAGCAAAACTTGTAAGTAAAATAATTCACATCTACAGCTTCTGATGTTAAGTAACTTGAGTAACAGAATTAAAATAATTTCCTTAGTGCTTCAAAGAGTTTGCAGAAAAAGAAGACATTTAGTGTGGATTGTGCAGACTCTGCATCGCAGGGACATAACACAAAATCAGAATAGCCAAATACATTACTGGGACAAGAAACGAAAAAATGAGTAACATTAAAACAGAACATAATTAAATAATACCTATTGTGTAAATTTAAAGCAAATTTCAAATAGGGCTCCATATGATGTGTGGTAATTATAAGCTGGTGATCCAGAACCCTTATTTTACTCCACTCACGGACTTCTTCTCGTGAGTATTGCAAGGAATTCAGTTTTTACACTATTTTTAGTTGAAGAGTTAATACGCTGGGGGTTTTACACATCTCAACAATGGGATGTTATGAGCTTTATCAAGTCCCAAAAATCAGAAATCACGACATGATTATGTTCTGTTTCTGGTTTCTTCCTCTAAATAGAAAGCCACAATATCATAGGTGCCAGTTGTATCAGATCCTCTATAAACATGAGTCCCAACTCAGCATGACAAGCATAGATGGGTACACCAGTTGGAACAGACAGCAACTTTCAGGGAAGGCATTTTTGCTGACCTGAATTTTTGCCTTATTAGAAGGTCCCCAAATACCTGGGAGTATGTGGCTACAGAGATACATTTAGCCTAGTAGATAGCAACCATTGCATGCAGGGGTTTGGATGCCAGTCTTTTTTAGCAAACTTGAAGGCTGTAGCAGAGGATATACCAAATTGGTTCTTCCTGATTTTCGCTGGATACCCCCAAGTACCTTTGTTATTAAAAAGAACCCCCAGGTAAGTGAAAGTCAGTACCCCGAGAAGTCTGGTCTTACTAACATGGTGGGACATCAGCTTGCTAGGTGGCTGATCACAGACTATACTATGTGTACATATTAATAGACAGTTCCAATTAGTTCGTAAACAAGGTAAAATGATCCCACAACTTCTGTAGCCCTACCCACATTCTGAAGAGTATTACACAGTCCTCAGCATGTAACAAGGCCCGAAGCCGGCTTGCTCTCACCCTAGGGGTATCAGCCTCCCAAGCAACAACAATGAAGTAAGATCATTATGTAAAGACAGAAAAGAAGCGCTCCAGAACATATCCTTGTCTGACGCCCCATGTAATCTTCATTGGAGGTATGCACCCACCTTTTGGGCCACACTTAATGCACCCTGTAACATCTGCATGCAATTGAGTCAGCAGGTATACCATTGGTGGATCCACAGCCATTTCTAGCATTCCCCTACACAGTTTGGCTTAACTGACACAGTCAACAACGGAACTGAGGTACATGAATGCTAGATTTATACAGCCCCCCCTTTACCATTGTGTATTTGCTAATTAGGTTCAGGCATTGATCTACAGACCCAAGACCTTGCCTAAATCCATACTGCACCTCAGAAAGTATACATTTCTCAGTGGCTCAATCCTCCAATCGATCTAATAGGATTCTGCCTGACACTTTAGCAGTGAAATCAATGAGGGAGATAGGGCAGTAAAAGCCAGGATTGGCTCGATCCCCTTTCTTGAAGATGGGGACAATAACTGAGTTGGATCATGATGTTGGAGATTCAACATGAATTGTACTTCTCGGTATTTTGAGTATTAATGGAGCCCAAAGGTCTATATTGTTTTTAAACAAGTCAATAGGGACCCCATTTGGACCCAGATAATTATTTCTTGGACTCCTTTCGATTGCAAAGATTACCTCTTTTAGAGTAATTTATGGGAAATCTCTCATTTCCTATATAAGGTCATTTGGCGCATTAATTACCAGCGTATCTGGCAGCATACAGCTGTCATGCACCTTACTATGTCATCCATATTTGAGGATGAATGGTTATATCCATGCTTGAGTTGTGCTTCTCTTTAAAAAAAAAGTTGCATGGACAATTTTCCAGAAGCCAGTTACATTATTCTTGTCACTAGTAGCCTCACGTAATTAGGCTCAAGCTTCCTGTCTAATAAACTTCTTTCTCTCTTTTGTCACCTCCATATAACGTAATCTACATGCCCTCACCTCTGCCATCCTTTTGGGTGACTTTTTCAGAACTAGACACTTATGATCAGTTTAGTCTGGAATCATTACCCAACTCCGGATGTAAACCAGAATGCAGATGTTAACAGCTCCTCATGTCTTCTGAAGTCGATGTCGGCCAGAAGGTAACAAATCTAAGCACATGATAGGGGCCCACCTTGAACAAGTGCAGATGGGCGCACCGCAGCCTTCTACCTATGCGTGGATGTACTGAGGTCTGCATTACATAAGAAAGGATACAAACTTCACAGCCAGTGTGGTGACTAAGCTGAAAAAGAAGTGCGGCCTAAGTTAAAAATACGAGAGCCACCGAACTGGACCAATTTGGAAAGAAAGGTCCTGTAGCAAGCATTCCTTGTTAATAGCTGGACAATTCCTTTCCTCATACACCAGCTAAACTTAAACCCAATTTACAAGGCCATCACAGTTTTTTCTTAAGCGTCTGTGTCCTCAAACTTGCTATTCCTAACATTTCGCAGGAAGCAGTTAAAACATATTACACCTTATTAGCCCACGTTTATGCTATTGAATTTAAAGTAGCCTAGTTCTTTCTTAATCCATTAGGTTCCCGTAGTCTCACACGTCTTCAGTTTTGCATTTTGATGAACTATCTTGTCTTTTTCCGGTTACTACACTTTGTTACAGTCTTCGCCCCAGTCCCTTATTCTACTACTTTCCGCTTCCTGTATTTCGGTGAAATCTCTTTAGTCTCAGTTTTCTGCATTCCATTCAATATATTTTCCTGTTACTCCTGCTGCTCAGCATGCACAAGTTGCAGTCTCGGTAATTTCCTAACTTGTATCTGTAGTCTATCCACTATCCTGCAATTTCCTGCTACTTCAAACTGTATAATGTCCTAAATCTTGCAGGTTTTCAGTTGCTAAACGTACCTGCAGTTACAATCTTTTCTCCAATTTGCGGCACTCTTCTACTTTTCCCTTTTTACGTATTTATCTAATGCATTTTACTAACGTTTAACAGCTCTCTAGGAAAAGCTTCATAGTCAATAAAGCCAGTACCGATGTCTAATAAACTTGCCGAACCCTTCGAGATGCCATGCACAGATGAGCAGGATTAAAAACGATCATTTTCACAGTTAGCCTCTCCTAAAATTAATGAGGAGGAAACATATTGTGGGACACCAGGGGTACATAAGTTACGGCTGTTAAAAAGAATAAAGCTCTCGCTCTTTCTTTTGTGAATAAATTAGGGACTCAGAAAGTAATTGTCTAAAACCAGCCTGAGGTGTAAGATATAAAAAAACTAATTTAGGTATCATACCTAAATATGCCATATTTTAGCAGAATTATTCCACGAACAGAGCACAGCAGTGGTACAATGTGATGAGTCCTGCCTTCAGTTTCGCCATTGAAACTTTGTGTAAATAACAGTTGGCTAAAGTTATGCGCATATTTTTTAGAGAAGGCCAGTATCTAGTGTTTAAAACTCTCTGAATGTTTATTCATAATCTGGCCCAGCAAGTATTACTGCAAGAGATTGTATTCTGCTATCCATCTATTTTTTAAATCAGTTCTGAGCAAATTAGAGTAAACCCGCCCTAAAATTGCAGGCCTGAAACCTCTCAATGTGCAATCAGTTATAGCGTGCATCCTTAAGGGTGACAGTCAATTGCTGCCTTCCAAAGATGTACATCAGTGGAACTCCCTCGAGTGTCTACCTCGTCGACATTGTCAGAATTCTTGCCAGAAAGGAAGCAAGATTGTAAGCCAAAGAAACTGTTAAACAATGTGTCCACTCAGAAATCCCTACCTTTCTCCTCACATCAATCAATCAATCAATCAACATATTTATGAAGCGCACTGTACACCTGAGTATCTCACGGCGCTGGGGGGAGGTGGGGGGGGGGGTTGCTGCTAATGCTCGAACAGCCAGGTCTTGAGGAGTCTCTTGAAGGTTAGCAGGTCCTAGGTCTGCCGTAGGTCGATGGGGAGGGTGTTCCAGGTCTCGGCAGTGAGATGGGAGAATGACCTGCCGCTGGCGGTCGTTCTTCGGATGCGGGGGACGGAGGCGAGGGCGAGGTCAGCGGAGAGGCGCTGGCAGTTCGGGGTGTAGAAGGTGAGTCGTGTGTTAAGGTATGCAGGTACGGTGTTGTGGAGTGCCTTGTGAGCGTGGGTGAGGAGCTTGAAGGCGATCCTCTTGTTGACAAGGAGCCAGTGCATGTCTCTCAGGTGTTCTGTGATGTGGCTGTGGTAAGGGATGTCGAGGATGAGGAGTGCAGAGGCGTTCTGTATGCATTGGAGTCGCTTCTGGAGTTTGGCTGTTGTTCCCGCGTGGAGGGCGTTGCCGTAGCCCAGTCTGCTGCTGACGAGGGCCTGGGTGACCGTCCTTCTGGTTTCAGTAGGGATCCATCTGTAGATCTTGCGGAGCATGCGGAGGGTGAGACGGTGTTGACTTGTTGGGTCATTGATAGCGATGAGTCTAGGATGAATCCCAGGTTGCGTGCGTGGTCGGTGGGTGTTGGGGGCTCCCAGTGTGGCTGGCCGCCAGGAGTCATCCCAGGCGGAGGGCGTGGGTCCGAGGATGAGGACCTCCGTCTTGTCTGAGTTCAGCTTCAGGCGGCTGTTCTTCATCATGAACTACAGGATCGGAACCACTCCGTCATGAGCACAGCGCGCCCGTGGCTCGTGACGGAGTGGTTTCGTCACTAGCTCGGAACGGGTTAAAGAGAGCACAGCTCCTCCAAACTCGGAACTGAAGGCGCAGCCAAAAGGAGTATCACTTTCATTTTGAAAACAGTAGTCCAAGGATATCAGCATATTTTAGAGGTCTGCTAGGCTCAGAGGGCAGGGGGAAATTGACAGCTGGTGTTAATTTCGAAAAGTACTCCTGCATTTTTTTGAATCCATAAAAAGTCCGAAATTTGCTCTGAATGTAGGAATAATCATAAAGAAAAATGAGGCCATTTCAAGAGTATTCTTTGTTATTCGGACCGCAGGTGATTTGCATTACTCCGACTACTAAGAGAAAGTTTCTTATCTTTGCATCAGCAGCATCCAACATCCTCGCTCATCCTCTCTTATTTTTTTTATTTGAGGAACTGTTCTAGAGGTCATGATATAATAAATCCAGGTGATGACCTGAATATCAAATATTAAGAAGTAATCTATCTTGAAAACACACACGTTTAAATGGGTGGCATAACCTCTAATACTTTTTTCTAAAATGCTACATTTATTTAGACTTATTCTTTGACCGGTTTAGGTTGTACTTAAGCATAACATATCTGATCCTTGTAGCCACAGGAAAACATTCAAATTAATGTATTTGACCTCTTTATGAGGGCTAATGGTTTTTAAAGAACTGCGATATTGGTTTCCTCTACTCAAAATAACCTTCTTATTCAAGCCTAGATTTGTTATCAAACCTACCTCTTTCTGACGTGATCAGTAACCTGTAACAAGCCTGTTCTGTTAACATTCACTTCTCAGGTAGTAGCTAAATAATGGTAGGCCGACAAACCTCTCAGATTCAGGGACGTATTTCTGGATTGCCACCTGTGTCAGGGATCCATCCACAATAGTAAAGTTGATGTTTGTATATAGTATTACTATTCATGGGCTGTATAATTAGGTTGAGCAAAGGACTGGTTCAGACCCTCTCCAACGCAAAAACTGTGACTGCGAGAACATGTCCATAGCTCCTTTATGCAGAAAGAAAAGTTCTTATTTCAAGAAAAACACTTGTTTGGAGTGTCTGGAAGGCAAGTGTATTTCTTTTATGAAAGATCCTTGTAATGTTGCCAAGTCAAAGACGATGGAAATGGGACTATGAATTATGAAGACAAAGTTAGTGAGCAATGCAGAGGGTTAGTGCCTTTCCTAATTTGTGGTTTATATTTGATGACAAATTTAAGTGGGGTTCTTGCCTTGCTAATAGATGTTGTAGAATGGCTAAAGCCAATGCAGGTATAATACGTTTTAATAGGGTACTCTGAGCACTCAAAAGTTCAAAGTTGAGGTCGGAGTTTCAACATGTGTCTTTTATTCGACTCTTTATGGTGACCCCTTTATTGCTGCACGGAGGCAGAAGGGTACAGTAGCTGAACCACGCCTGTTCTCCACACATGACAAAGGGGCACACTTAGACGTATAATGCTAGAACTAGCCGACTTTCTCAACTTTTGTATACATCACCAAAAGATGAGCCCTGATGAAGTCTGCTGCAAGACTGTCAGCAAAACACGAAGTACGCGTTGGCAAGGGCAGAATGGACTAAAAGATGCCGATTAAAGAGCACATGTTGAAACCCCAACCTCAACTTTGAAGGTATGAGTGCCCAGACAACCCTACTTGAACCTTTGAAATCTTCCCGTCGAGGAAGACTCGGTGGCGTTCCTCCTCCTAGAACACCTGACATTGACGGACATTGTCATACTACTTAACAAATTGCAAATAGGTGTAATTATTTTGGGTGTGTGCCTCAATGTTCCCAGCCACCATCATCATTTGTCTTGGATATTACGTTTTGCAAGGACTCAGCGAGTAAAGGAGAGAGGGTTTACAGGCCGTCTGTGACAAAAGTCTGTCTATTTCTAAGTATATCAAATGCATTATAAGGGATTGCGTTGGGGGTTTACAAGGCCCAGTTATTTCAAGTGTAGGAAAATTGATTCATCACATGGATAATTTGCCTGCTTCAGTCTGTCGCACTTGTGCAATCCATGCAGGTATACTTTGTATAGAAGACCATATTAAATGCTTCCTTAATATTTGCTGACTTTCAGTTTGAATTAACGACAATTCTAATTTTACAAGATTAATTGGAAGGGACCTTATGAAACTGGATGGCTGGATAACTTTAGCACCATCTCATTGCCTGCCTTGTATGGTTCAACTCTCGGGAAGTTGGGTTTTGGAGAACTATATGTCCAGCCAGAGAGGACTGTGGCAGGGCATAAACATAATGTTGCTGATATATTGTACTCTCCTATTTCTCAGAATGGAGATGCAACAGAGTCCTTTGTAAATGTCTGCGCAATACTTACGACCTGCTCTGGCCCTCAAACCTATTTACACTGGTTATTTCTCATCAAAAACGATATTTAATGGTACAGTCTAGAATTGGCCTCATCTTTGAAAAGTTATCTTTCCTTTTAAAAAGGTTTGCTGATATGATGTCTAACTTGTGCCCTTATGCAGCAATACTTTTATCCCAAGGTGTACATTCCTGAAACTGATCTTGCATTCTTCGGGGCTTTGTAATTGTAAACCAGCTTGTTTTGCAGTGTCAATCTTAGAGTTCTTTTTCTGTAATTTCAAGGTATTTTTATTATTATTTTTACAAAACAGGTACATTTGCATTCCCATTAAGGGTTCTGGATGAACGTACTTGGCGTTACAAGAATTACATGAAAACGTAGCTGGTGTTACAAACATTATATGATACTGTTTTGAACTCGTTCAGCTGGAGCCCCCTGTATTGTCTAGCAGGGGAAAATTAGAGATAGGATAGGAAGAAGATAGGAGAAGAGAGAGGTAAGGCACAAGAAGGGATACTTCGCTCTGAGCATAGTCTGGGTTTGTGTCAGTGTGTGGATGCGATGCCATCCCCGGGGGACCCGGGTGAGTTCAGGGTGGATCGTATGATTCGAGGAAAATGTCTAGTGACTTCCACATCCCACTAGTGGGTGGTCTCCAGGGTGAGTTTTGCAGGGCAGTGCTATCTGCGCCTCTGAGGTATATCACCCAGTTAAACCAGCATTTGCATGATGTCTTAGCAGTATCCTTCCAGTTGGCCAGGACCAGTTTGACGGCTGCGGTCAGTAGGAGGTCTCTGTCTTGTTGTGTAGGGAGATGTGCGGTTATGAAAGTGGTGATGAGGGAGGAAAATTCTGGGCTTAGTGTGCAACCCAGCGCGCCTGATCTTTTTTGGGGTCTCTACATTTTTTATCTTTGCTGTCAGACTAATATTCTTAAATTGTGAAATAAGCATTTAAAATACACAGCACTGTAGCCACTCCATAATAAGATTTGCAACTATAGGAGCATTGGAGATTCATACGTATACATATATCTACTATTATTTTATGAGTTTTAACTGCTTTAATAGATTATGATGTAGTTGTGATTATTTGTGGTTTACACTCATAAGTAAGGAGATCCGTACCATGCTGCAATCTTAATTGAGGAACATTATGCTCGCATTGCGTGTCTTTGTCTGGTAAAAGGCAGAGTGGGGAAATAATGGGAATGCACCCCCCTCCCCCCTCTTTTACTTGCGAGGACATGCAACTATGTTTTCCGTCCGACTTTTCAAGGCGTGGTTACCGAAAATTGAAAGCTGTTCAAGGTTTCAGCTTTGACTTTGCTCACAGGAGCTTCTGGTTTCAAGGAAGCAAAGAGCAATTCTTATGAAACGCGTCCTGGCTTCTTGGTGGCTGCTGTGCAAAGACCCTGCTTTGCAGAAGTGAAGGTAGAGATGGATGGATGCTGTCCATTGCAAGTATCTGTCTCTTTTTGCACGGCTGTGCACAATGGGGCACTAATGCAAAAGATGCCTGATTAATATTCATGGGCAGCTAATTTACAGCTCATTGCAAAAACTAATTTGCCCTACACTTGGTTAAGTACTTGTCTTCTAGCTTGGGAGAACTAGTCCATTCACGGTACAGGCTTGTGCAAACAGTGCTGAGCTGTATCAGAGCAGCTAAGCATTCATAGGATAGATGTTTAGATCCTCAAACCCATCATTATCTCTTTCAATAGAAGAGAGAGCTGGTTCCAAGGTAATTAATTTGATTATATTTTGTTATTGCATTGCAAAGGATTATGTGTTTGAGTAAACAAGACATTTTACTCAAAATATGTATTACTAGCAGCCCGCCCCAGCGTTGCCCGGGGCAGAAGGGGGCTGGGGGCAGCATTTCAGGTTTGCGGGCACCTTACCTCAGCGCTTGCTCCCAGTCGCACAAACCCAGGCCCCTGCTCCAGTCCGCCTCACTTCACCGCCCCCACTACACCAAGCCAGTCTACACGCCCCGCTGCAGTCCGCTATCCCACTCCATTCCGCCTCACTTACCGCTACGTACTCCGCTCCTCCATGCGCTGTTGTCCTCCATTCCGCTCCAGTCCGCCTTTCTTCACCGCTCTTCCCCGCGGTTCACGTACCTCATTCCCTCCAGTCTGGCTAAGTTTTCCACTCCTCCCCGCGCTGTTGTCCGCTCCTCCTCGCGTTCCTGTCCTCCGATGATGTCAGCACGCACGTTGTTAGCACACACGCCCTGCGCTACTTCTTAGGGACTACTTTTTTTATTGTTTATTTTTTAAATAACGTTTATTTTTATTTTTTTATAGCCTATGTCCATCTACTGGACCCTCCCTTTTCAACGCTGTATTGGGTGTTGCGATTGGTGGTGTACTTTTCGAGTTTACATGGCTCAAAGCACACAGTTCTCTCTTTATAATAGTAGTATAGATTAATGCATACTGGTTTACTGGATGCAAAATTGTATCATAGAAATATATTTACTTCTTCACTCTCTAATGCAGAATATACAAATAATTTAAAAAACAAATGTCATGTTGTGGTGTGTAAGGCAGTCAACTTGGATTTCTGTTCTTTATCCAGTAAGATGTATTAGGAAAATACTTTTGATACCACTTTCGTTTTAAAGGTGGTGTAAAGATGTTGCTGCCTTGGGCACAGTAACACTTTGCTTCCACCCTCCTCTCTCTGAAGTCAGATTTTCTGGCTCCATAGGAAATCTTTTGACCATCCGAGATCCGAGGCAAGATGGCGGTCGTGTAGAACGGCCGGGAGCGTGAAGCAGTGGATGATGTGCGCTGTGCCCTGAACTCGGAGAACACGATGCCATGTAACTGCAGGGGGAGTATACTGAGGAATAAGTGAGCAGTCTACGGCAGTTTTTCGAAGTTTTCAGCGTTGGAAATAAGCGGCGAGATACACATGCTACTGACCCGTACCTGCCGCGGAACCATTGGGAGGTTGCTGCGGGAGCTGACGCTGGCCGTGAGAGTGCTGCCAGCCGGAGGCAGGGCTCAGGTGAAGGGGAGGAGCCGGGAGCCTCCGCGGACTTCGCGGAGCTAGTTGAGTAAACAGCGGGCTGCTGCTGCTGAGATGGCGACGGCGACGGAGCCGTCAACAAGTCAAGGCGTCCAAACCACACAGAGCTGCAAGAAAAACTATAAAAAAGGTCAAAGTGGGGTTATGGCCCCAAAGGCGATCGCGAGTTCCAAAGCTGCCTCAAAAAGGAAAGCTGCTGCCGAGGCGGCTGCTGAAGCCGAGGAGGAAGACCGCCGGCAGAGGAAGCAGACACCGGTAAGGAAGAATCAGCTTGCTGTGAAAACCAAACAGACTGTGGCTCCTATTTCAGATATCTTTGCTAAAATAGGCAAGGAGAAGGGCCTGAAAGTTGATGCTCTGCTGGGAAAAAAGGAGCAGGAGATGGGCGCTATCCCCCTCACCAGGTCCAACGGCTGACCCCTCCTCGAGCTCAGTAAAAGCAGATGCGAAGAATGAGGAACAGCACAACGCTTTGCCTCTGCCTCTGTCGAAAGAATCCCCAGTGATGTCAGGGGGAGTTGGAGAAGGTATAGGGGCCATAAACCCAAGTTCAGAAGAACAGACCAAGACCGTGATAGAGTCAACAATACCACAGGGGGCCCTGTTGGCGGACAATACAATAAATCTAGCGGCTGAAAAATTAAATGATAAGGAGAAACCTCCCAGTGAATGCTTCTTTTCCGTCTCAGAAGGAGGCGAGTGGTCGGAGGATGGAGACAGCTCTGAACAGGGAGGGAGTAATTTAGACACAGATAGTGAACCTGAGCACGATCTTGGGTCACTTATATCTTCTGCCAAACCGCCTGTTGGAGTTAAAGTACAGGACCTTAGCTGGGACCATTCGTCAGCCACCCCGCTAGTTGGGAGTCCGCATGGGGAAGCTGCACAGATGTCTCTCCTCGAGGTGATACACAAGGAGATCCTAGCTCACAGGGAAGAAACTCGTCAAGACAGCCGCAAGGCACAGGCGGCTGTTAGAAAGATGCAAGGAGCCATAAGGAAACTGTCTAAAGTCTGCACTAATTTGGGCGATAGAGTTTCTAACTTAGAGGAAAGGGTTGTCTCAACCGAGGTGGAGTCAGTAGCTGCTTCAAATTAAGTAGATGCCCAAAGTGCTCAAATAACAGACATCCAATGATCCTTGCAGCTGAGAATCAATCGAGGGAAATTTTCTCGATTGTTCACAATCTGGCATTCTCCGATAGGACATCTCTGAAGCCCACCCCTTCTCAGGATCTTTGTCACTCCTTAAATAATTTCTTCATTGAGAAGATCGCCATTATTAAAGCTAACATTCCCTCACCTTCCCTTACTTTTGTTGACCCTCAGTGCCCTCCTCCTAAGGGACAATTCAATGCCCTTCCTCCCTTGACCAAGGAATCCCTGACCTCGATAATTCCCCTTGTTAAATCTGGCTCCCCATTAGACACTTGCCCCGCGCATATCCTCCGCCATATTTATACCACTTGCCCAGACCCCGCTCTCCACTTCCTCAACAGTTCTCTTTCTCAGGGGGTTGTAACCAATTCACTGAAAACAGCAGTTATTGTCCCCATTCTAAAGAAGCCCGGCGCAGACCCTTTGGTCCCCGCCAACTATCGCCCCATCTCCCTCCTGCCATTTTTGGCCAAAGTGCTCGAACGTCATGTCACCAGTTCTTTGAGCACTTTTGTGGAGGAGTATGGGGTCTTAGCCCCTCGCCAGGCTGGTTTCCGCCCCGCACATTCTACAGAGTCCGTAGTACTCTCGGTCCTTGACAACCTCAGGGAGGGCATGGATACCAACCAGACCCAGGCTTTTGTCCTCCTCGATCTTTCAGCCGCCTTTGACACGGTTGACCATACCATCCTGCTTTCCCGTGTCAAGGCGGCGGGGATCGGGGGTACCGCCCTGGTGTGGTTATCCTCCTTCCTGAGGGACCGCACCCAGGCTGTTCGCCTGGGTGATTTTTCTGCGGACTTCCAGAAAGTCCAGTGCGGGGTCCCCCAAGGTTCCTCCCTTTCACCCCTTTTGTTTAACCTTTATATTGCCCCTCTTATTTTTTCATTACAGCAAATGGAGGTCGGCGTATACAATTATGCAGATGACCTCCAACTTGTTTTCAATCTGTCTTCTTCCCCTGCTTCCATCTTAAATTTCCAGTCTATTATGATTTTTATCCGGGACTGGATGAACCACAACCATCTGAAACTCAACCCGGACAAGACCGAGCTGGTGTTGACGGGTGGTTCATCCAGTCCCTGGTCCTCACTTTTTTGGCCCCCTTCCCTTGGTCCTCCCCCGGTCCCTTCTACCTCAGTTAAAACATTAGGTATTAAACTTAATTCTCAGCTCACTCTTCACTCCCAGGTTAGCTCTGTGGTGTCCTCCTCTTTTCTGTCACTACGCACTATACGCAAGGTATCCCGCTTCTTTTCCTTTGATGCCTTGAAATTGATCACCTTGGCGATGGTTATCTCCCGCCTGGATAATGGTAACGCTCTATATGCAGGTATACCTGCATATAGCTTAAGGCGTTTGCAGTTGATCCAGAACCAGGCGGCACGGCTGGTGTTCAATCTCCCAAAAACCCATCACGTAACACCCCTTCTTAAATCCCTTCACTGGCTCCCTGTTCGTGAACGCGTCCAGTTTAAGCTTGCTTCCATCATCTGTCAAGCACGACTGGGCATGGCTCCGGCTTTCATTACATCAGAGATCGTTCCCTATGTTCCCACTAGGGAACTACGTTCATCTACGCAATCCCTCCTGACAGTCTCTCGTTTCCGGAGGAAGAAATGGGGAGGATCGAAGTTCGCGACCCTTGCACCAGTTCTATGGAATTCCCTGCCTTTAGAGCTTAGATCCATATCTCTTTACCCTCAATTCCGAAAAAAGCTCAAAACCTATTTATTTGCTAAATCTTTTAACTAGATCACTTGTTGTTTTTGTTTTCCTATTTATCTAACTTCTGTTATTCCCACCCAAGAGGTCTGTCTGTTGCAGCGCCATGAAACCGCTGGTGAAAGTGCGCTATATAAATATTTTTAAACTCAAACTCAATGGAAGTTGGAGGACTTGGAAAACCGACAGAGACGGAATAATCTTCGAATTTTGGGGGTACAGGAGGGGGTCGAAGGGACAGATGTGAGGGCATTTGCTATCAAGCTCCTTAAGCAAGCATTTGTAGATTTGCCAGGCTGGAATTGGGCAGTTGAAATCCAGCGGGCTCACCGCACTCCGTTCAAACTAGGCAGGAATTCAAAGGAAGGAGACAAGCCGAGAGCTATTCTGATATTCTTAGGTAATTTTGTGCTAAGACAGGCGATATCGGAAAAAGCAAGACCTGATTCAAGGAAGGTAGTAGAAGGAATTTCGTTTTTCGTTAGACCTGACTTCTGTCATATAACAGTTGAGAGACGATGGAGGTTAAGACAATTTATAAAACCCTTCCAAGACAAAAAGATGCAGGCGTACCTGATTAATCCTGCACAACTCAAAATAATTAATGCTGGTAGAACCCTGTATTTCACCTCTGAAATCAAGGCCAAGGAATATTTGGATTCTAAGGGGGTTTGATTCTGGATAATAATCTACTTTTGATGTTGCTCAAAGAGGTGTTTAATGGAATATTGGCTAGCTTGATAAGCTTACTAGTGGGTCAAATTTAATCCACTTTAAATTATCATTCATGGCTGCAGTTGGGTGGTGTGTTGTGTTTTGTGGCATCTAGGGATTTCAATTTTTGGTTTATCGATTTGCAGGGTCTGGATCTTATGTACGGTTTTGTTTAGTTTCATCTCCACTGCTTCAGATGCGTTTTCCATTGCGTGCACAGACAAGGTCTGAGCGCCTCATTTGAGTGGGTGTGTGGGTGGGAAGGGGGGAGGGCAAGAAAGGGAGGTAGGGGGGGTGGACGGGAGGAAGGGGGAGGGGTGGGAAGGGGGAAAAAAAAGCAAAAAATGAGATGTTTTGGAGTAAAGAGGTTTCTGGTAGCAATCAGAGGATAACATTGATAACAATGGCCAAGTTATGGATATCGGATATCTCCTATCAGGAAAGATTATCTCAAGAGGATGTCGCACATTAAAATTTGTTCCATCAACGTTGGTGCGTTAAATGATTGGAGAAAGCGCCAAAGATTATGTAATTTTGTTAAATTTAATAATCTGGATGTTCTGTGTGTGCAGGAGACCCACCTTCCATGGGCCAGGAGAAATTTACTAAATATAAGGGGTTATGAGCTATTAGCCTGCTCTTCACAGACTTCGATGGTCAGGGGGGTGGCTATCCTTGCCAAACCAATTTTAGATGGGGTTAAGAGGTCTAAGGTAGATAGCTCAGGGAGATGGGTAATAGTGGAATTGACTCTCGGATATACGATATGTACGGTTTATGGGTCAAATCAGGACGATCCGGAAGTGTTTGACACACTAGAGGGAGAACTTGCAGACTGGCCAACCCCTATTATAATCTGTGGGGACCTCAATATTTCGGTGGACTGGAATAGACCAGGCAATTATTCAGGGGGTAAACCAAGAGTGTTTCGGGCCCTGATCTCCTTAATGAGATCGGACGGTCTGAAAGACGTCTGGAGTGCAAAATAACCTATCGATCCAGGTTTTACATATTACTCTTTCCTGCATCAAAAATACTCCAAGCTGGACTATTTTCTGCTATCCTCAGAGAAGATTGGTAAAGTTAAGATTAAAAAGTTGCCCAAATCTCTATCTGACCATAGCCCTTTGATTCTAATATGTGATGTAGATAATATCGAAAGGCGACAAACAAGTTGGTCATTTGAGAGAAAGCTCCTCGCGGATGATAGATTTGTGAGACATATAAGACAATGGACTAGGGAATTCTATGAGATTAATCGGTATAGTGCTTCCCGCAATGTAGCTTGGGAAACTTTTAAGGCTTTTTTGAGGGGTGAGACAATAAGTTGCTCAGCCAGACTGAGGAAGGAGGATAGGATGAAGGTTGAGACTCTGATTGGGGAACTAGGAATAGTAGAAGCACAACATATTAAAGAGATAGGGCAGGGGGCTGATGGTCAGGCAAGTTTAAACAGAATGGCCACCATCAAAGCGGACCTCCAGGGAGTAGTGACGCAGAAAGAGTCTAGGGAGTATCAGTCTTCTAGGGCAAAGAGATACGAGACGGGGGAACAGGCAGGAAGAGCATTAGCACTCCGGATCAGGCAGGAGAGATCTAAAAACTTGATCACCAGTATACAGGAAAATGGGACTGAACATACTGAGCCTAAAGAAATACTGAGAGTTTTCCAGACGTTTTACCAAAAACTGTATGATGAAGAAGGTGGGAGGGTGGCACAAAGTCCTCCCCTCAAAGATGACGGCCCAGAACTAGACGAAAGAAGTAGGGAGATGTTGGAACGCGACCTGACTCTGACTGAGATAAAGATGGCGCTTCAGGAACTAGCAGCTGGTAAAGCTGCGGGACCTGATGGGATCCCCCTCGAAGTATATAAATGCTTAGAGGAGGAAATTGCACCAATCTTGCTGGATCTATTTACCGGTATAGTGTGTTCGGGCTCAATTCCTGATTCCTGGAAGGAGACAAATATTGTCATATTCCATAAGAAAGGCAAACCCAAAAATAATCTAGGCTCGTATCGTCCGATCTCCCTTATTAACGCGGACACAAAATTATATTCCAAGGTCTGGGCGAAAAGATTGGGGGGGATCATTGGCCGATTAGTCTCCCCGTGGCAGCATGGGTTTGTGCCAGGGCGAAGCACTACGGACTATATAAGGCGTGCTATAGCATTATTCGATGCCCATGCTGTCGCGGGCGAAGATATGGCCTTGATCCTCCTCGATGCGGAGAAAGCATTCGAACGTGTGATCTGGGATTGTCTGTGGGGAATCTTGGCCGGAAGAGGTTTTGGGAATAAGAGCATGAGGGCAATCAAGGCGATATATAGTGATCCGGTTGCTAGGGTAATGGTTATGGGCCAAAGCTCGGAATAAATAATAATTAGAAGGGGGACTCGTCAAGGATGCCCCTGCTCCCCGATTCTATTCTCGCTGTATATCGATCCCCTTATACAAAAAATTCTGGTGTCTGAACAGATCACCCCAATGATACTCAATGGCCATACTACCAAACTTCTGGCATACACTGATGACCTGGCAATTATAACAACGGCCCCCCAACAAGCTATGGCCGAGATATGTCAGTTGGCTAAGGAGTTTGGTGTACGATCAGGGTATCGCCTGAACGAGGAAAAAACACACATCATATGCACAAGTAACATCACCAAGCTGGATCAAAGATATGTGGAATCAGCTGTGTATTTGGGGGTAAGGGTGAATGCTAATGTAAATAAGATTATTGTGGATAACTATATACCAATGATAGATTCAATTGAAAAGGAGCTTAAGAGGATAGATATATTGCATTTATCACTGATTGGTAGGGTAAATGTATTGAAAATGACTATGTTTCCTAAACTCCTCTATCTGTTCCGGGCCATTCCATTGCTATTGGAAGAGGGGATGATTAGGATAATTGAAGCAATGTTTATCCGTTTTATCTGGCAGTATGGGAAAGTTAGGAGATCTATTGCTCACATGTCTCTACCATTTGAGAGGGGTGGCCTGGCGATGCCTAATATCAGGATGTATCATTGGACATGTCTTTTGGTTCAAATGAATGTATTGTTTCAATATGATCTGGAAACATTAGAATCCCTGCCAGGCATTCAAGCGCTCCCCTCTGTCTTTGAGCTCTTAGTGGGAAGGAAGGCAGTAGGGCTACTGATGCGCGAAGTTGACCGGAAGTATTACAAGAGAGCCAGATATAAGATTCTGATGGGGGCATGGGGAACATGGAAGTCGGTAATGAAATTTTTGAATATCCCAAAAATTCATGTCAATATTGATCTTTGGAAATCGAGCATCTTTGCCCATCTAGGTCAAAATAGAAATAGTCTTCTTTGGAGGGAGCTGGGAGTTAGGTGTCTAGGTGATGTTATGCTAGGCAATGAGATTCTTGGTTTTAATGTACTTCAGCAAAAATTTGTGCTCCCAGCCAGTCAGTGGCTCCTATATGGGCAGATTGCTCAAACACTTCGCTCATTCAGGCCTAGGTTATCTTTTCTGTTGAGCAATCCAATTGTAGAATACTTGAAAAAGGGAGGTAGTAAAATTAGAATAGGGTATAATAATCTTCAACAAGAGCTGGAGGCCGATATGGAAAAAACAGAAACTACTCTAGCTCAAAAAATTGGTGACCCAGATGTGGATTTAGATTTAGCCCTAGTTCTGAACAAGAAGATTTTTAGGTCCTCAAATTTGAGGGCCCAGCACTATAAGACCCTTTTTAACTTGTATTTTACCCCATCAAAATTGTTCGCCTGGGGCGTAAGAGATAATGACAGGTGCCCTAGGTGTAATATGGGTCCAGCAGATCTGCTCCATATGTTTTATAACTGTCCGAATTTAACACCCGTTATTAGTGAGATACAGTTATTTTTGGAGGGGCTGCTAGAACAAAACATCGTTCTATCCCCTACCGTGGTTTTAGTAGGCACGGACGGCAAACTGAAGGCAGAAGGTGGGGTCGAAGCCCTAGTTTTCATATCAGTGGCTATATTGCGTTTATTAATTTCTGCTGGATGGAAAGATACTACAGCACCCACATTTCAGCAGTGGTTAACTAGGCTTCTAGGAATGCATAATATCGAGGAGTGCCTGTATGATTTTAAGGGAAAGAAAACACGGGAACTGGGTAGAAACATATGGGCCCCAGTCAGAAAATGGAGGTTATCTAGATAATGAAAATACAAATTGAATTGTTTATGAGATTGGACGGTTCTTATGCCTACGCATGTCTACATCAGTGTTTTTTTTTTTAACCCTGCCTTTTTTACTTTTTGTATTTACTATTTATTGTTGTCATTGTATTTACTCTGATTGTGTAATGAATTGATATATGTATTGACTTTTACCTCAGCACCCCGAAACATCTCAATAAAATAAATAAATTAAAAAAAGGAAATCTTTTGACCACTATTGATACCATCCTTGGCGTTAACCTAGACTTGTCTTCCCTTAAAGCCAGTCTTGCCAAACTGATGACAAGCGTGTCAGAACATACCCAGAAAACCTTTTAAGTTGCATATGCATTTCTGAAGCACAGCTTGGTTATTAAATTAGTATGTTATAACTATACGCTGCCCAGACTGAATACGAGTTACATGTTAGATGTCCCTTAAGTGATGCATGATAATTGTTCTGACGATTGCGGGCCATAGAGCCCATGTCCTCACTTTCGGCTTCAGCAAGTACATCCCTGTCTGGAAACTTATCTTTTGTTTAACTTTTGAAAGATTTTGTTTTCCATTTTATTCACACTTTTTTACATTTATTTTATTTATTTTTATTTTATTTTTAGAGTTTTCTATAGTGCGGACAAGACCCAGAGTAGGGTATCAGAGCGCTTCACAATACAAAGCAGAGTAAGTACAAAATATTTTGCAAAAACAGAGCAGAGAAAGTATAAAAACATATTTAACAAGGTTCGGCAGAAAGCAGTAACGATAATTGAGATGATTTTTTGGGGCAGTAGGTACAAGTTCGAGTATGAGTAAGTCATAGAGGCGAGGGTATCATTAAGGAAAGTGTAGTAACAAGTTTGCAGTAGGAGATTGGTTCAATGCCTTGCATTATTACATAAATTACTGCTCTATATAATCAAACATCACAATAATGTGCATCGCATTTTGCACCATGTCCAAGTTCATCTTTATAGATATGAGTTAGAGACTATGGCTTCCCTGCTGTACATTATTAGGACATTTCAAGTAATCGAAGATTTCCCTATCCATTTAAAGGAACAAGGCTGCTGGTCACGATCCTTCATAAAGTCAGTGGACATTGAGATGGCTTGCAATATTCTAAATACTTACCCAGCAGGGTAAGTTATTTTATCAGGAGTGGAGCATGGGGCGGCAGCTCCATTTTTTGATCTTTAACAGTTAAATGGACTGGCACATGAGAGTATCTTGTAAGTTCATTTCCTCTATCCACAATCCACGGACAAGACACTTCTGTGTGCCTTGACCTCCATGTGAATTATCTGGCTAAAGCGGTCTCAGCTTTGGTTCCTGTGCTATGTAACAACATTCTCCAGTTCCACTTTAGAATGCTGGTCTGTGTTTTAGTAGTCTGGTGGTTTTCCAAAATCGCTACAGGCACCTCTTAAGGTTTCTAAATCTCGCCTGTTGGATCACTTAAATATGGCACTAAAAGCTTGCTCAGTTGACGGAACTGTGTATTATATAACAAGTCGGATTACCTAACTGGGAAGCTTGCCATTTTGGATGGTTAAATAAAAGGGAGAAGTTGAATTTTAGAAAAGAGCTATTTATGTACTGCTGGTCTTTTCTGTTGTTTGGAAAAGTGTCACTTCTTGGCACTTGCCATTTGCTGGGGACTCTATTTAGTAAAATGCCGCTATCGGTCTTTTTTATATTTTGCATACAGCATTTGTATTTTTTTAAAGAAATTGTCAAATATATATACAGTACTTAAACACTGTTGGGCCAGATACATTGACTGTCATTGTGCCCCATTATGACTGAATGCAAAAAGAACAATTGATGGACAGAATCCTGAACAATGTCAAACATTTGCCCCAGTACAGAGATCTGGCCCTAAATCCATCGTTTTTTTTGCTCCCCATGCCACCCCAGTATAAACCCAGCCATGTGTAAATCAGTTCTAACTCAGTCCTGACCCTGCTCCTCATGGCAAAAGTTCAACCCGAACTGCAAAGCCAGGTCCTCCCTGGATCAGAAACAAGCATCATAGGATTGGTTTCAAGGTATCACCCCTTATCAGCTAGGCTAGCTTGAATCCAGTGGGACAATGAGTCTGGGACCCATGTCTGGGCATGCCCAGCGCACTTAGGGTGAGAAAGCAAAAGACACCCAAATGATGGACGAAATGCGGAACAAATCAAACATTCATCCCCAGTCAAGAGTTCTGGGTTATGTACATCATTCGTTCGGGCTGGACTGTTTCCATGAGGAGCCAGGTCAAGACTGATTTGCATATGGCGGAGTCTAAATTGGGGTGGCATGGTGAGCAAAAGAACAATTAATTGAACCCAGATCACTTGACTGGGGTGAATGTTGGATTGATTTGTTCCGCATTCGGTCCTTCATTTGTGTGTCTATTTTAATTATGAATGAACGCATATCTTTTGGAGAGGCACCAGGCTTCAGGTAAAGTTTTTAGTAGACATACTAAGGACTAGCTCTGCAGGGGAACTTAACCCCTTCAGTGCTGATGACAAAGCCAGCTCGTCATGGGCGTTACCTGCGCTACGCGGATGACGAGCTGGCTTTGTCATAAACAAGCCATTTTTTAAATTTCAGCGCACAGCGGGAAAACGCGGTAGCGCGGTAGGGGTTAACTTACCTCCTACATACTTGTGACTTCATTTCAATAAATCACTGCTGAATTTTCCGCCAACATAAGGTTGCTATGTTGGTTTTAGCAATTGGCTTTTTATTTTGCATTGTGTTGAAAGAAACGCCATTACTCTTTGTTTGGAATGAGTCTGCAAAATATAATGATCAAAAAGCATTGAGCACATAAACATTAGGCAGACAGCGCACATTTATAGCAAAGCCTGACAAACTTTGAGAATAGGGACAAATGCGTATAGGTTTTAAACCTCTAGGAGCCAGGTGAAGGATATGATCATGGAGTGTCCTTCACTTGTATCTAAACTAGGAGATTTGCACCTCATCATTCTAGCCACTGAGCAATTTCAAAGATCCGCACCCCAGGTGCCAGGTTCAACCCTTGTCAGTCATGCTGTAAAGCAAGGGCTTCCATTTAGGCCTAGAAAAAGATGGTTGCTAGAGGTTACATGATTAGTCTTAACATGATTTTGCTTTCACAACTGTCCCTCCCATGTTCCTAACTGATGTGGGTGGGGATTGTGTGGCATTGCTCTTCTCATTTTTCTGTCAGTCAAGGGTGACTGCTTCTCTTAAAATGCACTACATCTGCAGATCATGAACGGCAAATGTGTGCATATGAATGAGCCTGGCTGCAGTTGACTAATTAAGTCTTACACACAAATGGCGTATATACAGTATACATTTCTTAGGGAGTGGAGCCACAACATGTTATCTACAAATCAAACCCTAGCCTTTTGGAATCAATTATTATCGAAACGAGATCCAAAGGTAAATGCTATGCCAAACGTACAGATGTTAGTCTTTGTCCACATGTCTTGGAGAGCCTTTGCTATTCAAAAGTTGGTTTGCTTGGTGGTCATTCCAAAGCTTGGCTCCCACTGATCATAAAGTCTTATAAAATTAAAATAATACACTTTACTTTCAATTTCCCAGATTGTATTTTTTAAATTGTAGCGATGGCCATTTGCCCAAGAGTTCCACTGCACTATGATATCTGTTTTCTCTCCTCCCCTATGAGATACATTTATACAATTTCCCAGGTCCACAAAATGCTTTTCATTCAGTGGATAGGTACAGCCCCAGACAATTGGAGATGTCATCAGGTGGGAAACATGTTTAAAGAAATAGGTTGATTGAGAGTAGTTATAGTTATTAATATTTAGCAGTCAAAAACAGAACGAAACTGGTAGAAAAGTTCACATAAATATTCATAATTTTAACCCTTTCTAGCACACGCCCACCGTGATGGGTGACAGCCGGGGGCCGTCATGATCCCGCCCACTCTTCAAAACGGCCGCACAGGCGCAGAATCACGGCCACGCCCAAGGGGTTAATGAATCTCAGGACTATAGTTATAAGTGTTTGTCAATATATAATTTCTTACTGCCTCAGTATAAATCAATGTTTTTGCAATCCATGCTTTTGTGGGATGTGACATTCCTCAGACTATTCTCCTTCCTCAGTGGTTTGATCTCTCCTCAACCCTCCTGCTTCTCATCCATTTCGTATTTTTAGCTTTTCCTCTGAATGATTGCCTTTGCTCCAGTGTCTAATTTTCCTTCTCTTATCCATTTGTTTCTCGACCAGTTTCCCCTCTTGCATTACTTTTCTTTGTCTCATTTCATTTACACGCCTGTTTTTTTTCTGTCTCCTTCTTCCCTGCCCAGCTTCCTTCACTTGTTTTTTAGGTAGAGGCTAAGCAGCGCTCATGTGGTATGTTCGAGACATGCTGTATTCACCCTATGGGCTTTAGCCATGCCCTCGCTGCCAATTGGTTAAAGTGTGTGTCGTTCCGAACAAGCTTTCTTCCCTATGGTATTTTGTGGTTATATGTCCCATCTTCTCGATTGTTGCTCCTTCCCTGCAGTATTGGCCTGTTACATTTCCTCCTACCCATTTATTTCTGCTTTGTTGGCGCATTCTTTTTTCTTTGTTCCCCAGATCCTGTAGTTCATGATGGGCTTCTTTGTTCACCCAAATCTGTACGTTTCGTGAAGCGAGTTCAACCATTGCCGTAGTAGGGCATTGTTTTCTTTACGTATTTTGTTTCGATTCTCTGGAGTTTTACCATTTACGTGGTACAGCAGTGTTTCCTTTCCCATTTTGTTATTGTTTCATTTTATTTCTCTGCATCACACTTTAAAATGTTATTTGTTACGATCCAGGAGAACCGACGCTGATACTCTAACCCCGGTCCCCAGTCCCAAAGTTGGCAGCTCTGTATGTTGCGCCACATTCAGCCCCTCCCACTCCCCCTTGTGCCTGGTGCTCCTGTCCCAGTCCCTTACCACTTCCGCCAAATTACTTGTTTAATTGTTTCCTTTTTCCTTTCCTATTATTTTATTTGTCAGCAGCTCTGAATGTTGCACCACATTTTTTAATTTGAGTTATTTCGATCGAGGAGAGCTGACACCAAGACTAGATCCCGGGTCCCCAGTCCCAAAGTCAGCAGCTCTTTATGTTGCACCACATTCAGCCCTTCCCACTCCTCTTTCTGGCTGGTTATTCCGTCCCGGTCCCTCACTCCTCCTGCCATGTTCGTTTTATAAAGCAGTACAATAAGCTTTATGAATATTCTTGTTTCTCTTCATGTTTTTATCTGTCTCAGGGAAATGTACTTCTATGAGGCCAAAATAACTATGTCTCATTAAACTCTGTTTATTTTCTCAAAAAGTTGATGTTTTCTACCTAAGAAAGCACACTTTTTGTAAAGTACACAAACGTATAGTCTTTAGGCACTCTAGGCTACTTGTGTAAGGTAGCGATTTAGAGACCTCAACAGCAGGACAAGCTTTGTGCACGAGGCACAAAGTGGGGAAAAACTGCAGCCCAGACAGCTAGTTAAGAAGCAAGGTGGCTCAGCAAGCTAAGCAGCAAGATGACTCAGCAAATTAAAAGATGATCTTCCACATCTGGTGTACTCTGCATAATGGTATACATCAGCATTGCCATAACCTAATGTTTATCAATCCAATCCCTCGTTATATTTCCGAATGGACTATTATATAGGGGAAAGTCAACCCTATGTTATTGACAGTTTTAGTGAAGCTTGTGCATCTTTCTTTTTTTTTTACTATAACATGGTATAACATGCACTTTTTTCTACATCGTCACTCCACTGCACAAAAAATAAAGTAAAAAACATTGTCATTTACAATGCCAATAGCTCAACTTTCACAAATGTGAAACCGATCGCATTGTAAACAGCCGTGGCCCGTGGTAGGGTGACCAACTGGCATTGGTGCAAATTCAGGACGGTCAGTGTAAAAATTCAGGACAAAGGGTCAAAATTCAGGACACAAATTCAGGACAGGAGGTCAAAATTCAGGACAAAACTTCAGGACAATAGGTAAGTTTTACAGACACATCAGAGGTCGCGCAATAGTATATAATTAAGCCCAGCCATTTCCAAACATATTCAACTGTTTGCAAACCTATCCATCGTGTATTCTTCCATCTATCATTTCACTTATCCATCCCTTCATCCATCCCTTCATCCATCCTTTCACTCATCCATCCATTATCCATCCATCCACCCTTTCACCCTATCAATCTGTACACTTATCCATCCACTCTTCATCCCATCCATCCATTCACTCATCCAACCAGCCATTTACCCTTTCACTAATCCAGCCATCCTTTCACTTACTAATCCTTCCACCCATCCACTCTTTTAGTCATCCATCCATCCTCCGTTTCTCTCTCCATCGACCCTTTCACTTAGCCATCCTTCCTTCCATCCATCCATCCATCCACCCGCCCATCCATCCATCTACTCATCCACTCATGAATCCATCCATTGACCCTATCACTCATCCATCTATCATTTCACTCCTTCACACATCTATTCATTCTTTTGTCCGTCTACCCTCCCTTTGACTCACTCATCCATCCTTACATGCACCCTTTCACTTATACGTAAATTCATTCACCCTTGCACTTATAAATCCATCAATCATTTCACTCATCCACCCAACCACCCCTTATCCACCCAACCATCCACCCACCCACCCACCATCCACCCACCCACTCATCCATTTTTTCACCCATCCACCCACCATCCAATCCACTCATCCATCCTTTCACTCACCCTCCATCCACTCATCCACACACCATCCACCCACCCACTCATCCAACCTTTCACCCACCCACCCACCATCCGATCCACTCATCCATCCTTTCACCCACCATCCTCCCACCCACTCATCCATCCTTTCACCCATCCACTCATCAGCCATCCATCCTTTCACCCACCCACTCTCCATCCATCCATCCTTTCACCCACCCACTGTCCATCCATCCATCCTTTCACCCACCCACCCACTCATCATCCATCCATCCTTCCCCTCATCATCCATCCATCCTTCCCCACATCATCCCTCCATCCTTCCCCATATCATCCATCCATCCATCCTTTCACCCACCCTCTCATCATCCATCCATCCACCCTTCCCCTCATCATCCATCCTTTCACCCACCGCCTCATCATCCATCCATCCTTCCCCTCATCAATCCATCCATACTTCCCCTCATCCATCCACTCACCCACCCACCATCCACCCACCCACTCATCCATCCTTTCACCCACCCACCCACCATCCAATCCACTCATCCACCCTTTCACCCACCCACCATCCACCCACCCACTCATCCATCCTTTCACCCACCCACCGTCCAATCCACTCATCCATCCATTCACCCACCCACCATCCACCCACCCACTCATCCATCCTTTCACCCACCCACTCATCATCCATCCATCCTTTCACCCACCCACTCATCATCCATCCATCCATTCTTTCACCCACCCACTCTCCATTCATCCATCCTTTCACCCACCCGCTCATCATCCATCCATCCTTCCCCTCATCATCCATCCATCCTTCCCCTCATCATCCATCCTTCCCCTCATCATCCATCCATCCATCCTTTCACCCACCCCCTCATCATCCATCCATCCACCCTTCCCCTCATCATCCATCCTTTCACCCACCCCCTCATCATCCATACATCCATCCTTCCCCTCATCAATCCATCCATCCTTCCCCTCATCCATCCATCCTTCCTTCCACTCATCCATCCTTCCTTCCCCTCACCCATCCATCCCCTCATCCATCCATCCTTCCCCTCATCCATCCTTCCCCTCATCAATCCATCCTTCCTTCCCCTCATCCATCCATCCTTACCCTCATCCATCCTTCCTTTCATCCATCATCCATCCTTCCCCTCACCCATCCATCCTTCCCATCCATTTATCCTTCCCCTCATCCATCCTTCCCCTCCATCCATCCATCCATCCCCTCATCCATTCATCCTTCCACTCATCCATCCATCCTTCCCCTCATCCATCATCCAGCTACCCTTCTACCCATACATCCAGCTATTTACATTTTCTCTCATCCCTCCTTCCCCTCACTCATCAATACATCCATCCCTCTCATTATCCATTTATTCAATCTTTCATTCATCCATTCACCCTTTCACTAATTCATCCAGCCATCCACCCATCCCTTCACTTACCTACTCGCCCACCTTACCATATCAATTTGAGCTGAGCCCTTTTGAGAAGAGGCCCATCAGGAACTTCACCCTCGCTGCAGGAGCCGTTCCAGGACTGGGACAGAAGCCACCCGGGGCGGAGACAGGATCCACCACAGGCGGGGGCGGCGGGGGGTGGGAGGGAGGCAGAAGCCATCACAGGGGGGGACAGAAGCCATCATGGGGGGGGGGACAGGAGCCATCACAGGCGGGGGGACAGGAGCCATCACAGGAGGGGAACAGGATCCACCAGGGTGGGCATGCAGTATTCTAGTATCATCTTGTATCTAGTATGCTCACTACACATTATATACCACCCACCTGGGGACAAGCTCTCCTTCGTCCAACAACTCATGGATACAATATCAGCCAACTCAGGACGGCAGCACACCCAAATTTTCCTTGGCGACTACAATCTCCACTGGAATGACAGCAGTGACACAGTGGTAAACAGCCTCAAAAGCTTTCTCAACGCACTTGATCTCAACCAAATATGCAATAGCCCGACCCATGAGAGAGGCTCTATCCTTGACCTTATCATCTCCAAAGAGGGCGCTATACAACTGGAGTCAATCCAGCCTTGTGACTGGTCAGATCATCATATTGTCTCCTTCCTCATCAATGAAAAAATTAGATTTAACCCAGTTCAACCCCCTAAGCACAAAGCGTGGAAAAGAGACTTGAAGAAACTCAACCCAAACTCCTTACCGCCTAACAGCTGCAATCTCCTACTTCCCCCTCCCGGCGCTACGGACGTTCAACTTCTGACTGACCACTATCTCAATACTATGTCCACAATAATCAATGAGGCGGCGCCCATGCAACTGAAAAGAGTTTCGTCCAAGAAGATTTCCAACCCATGGTATGACGGGAGCCTCAATGAGGATAGACGGGCCATGCGAATGGCAGAGCGCACCTGGAGATCAGCCCCTTCTGCAGTGAACCTAAAAAGTCTAAAGAAACAGAGAAACGCCTACTTCAGGAAAATAAAACGCTCAAAAAGAGATTTCTTCAGCCTCCAGCTCGCCCAAGCAAAAAACCGCCCAAGAAAATTGTTTGAGTTAATCAGAACACAATCCAAAGAGCAACCCCAGACACTCAGCTCCATGGGCGTTACACCTTCCTGCGAAGACTTCTCTGCCTTCTTTATCCAAAAAACTGAGAGAATAAGAAGCGATCTCCTCAATGACGCTATCCTGTACTCCAACCCCCGACACACAGCAGTGCCTGAACCAAAGAACAATGCTACTTGGTCCTCCTTTGGCACCTACTCCGAAGAAGAAATTGGCAGATTGCTCAGCACCTTGAAACCATCCAATCACCTCTCTGACCCCCTTCCTGCTAACGCTGTAAAAGACTTTTCCCCTTGGCTTCTCCCACTCTGGACTAAGATTATCAATAGCTCTCTTCAACAAGGATCCATCCCCAACGCCCTCAAAGTCGGGCAAGTCACACCGCTACTAAAAAAAACAACAGCAGACCCCACTGATCTAAACAATTACCGCCCTATTACAAATATTCCCACTCTCGCTAAACTGTTGGAAAAATGCGTACAGCTACAACTGGCTAAACACATAGATAAGTTTGATCTCCTCAACGCTCATCAGTCAGACTTCCGAGCAGGGCACAGTACCGAAACTGCCATGACTCACATAGTGGACGACACCCTCCAAATCCTAGACCAAAACGATACCTGCCTCCTCATCCTTCTGGATCTCTCCTCAGCATTCGATACAGTTAAACATGAGAACTTACTTGAACTGTTAAACACAAGAATGGGCATATCTGGGACTGTTCTCAAGTGGTTCACCTCATTTCTACACAACCGGACACAAAGAATCAAAAGCAACAACCTGCTGTCCTCTCCAGTACCTGTTTCGCTAGGCGTCCCTCAAGGATCCTCCCTCTCCCCAACATTGTTCAACCTAGTTATGGAACCTCTCACTACTTTGCTACAGACATCTAATGTTCACTTTCACATGTATGCCGACGACACCCAACTTTATCTCAAAATACAATCCGCCAAGGACATCATGCTTCTGAACACCACGATCAGAAACACCCAATCCTGGCTTGCTGAGAGTCACCTCAAACTCAATGCGCTGAAGACCGAGTTCCTCCTGATCTCACCTCCCACTAAAATCTCCACGGCTCAAACATGGCTTAAGCACTTAACGGCTCTAAATGTACAACCCATTGTCGTAGACTCAGCAAAATCTTTAGGCATAACACTTGACGCCAATCTCAACATGCAGCAGCACATCAGCAAGGCAACCAAAGGAGCGAACTTCCAAATCAATACCCTGAGAAAACTTAAACCCTTCCTTCCTGCCAAAGACTTCCAGACTGCAGTACAATCTATAGTCATCCCGCACATAGAATACGGTAGCACCGCCCTCTGCGGGCTCCCCCTAACTACAACGGCACCCCTAAGAGTGTCCCTTAACGCCGCAGCGAGACTCCTCACCGGCTCAAAAAAACACTTGCATATTTCCCCGGACTTTAAATCACTGAACTGGCTACCTTTTGAAGCCAGAATACATCTGAAAATCGCATGCATGACACACAAGGCTGTACACATGAACTCACCCGCCTACCTCACTCAAAAGCTGACAATTTCGGGTGGCTCTAGAACTACTAGAAGCACAAACAATCTTTTGCTGAAACCTCGAAGATTTCGGAAGGAAAAAACATATAAACGCTCCTTTTCAGGAATGGCACCCAGGATCTGGAACTCACTCCCTCCTGAAACAAGGCTCATCTCCTCCAACACACTTTTTAAGAAAGAAGTTAAAGCGATCCTCATGGCTAAATACACATGATCTACTATTCCGTATTACTCATGAATCTGCTCTGTTAAACCTGCCCGACCCCCCTGGGCTATTGTATTACTTGTATTATCGACTTACTTGATTGTATACGCTCACTCTTTGTATATTGTTATATTGTTGACGCACCTGTGTGACTATGTATATTGCTATATTGTTGACGCACCTGTTTGACTTTGCACACTTTACCCACACCACCTCAACGATCCCTACTTCTCTACTACTGTCGCACCTGTGGGACTATACATCCTGCACCCACCCACCTCAACTATGCCCACCTTTAAGCTCCAAAAATTTTAAACACGCTTAAGCAAGTATATGCTCCTTATTTTTGTACTTTATATTATTGACGCTACTGTTTGTCTTTGCACCGTGTATCGACACTACCTCACCTGTGACCTACCTCATGTTTTTTGACCTACCTATGTAACTAAGCGCCTTGTACCTAACTACCTCAAATATTACTTTGTATTATTCCTTCACCCCCGTGTCCTTGTAAAGCGCTCTGATATCTGCAAAGATCTTGTTCGCGCTATATAAAACTTTCAAAATAAATAAAAAATAAAAATCTTGGGCTCCTCAACCCCTCCTGCACAAGAAAATAAGAAGAAAGTCTATCTGTCCAAAATGCCCTCCCCCACTGTGATGTGCAGTACTTATAGGAGATACTATAAGAGAACTGGTTTAACTGATTGTCCTCCATACTTTGTTAATCAGTGTGTGTGCGATTGTGCTATTTCTTAATTTTATTACATTATAGACTGCATGTTTGAAGAACCGAGGTCGGTGTAATCTGGCCGAGTCTAGGATGTTTGGGGCCCTGGGTAGAAATGGAATGTGTGAGCCCCCCTCTAAATTGCAGAGACATGACGCATTCAGTGCTGTTTGCATCTGAATAGATGCCCCTCCTCCTGAAGCTGCAGCCCCCCTCTGTCACCTTCAAGCACCTCTTAACAGCTCATCATGGGCTGGAGGTGTGAGGGTTGCCATCCCGCTGTGCCTCTCCAATGCTGCCGGGTGTCTGAGCTTTGGGGAACAGCCTCGGAGTCAAAGAGGGAGGTGGGTGGAAGCTGTGTCCGGTTAAAATTACGGACAAATGGCGTCCGTTAAAGAATCCTTCACGGACAACGGACAGACGGCCAAAATCACGGACTGTCCGTGAAATTTACGGACGGTTGGTCACCCTAGCCCGTGGAGGGAGTTGCGGTGGGGCAGACAGGAGGGGCAGGGGAGGGGCAGGGTGGCTGGTGATAAACACCGGAATATGGATGATTATCATCCATATTTGCGATGCATGGCGCTACGAAATTCATTTTTATTAATTTAATTGTTTATCACCAGCCACCCTGCCCCTCCCCCACCCCCGCCCCGCCTGTCTGCCCCACCGCAACTCCCTCCACGGGCCGCGGCTGAAAATGGTTACTCCCTCTGTCTTCTCACACTATCTCTTCCTTAATTGTAAACCTCCCTTTCAGTGTACCATCCGACGTATTTCACTCTTTCCATTCCTTAAATGTTATCTCACATGTGATCCTTCCCACTCCTCCCTTTCCTCATTGCTTTCATAATCGGACTTGAGCCGAATCCTGCCACACCCTGCTGCTGCCTTTGCTCTAGCTTTCATTATTCTTTATATTTTCCTCTTTTTGCCCTCGTCTCGAATCAACCCTTTTTCCTTCGCCTCCCCTGTCTTCTCACTTTCACCCTAAGACCTCTGACTCACCCTCCCCTCTCTCGCTACTCTCTACCAAAGGCATAACAACGAAGCCCAAGTTAACCAGTGACCCGATACGGCGGGTTGAGTGTGAGACTATAATTGAATGGGGAAGCGGCTGTTGACATCATAAATCGTGAAGAGATGATTCCCCGCGAACGAAGCAGACTGCTCGCTGGGTGACTGCTCGGATGGTTCACATAGGTTTGGGGGTGTGATGGATAGCATCTCTAAGTACTCTTGTGAAGGGGCCTGTTTATTTGCCCTTTGATACAAACATAGAGCTCTAGAATGAATCGCGGGCTCTCAAATTGTTGGCCTGATCTGTATAGAGGAATGAAGTGCCAGCCAGGCAGACTGGAAATGTGGGGTATTTGGCGCATGTAAGAGCTCCTAATAACTCCTCAGTATACAAGGCTGAAGCTTGGGCAGTATTTTTGTTACACAGAATGAGAGTATTTTGTGCACACATTTGTTTTCCTGGACCACTTCTCATTTGCCTCACGTTTAATAGTTCAGCATGGACAAAAGCAGTGCTCATCCTTTAAGCATCATCCTTCGGCACCATCTAGCCAGCCAGATGGCTCAACAAATTCAGCGTTCTCTGCTGACATCTCTTGCGATCAGGTATTCGCAAGTTCTAAATCGGGAGGCTTATTCAGCTTTTCATCGTCGGTAAACTGCGAAACAATAATCTGAGTAATAACAGCACGCATTATTTATGGCGCCTAGAACCTTTAAAAATGAAAGGCCTAATAAAAAACATTTGAACGCAAAAGAAACACGAGTACCAGACTCTGCTGATTTAAAGATTCTGAAGTGTGCACTATGGTGGATGATCTCTCTTCAGGGCTGCGTGTAAAATAAAAGTGAGTCAATCATAGTAATGCAAGCTGCGAAAAGGAGAGACCGTTGCAGACTACCTGCTGTTACTTTGTTAATTGTATTCCTTCAATCAATTACTTTTAATACAGCAAAATGTTCTATACCTCTGGGCAGTCCTTAATTTGCAAAAAAAAATAAGTTCTGGGGCCCTGTTCAGGGGGCCATTGCTGCTTGGACCACCTGCCAATGACAGTACCAACACAACTGCTATCCATCAAACCCTACAAGTGTGACAGTTCAGAATATTACAGGCCCCCAAAGCTATAAGAATGACTTGGGTGACAGGTTTTAATGTGCACTGAATTAATAAACAACTGTGTTGGAGCACATCTCTAAATTAGACAAATAGTGCCACCATCTGGCAGACTGTCATGAATATATGATTATACCACGATTTCAATTACCACGCATGGCTTTACCACGCGAATTTTACATCGCAAGTGGCTTTACCACGCTGGTATTTACAACGTAGGATTTTACTACGCCTAGAAACGTCTTACCTGCACGTCTTTCTCTACGAGCCCTTACTTCCATCCTCCATTGAAACAAGCGTCAAAACACGTATACCAAAATAAAAAAAAGACTGCTTTTTTGACGTACACGGCACGTCTTTGGGGGAGGCTCTTTCCTTTTTCTTTTAAATTTATGTTCGTTTTATTTTTTAAAGTAACCTGCTTGTTATTTTTGGGGGGGGAGACCCCCCCCAGCCCCCCTCCGAGCCCCCCCCCCTCTGCCCCCCAAGCCCACGCAGAACGACTTGAAAGAATACCACGTCTCCCCCCAGCCCGTGGTAAAGACGTCGTGGAAGGCACCCTGCGTGGAAGGCACCCTGCGTGGTAAGTGTCACGCGGTAAACGTTAGTAGTGGTAATGCCTTCGTGGTAAATGATGTTTCCCGACTGTCATAAGTGCCTACATTGACAATTAAGTGGAGGTACCGAGCACCGGAAACCACCGGCTCAAATTAAAGCAAGGCCTGTGGCCTCTGCTGTAGTCAGACATTTAGATATTAGTTCAATGTGTACTCCGGGAGCTAACATCAGTACTACAAGTCAAATTACAGTGAAACCCATTTGGCTCCACAAGAACAACAGAGAGATTGATTTACAAACTGTGAATGTTTATTCACAAGTCAGTATTGTTAATTCACCCAGCAATACAATATCAGGAAGTGGTAACATAAATCGTTTAAAGAGTGCAAAATGTGAAACAGAGAAGGCATCAGTTCTATAAAGGAATTCTCCTAAACTAAATATGGCAGGGGGAAATGCTAAGCAGGTGGTGTCTGTCTGAAGTGAACCAAGTTAAGGTTCAGGGTAAATAAGACATAACTCAAGTACTGGGAATATGAAATCTCAGAAAAAGTAGAGACATGTCTCTTCCCTCAGCAAAGTCAGGACAGGATCTCCTAAAAACTTTTCTAAGACACACAAATAAAGTGTTGCATTCACTCTCAGGAACTTCTTACCACCAGCTTCTCCACAATGGAACCAATCAGGTTGAAGTGTTGCCTTAAAACAGATAAACTCTCATTAAAGCTGCAGGTTTTGTTATGACTCCCGGTTAGATATTGAGGTCTCTAGTTGGCAATGGCTTGCACCTTTGTCCAAGCAGGGAGCCTTCTTCCTAGTCAGGGTAAGGGGGAGACACTTCTAAAATAACCCCTGCTTAGCCCCTTGGTAACTTGTCACGAGCAGACAGGCTTATCTCAGAGGCAATGTGTAAAGCATTTGTGTACACATACAGTAATACAGTAACACTACAAATGGACACCACACCCGTTTAGAAAAGTAAGTAATCTTTATCTAAACCAAACAAGCGCAAAATGTCAAAAATCCACAATACAGTAATCAAAATATGACTTTTAAAAGGTAGAAACAATTCTGTCCATAGTAAACTATTGTTGCGACACTTTCAACACAAAGTACCTTGGATGCGTCACAATCACAAACAAAAACAGCCACAGGGAAGGTGATGTGCCAGTTCCTTATACCCATGGAAGGTGATGCGTTGGTTCCTTACTTCAGGGGAGGTGATGCATCAGTTCCTTACTGTGCAGGGAGGTGATGCGTAGGTTTCTTACTGTGGTCCTGGCATTCTCCTAGACTTGGTGCCCCAGTGCAATGCATGAGGATTGGGGATGCACCACTCCTCAATGCAGTGGCGGCAACGTCACTGCGTTGGTTTCTCCAGCCATGGTCCCACGAGGCATTGGTTCTTGCAGCCACACAGCAGGGCCTGCGTTGGAATCGGTGCACTGATCTCTGGCTTCGGAGATCGCTGCACAGGATTCGGCATGTGACGATTTCTCCAGCCGTGGACAAGCGCTGCGCTGGTTTTCTTGGATGCGTCGGGCTTCTCGTAGTTGCATTACTTTCTAGCTCCCAACAGCAGGAACAACTTCCGGAGGCCCAACACAGTCGCAGGCACCTCTTGGCAGGTCAGAACTTTCAGCAAGGAAGTTCAGGGGATCTGGTGGTGAAGTTTTTGTATCCCTGAGACTTCAAAACAGGAGGCAAGCTCTACTTCATGCCCTTGGAGATCTTCCTCAAGCAGGAGACACAGCACATAGCAAAGTCTTTATCCTCTCCTTGGCAGAAACAGCTACTTCTCTTTTAGTTCTCCCAGCTCTTCTCCTTGACAGAGGTTCATCTTGAATTCTAGAAGTAATCTAAAAGTCTGGGGTCTGGGCCCCACTTTTTAAAGCACAAATTCCTTTGTTCTCTAGTGGCAGTCAAATCCAGTTCTGTCCTCTCTGGTGCAGCTTCCCGGCAGGAGGTGGAGACAGCATTGCCCTAGGCAGACCAGGCCATCAGGTGTGAAATAAATCACCTCCCCCTACTCTGAATGCAGCCCAGGTCTGTTCAGCCCAGCCCTGACTCACCCTGGAAAGGCAGGGCACACCTCACCCCCGCAAGTGGCTGTCTGAACAGAAAGCACATCCCCAACTCCTTTCACTCCAAAGCCAGACTGTCCATACACACATCTAGCAGAGGCACACTGGATGGTTAAGGAAGAAAATATCCACTTTCTAAAAGTGGTATTTTCAAACCAAGCATATTAAAATCATCCTAACTAAAAGATGCATCTTTATATTCTGAGGTTGACATACCAAACTCCACTTTCCCATCTTGTTCCAATGGGCAGTTATACTTATAAGATGTTATAAGTAAACTACCCTTTCTATCCTATGGGACAGATAGCCTTTCAATAGTGAAAACCGAAATTGGCAGTATTTCACTATCAGGACATGCCACATATATCAGAGCATACCCTACCTTTCACATACATTTCACCCAGCCCACAGGGGTGCCTTGGGCCTACCTTAGGGGGTGACTCACATGTAAGACAAGGGAAGGTTACGGTCTGGCAAGTGGGTACACTTGCCAGTTCGACATGGCAGTAATAGACTGCACACATACACTGCAATGGCAGGCCTGACCCTTTTGCAAGGCTGCTTGTGTGGGTGGCTCAATCAGGGCTGCAAGCACACTAGCAGCATTTGGCGCACAGGCCCTGGGCATACACAGTGCACTTTACTAGGGCCTTAACAGTAAACCAAACAGCCAATTATGGAAACACTAATCCATGACAACAATTTACAGAGGTAGCACTTGCACTTTATGCCCAAAGTATCTAGACCAGCAAACATAATGTACAACACACAGTAATAACACAGGAGTCAAGGCAAAAATACAGGGGAAATCCACGCCAAGGCTGCCAGGTCTAACACTACCTCTTTCCTGACACACTGATATGATATATTGATATTTGCTGTTGGACACTAGAATCCTTACTGTGACTGGGACCTCTGGAAGCTTTATGGGTAGCTCTAGGCCCGTTTGTTTGTTAGTATGTATTCAGATGGGGCAACAGATGCTTCAAGGGTGAAAGTATGGGGTAGGAGAAGTTGGGGGATGGGTTGTTTTGGCTGTTTTGTTCGTTCTTTTAGGTTTGACCACCTACATCACTGACATGTTCCTCACACTCAGTGTGGTCACTTTGGTATGCCGCCTTTGGTTTTCTACCTGTGGTTGAATCCCACTGGACCTCCTCCCCCAGTGAGGCCATGTGGGGGCTGACATGCTTCTTGTTTTCCTCCTGTTGATTCCAGTTAAGGTCTTATCTTGGAACACTAATGGTCCGCTAGATAGCTTTAAGCGATCGGCCATTCTCAGATACGTGAAGACATTTCAGCCAGCATTGCTTATGCTTCAAGAAACCCACCTGTTGGCCTTGCACTGTCCTTTTCTAGGTTGCTTCGGCTATGAGTGTTCTATGCTGGGTTTTCCCAGAGATCCCTACAACCTACTTACTACACAGATTGTTCCCATTGGTGGTTTCTGCCTCCCATGAAGATCCCTAGGGGTGGTATGTGGGAATTGAGGGTCCACTGGAGCTCATTACAATTTCTTGTCAGTCTATGTTCCTCAGCAGCAACTTTAGTTCACGCTGCAGACAGTACAGGCTCTTTTGTTGACCCTTTCTCAAGGTGTCACACTGATAGGGGATGACTTTAATTCCATTCCTGACCCCATACATGACACCTCCGACTCTCCCCAAATGGGGTGTCAAGCACACTCCTGGCAGCTCTCCTTTTGGGCGGACTTGATTAGGCTTTGTGACACATGAAAAACATGGCACCTTCACGTATATGCATACTGGAAACGGACGTCCACCAGCTCATGGAAATTGTAATCTTTCCCCAAGGCATATCGCATCATGCCTCCTCCCTCTTAGGATAGGGTCCCCCTTGGCAACCCTGCAACCCATGCGGTGCATTAACATCTAGTATTCCACTGACCAAGACTGCTCCAACTATGTAGAAACAGAGATCTGCTTGCATTTTCAGGTGAACCAGAGCACAATGGCCTCAGCTGGGACTCTCTGGGCAGCCAACAAGCCTACTCTTAGGGAGCTGATTAAGGGGTATGTCCTGGGTAAAGAGGCACACCAACTCTCACAGTTGATTGCTTTGGAGGCCCATATCCTCTCTTTGAAGCTGGAGGTGTGTTGACGGCTCTCGGCTGCCCTGGACCGCAAATTGACTCTGGCAAGGTCTAGCCTAAGACATTTTTCCCTGGAACAGGCCACATAGTGTTGTAGGACAGTGACACAGCATTGTATACAAGCAGGGGGATAAGTCCAGGATGCTCCTCGACTGCCTAGCAACTAGGGATACTGCCTCTAGAGTGGTGCCCTCGATTCATGATGCAGAGGGTTGCCTCGGTGAACAGGCTCCAGAAGTAGCGCAGGTCTTTGCAGACTACTATCATGCACTATACGCATGGAGACACCCAGGCCTCTGCCATAAGTTGTGCACCTCCCCGTCCCTGGCTAAGGATCTTGATCAACCATTTGCAGTTGAGGAGATCGGGAAGGCGCTGTCTGCCATAATCCGGGGGAAAACCCCAGGTCCTGATGGATATCCGATTAAGTTTCTCAAGCAATTTCAACCTCTCCTCCTCCGCACCTCCTAGTGCTATACACCAAAGCGTGGCAGCTGCGGCATATTTCTCCCGGAGTTGGGCACAGCAACTATTGTTGTGATCTCTAAACCTTGTCAGCCACTGAATAGATGTTCCTCATACAGGCCTATCTCTCCTATCAATGCTGATGTTAAGGTGTTCGCAAAAGTCTTGCCTAATCGTCTCAGCAGTACTCTACTCTACTTGGTTCATCCAGGTCAGTGTTGATTTTTGCCAAACAGAGCACTTGACACTGTAAGCAAAGGGTCCAGATGGCCCTCTCTCAGCTCACCACCTCCAAGGTCCTACAGCACTGCTCCTAATATATTTCAAGCAACCCTTCAATACTCTTGCCTGGTCCTTCTTAGAGGTAGTGCTGCGGAGGGCAGGAATGGGACGTCACTTATGTTGACTCGGTCTTCTCTTTTATGCCACCCCAACCGCCCAGGTTCAGGTTAACAGAACCCTCTAACTGCCCTTCTCAATTCATAGAGGCATGCACAAAGGCTTTCTCCTCTCCCTCCTTTTATTTGCCTTAGTAATAGAGCCCTTTGTGCACCTCTTTCGATGCAATTCTATGGTGAAGGGTTGGTCCTGGGATGGGGCTATGCTGAGGACATCTCAGTGTTCCTGGGGAACCCACAGTTCTCAGGTCCATGCTCTCTGGAAATCCCTTGATTGTACTGAGAGGCCTTCGAACAGCAGGTCAATGAATTTAAATCCTTACTAGTACCTATTGGTGAGGACAAGAGTAGCCTGGCGAGCTACTATCCTGATGCACCATCAGTCTTTTAAATATTTAGGCCTCTATGTTTACCACCTCACAGATTTTGTCATACCGTTCATACAAATTACATAAGTCTGTGTATCCTGACAACATAACCATCAGAATATGGGCTCCACACATATCACCAGAGTATGTTTGCCTAATTCCTAGCTAGCTCACAGTGCCCCTTCTGAGCCCCTAACCTACCAGGGTACCAAATGGTATCTGCAATCTCAGAACATGACCACTCTAATTCCCTATGAAAATCATGGAAACAGATATCCTTTTTTTGTTACTCAGGCAGGCCCAATGGAGACACAAGAAAGATACAAATTGACGTTTCATAGATTTATTGAAGTATTTGTATTTGTATGTACAAATCGTAAACTACAATTATTAGTAGGATGAAACATAGCATTGCTGCCAGCTTTAAAAGAATGATGAAAAATATAAACAGTTTAACCATTATGACATTACTGTTTGATTACATGATTATATAATTACATTCATACTTATTCTCCTGCCTAAATTCTACCTACACCAGTGAGAGCATAGTGGTAGTATCCTCTGCCAAATCTCTTGGGACAACCCAACCAACTATACCTGCGTATGATTTAATGTACTTTATTTACATTTATAAAGCACTAATCACCAAAGGTTCCTAAGCGCTGATGTGCCCAGTTGCAGAAACTAGCCGTCACTGCTTTAGTGATGGCAAAGATTGACTATTGCAATGGACTATACCTCAATGTCCATCAATCAGTCATAAAAAGGCTGCAGGTACTGCAAAATTCATATGCCCAGATCTTTTTTATAAATTCCCAAATACCAGTCTATCACTAGGATTTGAAAGATCTGCACTGGTGTCCAGTTAGTCAGGGGATTATTTTAATGCACTTTGCATCACATTCAAAGCACTGCATGACCAAGGGCAAGACTTTCTGAAAAAATTTTAAACTGGTACTGGTCGGGTAGGTCCTTTCGGTCAGCCATGGCCATTTGGCGACAGTGTCCAACGCATGTCCTGGGGAGGCAGGGGTTTTGTGTTGGGAGCTTCCAAGGCTTGGAATGCGCTTCGTATATATATATCAAAACCATTCCAAACCTATTGCCCTTCAAAAAGTCTTTGAAAACTTGGCTGTTCTCAATACAATATCAGTTCACATGGATGGGCTAACACTCGGCCATTTCTCAGCTAGTGCCAAGATGCCCTATGGGTAATTGAGCGCTTATAAAAAATAATAGCATAACATAACGTATCGGGAAGCCAATCTGGTGTATAGTAGGATTTTGTCCTTTGCTAGATGAAAGTTATATTTAGCAGGGCTGCATCTTAGTCACAGTGTACAACTTTCCAGGACAATCCAAGCAAAAGAAGTGTGTCTCTACAAAAATGTGGCACAGAGGCTGTATATGTAATATTCGCGCTGTTCCAGTTACACTGTGTCAAATCTGTAGATTTGATGTGGTTGTTTGTCTTGAGACTCAGGGCTGTCTCCAGCCAGGCAACCAAATAAAAGGGCTTTGTGTTCAATGTACCTAGCCTTGGACAGAGTGTATTAATGACATGATAATGTGCCTACTAATAAATGTGATGCATGCAGAACAATTTCTAAGTAATGCATTTGTGTGCAAAGCATGTAAAAAGTCACCATTAGAAAAAGTTGTCAAGTTTAAACGTGTAGTTTAAAATGGAGACTTATGCGCAGGCCCTGTTGAATCTTACAGCAATCTGACCTGGAGCCTTAACTTGACCACACTGCTTACCAGGATGAACAGAGATTCGCAGCGGTGCGGTCATCAGCCCTTGAAACCCCTGGGGTGAGTGGCCTCTTTAAAAATGATAATGTTGCTGTGCTTTTCACATATTTTTCCAAACTTTCCCCACCCTATCCCTAGGAGGTGGTTCCAGGCACAGGCTTTGAAGTTTGCCACCTGTCTTTGGGCCCACTTGTGGCCTTTGTTAATGGGTGTCACTTAAGCACCCAGAGGAAACAGAACCCAAACCACAAATAGGCGTCCCTTTAAAGGACGGTTTCCCTCACCCAGCAGGGGTGGCATGCTTCATCGTTGGGGAACATCCTCACACCATGAAACCTAGTCATGGTGCAGGCTTCGACTCACTCACTGAGAGGGAGGAGCCCAGGGATGTTTTAGTTGCTAGGAAGTTATTTACTAATTGCTGAATCAATATGAGCTGAAAGGTGTGGTGGGTGAGGGAAACTGTCCTTTAAAGGGATGCCCTTTTGTAGTTTTGGTGCTTACCTCTTTATCCAGACCCGAGGGCTCTTGTGTGTTTGATTAATTGAGAAAGGGGAGTATACACTCGCTTGTCTCTAAACGTCCTCTAGTCCCCATTTTGTGTTTTCCTCCAACGGTTGACACTTCCCATATGATGCAGGAATGGGTATGGTGGACCTCAATGGCTATTACTAAGCTGTGCAACTGGTTACTATTCATGACTGGTTCAACTGGCTGGGATGACCCGATGTATCAGGTAGAATTGACCTTGCTGTGCCTGGATGGGCTGCTGGGTTTGCTTTACTGGACCCCGATCCTCCAGGTCCTCCCTGACTGCACATGTGCGAATCTACTGTGCTGGAGGATGGCACTTTGATTTATTGGCTAGGAGCGCAGACACACCGGGCTGACCCCACTGGGTCAGGGGACATGGTTACATCACACCGCAGGGCTGCAAGAGTTTTTGATGTGGGACAAAATAGGCATCACTCACCTTGGAGATGTATGGTGTGGTGATGGCATGCAGACGTTCCAGGAAATGCAGGAGCAGTACCAGCTCTCCCGCACACAATCTACCAATTCTTGCAGTTGTGTCATGCGTTGTTAGCTATTCGCCCTGGTACAAAATGTCCAGAATTCAACCCCCTTGAGGCCAAACTCTTGAAGGAGAGGCTGGGTAATGGAGCCATTTCCCGGCTTTATCAATCACTCATTATTAATGCTCCAGACTTCTTCCTTGGGTTGTGCGGGTGGTGTGAGGAGCGAGCTCTAGGATGATGACAGGCATGAGGTCAGATTGGCCATCAGAGAAATAGCTTTCTCCATGTACCTCTCAATGTATCAACTTAACTCTTTGCTACGTGTGTACATGATTCCCCAGTGAATTCACAGAGCTGTCAGGGTCTTCCCAGCCTGATGCACCTATGAGCCTTAGAAGAGGCCGATTTTTTCCTCATGGTCTGGGCATGTTCAAGACTCGTCCCTTCTAGGAGGAGATTGAGGGGAGCTCTATGCGATTCTTGGCCGCCAGATTGACCTTACACCCAGTGTTGCTCTGTTGGGGTCATTGGAGGAGGGGGAGGGACGAAGGAAAGAGCACTCTTTTATATGTGTGACAACACTGGTGGCCAAAATAAATATTGCTCGTAAGTGGAAATCTCAGGAGCCCCATCCGTAGTCGAGTAGAGGAGGGGGGTAGACTGGTGTGCCCAGCAAGAATGACCTATATATGAGGTGAAGGGTATGCCCACAAAATGAGAAGATCTGGGGCAGGTGGTGGGATTTTCATGGACTGGGTGTGGAGATTAGTGGTTGTTCTTACGCACTGTAACTACTGTGTCGACATGTGGATGATGGTCATGTTGTACATTGTTGTTGTTAATATCAATAAAAATTGACTATATAAAAACAGATAAACCCCTCTCGTTCGAAAACGCCAGCATCCCGGAGGAAAACATGGCGGCCGCCGGTTAAGCGGTCGCAGTGCTCCGTGACCGGCTCCTCGGGAAAAGCGCTGCGAATTCAAGAATATGTAAGAAAACTTTTTACACGATGCACCTAGAAACAAGGTGAGCGTTGGCGGCATTTACCCTGTGCCTTTCTGGACTTGTTGGAGTTTTCTTTTTGGATTCGGGAAATAGCTGGGTTTTTTTTGCCCCTCGGCGATGCAGAGGAGCCGCCCTGCTTCTGACCTAACCGCTCATGCAGTCCGCTCTCTTTGTTTCTTCGGAGCTGCAGCGGTGATCGAGGGCGCTCTAGACAGCAGGGCAGAGCGGACTGGCTTCCTAGCCTCTCCTGTCAGGTACAGTGGGCTCGGTGGGCTCGATTTGCATAAACAAAGCGGAGGGGGGTTTCAGCCGTTCCTTCTTTGCCACCCCCCGCAGTTAGAGCAGAGCGAGCCGATATTTTGCTGCTGGGGAGACGCCGCTCTCAGAAAAATTACCTCTACTACTCCCATAGTTAAAGTTAAAAGCGGGGGCCTGCACAGCTTTTATATTCGTAGGTTCCCTAACTCTGAGCATCAAAGTCCTTACAGCCTACACGTTCTTACCCAGGGGTCGGGGCCAGAAGGTAGCAAATCACCGCAATTACCTCTCTGGGCAGCCGCGCTGGAGCTGAGGAGAGGGAGACTTTTGAGGGGCCTGGGGCTTCCCTATCAGGCTGTCTCTTCACCCACTATATCTCGAGCTCCCTTAGAGGATTCAATACCCCAGGAAAGACTGGACAATACAGAAATAGATAAAGAAGAAACTGCAGATTTTCTGAAGAAAGCTCTGCCTGCTGCCTCCTCAGGTCAGGAAAGGGTAAAGCGGTTAATACCCCCCCCCCGAATCTGTAGGAAGGGTGCCATCTTCCCGTAGTAAGACTCACGCCAAAAGCTACGGCAAAAGAGGACGGAAGAAGCAAGCTCAGGTGCAAGAGCGAAAGGGTGTCACTCCAGATCTGGATAGCAGAGGGTCGGATCAATTTACAGCAGTGGAAGGAAAAAAATCATCCTCCTACCTTAACACAGAGATCAAAGTTAGAGGTACTAAGCATACCGCCAAATCTAAATCCAAAGTTAAAACTAAAATACAGCTATCAGAGATAGAGAAAGGCTCTAAAATCACGCCATCTCTACGATCCTATTTCAAGGCCATCCCCCAAATATTACACTATCCGAAATAGAACTGGAGCCCTCTCCTCTAACAGAAGACTGCAAAATGCCCTCCTCTCTTCCTGAAATAGAGCCAGAGCATGAAGCCATTGAAGAGGGGGTCATTGAACACGAAGATTCCATGTGCGATTCAGGAGGTGGGGGAAAAAATCAACCTCTTCAACCTTCCCAGCCAAGTAAAGAAAAGGAGATTATTTCACAAGTTTTTTCCGGCCAGTCGGTCTCAGAGCGGGTGGCTTTACTGAACACAGCTCCAGGAGTCTCTGTCTCAGATCTCCAGGTTCTCACTACAATTCCTCTCAGTGGATCTGGTGAAATAGCAATGGCCTCTGGGGGAGATCTTATTGATCAGACTGAAAGCCCGGCTGTATCTTATATGGATCAAACTTTAACAATACCTAATGACGGCATTACTTCAGTTTCTATTCTAAACATGCTCTCAGCCCTCACGATGGAAATAAGGAAGGGGTTCGCGGAGTCATCAGCCAACCAAGCAGAGATAAGAAGCTATTGCGAATCCCTGGATAACAAAATTGATGGGCTTACAATTAGAACCGGAGTTCTTGAAGAGACAACATCGTCACTATCGGTTCATTTAGACCAGGCAAAATTGGACATTCAGAGGGAGGAACAAGCACTCTCCGATAGAATGGAGTCTTTAGAAAACAACGCGAGGAGGGGGAACCTTCGCATTTTGAATGTACCAGAGGACTCTGAGGGGTCTGACATAAAGCAATACACAGCATTATTGCTCAAAGAATCCTTGAACTTAGACTATACATTGGAGGAGCTGGTTACTGATATCCAGAGAGTACACAGAGATCCCTTTAAACGTAATGCTCAGAGAGTTAAACCGCGTAAGATCTTGGTTAACTTTCACACATACGTACTAAAGGAGAAAATCCTGAACTTAGCACTTAAGCAGAAATCCTTGCCTGGTAAGGGGTTTTCTTTCACAATAAGATCAGATCTCTCAAGAATCACTTTGGAGAAACAGTGGGAGTTTGGGAGGCGCCTTGAGGCCTTTAGAGCATTGGGAGCTACAGCTCAACTTGTATTCCCGGCGGCAATGAAAATTATGTACAACAATAAGTTGACTAATATTAGATCAGTTCAGGCTGCAGATGATCTTTTGATGCAGATGGGAAGTAAAAGTAAAACTTAACCATTAGCTGAATAATGTAATTATAAGGAGTCTTTAACTTTTATGATCTCCGATTCTGATCTATGGTCTCTAACTAGAAAAAATGGATAGAAGGAGGGGAAAGCGAAAAAAAAAAAATATAGGAGTAAATAAATAAATAAATACGAAAAAGGCAAAAGGGCAAAAAAAAAGGAAAAACAGATAAATATAACTTAGACAAGTAATTAAAAAAAAAAAAACCCAAAAGGAAGGAAAGGAAAAAAAAGGTAGAAAGGGGACTGACATGATTAGCTATTAATTGCTATTGTCTTGCTTGTTTTTTTTTATTTTTATTTTTACTTTTTTTTCTTACACTTTGAGGATTGGCGTTCTTCCCGGGAGCTCGCGGAGGGGCGCTATCAACCGGACATTGTTCCGGTTAGATATCGCAAGGGTTTTCCAAGGGTGGGGAGGAGGGATAGGGCGGGGCACGTGCTAGGGAAGGTGTTGGGGGGTGGAAAATTCAGTAAAAAGTCCTCATTAAGCCAAGTCATGTTGAAATCTTATGGAAAGTTTTCTTGTAAAGTGGGGTTCCATTACCAGGATATGATTGTATCTCTGTTATTTATAAACAGTTATGACAAAGTTGGTTAATATAAAATACTTCTCCTGGAATATCAATGGCCTGCGCACTAAACCTAGGGCAAATAAAATCTTACAATACCTGCAGGATATTGATGCGCAGGTTATTATACTCCAGGAGACGCATCTCACATATTCAGAAATGGCTGATTTGACCAAGAAAAACAGATGGATTGATTTTACAGTTTCTACCACTCAGACGTCAAATACAAGAGGTGTCTCCATAATCTTTAAAAAAGGGGCCAAAGCCAGATTAATATCTCAACAGGTGGACCCAGGTGGCAGATGGGCCATCGCATCTGTGGTGATCGCGGGATCACAAATTACAATTTTGGGCTATTACGGACCGAATCAGGATGATCCATCTACACTCGAGGCCATGTTTTCACAGTTGTTGTCTTTCCCTGAACCGACTATCATAGCGGGCGATTTCAATGTGGTACTGGACCCGATCTTGGATAAATCCCCCAATAGCAGATCCTTAGTTTTGTCAAAATCCAGGGTTTTACTACAATCATTAATGAAAACATATGGATACCTGGATATATGGAGAGAGAAGTCTGGGAATCAGCAAGGGGTGTCTTTTCGGAATTATAAGTATAAACACCAGTCAAGGATCGACTTTATTTTAATTAGTCGGAGGTTGGTCGAGTATGTTAGATCCATTGTATATCTCCCAATACATCTCTCAGATCACTCTGCAGTGGTAATGGATCTAACACAAGGAAAGGAGGGAACGCTGCAAAGATGGTCCTTCGATCGCTCACTTTTCTCTTCATCTGAAGATACTGTACATCTCAAGTTTGAAGCACATAATTTTTTTTTGGATAACAATAACTCTGCATCCACTAGGATCATCTGGGACTCATTTAAAGCTTTTTTGAGGGGGGTTATAACAAAAACGGTCTCATATAAAAGGAAGCAGTACAGGGAGCAAATCACTTCAATTGAAGAAAGCATAGTTACCCTTCAAAATCTCCTGGATACTAGTAGAGGGGCAGATGAATCCATCATCGATACACAAAGAAAGGAAATGGCATCTCTGAAGACTAATCTTAGAACAGTATTAGATCTTAGACTGCAGAAGAGATGGCAGGCAAGTAAACTGGCTCATTTTGAATACAGTGAAGGGGCAGGCAAAATGCTTGCCTGGAAAACCACAACAGAACAGACTCGGAACAATGTAGCTAACATTATTGTGGGGAACAAATCTCTAACATCAGATGCTGAAATAAGGAAGGCCTTTAAAGATTTCTTTGAAACCATTTATAGGGAAGAAATTGCAACTCGCCCCGAGGAGGTCACGGATTGGTTATCGCAAATAGATCTACCTAGATTAACGAACCAACAATCTTCTTTACTGGAAAGCGTTATAACTGAAGAAGAAGTAAGGATCGCTATAACCAGAAGTAAGAAAGGTAAAGCTGCAGGGCCTGACGGTCTTCCTGCCGAAATATATAAAATCTTAGAAGGAGAGACAGTTCCCTTTCTTACCAAGATGTTCAATCAAATCCTCCTGGAAGGTTACTCCCCGCCGGCATCATGGGACAATGCATCAATCACGCTTATCTTGAAACCCGGAAAACCTAAAGACGCTTGCGAATCATATAGGCCAATTTCAATTTTAAACGTGGACTACAAGATCTTTACCACAGTACTGGCCTCTAGACTGGCCAAGGTATCTCCATCTGTATTACATTCAGATCAAAAGGGATTTGTAAAAGGCCGTCATTTGTATGAACTGACGTATGAGCTAATAGGGGCAATTGATACAGCGGTTTCACAGAACCTGCCCCTGTCTGTTCTCGCGCTGGACGCGACCAAGGCCTTTGACAGGGTTAATTGGGTTTACCTGTCGGGGGCCTTGACTAAATTCGGCGTGGGTGAGGCTTTTCGTCGGACAGTTGGTCTGCTGTATCGAAATCCGAGGGCAAGCCTTTTGATCAACGGAGAGCTGTCGGATCCCTTTGATATAACTAGAGGGACACGGCAGGGCTGCCCGCTCTCCCCACTCTTGTTTGACTTTTATATTGAGCCTCTTGCACAACAACTTAGGAGAGAGAATTCCATCAGATCCTTTTGTTATAATGGGTGGGAGAGAAAGGTGGCTCTATATGCCGATGACTTGCTTATCTTTACACCAGATGTCACTACAGCCCTCCCGGTAATATTCGAAATTGCTCACCATTTTGGTCAGATATCGGGGTACCAGATCAACACTGCCAAGACTGAGATGTTGGTTTGGAACGATGATGTGAGGGCTTTGGAAGTGCAACCGGGCCAATCAATGCGCTATCTGGGTTTAAATATTGTAAAAGACCTTAATAAACTCACTATGGTAAACTTTACAGCAGTTGCCAAAGATTGTAAAAAATTAATGCAATCGTGGTCCCATCTGCAATTATCCCTGATTGGGAGAGTTAATTTGATTAAAATGTCCATCTTGCCCAAAATCTCATTTCTGTTTAACACCATTCCTCTTTATTTTGAACAGACACACATATCTAAACTACAATCAGAAATTATCTCGTTTATCTGGAACAAAAAACTTCCAAGAATTGCATGGAAAAAACTTAGAAGGCGATGGGACAAGGGGGGATTGGCTGCCCCAGACTTAAAACTATAAGCTTGGGCATTTCAGCTGTCGCACACCCGAATACTATTAAAAGAACCAATAGACCATGGGGTGGGCCTGATGTTTTCAGCTATGTTGGAGGGGGAAGGCCTTAGTCAGTCGGGGTACCTATTTAAATTTGGCAATCCAAAATTTTTCTAAAAGATTAAACTGAAGATCCTATCTGGATTAGCGAAGATGTGGAATGAGTTAAACAACTTCATAAAACAAGGGTATTTTTGTGAAAAGACACCGCTCTGGGGGCTACCTGAAAGTCCGGCCTGGTTAGAAGACACGCTAGCCATACCTTTGAAAGAGGCTGGCCTTAAAGTTTGGGGAGATCTCTTCCATGAGGGAGATCTACTCTCGTGGGAGTATCTACAGAACAGGACAGGGTCAACAATATCGAGGTTCAAATATCTACAAATGACTAGTTGGACACAGTCCTACAACTCTAAACCCTTAAAAAGAAATAGATTCTCTCTTGGAGGGTATAGTCAAATAATAACGAATTTGGTGAATACTGGTCCCATAAAAAAGGAGGTCTCCAAATGGTATAATTTCCTGCTTGAGGAATCGGACGGCAAATTTATACTACCAGTTCATCTGTGGGGAACCTTGATTGTGGGACAGGATCCACTAAACCTTTGGTCATCCTCTTTTGACCTCCTAAAAAGTTTTGTAAAACCTTCATGGCTCCGTAGGAATCACTTATTTACCCTACATAGAGCATATTTCTCTCCCCAGAGATTATCTAAGTTCTCTTTAGGCAACCCAGTGGCATGCCCTAGGTGTGGTTTTCAGGCAGCACCTGACACTCACATGTTTTTTGAATGCCCTCGTCTCGCTACATTCTGGGAAGCAATAGAGAAAACCCTTACAACATCATTGGGTTTCCCAGTTACCATAGATTTGTCAGCAGTAATTTTTGGAATCCTGACAGGTGCACAATGAGCAGCAAGAAGTCTTGCATTCTACACTATTCTCTTGGCAAGGAGAGAGATTTGCAGAAGGTGGAAGGACCCTCTACCCCCTTCACATGGGGACTGGCTGGCATCTATTCTACAGACGGCCAGAATGGACCTAGGTAGATTGGGAAATAAGAATAAAAGAGCTTTCTGGCATTTGCTGGTTTGGGCACAATAAAGATCCGGGTTTTTTTTTTTTTTTTCCCCCCCGGGTCCAATGATTACACTACTATGGTGCCCATGATTCAGCCTTTGATCCTGTAGATAACTGGTCAAGCCCGGTATAGGACGAGCTGAGGGTTTTCCTAGTGGCAGCCAAATACGAGACTCAGCCATCAACAGCTGTGGGATTTTGGCCATTCCCCTTCTTGGTATGATCCCATCCAGTAGTATACTGAGACAGCAGTTCTTGGGCTTGTTTCTAGATGGCTTTCTTCTACCATGGTGGATATGAGGACAAAAAAAAAAAAAAAAAACCCCTCTCGTTCTTATCATCGATCAACAGCACCAACAGCTGCTCAACATTGGATGTTTCTTGGTCTGGTCCAGACTACATGGTACAGGAGGGGCTTTCTCATCTTCACGTGCGGTGTAAATCACACCAACTTCCAATTACTCCTTTCTGCTCTAACATTTCTTAGAGCAAAACAATGAGCTATTCTTCGAACTTGTGATGTTTATTTTGCTCCTTCATTGAGAAGGAACATGTGAACTCACATCAACATTTTGTTGAACAGTGAAATGGCTATTTAGCAAATGAGGCCTACTCACAGTAATACCAACATTAAGAATGCACATTTGGTTAATGTGAATATCCCATAGGTTAATGTTTACATTTAGATTATGTGAAGTGTCACTTCTTCATATGTGTTTATGTACACATTAACACGTGCATTAACATATGATTAGTAAGGATTATAAGACATTAAAATTCTGCCTCTACACTTTGAACTGTATGAAAAAATGTGCACCAATCGTCAAGTAACATTGGATTGTGGAGAATAACTAAACTCTTTTGGACATTTTTTTTCTCCGACTACGCCAACCCCGATGGTTGATAGATAGCCAGACCTGTACGCCTGCTACTGGTAGTTCTGTGCCAATGATAGTTGTAGCAGTTCAGCTGCAGATGCCATGGCAATCTGCTTTGCGTGACCAGTTTCATTATACTGGGAACGTTATAGCTGAATCTTGCTTCAACAGGCTCCATCAGTGTCTCTGTCAATAAGTCTTCAGATTTTACTGTAATCTCCACCTTTACTCACTCAATCACCTGCCTTTCTCAGTTTCTCTCACCTCTAATTACATTTTTTCTCTTTCTTGCCTGAATCTCACCCTTTCTCTGATGTTGATCTCTTACTGTTTGCCTCTTCTCGTCCCTAAAGTACTGTTTCCGTCCTAGTTTTCATCCTCCTTGTCTGTTTTTCATCCGTTGAAAATAAAATAAAATCATAGCCTTAGTATAACTGTAAAAGTGGCAACCATGTTCGTGCTCATTGTTAAGTGAACGGTATCAAGTTGTGCCAATATCTGATGTGTAAAGCCCCACTGTCATGTCTGCCATCATCTGACATCGTAGACTTTGAAATTCATGAATAGCTTGCTCAGCTATGACAGTGCACATTTCTGTATCAGTTAGAAGGCTGAATGTGTACTATCCCACAATTTCAGTTTTTGCACCTACATAGCTCTTTTGGTTCTGTTTTGCCACATGATCTCCTTTGGAGCTATATATATGAAAACATACATAGTTGTGCTCTCTAGGATGAAGCGATCTATACTATATTTAGAAATTCAGAAAAAGTAACTGTTGGACCTGTCAGCCTTAGGGTGGTCTTCCCCTACCTTTTTGCCCTTTTGCCTCCCATTTTTACCTTACCTTTTGTTGGACTTAGGACTCTGGGCGCCTCACCACTGCTAAACAGTGCTGAGGTGCAGGTGCTCTTCCCTAAAACCTTGTGAGGCTGGCATATCTGCCACAAGCCACTGCTACCGCAGTAAGGCTTAATCCTCCATAGGCTAACATTGGGAACCTCCCCTTATGGGATAACTTCTGACAGGGACCTAATAAGCCTGTCATGTTTGGTCTTGTTCGACTTGGGGCGGGAAACCCTTTCCAATGATATATAGGGTTTGGGCATTACTACGCTAGGGATCCCACTTTTATAAAGGGGACCTTTTCCTGCCTACACTTAGATTAGGCTCTGCAGACTACCCCTCCCCTCTGCATACTGATAGCCTGCCTGGGTTGGGAGGTGGGAGTGGTGATTCACACCTTCTTCCCTGGGATGAGCTGTGATGGGCTGCCCACTTTAGCCTTAACGGCCTGTCTCTCGTCAATGTGACAGCTAGGTCAGGAAAGGCAGGGAACATACCAGAACTCCCTGGACTCTTCCAGAAGCCCCTGCCCCGAGACCCTTCCAGAGACTTCCACCACTTTCTAGCCCCTGGACTGTAGAATATATAAGGGAGGGTCCTGGCCTCACATTCTTGTTACACTGCTGGACCTGGAAGAATCCCTGCTGGAGTGAGGACTGCTGTGCAAGAGGATTGTCACTGGGAAGGAGGCTGACTGCTCCAAGGAACTGCTGCCCCACAACCTGCTGAGCTGCCCTACTGTCTGCTGATCCTGCCCTGCATGGGAGACTGCAACATCACCACCAGAGTGTCTCCACAATGTCCCAAAGGAACTACTTTTCTTTGAACCACATTTTAAAGAGTCTTCAACCATTTAAAGATTGACTTTTTGGGACTGCACCCTTTTTAAGCTAAAGGAAACTACCTGTCCTTGGACCACAGCGTTTTAAAGACTGCCCTTTGGAACAGCAACAACACTCTCAAGATTTGCCCTGCAACACTGTGCCTGCCCTCAGCACTGCTTGCCCCGTGATCCTCCCGAGGGCTCTGTGATTGCCTCTGCTTCTGGCGCAAGCCGACTGAAACTGGCCCTGAGGTCACTGCGACTGGGACCGGAGTGCGCTGTGTAGCGCAGAGAAGTGAAGCGCTGTGTGGCAGGAGGCTCCGTTGTTGCCCCAGACTTGGAGGCACTGTTAAGCGCTGTGCTAAAGGAGCGCTGTGTGGCTGTGAGCCCCACCCGTGCAGCGCCTGCTGAGCCCGAGGCCCCAGGGGGAGAGGAGCCTCGCACCCGCGCCCGCAACCACCACCCCAGGTAACGCCTCAGTGCAACCAGGCCCCTGCGAGGGGGCGGGGTGCGGGTTGGCCGGGTACCTGGAGTGTGAGCTTTATGCTTGGCTGGGAACTGTCCTTCACTGACCGGCCTACGGGGGCATAATTACTTGGTAATTGACACTGGGGCATTTTTTAGCATTACCAGCAGTGCCTGGGCAGCCGCGCTTCCTACGCGGGGAGCATCAGTTCTATGAAAGGTACACTTATTACGCTACAAGGGAACTTTGGCCTAAGAACCTTCCCACAGTGAATTTTGACCATAAGAACCCACCTCAAGTAAACTTTTGCCATCCAAGGACACTGTGAGAAAGACATTACCAGCAGGAGCCCTTGGCACACCTGAGCTTTTGGTGATTTGATCAGGCCTGGGAATTGGATTCATTCTTATTGGTTATTGATCTTGCTTGGAAACTGGAATCCTTTTTATTATTGATCAGGCCTGGGAACTGGATTCATTTTTATTGAATATTGATCTAGCTTGGAAACTGGACTCCTTTTTATTATTGATCTTGCCTGGAGCTGGATTTACCTGCTTTTGGTTCTCACATAATTTTTAGATAAAGAAATTCATATTCTTATACAAAACTGGTGTGGTGTTCCTTTTGTGAGTGTTTTTACTGTGCCATCGCCGTTATGTGTTGCACAAATACTTTACACATTACCTCTGAAGTTACGCCTTTGCTACTCTGCGCCAAGCTACCAGGTCGGAAGCGGTGGCCCTACTTGGACTAGGGTGCATACCCCTGCCAACTAGAGACCCCGGTTCTAACAGTAACAAAGCTACTAAGGACAAAGAATGGAACAGTCACTAACACAACTTTCAGTCAGTCAGTCAAAAAACACTTTATTCGATTAATTAAAATCATAAAAGCAGATAGAACAATTCATTCCTCCATATACATACAGTCATAAGTGCAAGTTGTCGTTGATAAAAACTCTTACAACATTTCCATAATTAACAAATACACAATATTAAAAACATAACAAATTCAAATATAATCAAATCAAATTCAGTCAGGGCAATTATGACTAACTGACCTTTTAGCATTATTCCGTACAGCAGCTAGCAGGAAACTGGCAACACCAAAAATTACACGGGTACTACTTAATAATTGCAAATAGGTCAGTGCGGGTCTAACTTGACAAACCCAGCCTCTCTTAGTAGCGGTTTTAAAAATGTTTTCCTAATTTCTGCATAATGCTCACAGAACATGATAAAGTGCAACGTGTCTTGACTAGAAAATTGGTCACAACTACAGGGTAATGAGGTTTCCGTTTTCCCCCAAACTGGAAAATAACCCAGCGACAAATGAATCAAGTTGAACCTAAATCTAATTAAAAGATGACGATGAAAAGGGAATGTGACAATTCTTAAGTGTGGCTCTAGTGACATTGATGTCAATAAGACATAGTTCGCTCTGACACATGGTTTCATCAATTCACGTTCCTCATGGTCCACTAACACAACTTAAACCTAAAGACTCCGTACAAACCAAAGAAATGCACAACATGTTAAAGTGAAAAGTCCAACTCTGTGCAAATAATCAAGGCATATCATACCGAGAATCAACAGCAAGAGCCAGTCTAAAACACACCAACCCCAACCTTAAAGAAACGTACAAACAACTAAACATTTTATTTATTTATTAATATTGTTTTAATATTTGTAATATTCACTTTCAAATAAAAAATAAACGCAAAATTCTCCAAGACTGAACAGTGAACAATATTCAGATATATACTAACACATAAATAATAAACCAAATTACTTTTCATACCGAAACAAAAGATAAAAAATGCATTTTAAAATAGATACAGCATAAAAACATAATTTATAATAAATACCATGTCATAGAACACAATCCTGTAATACATCCCATCCTTTAAATATTAAAAAAAGTTACTTATAGTATTGTATAGGAAGAGATAAAACTACGTGATAATCCAACATGCAAAAGTAATTCATAAGTAAAAATTAAAAAATCCCCATGAAAGCGAAAACATATCAGAGAATAAAATAAAAATCGAAATAATTAATAACAATCCATGGAAACCATCCAAAATATGAAACATTGAAATAGCAAAAAATGCTTCAGGAAACTGAATAAGGAAATAAAAAATAACATTGATTAAAAAACAAAAAAAAGTAATCAAGATAATTTTTTTTAATAAATGGCATCTCTGATGACCCAGATGAAAAATGTGTAAAAGAAACACATAAACCCCATAAATATTCCAATGCAATGTACAATTTAAAAGAAAAACACATATAAGCGGTATATAGGAGGTATCTTAGAAACACACTAAATCTCTAACTATGATGATACAATGAAGTCATCAGTTATGTCATGAGTGATGTCACTGACCATGTCATGAGTGATGTAATATGTGACGTCATCAGCAGTGCATTGCGGGCATTTCAATGGTTTTGTATGAGTGAAATGTCCAGCTAACTATAACATGTGTGAAACCTATGGTTTTTTTCAGTGAATTTCTAAGGTTTTTGAAATGCTAGTTCCTAACTATAATGTGGCTGAAACCTATGTTTTTTTTCAGTGGATTTCAAAGGTTTTGTAAATGATAATTTTTAAATGTATTAATTGTTATATTTTTATACTGATTTACTACATTGTTTTAAAGTATTTCTTTTTAGATATTTTATTTTTTAAATTACATTCCATATTTTTAACATAAATTGAAAAAAAATGTTTTTAAAAATATTGAAATTGTAATTTTTTTATTTTATATATTTTTTTATTTATATATATTTTATATAGGAGGCAATGATATCCTATGGAAGGAAATTCAAGTTACTGGTAAGTACGGTTAAAATTACTTTTCAGGATCAGCACTGGGCTGAAAGATGCAGCACTGAGGCCTCTCCTGATAACAGGTGAGTAAATCGGAATTCGTAGTTCGGATGATTTTAGAGGAATATTTGTACGTTTCAAAAGTAGACACTTAGAAAGTTTTCTGGTGAAAACCACACAATAGATTCCTATGGACGGAAATACAAGTTACTGGTAAGTACACTTAGATTTACTTTTCAGGGTCCGTACTGGGCTCAAAGATGCAGCACTGACGTCTCTCATGATAACAGGTGAGGAAATAGGAATTCGTAGTTTGGCTGATTTTAGAGGGATATTTTGCTCAATAGTGAAGGAGGGGGGGCGGGGGTTGAGGGGACATGTGTGCAAACACGCCCTGTGGCACGTTTTAAGCTGGGGAATTAATTCCTCTTCAATCCTGAGGTCCACTGTGGGCCAACTAGCCCACCAGGTACCTCCAGTATGTGCCGGGGAGCTGTGTTGCAGAGAGGTGTTCAGAGGCCATGCCCCCTTTTTACAACACTCTGCAAAGCAGCTCCCTGGCGCATAATGGAGGTACCTGTTGGGCTAGTTGGCCCCTAGGGGACCTCTGGATTGAAGAGGAATTAATTCCCCAACTTAAAACGCGCCGCAGGGCATGTTTGCTCACATATCACCTCAAGCCCTGCCCCCTACCTTCACCACTGTGCAAACGTGCCCCGTAGCGCGTTCTAAGTTGGGGGATTAAGTCCCCTTGCATACTGGGGGTCCCTGGTGGCCAACTAGCCCACCAAGAACCTCCAGTATGCGCCAGGTGGCTGCGTTGCAGAGACGTATAAAAAGGGGCGTGGCCTCATTACACCTCTCTGCAACGCAGCCCCCTGGCGCGTTTCCAGAGGGGGAACTAAATCCCCTTGAATAATGGGGGTCCCTGGGGGCCAACTAGCCCACCAAGAACCTCCAGTATGCGCCAGGGGGCTGCATTGCAGAGAGGTGTAAAAAGTGGTGTGGCATCATTACACCTCTCTGCAACGCAGCCCCCTGGTGCGTTTCCAGAGTGGGAACTAAATCCCCTTGAATACTGGGGGTCCCTGGGGGCCAACTAGCCCACCAGGAACCTCCAGTATGCGCCAGGGGGCTGCGTGGCAGAGAGGTGTAAAAAGGGGCGTGGCCTCATTACACCTCTCTGCAACACAGCCCCCTGGTGCGTTTCCAGAGGGGGAACTAAATCCCCTTGAATACTGGGGGTCCCTGGGGGCCACGTAGCCCACCAGGAACCTCCAGTATGCCCCAGGGGACTGCGTGGCAGAGAGGTGTAAAAAGGGGCGTGGCCTCATTACACCTCTCTGCAACACAGCCCCCTGGCGCGTTTCCAGAGGGGGAACTAAATCTCCTTGAATACTGGAGGTCCCTGGGGGCCAACTAGCCCACCATGAACCTCCAGTATGCGCCAGGGGGCTGCGTTGCAGAGAGGTGTAATGAGCCGACGCCCCTTTTTGCACCTCTCTGCAACTCAGCCCCCTGGCGCATACTGGAGGTTCCTGGTGGGCTGCTTGGCCCCCAGGGACCCCCAGTATTCAAGGGGGATTACTTCCCCTCTGCAAACGCACCAGGGGGCACGTTTGCAGAGTGGTGCAGGGAGGGGGTGTGGCCTCCTCCCCGATCCCGTTTTTTTGTTTTTAAGAAGGGGGGCTGTGTAGCCCCCCTTCTTTTTCTTTTTTTTGGGCCCTGGGAACCCCATCCCCCAGGGCCTGACCCCCAAAAGTTATTATTTTTGTTTAACGGGCCCCCCCTCCAGTGGCTAATCAAGGCCCCGGGGACCCCATCCCCTGGGGCATGCCACATTCTTTGTTTATTTTTAAGAAGGGGGGGCTGCATAGCCCCCTCCTCAGGCCACATAAGGCCCCGGGGACCCCATCCCCCGGGGCCAGCCTACATCCTTTTTTTTAAAAAAAATAATATTTTTTATTATTTGGGAGGGGGGCCACATGGCCCCCCTCCCGTGCCACTTTTGGCCCCGGGGACCCCATCCCCCGGGGCCTGGCCCTCTCCGTTGGGGACCGTGGGGGGGTCCCCAAGCCCCCGACGGTCCCTAACGGCTCCCCGCTTCCTGCGGGAGCCGGCATTGCTTTTCTGCTTGGGGAGCAGCTAACATGCTGCTCCCCATGCAGAAAAGCAATCGGCTTTGGTTTTTGAAAGAGAGTCCTGCTCTCTCTTTCAAAAACCAAAGCACTTTGCTTTGGTAGGGCGGGAGCCTCGCGGCTCCTGCCCTACAATAGCACACAGCAGTGTCTTCGGGGTGGGTACCCCGGGACACTGCAGGAGCTGGCCCTGGGGGGTGGTGGTACCCAGGGCCATCACAGGCTCCAGGAGGGGGGCCGTTTGGCCCCCCTCCCATCATTTGTAAAGCCCCAGGGGGCGGTGGTCCCCAGGACTGGGGGTCCTTCATGGACCCCCCATTTTAAATATGTAGTGCCCCGGGAGGTGGCGGTCCCCGGGGTGTGTGTGGGGGGTTTGAGCCCCCACACAGGTTTTTTTAAAATGTTATTTTAAAAAGAAGCCCCAAGGGGTGGTGGTCCCCGGGGCTGCGGGGGGGGTCATGAGTTCTCCACATACCTCATACTAAAACCCCGGTGGTGGCGGTCCCCGGGGCTTGGGGGCCTTAGAAGCCCCCCATCATCATACAGTTAAGCCCCGGGGTTTGGCGGTCCATGGGGCTGCGGGGGGCCGTGTTCCCCCCACTATAATACGTACTTTGCTTGGGGGTGGCGGTCCCCGGGGCAGTGTGGGGGGGATTGCCCCCCCACACTTTATTTGTATAAAGCCCCCAGGATTTGCCCCCCCTGGGGCTAATTTACATTAAAGCGCGGGAGCCGCGCTTCCGTTTTTTTTTTTATCGGCAGGGTACGCGTACCCTACGCGTATCCCACGATTTACAAAAAAACCCACATTTTTTTGGGCCTTGGGGATCCTTGTGGGACCCCTTAAGCAGGCCTAGGGGGTCAGGGTGTTTCTTCCCTGCCCCCTTTTCGCGTTTTTCGCATTTCTTTTTCTGTTTTCTTGTACCTCCGTTCTACCGAGGCACAAGATGACTGCCAACACTTTCTGGTTTGGAGTGTTGACAGCCAATTAGCATAAAGCTTGTGCTCTGGAAGGTACGCGTACCGTACGCATACCGTACTTCGTCTATAGATATATCCATAATTTCATACTTCACGCCATTAGCAGCCACCCACGTAGTTTGATAAATAGCATTCCGTATGGGGAACTCCTGCTAATAAAATGAAATAACACCATGGATCATGACTTTCAGAGAGTGGCCCAGGATAGTCTGACTAGATTCAGCTATCGGGCTATGATAAACAAACACTGCAAAAAGTATATAGAAAGGCCAAAACAACATCTAGATTGGAACTACTGAGAGATAAACCCAGGGTAATCAAAGAGACAGGCAAATTCAGTTTGGTAACCACTTTCTCAGAAGATGCTAACCAGCTAAGGAATATTATCCGCAAGCATTGGTACACGTTGAAAACTCATGCGGTCATAGGTCAAGATATACCTCCAAGGCCTATGATAACCTCCAGGAAGTCAAGGTCTCTGAGGGATAACTTGGTTAGCAGTCATTACCCTAAGGAAAGTGCAGGCACCATCAGGCAGGATTTACATGGCTTCTTTTCATGTGGGGAGTGTAGGGCCTTTTCATACACAGTGCCAGGACTAAGAAAACCAAATTGATTAGCAAATTCCTTACATGTAGTACACCATAAACGGTCTATTGTTTAGTTTGCCCATGTGGGTTTAAGTACATTGGGAGTACCATTCATCCCATGAAAATTCTCATATTAAAACACAGGAGGGCAATCGTAAAGAAGGACACATCGTATCTGGTTACAAGACACTTTAGTACACACCATAACAGCAACAGAGACCTTCTGACCTACTTCTCTCTAGACAATGTAATGATTAATCCGAGAGGAGGAGACAGAATTTTAAGATTAAGATTAAGAAGGTAAGAATCACGATATATCATCGATTTACAGACCAAACTTCGAAAGGGATGAATAGTAACAAAGAGTTATCAGTTCTCTTAGGGGAAGGTTGCTAGATCGTTGGTATTTACCCAATAGAGTCCATGTCTCAAACTGATTTTCTCTACCATATATAATTGATTATTGCCTATCCTTTTATGTCCTAATCTTCTTCTTTTCCCTTTCCCTCACGTTTTACTGTCACTCTCGTGAATTTATATTATGATATGAAAGAAGCTTATTTTGTGCAAAGGGTTTTTCCGCAGACACTGACTATCATGTGTAATCAGCATGGGTAGGTAAGAAACAGAAGTTTTTTAGATGGTGTTTGAGGTAGAGTAGCTCATCCAGGGCAAAATTATGGTGGTTGCATTATAAGTATGAGATTAGTATGACATTGGTTATGGCACTGCGCTTTTGTATCAAGTATGATAAATTGTGCAATAATGAGGCGTAGTTGTCGAATAGAAAAATGTCTCCTCCAGGTTGAAAAGGCCCATATAGGGCTAAATCATGTAAACCGTCTATTGCCAATGTTATATATGTATATATATATATATATATATATATATTACAGAGTGGTGACAGTGTAGCTATAGTTAAGGTGACGAGAGATAGGAGTTTCTCAACTTTTTTCCGTTAATACCCTAGCGCCCGTTTGACAAATATGTGCGAAACTTTGTAGACCTGCTGCCCTGATTTCATTTTGGGAGGACTGAAAGTCTGTCATTGTTTGGCCCAGGGAGTGTAAAGAAAAAAGGGGGTATCTAAAAAGGGATGAAATCTCATGCATTTTCCATAGGTCCAACAAGCCAAACAAAACCTTCTTCCTTATATACTCCGGTGCAACAAAATAGAAAAGTGACCTAGCTGTGATCTACACAAACTACTATATGAAGGACATGATGATTGACCATTAGGAAAAGAAAATCTTAATTTTTATGATATCAATGATTGAGTTGTATTTACTTTGGACTTCATATGTAGTAACATCCTACTAAAAGTAGCAAGGAAGCCCAAAAAATAAACTAGACTGCATATGTACATTTTCAGAATTACTACATGAACACCTAAAAGAGACATGATGCTGTAAACCAATAAACAAATACATAACAAGTACAGCAGATAGAAAGAAAGAAACCACATCAAATTCGGTTGCCACTCTTTAGTTAGAGTAAGTATTCCGAAAGATAGGAATTTCTCAGATATTAGCTCCCTAAGAACTTTACACCCATTTGACTAATTAAAACTTTCCAAGCATTTTCTACATTTTGAGGTAATGCATATTTTTGTGGTGAATCAGTGCATAAATAAAACGGGGTCCCAAAATGTGTGTTTCCACAATTAGATTTTCCATAGACTATTGTATTTGACGTAGCTCGAAAATGGCTCAATGGATTTACATGAAATTTGGCAGGATTATACATTATGGTGCAGAGATTATGTTTTTGGTACTGCAGTTAAGTAGGGTAAGCATTATTTAAGTTATAAGGCATTTAAATTTAGTGATATCTGTCACCATGGTACCTTCACAGAATTTCACAAAATTATGTGAAACTATTGCAGTACATGGTCATAAACTTAATGTATAAAAAAATATAAATAAATCCCCCTGCCTGGTGATAGTTAGGACCGACTACTTACATATGTCTAAAGCACTAGTACTGAACAAAGCCAAAGTGTAATAAAAACAATATGGCTGCCATTTCCTTCTAAAAACAGTCATTACCCAAATATATGCTGGCTTGTCATCGCCATGTACCATGGTATACTACAAAGTTCTCACAGTACATCATGGCCCAAAATATAACTAAGGCCTAGCTGTATTATTGGATTTTGTCACCCTTGTGTCACGCCTGGTGTCATATGGGCAATGCAATATTTAAGTCAGATTTACAAGGGAACACAAGGCCACCATGCGTGGCCCTGCATAGATTTGTAAAACTATAGCAATGCAGGGCCACACAATTTACTGTTTTTTTCGTTACTCTGCACACCATAATCTACATTGCTGCTAAATTTCACATACAGCTGTGAGCCACACCATTATAGCCATTCCACTCCATGCTATTCCACTCTATGCCACTCCTCTCAATGCCTCGCCAATCTATGTTATTCCACTCTAAGCAACGCCGCTGTATACCACTCCACTGTACGCTGCTCCAATATAAGCGATTCCAATTCTGCACCACTCTACTGTTCACCACTCCACACTACTCTATTCCATTGTATGCAATTCCACTCTACAACACTCCACTGTATGCTATTCCACTGCATGCCACTCTACTGCACGCTACTCCACTCTACGCCACTCCAATGTACAGCACTCCACTCTAGACCACTTCAATCTGTGCTATTTGATTGGATCCCACACCAATGTACGCCACTCCACTGTATGCCATTCCACTCTATCCCATACCACTGTACGCAACTACAGTCTACACCACTTCATTATATGCCACTCCACTGTATGTTACTCCACAATGCACTTTTACGATCTACACCACTGCACTGTACCACTCTCTGCTCAACACCACTCCACTCTACGCTAATATACTGTATGCAACTCCACTCTATGCCAGTTCACTCTACCCTATTACACTGATTGCAACTCCCCTCTATGCCTCCTCAGTGTAATCCACTCCACAGTATGCCATTCTGCTATACTCTACCCCAGTATATGCTATAACACTCTGTCATTCCACTATATTCCACTCTACTCTACGCTATTCAATTGTATGCTACCCCACTGTACAGTATTCCACTCTACACCACACCAGCGTATATTAGTCTACAATACGCCACTTCATTCCATGCTATTAGATAGGACCCCACTCCAATGCACACCACCCCACTGAATGTTATTTTTCTCTACCCCACGCCACTGTGCGCCAGTCCAGTCTACACCAGTCCATTATACGTCACTCCACTGTACGCTACTCCACTATACACTATTACACTCTATGCTACTCCACTGTACAACAGTCCGCTCTACACCAATCCATGCTAATACACTGTACACAACTCCACTCTACTCCCATTTACTCTATGCTATTAAACTGAATGAAACTCCACTCTACACCTCTTCAGTGTACGCCAGTCATCTGGGTGCCACTCCACTCTATGCTATTCCACTATATTTAATTCCACTGTATGCTACTCCACTCTATGCCACTCCTGTGTATGCCACTCCACTCTACTCCACTAGATTCCACTCCACTGTATGCAATTGTCACTTTACCCCATTCCAGTGTATGCCACTCCAGTCTACAACACTTCACTGTATGTCACTGCACACCACTGCACTGTATGCTACTCCACTAAATGCAATTACACTGCACCAATCGACTGCATGCTACTTCAGTCTACACTGTTCCACTGTATGCTATTCCACTTCATGGCACTCCACTGTATGCTACTCCACTCCATGCCACTCCAGTGTACTCTCCCTTGCTCTTTATATCTCCACTCTGAAAAACTCTACTATACTGTATGCCACTCAGCTAGACTCAACTCCACCCTATCCCTGTACACTCCACTGTCCAAATTTACACTCAACTTTTTGCCCATACACTCTATCGGGAGAGAATGTGGCGCAGCGGCCAGAGCTGCTGCCCCAGGCACTGGGGATCTGGGTTCGAGCCTCGGCATCGGTGCAATATCCTGTGATTCTAAGCAAATCATTTAATCTCTGCCTGCCCATGGACAGCACCTAGATACCCTCACAGGTGATAAGCCACGCTATATACATCTACTTACTTTCTATTGTACAAATTGCTCTTCCACTCTATGACAGTTTCCAACACTGTAGGACACAGCAATCCACTTTACTGTATGAGATGCCTCTCCAATTTATAACATTCTGGCTGCCTGACCCTGTTGGCTGCCGCCTAGAAGAGGTGTGAAGCACCTCTACCCAGAGCAGGCTTTGTTGCTGGCCTCTGAGATCACAGGCTCTCACCCCATGAGCTGAGAAACAGGTCTGGCGGTGGCAGGCTGGCTAAGACTTGTCAGAGACCACACCAGTGTTTGATAGGTTTTCAGAGGACCCTCTGATATGTCCCTTGTGTGCATTTATTAATAAATCGAACACTGGCACAGTGTTGATTTCTTAAGAAAAGGTGATTGGGTACAGTGAAGTCATCATGATGCTGGGGAACTTAAAATGACGAGTGTCTAGCCCATGTGCTCTCTATGGCTTCTCTGTGCACTTACAATATCCACGAATGGACTTACAGCCAGATTCATCAAACTAAAATCGGCTCGCAAAGGGCCAGATTCTGAGAATCTGGCCCTTTGCGAGCTCTATTTTTGCATTTGGGATTCATCATTCCCAAATGCAAAAATCGCAATTCTAGAAATCGCTAAATTGTGATTAATTGCGTTTAAGGAATCTCAATTTGAGATTCCTTAAATGCAATTCATGAACCATTTTAAAATTGCGAATTCGCAATCCGGGACCGCTATTTACCGCGAAGTGTAACTACGTGGTAAATAGCAAAAACTTTGAGGGCTTGTGTGTACGCAACATATGTGCACACATCAATTTCAGGGGTGCAACAGGGTGTCCTTTGGACACCCCTGCACCCTTGAAATGGCAATCTCAATTTACGAATCGCCTCTAGGCAGGAATTATTAGTAATCGCTATTTTGTAAGGGATTTCTTGATGAATAGCATTTTGCTATTTCTTAATAGCGATTCGGTATTTTTCGCTATTAGGAATAGCAAAATGTGTTCTTGATGAATCTGGGGGTTAGATATTGTAGGGCCATATCTGCTCATACAGGTATGCTCATGCTTTAGGATATAGTTCACCCTGCCTTAGGGCTGAGAGGCCTGCAGTAGGGGATGAATTACCTACACCTTAAGCAGTGTCTATGAGCATGACACACAGGTGTGTTCTCTTCACCAAGTCATGCAGCCTGCAGTGGCAGTTTGCAACGTCTTGGTGAGGGGTCCCTAGGGTGGCATAATTTGTGCGGCAGCCATAGTGGACCCTCTCCAGTCCCAATGTCCTAGGTACAAGGGGCACCTTTTACTAGGGACTCATAGGGTTTGCTGAAGTTGTGCCAATTGTGGTGCAGTTTGTGAAAATAACACTGGTACTTGGAACCTGGTTAGCAGTGACCCAGTAAACCTCAGTCAAAGTTGCATCAAAAACTAGGCACAAAATGTGTGTGTGGGGAGTACTGGAACAAGAAACCAGTTTCTCACACCAATACACGCTATTGTACTTTATTCCACACTACGGTATACCACTCCACTCTACTTCACTGTTTGAGACTTTACCTCACTCTGTTCTACTAAATAATAATCCACTCTTATTACATCTTGATCAGACTAAGACTGACATTGCTAATCTCAGGAAAGAAGATCTTGCCCTGTCTGAAAGAATGGAGATTTTGGAGAACAATGCTCGGCGCAGTAACCTCCGAATCCTCAATGTTCCCGAGTGGAGTGAGGGCACCGATATAAAGCAGTATGTCATCATGCTTTTAAGAGATTCTTAAGGGCTCGAGCAGTCGGTTGAAGTCCTGGGTACTGACATTCAAAGAATTCATAGGGACCCCTTGAGGAAAAATCCACAAAGATCTAAACCCAGGAAAATTCTAGTCAACTTTCATACCTATTCTCTTAAAGAGTTTATCCTCAATCAAGCCCTAAAACAGAAATCCTTGAGTGGAAAGGGGTTCACCTTTCAGATAAGATCAGATTTATCCAGGGTAACTTTGGATAAACAGTGGGAGTTGGGGCGGAGGTTAGACACCTTTAGGAAGTTATGGGCAGTCGCACAACTTAAGTTTCCAGCTGCATTAAAAATTATGCATAACAACAAAATGTACAATATTAGATCTGTACAGGCTGCAGACGAACTGTTGTTGGTCTTGGGTAAATAGAAAGGTCCATCAGATTAGTCCTGAGTCTACTCTGGCCCTCTAGTAGCGTCTCCTTTTCTATCCATTTAATTTAATGCTGGAAAAAAGGAAAAGAATTAAAAATGAAAAAATATATATAAGCTTAGCTGGATAGGTTTCTCCCCATATATTTTTATAAATGAAGGTAAAGTTGAGTTTTAGAAGTCTTTAAAAAAAATATATATATAGAAATATTGAGTTTGAATCATTATTCTGAGGGCAAGCTATTAACCTTTTTTGGCATCTTGGGCTCTTTGCAAGGGGTAAACACTGCGGGAGTCCGGAGGTGGCACTATCTTCTGGACTTGTTCCGGATAGATAGGGCAAGGATTTATTAGGGCACGGGTTTGGTGGGTGGGTGCTGCAAGGGAAAAAATCTAAAAATTTCCTCATTTTCTTCTTGGTAGTGTTCTTTTATTTTTTTAGAGAGATGTTTTGTGTAGGTATCGTATTGTCGGATGGGTTTTGGTGGGCTTTGGTTGGCAAACGGACAGATGAAGGGGGAGGCAATCTCTTTTATGAATAGTCTGCGGATTCTCTCCTGGAATATCAATGGTCGTCACACCAGACCTAGAAGGAACAAGATCTTTCAATATCTTCGTGATTCTGATGCGCAGATCATTGTTCTCCAGGAGACGCTCTTGACAGAACCGGAGATGCTTTCCTTGGCTAAAAAAAATGGATGGATTGATCTATGTATCTCTACAACACAAACCATGAACAATAGGGGAGTCACGATACTTTTTAAGAAATCTGTAAAAGCCCGACTTATATCCAAGTTAGCAGACCTAGGTGGCAGATGGGTCATTGCAACAGTAAATATCGTAGGGGCACAAATTACAATAGTAGGATATTATGGTCCGAATCAGGATGACCCCTTGGTTTTGAAGTCCATTTTTTTGCATTTATTATTCTTTCCAGAACCCATTATTCTGGCTGGGGATTTCAATATAGTTTTGGATCCCCTCCTCGATAAATCACCAAATAGTCGGGCCTCAATTCCTTCTAAAACTAGGGCTCTTCTATTGGATAATATGAAACAGTATGGCTATTTAGATATTGGGAGAATAAGGTCTGGACAACAATTAGGCGTTTCATTTCGAAACTACAAATATCATCATCATTCAAGGATTGATTTTATTCTGATTAGCCAGACATTGAAAAGCGTAGTTAAAAACATCTTATACCTCCCCTCACATTTATCAGATCGTTCAGCTGTTTGGATGGTAATGGAAGGTTTTCCCAAAGTTTTCCCTAGAATCTGGTTGTTTGACCGCTCGCTTCTTTCAATACCAGAGGAAACTTCCTTTCTTGTAAATGAAACTGAGTCCTTTATGAATGCCAAAATCGGCTCAGCCTCGCTGGGGTGTGTTTGGGACTCATTTAAGGCCTTTTTAAGGGGCCATATAACTAGCAGGGTCACTTATAGGAGTAAGCTATACAGAGGAGAGGTATCTTCTAGTGAGGCTGAAATTGTCAAGATACAAGGGGAAATCGACTCGCACCCAGCGGCTTCCATTAATACCTTACAGGAATTACAAAACAAGCTATTATGTGTAAAGGGGCACTTTAATTCAGTGTTGAATGCACGTGCTCTACAAAGGTGGGAAGCCAGTAAAATTGCCCATTTTCAATATGGGGAGGGAGTGGGGAGACTCTTATCCTGGAAAGCAAAAACTGACCAGGTTCGAAATAATATTGATTCAATCCTCCACGATAATATGGTTTCTTCTTCTGATGAAGACATTAGGAGAATTTTTCGGCTATTTTTCCAAGATATCTATAATGAGGATAAATGTATTGAGGCGGATTGTATTGAGGACTGGTTAAAGGAGATACCATTACCATCGATGACCTTGGAACAATGTGCCCTTTTAGATCGGGCGATCACAGAGGACGAGGTCAAAGCGGCTATTCTGAGTAGTAAGAAGGGAAAGGCGGCAGGCCCGGATGGCCTTCCCGCCGAGATCTATAGGGCTTTGGAGCAGGCAATCATTCCCTTCCTAACTACCTTATTCAACCAGATCCTCCAGGAAGGGATGTCACCCCCTGCTTCCTGGGATAACGCGTCTATAACTTTGATTTTAAAACCTGGTGAACCAGCAGCAAGTTGTGGGTCTTACAGACCGATTTCCATCTTAAATGTTGACTACAAAATCTTTGCCTCAATTATGGCCAATAGATTGGGGTCGGTTGCAGGGGACATCTTGCACCAAGACCAGAGGGGTTTTGTTAAGAGCCGACAACTCTTTGAATTGACTTATGATCTTATAGGGGCGACTGATATCGCATCCACTGATTCTCTCCCCTTGGATGTTCCTACGCTCGACGCTACTAAGGCCTTCAACAGGGTGAATTGGTCATACCTGTTGGTGGTCTTAGGTAGATTTAACATCGGAAACAAATTTCGTCGAGCAGTGAGATTATTATACCAGAATCCCTCAGCCTGTCTTTTGGTGAATGGAGCATTGTCAGACCCATTTAACATCACAAGGGGAACACGTCAGGGCTGCCCTCTCTCCCCTCTCTTGTTTGACCTATATATCGAACCCTTCGCCCAACGGCTGAGGGATGATCTTAATATCAAGCCTTTCAGGTACAGGGGATGGCAAAAGAGGGTGTTACGTCAGAATTACGTACAGCCCTTCCATCGGTTATTAAATACGGCCCAGGATTTCGGTGAAATCTCTGGCTATGAGGTTAATGCCTATAAAACAGAGATCATGGTTTGGAACGACAAGGATTTAGTGGTAGGGGTGCAGCCCAGTTTAAAAATGCGGTACCTTGGGATAAACATTGTCCAAGATGTCAATAAAATTGCTGAAACAAAATTTTCTGCAGGAGCGAAAGATTGTCGAAAACTGATGCGATCATGGTCTTCACTACCTCTGTCCATCTTGGGAAGGGTAAATCTTATAAAGATGTCTATTTTACCAAAAATCACTTTTTTGTTTAATACTATTCCTCTTTACTTTGAACTTTCACTTTTATCTAAGTTACAGAGCGATATTAATTCCTTTATTTGGGCTCACCATATACCCAGGATTGCTTGGAAAAAACTCAGGCGTCGTAGAGAAAAGGGAGGACTAGCAGCCCCGGATCTCCAATTGTATGCATGGGCATTCCAACTTTCTCATTCCCGCATGCTATTGAAGTTGCCCACTGACATTGGGATTGGCTGCATGTTTAGGGCCATGCTTAGTGGGGTAAATTTAGCACAGAAGGGGTTTTTGTTTAAATTTGGGGATCCTACATTTAAAAAATAAATAAAACTAAAGGTCTTGCATGGCATGGCTAGAACATGGGCCAAGATTAGGAGTTCTATAAGGCTAGGGTATTTCTCTAGTAAGGCACATCTGTGGGAATCACCTGGGGGCCCGGGTTAGCTTATGGACAGCCTAGCTTTGCCCTTGAGAAAGGCAGGGTTGGAAGTTTGGGGCGATCTGTTTGTAGAAGGAGGTCTGGTACCATGGGAATCTCTTAATGATAGAATTGGTCCAAACTTTTCTAGGTTTAAATACCTTCAGATAGCTAGCTGGGTTCACTCACAGGCTACTGTTAAGAGTAAATTCCCAGTAGGGGGAGGCAACCATCTAGAGTCCCTACTTTTTGATAAAATCCCAGCCAGAAAGGAAATCTTGTTTTGGTACCACTCAATTCTAGAGGAGATTGACAGTGAATTTCAACTGGCCGAGAAACACTGGGGGAGCTCCCTTTTGGACCATGAGGTGGGAAGCCTTTGGTTTAACTCCTTCAAGCTGCTGTGGGATATCGTCAAACCAGCCTGGCTTCGTATGAATCATCTCTTCACCCTGCATAGGGCTTAATATTCACCACAGAGGCTTTCAAAATTCTCTGAAGACTCATCGGTAGCCTGTGCAAGGTGTGAGGCAATAGCTGCCTCGCACCTTGCACATGTTTTTTGACTGCCCTTCTTTGTCTCTCTTTTGGGATTCTATAAGTCCTTTACTCTCGACTTCTCTGGGCCCCCAAATGACGATAAACCTCGCACTTGCAATATTTGGTGTTATGGGTGGGCTTACGGGCCCTGCTAAACATCTTCTTTTTTATTCAATCCTCTTGGCCAGGAGAGAAATCTGTAAAAAAATGGAAGGACTCAATATCACCCTCTTTTCTTGATTGGCGGGCATCAGTATTGCAGGTGTCGAAATTGGACTTAATGAGATCAGGCAACCAAAATAAAAGAGCCTTTTGGTACCTTTTGAAGTGGGACCAACAGTGAGATAATAGATGGTTTTTTTTTTCTCTTTTTATTTTCCCCACGGACCAATGATTACGCTGCCTTTGGTTTCTCTTTCATTTTTTGGTACATTCACATTTATCAGGCTTTGTCCTGGGTGTTGGTACATAAATGCAGCAAATGGCTCCCCTATGGTCTCTGTACGAAGGTCTTGGAGGTTGTGATATAACTGGCGAGGCTGATTGAATAACAAGCCCTGCTATCCAGTTTACTGAGGAAGTGTGTCGCTCTCTTTAGACTTTAACGGAACGACCAGGGTAGAAAATGAGGACTAAAAAATAAAAATAATAAAAATAATCCACTCTTTGCAGCTCCACTGTTTCACACACTACTGTACTTTATGCAACTCTACTCTACTACACTATATGCCACTTCCCGACACTTTACTCCTGTGAATGCCCTTTAACTCCACTGGTCTATACTGTATGCCACTGAACAAAACCCTACTCTACTCTACCATATATTTTCAAGCCCACTATACGACAGTGTACGCAATTCTTTGTATGCCACTGCACCCCACTTTACTAGACTCTACCCTTACACAGTACTGCACTCTGCTCCACTACTCCACTACTCCACTACTCCACTCTACACCACTCCACGCCACTCAGTGCCATTGCACTCTATAAAACTGTATGCCAATCCACTGTATCCCACTCTACAACACTGTATTGTACTGTACACCACTCCTCGCTACAAAAATCAATTAGACTATATGTCACTCTAATTTACTGTATTCTACATCACTTTCCAATACTGTACAACTCCTCACTACACCAGACTGTCCAACAGGGTACTCCAGTTTATGACACTTTACTCATCTGTCTGCTTGGTTCCATGTTTTGTTATTGTGAATACATGAACAATTTTGTGTTGGGATGAAACCTTCACCTCTGTGATATACAAATGTGAAAGTACCTTACAGGTGATAACAAAACTCATTAGCAATGATAAGGAGTAATTGAAGCCACAAACATAGTTCATGTTCAATATATCATCAAAAAGAATTAATAAAAGTAGACATGAGAAGAAAAAATATCTAATTTTTGGTGCCTTTTCTTGTGATTTGCTAATACACTTTCTTTTTGAGGTATAGACTTGTCTGCTGTGATGCCAGTTTTGATATCAGGATCAGTGGCATATGACATGATTTCCTGGGATTCATAGTCATGGTCCATGTGATGTCACTTCCTGTGATGGCTTTGTGGTCAAGAGTCTGTAATGTCACTTCAGATACTCCTGGCCACTTTGTTGAATTAACATCTGTGATCTCGAACACTGAATCTCTTCTAAATTTAAGTTCATTGCATCTCGAATCACCGAAAGATAATATTTGTTCCGTATTTCAGCAGATTAATTTCACCCAGAATGCATTGCAAGCATCATGCTCTTGTTGTCTTTCCTAGGTTGTCTTAAATCCTCTATGTATCACCCAATGCAGTCTTTCTCTTCCTTGCAGTCTGTTTCTATGGAATCTACCCACAGCATAAGAGAATTGGGAGAACGTGAGAATGCTGGAATGGTTATTCTCTTGCTTCTTGTACGTAGACTGTTTCACATTATCAACAGTCTCACAGCTGCCCTTTTTCCATTGGTAACACACATGACACAGGGTTATTAGATAAAATGACAGAAAAGGTTGGAAATAGGAGACAATTTACAGTTCGCTACTTATGCAATCTCTGCCTCTTATTGCCACCTCTAAGACATGTCCACATGCATGTACGTTTTATATAAAATCTACCATAGAACATGATGAAGCATAACACAACGTAACAATTTTATTACTGAGTTGGGATAAAAAAACATTGTCTTTTGATTAATTGTGATTTTTTTCTCAGTTCTGTAAATTTACAGTAGTGGGATATATGATGTGCCTTCTCTTGTTTACTGATCTCGATCTCTCTCTTTCTCTCTCTTATTCTACATCTCTGTCTATCTCTCTATCATCTCTGTCTCTATCTATCCATGTCTTTATATCTAGCTCTGTCTGCATTTGATGATCTATCAAAAAAAGTGTGTTAACACCTTCACCGCTGCGGACATTCCGCTGCTGTGCTGAAAAAAATGACACGTGCGCAGTTTGGACGGGCCCCGGCCATCCGACGCACATGCCCACTGTGAAGTTAGATGGCCGCGGGCCTTCCAACGCATGGAAGGGGTTAATATGAAAATCTCAAAATGTCTTGTTACATACTGTTTCAATATATTGTGACATAGTTTCGTGCCATAATGGAGGTGTCACTGTTTGTGGTTATGGGTAAATGCTAAATTATTTAGTATCTGTACCCCTTGAAGTTATGGCTTGCATAGCGTGTTTGTTTATAACACATGTCCTCTAGAACAGTCATTGTTGCAAGAGCCATAGATGCCCTTGAAGGACCTGAAGTCTGTGGTTTTGCAGTGCAGATGATCAAGGGCTAGCATTTGGTTCAGGCTTGTCCTCCTTGGAGTGATGGCCCTAAAGAGTACTACAACTGGGAATAAAAAGATTATTTTATTAGGTAGAATGATCATCTTTTGAAATATTTCTACAGGGGTCTGCATCATGCTTCTTTAGCACTAAAATGGTTCATTGCTTTATACTTAAAATGGAATAGAGTCTAGCCTAGCCACTGTGGAATTATCTAGGCATTTAGTGCAATAATGGGAGACATCCTATAACATGATAGACATGTTTGGGGAGAAGTTTCTAAACTACACAGATTTTTTCTTTTACACTTTTGAAGCCACCTTTTTCGAACTATTATTTTTGTCGTGGATCATTCACATGACCAAGCTGATGAGGCAGAATAAGAACTGGGCTGTATTGTAGGAAGAGTGCATTGGCATGATCTGTGCGGTGGCCTACTTGTAACGAGAAGCTTGGGGTGTGAAATGGGGCAGTGCGCCATATTACATATAATGCATATGTAATACCACCCCAAGAGTTTCTTATTATATCGGGCAGGAAGAAGCTAGTCTTACATATCTAGGTACCTAGCTCTTTTTCTGGCGCAGTCTTATTGATTTTCAAAGCATGTTGCTGCCTTTTCAAGATGTACAGATGAGATATATTGTGGGCCTCTGGAATTATGTGATTGTGTGGATGCTGCAATTTTCGCATATAGACTTGCTGCATTTGACACATAATGTATCATCTGCTGCGTAATCTACAGATTTTAACAACAAAACCAACAACAAATTGTTTTGCCACACACTGGCAGTCCCTTTGCAACACAGGACTGGTCACCTTTCTATTGTTTATTGCTATATTTGTGTTAAACTGGTACTAATGAGTTGCAACCAATGCCCAAACAGTGCTACCAAGTTTAGAAATTACTACAAAATCAAGTAATAACACTGTTACTAAATGTGCTAATAATTTAGCCTTTCTTTCTGCATAATTTACTTAAACCTGCCACATAATTGGTCTCTCTCCTGTCGCATAATTCCGGTTCCCCTGGAAATGATTCTCAAATAGTCTATTTTAAACCCCTTTTCCTAAGTATTGTTGGCTTTAGACCGTCCATATTTGTAATAGCAAATACAGAGGATTTCAGTTACATAATTTCATTGAAGTAAGAACTCCATTTGGTGAATTTAGCACAGTTGTTTGTTTTTGATGCACATGACTACATACCTGTGCCTTTCAAGTTCATGCCCATGTGTGCTTGTGAGCTTGTAAGTATGCACTTAATATGCCTGTTTTTGCGGAATCAAAGTGTAGTGGTTTCAGATTAATGTTTCACAGTCCGTTATTGTGACTCTCCCAAAATACGTGACCAGTTTCTCCAATTCATTTGAATTTCGAGTAATATTTTTCTCTGCTCACTTGAATCTTGCTTACTCCGCAGTCACTGTATGTATTGTAGTGCAGCTTTACAGATATTCCAGTTATTTGTTTTTCATTTTCTGCTGTCTTCCAACCTTATTCATGATTAAACAATACTAACCCCCTTAATTATCGGCTATTTTCTCTCTCTCGTCCTCTCAGAACAAAGAAAAAGAACAAACCCCTGAATCTAAAGATACACAATAGCGTCGGGAGTTGTGAGAACATCCCTTCACAGCGCTCTCCTCTCCTGTCCGAGCGTTCCTTGCGTTCCTTCTTTGTGGGGTACCCGCCTTTCCTTCCTTCCACGCCTCCTGTACACACTGAAGTCAACTTCTCTGCAAGTAAGTCCAAGTTTCCTAACAGCTTCACACTTGGTAAGCGAGTGGGGCCTCGTGGTGTTTGCCTTTGTGGCAGACTGCAATCTCTCAGCAATGCCTGTACCCCAAAACCTTGTTTCTGATTTGGTTGAATTGCATGTGGCCGAACGTTCACTTTTAAGAGACCAGCAGCAAGAGATTGTGCAAGGCCATATCTCATCATTTAGAACTGTGAAATCTGCTTTTATCAAAAGCCATCGGTAGACTAACTATCCACTCTCTGAAAATGATTGAATTTGCGATAGTTGTTAACCCACCAATATAACAAGGCTTGTTTTTTTTAAAAGCTTTATACCAATCAGAGGTACGCAGGGAAATCATACAAGAGTTTGGATATGGAAGACATTGATCTGGGTTTGACATTTTGTTTGAGATGCATTAACTCATTGTGTATATACAGTCTCTTGATTGTAATGAACATGCTTGCTATTTTTTCAGTTTTTTATCAGCATGCAGTTTAAAGTCAAAATCAACTTTATTCGACTGATAAAAGCCATAAAAGTGTACTGCAAAACATTCTATAAAAACAGCATAAAAGCGTATACGAAATGCAGTTTCAATCTAAGTAAAACAGCATACACACAAATGTAAATAACTAATTCAACTTCAAAGCAACCACTTTTTTAAAAACAATAAACACCTGTTCACTTACAATTATTCCAACTACTACAAAAATGAGTGCACTTTCCATACGAGTAGTTACTAAGCAATTATATGCTTCACTAGATGAGTCAAATGAGTCTAACATTGTATCCCTTCATTGTTTTAAAATGCCCCATCTACAGTTGCTAGTGAAGGTTCAAGTAGTAGGCCGTGTTAAAAATGGGGGTCCCTAGTTTTAAAAGGTAAAAACCTTTGTCCAAATAGGGACCCTTGCTTCTAGTCAGGGTAAGGGGATACACTTCTAAAATAATCCCAGCTCACTCCCTTGGTATCTTGGCTCAAGCAGACAGGCTTATCTCAGAGGCAGTGTGTAAAGAATTTGTGAGAACATACAGTAACACAGTTAAAACACTACAAACGACACCACACTAGTTTAGAAAAATAAGTAATTCTTTATCTAAATCAAACAAGACCAAAACAACAAAAAAACAATACAGTACTAAAAATATGATTCTCAAATGGTAGACATAGTTCAGTTCAAAGAAAATTGCAGATGTGACACTTTTCACACAAAGTACCTTGGATGCGTCGCGCACACACACAAAAAGGGCCACAGGGAAGGTAATGCGTCGGTTCCTTACACTCAGGGAAGGTGATGCGTTTCGATTCCTAGCTCCGCGGGAGGTGATGAGTCAGTTCCTTACTGCTGCGTAGGGGAGGAGGTGATGCGTTGGTTTCTTACTGCATGGGGAGGTGATGCGTCGGTTTCTTACTACGTCCCTCAATGATGCAACAGACTTGGCAGCATTCCCCCTCAGCTACTCCAGCTCTTCTCCTTGGCAAAGGTACCTCTTGATTTCCCAGAAGTGATCTAAAGGTCTGGTGTCTGTGTCCCTCTTTTTATACAGTAAATCTCTTTGTTCTTTCCTGGCCCAGGGCTCTGAGCCCAGTCCAAACCAGTCCTGGGGGGCTCTTTACAAGTGTGCAACAACCTCCATTGTCAGTGTGAGCCCTGGCTCCAGACACACCACTGGGGGGCAGAGCCATCATTGAAGACAGGCACAGCCCTATTCGGGTGCAGGTGCTATTCTTCCCACCACACCAAATGCAGACCGGGCCTATTCAGCCCAGACTCTCTGGAGCAACTGCACATCTCCAGCCCCTGTCACTGCAAAGCCAGACAGTCATAACACATCCTCGCAGAGGCACACTGGGTGGCTAAGTAAGAAAATACCTATTTTCTAACAGTGGTATTTCAAACACAGAATGTAAAAATCACCCTCACTAAAAGATGCATTTTAACACTCTGAGTTTAGGCATACTAAACTTTATTTTCCTACCTCGTTCCCAGGGGTAGTTAGATTTATAAGATGTTTTAAGCAAACTCCCCATTTTTCCCATGGGAACAGATGTCCTTGCAATAGTTAAAAATAAAATTGGCAGTATTTCAATATAAGGACATGCCACACACACCAGGGCATGTCCTACCTTTCACATACACTGCACTCGGCCCACAGGGCTACCTTGGGCCTACTTTAGGGATGACTAACATGTAGGAAAAAGGAAGGTTAGAGCCTGGCAAGTGGGTGCACTTGCCAAGTCGACATGACAGTATTAGGCTGCACACATGTACTGCAATGGTAGGCCTGATTACATTTACAGGCTACTTATGTGGCTGGCACAACCAGTGCTGCAGGGCCTCTAGCAGCATTTGATTTACAGGCCCTGGGTGCACACAGTGCACTGTATAGGGACTGACTAGTACATCTAATAAGCCAATTATGGAAACACCAATCCATAACAACAATTTACAAAGCGCCACACACATGCTTTGGCACTGAACAGCAGTGGCAAAGTGCCTAAAGCATCTAGACCAGCAAAACAAAGTCCAACACACAGCAAAAAAAAAACAGGAGTCAAAGACAAACATACAGGGGAAACCCACGCCAATGATGCCAGGTCTAACAGGCCGTATTTGTGGGGAAAATGTGTGGTCAGAAATATCCGTATCAACAGATAGCCCAATTTGGCTTTTCTTTTTTTGTCTCTGTCATGGGGACTGGAACACAGACGTGGAATTAATTGGCTCAATTCTGGTTCATCCAGGGACAATTGTGATGGTAAGCTGGGCACACACCTATATACCCCCTGTATTTGGTCCATTTGCCCCATATTTGCATCCACTTCCTCAGGCACCCCCTGGGTACATATACCGTTTTCTTCCTAAACATGCACCAGTCCATGTCTTTTTTCCAGTTCATCACTGTTGGAACATCTTGTGCCCCCATTTTCTCGCTTGGCGACCATCTGACCCAGTGACACCCATGTTCTCTCTTTACTACCCAAAACCATTGGTTCCCATATGTTTAGCAGACATCTTTTGGCCTCGGGTACCAGTCTCTCCCCCAGTACCTACCCCGTGCATAGGACGACATCACTCCAATACCTACTAATGTGTGAGCACTCCGAAATAATATGTAAGAATGTGCCCTCCTTGCCGCACTGCCTTCGGCAACTATGGTCTTCCCTTTATCCCATCCTGACCAACGGTGGCCCAGTGATGTATATGCTAGGCAATATTTTCAACTACACTTTTAGTTTAGATGAAATTGCTACCTCCTTTGGTGATGCTAGTGCTTCCAGCCAGTTCTCCACCTCCAGCCCCGACAAGTCACCCTGCCATTTTTCACAGAGCTGCGGAAGAGGATCTGGTGAGTTGTTGATCAATTTTGAGTAAGTCAGGGAAATTGCTTTTTTGGGCATATACCCATCAAGAAGGCTATCCTCGAGAGTTGAGGCCTCAGGAGGGGTTTCTCCCCTTGGGACCACTGTTTGCAAGGCATATCGTACAAGTAGATACCGGAATCTTTCAGTATCTGCCAATTCGTATTCTTGCTGTAGTGTCGTGAAGGGCACCACCTCCCCCCTTTTCCAAAGGTCGCCCACCTTAGTTATCCCAATGGTATCCCATTTATTGAAACCCCTCCTCCTCCAGAGGGAGTCCAGTTGTTCTGCATCCCACGTTGGGGTGGCCAGTGTTCTTTTCTTCACCCAACCCGTACTTTTATGCACCGTATGCCACACCTGAATCAAATTCTTCATGGAACCTGCTGTCAGATGTATTTTCGTGGGCCTTGAATAGAGCGCACAGGTGTTATTACCTCCAGGCAAGAGCCACCGATCCATAGCATATCCTGGATTATTCAGAGGTCGGTATATGCAATGGTTGAGCAGCTAAATGCGCCACCCAGTAGTACTTTTTAATGTTGGATAATCAGCTCCCCCATCATACCAGCCTTTTCCTAATTTTGAGAATGATATTCGCGGTGGACTACTTCCCCAGAGTAACGTTCTCTGTGCACTTTCCACCGCCGCAAAGTAGGATGCGAGAAGTGGGTCAGGTGAATTGTGAAGGACATACAATAAGCTAGGCAATGACATATTCTTGAAGAGTGTCGCTCTGCCTAGTAGCGATAGCGGAAGAGTCTTCCAATGCTTCACATCCTGTCTTAGCCGCTATAGCGGCAGCAGCAAATTGGACCTATAATACAATTTGGGATCTTTCGTGATGAACAGCCCAAGATACTTGAATCCATTGTAGCTATCGCCACCTTACAGTCCCTGGGCAGAGTAGGCGGATTTCCGTTCAATACAAATATAAGCAATTTTGACCAGTCAATATTGTAGCCAGAGTAAGTACCAAAATTAGTACATATGTTGATTACCTTGTGCAAAGATTTCTCTGTAGAGGCCAGGTACAACAAAATATCATCTGCATAGAGTGAGATACGGTCTTCCCACTCCTCTGCCCAACGTAATCCCCAAATTATAGGGTCTTTACGGATCCAGTAGGCTAGGAACTCTAACATTAATGCAAATAAAAGCAGGGACAAGGGGCAACCCTGCCGCATCCCTCTGTCAAGAGTGAAGATGGCTGACTTTTTATTATAGACAACTACTTGTGCGAGGGGGTCAGTATAGAAGAGTCTTATACAGCTGATACATTTTGTACCGAACCCATGTTTTTCTAAGACGCCAAAGAGATATGGTATCAAACACCATGGTAGCATCCAAGGACACTACTACTGCATCTTCCCTTAGGGTATCCACCCATCCCATGACCCTGTGCAATCACCGCAGGTTTAGCAATGTATTTCTTGACGGCATGAAGCCTGATTGGTCAGGGTGGACTGATCCTGAAATAACCCGGACCAGCCAGGTGGCCAGCAGTTTGGCCAATATTTTTACCTCTGCATTCAACAGTGATATTGGTCGGTAGGATGAGCATTGATTTTTGGGTTTTCCATCTTTATATATCACGACCAGAGTAGCTATCCTCTGGTCTTGCGGAAGGTGTCCCTTCTCAAGACTTTCCTCATACATTTTCTGAAGATGAGGGGCTATTCTATGAGGCCTCAACTTGAAGAGTTCTATCGGGAGGCCGTTTGGGCCCATCGCTTTCCCAGATTGGAGAGTTTGAATGGCTTGTGCTATTTCTTCCTGCATGAGGTCGTTATCCAACTAACCTAACTATTTTGCAATGGGGGTATTTAAGGTATATGGACTCGGGCTCTGCCTCAAACTAAGGAAACCTACCAAACCTAGACATTTTTTTCAACTAGATGCACCAAGTGGTCAAGTATGGTGTGTCTTGCATGGATCACATTATGTTTTCTTACCCACAATGTCCTACAAACTTTAAAACTTTATCTGGAATCACACATGTTCCTTACATTTCTGAGAGAGCAACTTCTGGAATTTGTGTGGATCGACTAAATTCCTAAAACCCAGCATATGCACACTTCTCCTGATAAACACTACCTCTGTGTGGCTGGGCCTACCAAGAGTAACACAAAAGGCTCCAAAATGCAACATGGAGGCATCAACATTTCCTGTAAGAAAATTACCTGTTTTGGGAATAGGGGTAGCTGCAATATTTGTACTCGGACTTTCCCATCACCCCCAAAAAAACTACCAAACCCAGACATTTCTGAAAGCTGGACATTAAGGTGGGTGATGGTGTGACTTGTGTGAATTTCAGAATGTTTTCTTATCCAGAATGTCCTACAAACTTCAAACTTTGGCTGAAATCCCACTATTTCCTCACTATTCTGCGAGAGAAAGTTCTGGAATCTGCAGGAACCTACACAATTCCTAACACACAGTGTTCTCACATTTCTTACACTAAAAACAGTATCTGGCTAGTGTGGCAGGGCCTACCACCCGCAGGACTAGATCACACTAGGAGCCACTGGAAGACAATATTAACTTCCCATGTTTCCTGAATTAAGCTGGTGTTTGTTCCCTTTCCAGCTCTGCCTCTCAGGCAGAGAACTATGCTGAGAGGGCAGAGGTATACCCCGTGGCACTCATCACAATTGAAAGTAGACACCGAGATTCACGAGGGCTCTTTTTATTTTGTTTTGTTGTGACATCAGTATACACTGTGCGCACTGATGTTAGAGCAAAAAAAACAAAATCAAACTTGGAGCCTGGGACAGTCTTCTTTCTCCCTTGCGTCTCAACTTTAATTTTCAAAACATAATGCATCTGGTGTTTTAACTAGAAGCATTTTCTTTTCTTGTGCAGCCATCAACATTTTCCTGAGGCCTGCAGAGTAAAGGGTGACTGCATTTCAGAGGTTATAGTATTTTCAAATATTCGAGCGAGCAGTATGCAATGCAAACAAGGAGAACACTGACTTTTTATTTCGAAAAGTGATGGAAACAAATATTTCAGTGGTGCTAAAACAACCGAAAACACATTATATTTGCTTTATGTGATGCATTCAAGGTTAAACTGCTAATTTATTATTTCTTAATCTTAATGTTTCCCTTTTTCATTTGAAATTAAAACAATGCCAAACCCCCACCAAAAAAGAATTGAACTCTTTGATATAACAGTGCCATCCGACGTATCATTATAAAAGAGTGTTATTTCACTTATTTCATATGTATTGTCACTTTTTATACCACGGTACACAACATGTTAGTACATTACGTTTTTTTAAGTTTTGAAGAAAACCCACATATGATGTATTTTTAACCCATTTCAGGCAAGGTTTAACCGTTTCCCATTCTCACGCAAATACCAGCGGTAAACGCATTGTTAAAAACGTGTGAACGTAAACAATAGGGGTATTCTATTTGCTCATGCCACGCTACGTATTTTAATAACCAATTTGTGGGGAAATATTCAGCAGTTTCTAATGTTTGATATTGGGTTCTTGATTTAGCCCTTGATCAATATTATGCTTATATTAACGTTGTCACTTTGAGCATTCACCAGCGAATTCTAATGTTTGATGTTGGGATTTGCCTCCTGATTTAGCCATATGCTCTAAATGATCACTACTGGGCTTCTTTTAACTTTGTCATTTTGAGCATTTTGATTCAATGTGTCATTTAATATCATATTTTTGGAGCCTACGGTATATTTCAGTATTTCAAGATATTGTGAGGTCTGTGTAGATGGTGGCCCTAGTGAGCTATGTGCAATTAACCATACCTAGCTACTGAGTAAGAGTCTTCTCTTGGTCCATCAATCCTATCTTTAGATGAATTGAGGTCTATGATGTACGTAGGTTCTTGGATGTATACAGCCCACCAACCTCTGCACATTTTTAAGTGCCACAATAAACAACACAAACCAATGTCTCCAGTCAAGTTTTGGGTATGGAACAATATTTTGAAAACGAGTGCAGAAACACATGCACAACATATTAATAGATGACAGACTCTTCTCAATGTTATTGGAAAAAGTAATTGATAGATACTACAACCTTAAGTATGCATACTACCATACAGAGAGATACATTGCCCATTTAAGGTACATCTATCCCAATCCTCTTGGGAGATTGGGTAGGCCCTTTCAGTAAGCAAGTGGCAGGCTAGGTTCAGTTCAAGTTACCATCAACACTAGTTTACTTGCTCGCCCTAACACCTGCAGGTATCAGCACTAGTTGATGTGCAGCACGGCAATCAAACAATTGTGTGGCACAACAAAGGACCAAAGCTGAAAAGACTCTACTGGTGCTGGGTCTGCCCACAGTATTTACCTTATAGTTACCAGGTCATTCCATGTCATTGTTTAACAAAGCAGTACATTCTCTGAATCATGTTCTTAATTTGCTTTCAATTCACCCAATTGGGCAAACACACTTGACAGCAATAATTTGTAATGGGATACTACTGGAAACCAGAAAACCTGCCAAGATGGAACAGTTTGGCAACCCTAGGAGGGGACACACGCCTAGGCCTCCATCCTAACTCCTGGGTTAGAAACTGCCGAAGACACAATGGGCCAGATGTAGGAGCCAAAATACCGGTCGGTAACGGCCGATTTCAGCAGCTACCGACCGGTATTTATGATTTGAGTGGAGAAGCGTGGCTCAGTGGTTCGAGGCGGCAGACCCGGAAGCTGAGATCGACCGTGGACCAGGGTTCGTTTCCCCGCCTCGGTGGGTCTCGGGCTCTAAAATTCCACGGACTCGACAATTCTCGCTCTGGTGCCTGCTCAACTCACGGGGTCACACTCTGCGACTCTGGGCAATAGCTTGCTTAATCTCCACTACGGCCCCTCGCGGCGGGATGCCTGGCTTTCACCTTGTGGACACCCTGCCGGGGTTTCTCACAGGGGAATACCAGGACGGGTTCCCTAAGCAAGCGCCGGGACGCTTACGGGCAGATGTGCGCTTTACAAGTCCAACACATTTACATTTACATTTGGCATGTAGGGGGCATGTCATTTACAGAATCGGTAAATTTACCGATTCGGTAAATATACAGAATCGGTAAAATACCGATTCTGTAAATTTACTGATTCTGTAAATGAGATGTAGGTGGCACTTCAGAAAGTGCCACAGGCCCTTAAGAGTCGGTATTTTACCACCCAATCCTATTGGGTGGTAAAATACCAAATACAGGTGTGCATGCACATCTGTGCATGCACACCTGTGCAATGTGACACACAGATATGCCCTTAGGGCATGTATGTGTGCCACATGTTAGACGTGCCTGTATTTGGGGTGCTAGAGGGTGTCAAAGTGACACCCCCTGCACCCTTGCAGAAATCGGTATTTACCGAATCGGTAAATACCGATTCGGTATTGCCCATTGATTCTTATGGGCTTCAAGGCCCATAGGAATCAATGGGCAATACCGAATCGGTATTTACTGATTCGGTAAATACCGATTTTTACAGATTCGGTAAATCAAATAAAGATTTTACCTACATCTCCCTCCTTCTATTTTAAAATTCGGTATTTATGAGTCGGTAAAATAGAATTACCTACATCTAGCCCAATATCTTTTATGTTTAGCCTAGGCCCAATATTGCATGAATCACATTGTCCTGCTACAGCACTGAGGGAGTAGCACAAGGGGGTACCATTCATACTGGGGCAGTAGTATTTCAGATGGCCATATTTGTCTACCACAGAAGGGATTCTCATGCTTTTACAATAACTTAACTTGCTGATGGCCACTACTTCTACAGGAATAGTATATTTGCCGTGGCTCAGTGCACACAATGGACACAAAGCAGTCAAGAAATGTTTGTAACGCAAATATAATACTTTTGGAGTTTCAGAGGAGTGGTGGCTACTAATTGCTTTGAGATCACACACATTTTTCCACCGCATTTCTTGAAAGACGAGATCGTTTAACTATAATACGCAGGGAGACGGGTGGCTTGAAGCTGTTATATCACCCTGCGATTGAGCAAGGGGTGTGATGGTGTGAAGTGTATGGCGCGCCCGTCATCTGCATTCGGGTATTAACTGTGCGCCCTCTGCAGCTTCACTGCAATGACAGTCCCCCCTTCTACTAGAGAGCACGCAGCTGACGTGAGCCCAGCTTCCCTGCTGCTGCTGCTCAGCGCGCTCGAGGCCTGCTGGAAGCAGAGGGGCACTTTACATGTCAGCGGCGCCGCCTGCCCTGGGACCCCGGTCGGGACATTCGTCAGTGCGGCAGGCAGGATCATTCCGCAGACAGCTGCCAGCATCCTCTGGATCCGTCGGTCCGTAGCGCGGAGAGCAGCCGAGGAGAATAGAAATAAATGCACTCTGCCCAGATGAGCGCCTCCGCCCGCTGACCGACTGGCCCCGTGCAAGAAGCTGAAGGTGGCCGAGAGTGGCCCAATATGTCCATCAGGATGCTCTGCTCCCTGCTCATCAAGCAAGGATGATTAAAACAAATAGAAATCGTTACCCTTATTACTGACCGGAAGACGGAGGTTCTTTTATAACTGAGTCATGGCAGAGCGCCTCATCCAGGTCAGCCCTTCAAATACCAGGTCTGAAGCCCCATCGCTGCGATAGGCAAGTGTCAAGAGGCCACCATCTAAGGCGACAATCATCATGTGAGGACAAAAACCCTCGTTACAGTTTACATGAGACTGTTATTTGTAAATGCAACATCACTCATTTCACTCTGTGCTGCATTTTGTCCTATGGCCTGCTGGGTCCCAATATGAAGTTTTTCTTTATTCAGTTTCCTGAATTATGCTGTTGGGCTTCTCTTTGAACTGGACAACTGTTGCCTCCTGAGTGATGCCATGTAAGTTAATGACTCCGTGTTCAGGTGTTTTGCAGGGCTTACGTTTGGAAAACTGGTTCCGGATCCCATACATGTGAGGAAAAATACCCTTGATTTTTCCTGACGCTTCTTGTAAATCAAAAGTATTCCACCCAAAGGTTCCTGCTAAACCAGTTCACAACTTTTTAGTATTTTTAATCAACCTACTCTTATTCCCCCCAAAGCAATCAGGTCCCATCCACCGTTTTTTGTTCTCCGTTCCTCTTATTTGGAAACTTATCTGCTTCTACATTCATCTTACAGACAGTCGGACGTTCTGGCATTAATCTTGTCTAGGCTTCAGTACTGTAACTTTCCATATCACGTGCTTTCAGTTAGACGGGTAGCTCAACTCTAGCGACAAGAGAATGTTGCTGCTCGTATTGTCATCAGTCTTCCTCGTCTCTCTTACTTTTCTGCCTACCTTAATACATTGCATGGGCTTTCCAAATCCAGATAGGTCATTATTAGGAGCCACTGCCTTGTCCTCTTTGCTTTCCATAAGCTCAGATCCTTGTACTTGTAGTAATGCCTTACTAGCAAGTAAATCTTACGCCCCATCTCATTTAGTTAGATTGTTCTCTCTTCGTTTGCTGATCCTCCCGTGATTCAAGAAGTCACTATTGGGATGCTGTTCCTTCTCTTATCCAGGTGCAGAATATTTTCACCTGGTATTCCTGGGTACACATACTTATCTCCCAGTCTGTGGAGTAAATGGCCACTTTTAGATGCGGGTTAATAGCTGGAAAAATATATTTTGGCCCCCCAGTACCCTTGACGTAAATCAGACCAACTTGTAATGAGTGCCAATATGCGTTCTAAGGATGAAATGTGAATTCTGTCACTTAATAAATACCGCTTTTGGCATCTCCTTAAAGAGTTCACTGTTACAGCTTGGGAGCAATAGAGTTGACCTTTCCATTCAGTCATTGGCATCTCATTTTGGTTCACTTCTAAGAATTATATGAATAATTGAGGCTTCTTGCTAAGCTCAAGTTCATAGTGTTTGCCCCTAAAGAGAGAGAAGATGGTGTGGACCTTTCTGGCCCCTTCCTTAAGGCTTAATGTTAACAGTTCACTGTATATCATCAGGTACACCATATGCTGGCCCAGTTGCTTTATACGTCCAGTTTCCTTGTACATCCAGTTAGATTCAAGAACACTAGCTCAGTTACTGCTAGACCTGACTACAGCTCCCAGAATACATTGGCTAATTAAATGGAACACTATGGCAGTGAAGACCTCTGTGGGTATAGATATTTTTCTAAAGTCACTCCCTTGAATTATATGGCCACTCTGCCAAGATTCCTGTTGTCCCAATGCCAATAAGCCTCAGTCTTAGCTGTAAGAACATTCTTCGAATAAGTATGGAATGAGATAAATAACATAAAGCACTCAAACCATTGTACAATGTGATGATTTATTTTATTTTAGGAACCTCGTGCTACGCTTCTTACGCACTCGTTTGTAGGCCATGAGTGAAATGAAATTCGTGCAGGTTTTTTTCCTTTTATCTCATGAACCCTCACACTGTTTGAGAATATACTCTGTTTCATACAGTTGTTTCCAGAAAACAGCCCCGATTCTTATAGGTCGGACAGGTATTTTAAGTACCTGTTGCTCAGTGAGCACGATGGGTCCGGATCACAAGTCACTGCTGTGAATCTTACAGCTGTCGTGGAGTCGGATGCCTTCACGTTTCGAATGTACCTGGTGATTAATGATGCAGGAAAGGGCCTCAGACCGTATACATTATTCATAAGATAGGAGGCGCCTGCCCAGCATTTTCAAAGTCGCACTATTGTCATTGGATGCATGCTCCAGAAGGGTGTGTCACTTCAGATCTTCTTATGCACCAGTGAGCAGTCTCTGCCAGCCTGATGAATTCGCCCTTCTGTTTCGGAGTCTATTCTGTCTCTATTCGAGGCTAGCTCTAATGAGTGCACGGTCTGCTTACCCGCGACACTCCATCATGTCACATGTCTCTGTCTAGGAAATCCACAGCCAGTGCATCGCTGGCATCTCTCTGGCATGTTCAGTAAATGATGTTTATCGTCTGTCTCAAGCCTGGGCTTCAAGCAGAAGAGCACTTTCCTAAAAAGACAGGCTCCCTTATCGCCAGTCAAGCACGCATTGGCCTTCTTCCTATCTTTGTGCAGATCACATCTGTACTGCAGGAAGCTCTCCTTCGCAATTCTCCTGTCACTGCAGACTCCAAGGATGACAGAAGCACAGCGGATATTAAGGAAGGAGAACACGTTCTTGAGGAAGCAATACTGTACAATGAAACCCTTGTACTTTATTCCTTCCCATATTGTTGTTCGTTGATAAGCGTGGCTCAAAACCACCTGAGCAAACTTACCTCACTCAGATATCATTCCCATAAAATAAGCCAGCCAGACAGTGGAGAAGAATTAGAAAACATTTATTAGGCCATTAGTTTCTCTATAGAGAGGCCCGTCAGGACTTCACTCCAAGAAGTGAACCGAGAAGACTGCTGGTTCTCAAAACGACAATACATTATAACACGTTACAGCAACATTAGTCACGCCCCTAATGGAAAAGTACAGGACTGGAGAAATGGTGAACAATGAACGCACACATGAAGCTGCTGCACCTGCAGGAGGATGGCTCTGTTATCACCCCCAAGGCCACGGAGCCGAGACTCCGCTCCTCCCGGCATGGGAACATTACTGATAGCAAAGAAACAAATTTTCGTTGTTAGTTTTCTGCAAATGCTAACTCAAGACGAGAAATGCTGAGACCAGTGATTTTCCGCCTATAAGGGAGGGGGCATTGAAGTCGGGTCTGGGAGGCATGTTTCCAAGATGGCGGCACAGCAGCTAAGCTAAGAAATTACTGACTGGAACACGAAAATACCCAATTAGTCCTAATTGCACATGCAACACATCTTTCGGTTAGACACACTATGCTAACTTATACATCATCATGTTATATGGATTGAGTGGTGGGAAATGCAAAACCTATCATTCGTGTACTTTTCTTTTCTTAACTTTGAATCTAGAATGAGTCTAACATTTTAGTTCTGTGTGCTGCTTTGTTTTTCTTTTTTAAATATGCTTTCCCATGGAAAATAACATTGTTCTCTTTGGGAGTAGGCACCTGGACACATAGGACACCTGGCTTGCGAATTGCCTGGTGGCCTCCAGTTCCTGCTTGTTCTAGACTGATCCAGTGATACAATAGCTGTCTGGGGTTTCCAGCTGGGGTTTTCCCACTTACCATTCTTTCCGCAACAGAAGTCCCACCTACTTATTGCAGGCCGAAGCTCGACCACTCAGCTAACGTGCACAGCAGACATGCACATGTGCACTGGGTGCGCTACTGGCGCACCAAAGGCAAGCTCATATGTGCCTGTCCAGGCCTGGACCACACCCAGCACCACAACCCCTGGCCTTCCTGCTGCCTCAAGATACACCATTGCCGAGCTCTTCACCCGGATGCTGCAACAAACACTGCCACTGCGCTGACCCATGCTCCACCTTTCAACTGGGAGGAGGAAAAGCCAACATCCAGAAAGAGACCACACAGTGTACCCCCACGACCGACAACACCATCACCTTCATAGAACATCTCTACTTCAAGCTCCACAAGCATGACAAGACAACCATCAGAGGTCCCCTCGCTTACCAACCCCAGGCCCTTGCCCCAGTTTCTGCAACGCGATACAAAAGGGGATGATGGACAGAGCGTTTGAGCAAATCAAACACTCACCCCCAGTCAACTGATCTGGGTTTAATCCATCACCATTCTTTAGCCCACTCAGCCACCCCAGTTCAAACATGGCCATATGCAAATCAGTCTGACCTTGTGCCTCATGGGAACAGTCCAGCCCGAACTGCCAAGCCATGTCTTCCCTGGACCGGAAACAAGCATCCTGGGACTGGTTTCGGATTCATAATCCTCATCAGCCAGGCTATCTTGAATCCAGTGGCCAAGTGAGCAAGGGACTCACGTCTGAGCATACCCTGCCACACTTAGGGCGAACAAAGCGATACAAAAGGGGATGATGGACAGAGCGTTTGAGCAAATCAAACACTCACCCCCAGTCAACTGATCTGGGTTTAATCCATCACCATTCTTTAGCCCACTCAGCCACCCCAGTTCAAACATGGCCATATGCAAATCAGTCTGACCCTGTCCCTCATGGGAACAGTCCAGCCCGAACTGCCAAGCCATGTCTTCCCTGGACCGGAAACAAGCATCCTGGGACCGGTTTTGGATTCATAATCCTCATCAGCCAGGCTATCTTGAACCCAGTGGCCAAGTGAGCAAGGGACTCACGTCTGAGCATACCCTGCCACACTTAGGGCGAACAAAGCGATACAAAAGGGGATGATGGACAGAGCGTTTGAGCAAATCAAACACTCACCCCAGTCAACTGATCTGGGTTTAATCCATCACCATTCTTTAGCCCACTCTGCCACCCCAGTTCAAACATGGCCATATGCAAATCAGTCTGACCCTGTGCCTCATGGGAACAGTCCAGCACCTTCTTATTGCAGGCCGAAGCTCGACCGCTCAGCTAACGTGCACAGCAGACGTGCACATGTGCAGTGGGTGCACTACTGGCGCACCAAGGGCAAGCTTATATGTGCCTGTCCAGGCCTGGACCGCACCCAGCACCACAACCCCTGGCCTTCCTGCTGCCTCAAGTTACAGCATTGCTGAGCTCTTCACCCGGACGCTGCAACAAACACTGCCACTGCGCTGACCCATGCTCCACCTTTCAACTGCACCCACTGCCACTTCACCTGCACACACTCCAGCCCACTGACCAGTCCTAACCCAAACACACCAGAGACTTCACTTGAACAAAAACAGCAACTCGCATGCACCCTCCTTAACACACGCTCACTATGTAAGCATTCCACTGAATTAAGGGACCTCATAGCCACCCTCGCACCTGACATAATCTTCCACACTGAGACCTGGCTCAACCCCACATCTGCCCCAGACATTGTCACAGTGATCCCAGTACCACAGCAACAAGCCGGGAGGAGGAAAAGCCAACATCCAGAAAGAGACCACACAGTGTACCCCCAAGACCGACAACACCATCACCTTCATAGAACATCTCTACTTCAAGCTCCACAAGCATGACAAGACAACCATCAGAGGTCCCCTCGCTTACCAACCCCAGGCCCTTGCTCCAGTTTCTGCAACATCATCTCAGACTTCATTGAATCCTTAGCCGTAGACTCCAAAGACTACATCTTCCTCGTTGAACACAATTTCCCAAATTGATGACCCCAATGACAAAAACACCACACACCTCCTCGACAGTATGAGTTGCCTCGGGTTGACCCAGATCGTTCTCAAACCTACACAGACCACAGGATAGACTCTGGACCAAACTTTCACATCCAGCAACTGCATCAAATACAGCCATATCACAGAACTCACATGGACCTATTACTTCATCGTCCGATTCATTAGCTCCAGGACCACCCCACCGCCACCCCCAAGATGATCAATGCTGCTCACCGGAGGAGGAACAAGATCTCAGAGACCAGCTGGGCGAATGCCCTCAACATCTTCAAACCTGCTACTTCCACCAACCTCGAACAGAGAGTGAAAAACGTCAATGTCTGGATCACAAATTGTGCAGGCAGCAACATCCCCATCAAGAGCACCATCCAGAGAAAATCATCTAAAAAGGGCAGCTGGTACACCAAGAACTCAGAACAATAAAACAGGACAGCAAACAGTTGGAGAGGAGATGGCTCACCAGCCTCTCCACCTCAGACAGGGCAGCCTTAAAATCCTCTGCAACCTCGACCACCACCTGCTGAGGGCAACAAAGAAGACAACCCTTGCTGCACGTATCAAAACCAGTGCCAACAACACCAAGGAATGTTTCAACATCGTTAAGGAATTCTCCAAACCGGCAGACAGCAAAAACAACATCAAATCCTCACAGGAGCCATGCCACAACCTTGGCCATTTCTTTCAAAACAATCTCAGAACCATATACAGAAACTTCGAACCCCAACCCACACCTATGGACTTTCTCAAAAGATATGCCACCACCATAACTGACACGAACCACGCACTGACCACCTGGAACATCCTCTCTATCGAGGACACCATCTCCAACATTAAATCAATCCACTCAGGAGCTCCCACAGACCCATGCCCGCCCCACATCTTCATCCTTAAAAACCAAAGGATCAACCAGAAACTTACCACCCTACTCAACACCTCTATCACCACAGCATAATTTCCACATGCTTGGAAACACACCAAAGTCAGACCACTACTCAAAAAAGCCTACGCCGGACCTCAGCAAACTAAAAAACTACAGACAAATCTCCCTGGTTCCATTCCCGGTGAAGGTACTTGAAAAGATCATCAAATGATCAACTCACAACACACTTGGAGAAGAACCAGCTATTCGACGACTCCCAATCCAACTTCTGCAGCAATCACAGCTCCAAAACTTTCCTTATCACAGCTTACAATGGCATCCCAATCTTCCGCGACCCAGGAGAAACAGCAGCTTTGATCCTCCTCGACCTCCTGGCAGCCTTCGACACTGTAACTCACCACACGTTGATCAAAAGACTCCACCACATTAGCATCCAAGGGGGCAAGCTCAAATGGATCACCTACACGTCCCTACACATGAGGCGTACCTTGACACAGGCCTTTATCGCCATCCAAATGGAGTACGGCAATGCCCTCTATGTAGGAATCACTGCACACCTCATACAGATATTGCAGACCATACAGAATGCTGCAGCCAGACTCCTCCCTGGCCTCCCCAATGAACCCACATCGCATCCCATCACAGGCAATCCAACTGGCTCCCCGTACAGAAGCAATGTCAATTTAAGCTGCTGACCCACACACGCAAGGCTCTACACAACCAAGGACCCACATGCATTAACCACTGCCTGAACTTCCACTAACCGTTGAGAAAATGCTCTGTCACCCTTTCACTTGCCCGTACTTCCCACATCTACTGAGCTAAAGTGCAGGATTCTCCTTCTCCCATATCACAGCAAAGACCTGGAACAGCTTTCCCACGTCCCTCCCCATGAATCTCCGGACCATCACCTCACTTTGGAATTCCGGATGGCCCTTCAGACTTGGCTGTTAGAATAAGTCTTCAGGACCTGCAAGTTCCTGGATACCCTATCGGGTGTTTAGCTCCACTTTATAAATCCTGATTGATTGTTTTCGGAGAGCATGTAGGGTTGCTGTTAGCGCTGACAACTTTATAACTGGGCAACCCCATTCGCGTTCTGTCATCAGCTCAACATCCTGTGATTCTGGGCAAATCACTTAATCTCTCTGTGTCTAAAATCTAATCTGTAAAACCAAAGGGGGGGTCACTGTTCCATCGGTGTGGGTGCTCTCACATCGATTTGTGGGTTAGGAGGAGAGTAGAAAGTGGGAAAGGATAGATCTCGGTCTAAGACCTTCTTTGCAAGGGGGGGGAGACAGGTCTTGTCTGTTGTTGCCCTCACACACCCCGAAGAATGTCATGCTTCATCATTGGGTGTTTGCTCCTCGTTGGGCTGGGGCTGGAATGCCCTACGGGTCCCCGGAAGGGTAACTTTGGCGGAGATCTTTTAAGAGAACAGCTGTAAGATGAATGTGGGTGGGTGGAAAGGGTCCAATGTGTACAGTGGAGTTGTGTGTGAATAATAGACTAAAAAGAAAAAAATTGCTAAGGGATACCAGAGAAGAAAGCCTTTAATAGTGATGGTTCCCTTGTCATATTAAAAAACAAAAGGTTGTGTGTTGAGCGGGAGATGTAGTGACTATTTCTGATTCAAAGAGCCTGCTCACAAAGAGATCCTGGATTGTCACCTCTAACTTGGTTTAGGGGTAGTAGAAGCACACTCTAATGCCAGCCAAGGGTCCAGGAACTTGGGGGGAGCACCTTTTGAGGATCAGGACTCACTCCTTCAGAGGCCAAAATCAGGGCTCAGGCAGGTCCAAGCACTTCCAAGTTGTGCTTGTCAGCTGGACAGATGTAAGGAAGGCCTCTGGAAGCTTGTTGTTCTCATGTCAACCAACCGCTCCTTGGAGTCACTTCCGGGGAGCCTGGATTCAAGGCAAGCAGGCCAAGTCTCTAGTTATGCAGCTTATCCCACAAGAGATTGTGAACAAGATTACTAAATGTGTTTGTCCAAGCTATAATTCAAACATAAATGTAAATATCATCTTTATGCACCAGTTTCGCCACATTTTCTAATGTCCATATTGTAAGCCTTCTTTGGAATCCAGGTTGAGTAAAACCTATTAGATGCCGCCTCAAACCCCATTTCTATAGTACCTCATAGAGCATGCATGCATAAAGAGACTTAATCTCGCTGCCCAGTGTACTATCAAATAATAGCTTTCTGGCTTATCAGGGTTACCTTTATTAAATACAGGGTACAGATTACTATCTGCCACAATGGTGTCTCCTTTCTGATTATAATGCATTGGATTCTGCAAATCCCTGTCTAAAAATCTGTCTCTAGTTTCTTTATAATCGGTGACTTGTGACACACCCAGTTGCCGGTTATAAAGAAAAGATGTCTTAACTCAACTGTTGTAGGTTATTACAGTTGAGTTCTGATGTGACAATGCCTGCTGTTAGAGCCAGCAGCCGAGGGGATAGGCAGGTCATGTCACGGAACATAATTAATGTAGCTTTATAAAGAGTAAACAAACATTGCTTTATCTTCCTTCTGTTCTGTTTTCTAGCTCACTGTATCGATAAACAGGAGATATTTATGGCAGCATTTATTTTTTTGCATTCCTTGGAGTACTATAAAAAGGTTAGAATCTTTCAGCATGTTTCCTCACATTCTGAGTGACTATGGCTTTAAAAAAAAACCTGACATTTACTAACTGTTTATAATATCTTTTTGCAGTAAAAAGTAAACAGCTTCTTTGATGTGGTTTATTTTCAAAACAGATATTCTATTTTTATTCTTCATATTTGCAAACATGCTCTCTCTTTCATATGAAAGACCTTCGCACTAAGTATTTAAGCAGTTTGTGTGGAAGGTGATAATGTGACCATGTATTATAAGGGATAAAGTAGCCCACCGTACATGATAAGGATATTGCATGTTGCCTCGGAGTTTCATAACATTATAAAGGAACCCTGCCTTATGTCACATTCCTCAATGTAGTCCTGGAACTTATCAGTGATTTGCAAAATCCTTATAGCATATGGCAGGGGGTACTGTATCCCATATATCTAATTATAGTAAGGAACAAAAACAAATATTTGGCCCAGTTTAGACAATAAATGTGAGATCATTTTTTTCTCATTCCTTCCTTCGGCGTGACCAGATATTCAGATAAGTACATGAGTACACGTGCATACCACACTCTCTGAAAGAGGTTTTAGACCGAATTTGTACCAAGGCCCTAGAGAATGCTGCTAGGTCATGCAACTTTCACTCATTTCAGTTTGTTTTGTTAGATCAGTGGTTTTTGTGGCATAGTGTTGTTGTACAATGTCATGTGTGATGGTGTAAAATACAACTTATAGGCCTAGAAAGAGGAGCACAAGGAGGGACTTTGCCGTCTGCGTTAACTAACCAGGCTGTGACCAGGGTAGTTTCTGAACATTATTTTAATCAGAGATTTTCACGAGTGTGGGTTAACTAATAACGGGCTGTTTAGTGGCTGGCAGATGGAATATACACATATTTTTTCAACAGACATGTTAGTACTTGGTTTGGTCATTCCCATATATGGACATTCTTTAAGGAAACATGAGTTATATCCTAGTTGTTTTGTGAGTGTAGTCAGCTTCAGATTGTGACGTACTTGCTTGAAGTCAACTCGATGTCTGTTTATGTCACTAACCATCTGCATGAACTCTCATCCCACTAATGATAGAACCTAACTGTTATATTCTGATTGCTTGGACAGTGATCCAGAGTGTATGTAGGGTTCTAGAGTGTGAGGGCTTTGGGATCGCTGAGATGTTCAGCAGTTGAGGAGCTGAGCTGCCTGGGCTGGCCGTTACTACTATTCTCAAATAAACACATCAGATTGGAAACCCTCCCTTGACTACTGTGTGAACTTTATAGTGGTGAGGAGTGGGAGCAGCCTAAGAATTTCCCCTGGACCAGCCCTGTTTACGTGTTGTTGGAGACAGCGTGATTCTCTTCCTTGCAATCTTAAGATTTTGTAAGGTGAAAGACTGCTTTCTACTCTTTATGAAAACATGTGAAGCGCCTGGTATCTTCTGTATGTGAGGAACAACGCAATGGTTCACTGTACATTTTCGAACTGCGCACCTCTGCTCATTATTGTGGTGAACTTCGGCTAATTACAGAGAGCGCCTCATATCTACGGTATGTGAGGAACAATGCAATGGCTCAGCCTACATTTCTGAATGAACCGCATGCCTCTGCTCGTTATTGTGGTGAACTGCGGCTAATTACAGGGAGCATAGCATTCGCCTAATATTAAATGGATGTGACGAACCATGCAAGGGTTTGGCGTTTATTACTAAGCTGCATGCCTCCGCTCGCTATTGAGGTGAACCATTACTAATCATGGCCTACACAGTTATATGTGCATTTTGAAGAGCCACGCCTCTGCTCAATCATATCCCGACTACCTATTGGGCCGTAGAGCCCAAAATGCACCACAGTTGACTCTCAAGATTTGTGAAAAAGGACTTTTTATTGAAGACCGGTGCACCTGACTAAAACATAACCTTGGCCTTTGCCTCACAAAACTACACCTCGCTATACATGCTTCATCTACGTATCCTCCTCCCCCACCCCTAATGTTTCTCCAACCTTCTCCTTTCTTTACAACTATTTAACAACCCCAACTCAGTCAATAACTGTTGACCCTTTAAACCCTGTAACCTCTTCTCTACCAGATCTATCTAACTAAGTATCTCCTATCCTAACCTTATTACCTGTTCCCGGGGTAACTTGTCCCAACCATAAAATAAACCAGTAAAACTGCCCTGAACTGGCTACCAGACGCCTCTCAGAAATAGTCCCTATGACTTTCTGACCATCCCACCACCTAGGCCACTCTTGGATATCTTCGGATGTCCGGAGCATTGTCTACAACTTCCTTTATTTGTGTCAGTAAAGCTCCATCCCGTAGCGCGCTAAATGTACCCCACCCCCCCCTGAAAAAGTACACTGCTGCATACCTTATTTCTGGATGCTCCACCCTACCAAAACCTGACTCACTGCAAAAAACCCTCATGTCCCTCTTTATCTTCCTACTAGCCTTATCAATGGCAGCGGGTCTCTCGGCCCCCCTCCAATGTCTTCTGGGATGAATTTGGTCCAAACAACAAAGCATCTCGGCCACAGCTGTCTAATTTCTCTCAAGTTCCTATTCATGTGCTTCAGTATAGACAAACCCTTGCAAACCACTAATTCATTTTACCCCAGGTGAATTATTAGAGCATCCGGGCAAACATGACGATGCATCAATTTATTTAAACTGGGAAAGAGCTTGTGCCAATGCATGCCCCCGCTCCTGTGCCAACTTATTTTAAACAAAGCAGGATTCAATCCCAGGATAATACCTTTCCGTTTTTGCTGCTCGTGTATTTCTGCCCATTTGAGGAACGAATGCCCGACTATCCAAATTGATAGCGCCGCCGACTCTGGCCCTGATACTGCACTTGAAAAGACACATGCGTGAGAGAAGGAATTACATACCCACTTCTCCCCTCACCCCTGTCTCCCCACTTTAACATAACGTTTATAGCAGTCTGAAGTCCAACGTCCCAAATTCCAAACTCTTTATTCTCTCCGAGCCCCAACCCATTCTTTTTACATCCAAAGCTACCCCTATCTGGAGAAAATGGGTTCCAAATGCCTCTGGTACCTCCCCCAATAGTTTTAGCGAGCGCCGCATGACCCAAAGCAGCTGCGCTGCTATCACTTCCAACCCAGAGGTTCTGTGAAACACTCCACCTGCCTCCCACATTGTCCCTCCTTGTAATACGCACTCCCATAGAACCGGGCATATCGAGGACTCCTCACAGGCCCTTAGAACTGCTGTCTTCCCGACCCCCCTTTGGTCCATCTTCGAGTGCTTGAGGAAGATTGTGACCACTTCACTCCCTCCTTTACACACCCCTGCACTTCCCCCCACTGCAGACCTGTAACCCATGTTCTCCCCAACAACTCTGATACTCTGAACGCTCCAAAATACAACCAAGACATTGCAGCCGCAAATAAAACTGCTTCCTGCAAACGAATGCATATTCTTGGGAGCGCCTCTATCATCCTGCCCAACATATCTTTTGTCACCAGCAACCTGGGACGCTGCCCCTTCCCTGCTTCCCTGGCCCAACCCTCTAGCATATGTAGTCCTAGCTCCCCTGCTGACTGGCATATCCCCAACACATCTTGCCCATGAATGCTATCCCTGCTAGCTTGGCAGTTATAGTGACCTTCGAGAAACCCCTCTCAATCAGATTCATAATGAACTGTATGACATCCTTATCTATGGCCCACTTCCCAGTCCTCCTCCTCACTACTCCCTGTAGAAATTCATGCCAGGCCTGTCCATATGCCTGTCTCGTAGAAACTGCTAACAACCCTACCACCAGTTGCTGAATCCTTTATCTCCTACGGACCACATCCCGCAGGTACTGGGGTCCTGTGAAAATCCACCTCCGTGGCCTGCCCATGGAACCTCTCCTACTGCGAACGAGACAAGGCATTCGCAATGTCATTGTTCACATCCGGGAAGTGTTTCGCCCTAAATTGTATGTCATACTTTAGACAAATTGGAATGAATACTCTCATCAGCTTAAGGACCTGAGTCGCTCTCGCAGAAGACTGCCGATTGACCACCAGCACCACTGCCGTGTTGTCCACCCTGAAAATGACCTGATGTGCTAGTCTCTGCCCCCACACTGTGACTGCTACAACTAAAGGAAACAACTCCAAAAAGGCAATACTCCTGCCCCCGCCCTTCCAATGTTGCGGACATTCTTCCGCGTACCACTTGCCCTGCCAGTACAGCCCTAAACCGCATGCTCCTGCAGGGTCTGAAAATATCTGTACATCCCATTGCCAATCTTCTGGTGCAGACATGGGGATCCCATTGAATTCCTCTAAGAACCTGCACCACAGGCGTAAATCCACCTTTTTCCCTGCAGACAGGCGCATGTGATGGTGTGGCAGCGTGAGTCCCGCTAATTACCTGCTCAATCTCCAGCAAAATGTCCTTCCTGACCTAACCACCCTGCATGTGAAGTTCAAATACCCTAGTCCAGTAGCACCTGTACCATCCTCACTGTCACTTTCTCCTTGGCCAACATGTCATCGATCAATAGTCTGATGAGCAGCTTTTTGTCCTCCTGTAACCTTGCTTCCATGGCCACCAAAACCAGTTTGATTGCTAGAAATGACAACATCAATGATCTTGTGTCGTCTCCGGTGCCAGGGGCACGCAAGGGGCACATCTGGTGCCCCCATGAGCTCTTGGAAACTTGCCAGCTGTTGCCGACAGTCCATCGAACCAGGCCGTCCCACAAAGAAGAAGTCATCAAGATAGTGTGTCACCGTCTCTTTGCCCATTTTCCAGTAGAAAACCCATGGTAAGAAGGAACTTAACTTCCCAAACAAGGCAAATGATATTGAACATCCCATGGGTAACGCCTGATCCACAAAGATGTTTCCATCCACTTGGATGCTCAGCAGCTGGAAGTCCTCTGGGTGTACTGGCAGCAGCCGGAAGGAGGACTTAATGTCGCATTTTGCCATCTCAGCACCCCTGCCAACCCGTTCCACTAGGGCCCTGGCTACGTCCACTGACGAGTAAGAAACTGATGTTAGGTCCTCCGATATGAAATCGTTCACTAACCCTCCCTGCGGCCATGACAAATGCTGAATTAACCGATACTGGCCTGGCTCCTTCGTAGGCACCACACCCACCACAGAAATAATCAAATCCTTTATTGGGCTAACTGCGAATGGACCCTCCATGCGCCATTCTTCCACCCCTTTTTGCAATTTTGCCCAAATTACTGATTTATGAGTCGCCACTGACCTCAGATTCTTTGTCCATCTTGCCAACCTCGGGCCCTCATACCCCAATTTAAAACCTTTCCTGAAACCTGTACTCAATAGTTGAGCATGCTGTTCTCATGGGTAATGCGTCAGCCAAGCCTCCCAACATTCAAGCTTAATAGTTATATGAGCATTTGCCCATGTAACCCTATGCCCCTCGTCCTGCCCTGCATTCCATCCCCAGTTGTCCCTGCTGTCCGCTATTCACATTCTGGTGTTGGAAACCTTGCCTCCCTGGCTGTCCCTGTCCTGCCCCAAAGCACTGTATCAATGGGTGCCTTCCTGTGCATTTCGAGCATTCATGCCGAAATCAGAACATGCCCCATGTCCTCCCCCTGTGGCCTTCGGTGTGTATCCCACCACCCTGGGTGGGGCAATTTTGAAAGGGGCGGTAAACTAACGGCAGCCACTGCCCGTATACGTTGTCTCCCCAAATTTGAACACCCCCATCGTCTGCTGATATAGATTAGTGTTCCCCCAGATTGTCCCCCCAGCTTGTCTCAAGATCCCATGCTATTCTGGCTCGAACTATTTGTCGTAGTGCGACCACACATAACCTCTGTACTTCAAACGCGCCCTCCGAAACTACGTCCATGTATTTAAACGAATCCACACACCCATCTGGGTATTTTTCACAATAAACATTTGCAAAAATCAATTGCTAACATGAGGGTTGCCCCAAAGATTTCGTCGTGCTCAAATATGGCATTTTAGACAATCTGACCGCCTTACTTTCTTTGGCCTCCGTCACTTGACTTTTCCCCCGTCATTCTTGTCCTCTCCTGTGGCCGCTATTGCTGCTAACTCCAAGCTGCGCCTTGCTGCATAACTTCCTCACCTCACTACCCATCCCCGCCTCCCCTTCTGCCATCTGCCCTTCTGTACCAACCCCTGTGTCCCATACATGTAGTCCTTTGTGTAATTTGATCTCATCGTCCTGTTCATCCCCTCTTGCATCAGTCCATGGGAACACCTTCCGCTTTGGAACATCTGCCCAACCCTACCCCCCTCAACTCATCCCGCCGAATTAATTTACTAGGCGGCCCCCCAGTTTAATGGCACCCTCAAGAGAGCTCTGATCTGAATTATTGCACTTTACACAGAACCTCTCATAATTGGTCGGTTCAATTCTTCTATCTGGTAGGCCCCCAGAACTGACCCGAGTGGTAAAGTAATTCCATGTAGAGGTAAAATCATGGGACATGCATACCCCTGAATTTAAAGGTTGTCCAACCAACACATACATGGTGCCAAAAATCTTTCTTCTTGCTGTCCTTTTTTCATATGGCTGTGTCCAATTTTATCATATAGTTTATAGAGTTTAACCAATCTAAAAAAGTCATGGGAATGCATTTAATCCAACATTTACAGATTTCTCTGCAGGCATGTAGAATAAGATAAAAACACAACTTATTTTTATCTAAAGATAAGAATTCATAATTGGAGAGGATACCCAAAAATATGAATGAAATGCTCACCTGGATGTCAAACCCAAATATATCTTCCATACCTCTTATTATAGGACCCCAGAATTGATGTAGCCTAGTGCAGCTTATAAACATGTGCTCGTCATTAGCTTTCTCCTGCTGGCACTTAGGACAGCATGGAATAGTTCCCTTTGCAAACTTTGACAGTGTTGAAGGAGACCAGTATACTCTGTGAAGAGAGAATAGATGATTTCTCCTTAAATTGGCAGCTTGTACTGTACAGTATAGTAAATTATAAGATACTTGCCATAGTGCTTCTGTACTGGAGGCCGGCAAGCATTCACCCCACAGCTGTGATGGAAGGATAAAATCACCATCTGACAGGTCTATCAGAAGCCAGTAGAGATTTGCCACTTCTCTCTTGTTCCATTGTCTTGTTCTTAAAGCAGTCTCTAGATTGTTTGTCTAAACAACCTTTATGCCAATCACTTGGGACCAGCTTTTTATTTGTAAATATATAAATTCAGATAGTTGACTGTCCGTTATTAGCTGCAGATCTTCCCAATGTAACAAACAGCCCTCAGGGATAAATTGGGCCCAACAGATTTTAACGGTGTTACTAGTGAGTCTTCAGTCCACTCTGGTGAGCCAGGTGTGTCCCAGATAGGCGCCATTGTGCTTTAATAGCTAATTTTTTGCAGTTTCTGATTTTATACCAGGTGTTTGCTAGGTCTTTAGAGACTTCAGTCGAACCTTCTTAAAGAAGTGTGGATCTCCAAATTTGTATATAAAAGCATGTTCTGCTCCTTTTAAGTCTTGCAACATTTCCCTGAATATTTTCCCTATATCTGAATCATTAGGCTCATTAATAAGCATTTTGCGTTCCTTCATTAGGAACGCCCATGCATAAAAGATTATGTCAGGCACACATAGCCCTCCCTTATTTTTCTTTCTTCGAAGTTTCTTCCAGGAGATTCTAATACCCTTGGAGGCCCATATGAAAGTAAACATTTTTGCCTGAATTTTCCTTAAACTTTCTTCATTAAAAGCTAATGGTATATTTTGAAATATAAAAATAGGTTTTGGTAAGAGCATCATTTTACTAGATTGACTCTTCCTATTAATGTTAGAGGTAAATATACCCAGCTTTTAGAGAGTCAGGGATTTCATTATCAACTCTACATAAATTTGTATCGACTATATCGTTGATATCCTGGGTAATTCTGATTCCTAGATACCTTATTTCCATTTTCAATGGAGGGAAACAGACATTTAAATTCCAAGTCATGCACTCAGTTTTTGACTGATTGATATCGTACCCCGAAATGTAACCAAATTGCTGTGCTAGGCTATATATAATAGGGATGACTTTCACAAGAACTGACGTGTATACTATAATGTCATTGGCGTATAGCGATACTTTTTTTCCCCAATTGCCACATCTGAAAGGGAATAATTACAAAAAGGGGGTGGTGATGGACAGAGTATCTGAGTTAATCAGAACACTCCTACCCAGTCAACAGATCAGGGCTTGATCCATCACCGTTTTTTTGCTCACTGCACCATCCCAGTTCAGAACCCGACTATATGTAAACTAGTCTGTCCCTGGCCCAGTGCATCATGGGAACAGGGCAGACCAAACTACCAAGCCAATTCTTCACTGGAAAGGAAACAAGCTTCCGGGGACCGGTTTCTGGCATTACAGCTGTCTTCGGCCCGGCTTGCTTGAATCCTGATGGTGCAATGAGCAAGGGACTCATGTCTGAGCATACCCTTCCACACTCATGGTGGCCAAAATAATTACAAAAAGGGGGTGGCGATGGACAGAGTATCTGAGTTAATCAGAACACTCCTACCCAGTCAACAGATCAGGGCTTGATCCATCACCGTTTTTTTGCTCACTGCACCATCCCAGTTCAGAACCCGGCTATATGCAAACTAGTCTGTCCCTGGCCCAGTGCATCATGGGAACAGGGCAGACCAAACAACCAAGCCAATTCTTCACTGGAAAGGAAACAAGCTTCCGGGGACCGGTCTCTGGCATTACAGCCGTCTTCGGCCCGGCTTGCTTGAATCCTGATGGTGCAATGAGCAAGGGACTCACATCTGAGCATACCCTTCCACGCTTGTGGTGGCCAAAACGATTCAGAAAAGGGGGTGGTGATGGACAGAGCATCTGAATTAAGCAGAACACTCATACCCAGTCAAAAGATCAGGGCTTGACCCATCATCGTTTTTTAGCTCACTGCACCATCCCAGTTCAGAACCCGGCACATGCAAATTAGTCTGTCCCTGGCCCAGTGCATCATGGGAACAGGGCAGACCAAACTACCAAGCCAATTCTTTACTGGAAAGGAAACAAGCTTCCGGGGACCGGTTTCTGACATTACAGCCGTCTTCGGCCCGGCTTGCTTGAATCCTGATGGTGCAGTGAGCAAGGGACTCACATCTGAGCATACCCTTCCACGCTTGTGGTGGCCAAAACGATTCAGAAAAGGGGGTGGTGATGGAAGACGGCTGTAATGCCAGAAACCGGTCCCCGGAAGGTTGTTTCCTTTCCAGTGAAGAATTGGCTTGGTAGTTTGGTCTGCCCTGTTCCCATGATGCACTGGGCCAGGGACAGACTAATTTGCATATAGCCAGGTTCTGAACTGGGATGGTGCAGTGAGCTAAAAAACGGTGATGGATCAAGCCCTAAATCTGTTGTCTGAGTAGGAGTGTTCTGATTAACTCAGATACTCTGTCCATCACCACCCCCTTTTTGAAATTATTTTGGCCACCATGAGTGTGGAAGGGTATGCTCAGACATGAGTCCCTTGCTCACTGCACCATCAGGATTCAAGCAAGCCGGGCCGAAGACGGCTGTAATGCCAGAAACCGGTCCCCGGAAGCTTGTTTCCTTTCCAGTAAAGAAATGGCTTGGTAGTTTGGTCTGCCCTGTTCCCATGATGCACTGGGCCAGGGACAGACTAATTTGCATGTAGCCGGGTTCTGAACTGGGATGGTGCAGTGAGCTAAAAGACGGTGATGGATCAAGCCCTGATCTTTTGACTGGGTATGAGTGTTCTGCTTAATTCAGATGCTCTGTCCATCACCACCCCCTTTTCTGAATCGTTTTGGCCACCACAAGCGTGGAAGGCTATGCTCAGATGTGAGTCCCTTGCTCACTGCACCATCAGGATTCAAGCAAGCCGGGCCGAAGACGACTGTAAAGCCAGAAACCGGTCCCCGGAAGCTTGTTTCCTTTCCGGTAAAGAATTGGCTTGGTAGTTTGGTCTGCCCTGTTCCCATGATGCATTGGGCTAGGGTCAGACTAGTTTGCATGTAGCCGGGTTCTGAGCTGGGATGGTGCAGTGAGCTAAAAAACGGTGATGGATCAAGCCCTGATCTTTTGACTGGGTAGGAGTGTTCTGCTTAATTCAGATACTCTGTCCATCACCACCCCCTTTTGAATCGTTTTGGCCACCACAAGTGTGGAAGGGTATGCTCAGATGTGAGTCCCTTGCTCACTGCACCATCAGGATTCAAGCAAGCCGGGCCGAAGACAGCTGTAATGCCAGAAACCGGTCCCCGGAAGCTTGTTTCCTTTCCGGTAAAGAATTGGCTTGGTAGTTTGGTCTGCCCTGTTCCCTAGATGCATTGGGCCAGGGTCAGACTAGTTTGCATGTAGCCGGGTTCTGAGCTGGGATGGTGCAGTGAGCTAAAAAACGGTGATGGATCAAGCCCTGATCTTTTGACTGGGTAGGAGTGTTCTGCTTAATTCAGATACTCTGTCCATCACCACCCCCTTTTGAAACATCTGAAAGGGAGGCTATCCTCATGCCTTCTAATCCTTTCTGCAAAGGTCTCTATATAGAGATTAAAAGCATTAGTGAAAGGGGGCATCCTTGCCTTGTCCCTCTTTGGGCTGCTATAGAAGAGGAGAGATTACCTTTTATCAATATTCTAACTGTAGGGGCTTGGTAGATCGAGGAAATTACCCTACAAAGGTTTTCACTCAAATTGCATTTTTCCAGTACTTGGGTTTGATAGGCACAGTTAACCCGATGAAACGCTTCAGTAGCGTCCAGCGTGATGATAGCCATTGGTAGTTTATGTAGTGTCGCAAGGTCTAAGGCTCCAATCAAATTATAGGTTAATTCTTGAATGCCTCTCCCTCTAACAAAGCCCTTTTGATCTTGATGTAAGAAACCGCTCATGATACCATTCAACCTCTCTGCTAAAATATTTACAAAAATCTTATAGTCAAGATTAAGCTGAGAGATCGGTCTATGTGAGTCACACTGATTCGATGGCTTGGATGGTTTTAAAATCAAGGCAACAGTGGCCTCATCCCATGATGGGGGCATATTCCCACCTTTTTGAAGATGTGAGAAAATAGTTTGTCCATTACTGGGATCAGAAAAAAGATGTATATAATTTGTCCAGAAGACCGTACGGTCCCGGCGCCTTGCCTTTTTTCCCTGTTTCTATTGCTTTCAGACTGGCTTATAGGTTTATTAAAATTACTAGTGACCTCATCACTGGCTTTCTTGGAAAGGAAGCTAGGATTCTATCGTCTTGTCCTGTGGGGTTAGATCTTCTCTATAGACTTTTTCAAAATGCTTTCAAAAAGCTTCTTCAATATCTGGGGGAGTCTGACTCAGTTTTCCAGTGGCATTGCAAACTACTTCTCTTATGTTGCTTTTTGCTAGTTCCTGTTTGGTTTTCCAGGCTAGGAGCTTTCCACAGCCTTTCCCATACTTGAAGTGAGCCATCTTACTGACCTCCCACCTCTTCTTCAACCTAGCATTTATCACCCCTGCCAATTCTGTTTTAAGAGATAATAAACTGTCAGAGATATTCCCTTCTATTCTATCCCCTTGGTCGATGAGCTCATACTCCAGCTTCTGGTTTTTACCCTCTATTTCTTTTTCCTCTGTTTTATATCTCTTCTGTCTGGCAATTTAGATAGAAGGTATGCAGCCTCTCAAAAAAGCTTTATAAGCATCCCATACTATTTCTATAGAAATGCTATCGATGTTGGTTGAGAAATAGTTCTTTGTATCTGTTATTAACCTTTCAGTAATTTCTTCAAATTGCTCGATCTAAGGTTCATATTTTATTAGTTGGTTTGTTTGGAAGTTTCAACGTTAGTATTACTGCCACATGATCAGATAGGTGCCCCCCTGGATGTTTTGTATCTTTCACCCATCCCCTGAGCTTCAAACTGATTAAAAAGAAATCTAACCTGGAACTATGACTGTGCTTCTTGTTATGGAAGGTATACCCTCTCCTGCCTCCCATTCTTTCTCTCCATATGTCGGTCCAGCCTAACTGCTTCATCATGTTTTTCAATAAAGATCTAATTTTACAATTCTGCGGTATTCTGCTATTCAGGGACCTGTTATCAGTTATCTAGCCGATGATCCCACTAAAAAAAAAAAAAAAAGAAGAAAGTGATTACTTTCTTTAAGTTTATTATTTACCTGCCCGGACTACAGTGACTACTTTTATTTTGCTAGTTTCTTGTGTTACCAATAAATTCATTCCTTTATAATATTTTGTGTATAGTTATTTTTGTGCATTATTAAAATAACTTTATGACAACAATGCAATCAATTTCACCACCTTCCATGTTTCTTTCCACTTCTGGGTACCCTATTATGTCATGGGGGGATTGGCAAGTAGCATTTGAAACATATTTAGAAGCTGTTGGTGGGCATGATTATGTGGCAAAAAGAAAATGGTCTCTGCTTAAGCATAGTTTAGGAGTGGAAGGGAGGAAGGTGTTAAAAACCTAACTGAGGAAATGACGATAACAATTCTGATATGGATAAATAATCAGATGATGAATACATATTGGCAATGAGAGCATCGAAAGAAAATTTTGGAAAGAAAACAAGCGTAGTGCTGAAAATACATATCATTTTTTCCAGAGCACAGTTAGCTGGGGAGACAATAGAGCAATATTTGACTGAATTAAGAACCTTAGCAGCAACATGTACGTTTAAGGATCTTCATGAGGCGATCATTCGGGCCACCTAATCAATCGTACCTCAAATTTGAGGATTAATGAAAAATTACTGGGTATGAAGGAGGCTACACTATATATTTCTATTGTAATTGCAAAAGAGAATACATACAGTGATGTTGAGGATCTGAAGGGAAAGGATGGTGTATGGAGAATTAAACTTGACAGTACTAAACAAAAAATGTGGCAGACATAAGACAAAATAGGGATTAAGGTCGGCAGTAAATCAAAAAATTCATTTAGTTTAGAGAAAAGGTTATGCTGTAGGTATGGTAGCATTAAACATGTTGCAATCTCTAACAATTGTCCGGCCATCAAAGTGAAATGATATTTGTGCAAGAAAATTAGACACAATTTCCGCATATGTAAGGGTGAGATGAGGAGTAGTGTAAACATGGTATGTGAGAAAGATCAACTAGGCAAGAGAGGTACAGAGGAATTATAGTTGGATGATGACGAAGAAGTGCTGGTAGTGTGCGAAACATGAGATAGTGAGGGTGCTGATGTGCATGCTGTGATGGAACCCTATCATCCACCTAAGTGATTGGTGAATATATGTGAGGTGTAAATCATCATGTGGGCTGATTCTTGTTCACTGTATATGTTGATAGATAGTAGTACATGGAACAAGTTAAGGGTGAAGGATTTGGTTGAAATGGATGTTGCACGTATATATGTATATTCCTTAGTATAAAGATGTTTAATAGTTGTGTTTCTAAATATATGGTTGTTGGTTCTGCTTGACAAGTGTACATTTTACTTATGATTGTATGATGCTATGTTTCACAAGTATATAGGTCACTGCATTAATAAGTACATTTTTATCATAACTATTTATCTACAATTGCTTCACTATTGAATTGTAAGAAAATATATAAAAACAAATACATTGGCTTGAAGTACATCAACACTTGAAAGTCTGAGTTTATTAAATTAAACTTAAATTTACATAATTACCTTCCTTATAAATATATACCTTCCATGTACCTATGTATCTTTATATTTATTACTTTACTTCTAGTTCAGCATCTCCAATGTACTACCCTATATCTCACCCTATACCTCTTGCAATATACCCACTACCTCCACTCTTTGACTCATCCCAAAACGCATTCTACTAATCTCTCCAATGCACTACCCTATTTCCCAACCGACACTTCTCTCAATATATCCTCTACCTACTCTCTCTGACGCATCCCAAATCCCATTCTACTACTATGATCCCCAAATAACCCTCTTTAGACTCTCCCCTTCTTGCATCATCTCAAACCTCTTTAACTAATCAGATCTCCCAAAAAACACTTTCTAGACCCTTCCCTCTTTTATCCGTGCCGAAATGCGCTTCAACACCTCATCAGGGATAGCAAGTGCTACATAAATGCAAACCCTTCCCTCTTTATTCCGTCCACTATCCTTTTTGAACCCAAATAACAAACTCACATGTCCATCTCTCAAATTAGTTTCATATCTCCCTATACTAATTCACCACTAATGCTCTTTGGGTTCCAGAGTAGCGTGCTACTCACCAAAAAGTGATTTGATACCTCGTCAGGAGTAGTAAGTGCTATATGAATACAATTACATTACAATACAATGCAATACATGGATATTGTGGAGTGAAGTTGCCCATTATTGGGTCCTTCTCTGCTGAGTTATCTTTTAAAGGACAAAAGCAGTTGGACAAATTTATGTGGTGGAAAAGAGCAAAATGTCGCTGGAATGAAGGAAGCAAAGAGCTTTGGGGGTCACATTTGAGCCCAGCGACAGTGATCAAGTTTTGTTGTTAATGCAAGATGAGACTTTGAAATGGGCCTAAAGGTTTCTCGAGTTATTTAATAAGGTTTTAAGCTGTTTGGAAAAGATTGTCCATAAAATATTTTTGAAAGAAAATGCTGAGCCACTAGTGCATAAGGTTTGAAGTGCACCGTTGGCCTTGAGGAGTTCTTTGAGGGAGGAGTTGGACAGACTGCAGAAAAGAAATGCGATAGAGCCGATTAAATAATTTGAATGGCTTAGTCCCATAGTATTAGCTCTCAAACTTAATGGGAAGATAAGGATGTGCATTGATCTGATGAATCTTAATTGAAATATCTGGGTGGATCACCATCCTCTACCCAAGATTAATGAAATGGCTACGGTCAGAGGAGCACAGTATTATTCCTTTATCAATATGTTAAGTGCATACCACCAGGTATTCTTTCATCCTGATTCTAGGCATCTAACCTCGTTTTGTAACACCGGAAGGTGCTTTTCATTTTGTTCGTAAGCTGTTTGGCTTAGCTTCGATATCAGCAGTATTTCAATGAGTCATCCACCGGTTATTCGGAGGGTTAGAGAATGTAATATTTTTTCAAGCTGATGCGCTAGTATGGATTGAGAGCAAAGATGAGCATAACAAATTGTTAGCCAAGTTATTGGACATTTTGGGAAGAACAGGATTTATAGCGAAAACTGACAAGTGCAAATTTGCAGTGAAGGAGGTTGAGTATTTAGGCCAAACAATTTCTGAGGAAAGGGATAAGACCTGAGGTAAGGTTGATCGAGGAAATAGAAAAGGCACCATGTCTGTGTGAGAAAGATCAATTAAGATCGTTTTCAGGGCTGGCTGAAGTACTATATAAAATTTGTGGATCATTTTGCGGATAGAGGGCAACTCATGAGAATGTTGATGAAAAAGGGACAGAAGTACAACCGGAAGCCAGCTTGTCAGGATGAGTTTGATAAATACAAAAACTGCATCATGTGTAGCTGTGGAACTTAAACCTTTTGATCATAAGGATTGTACTATTAAATCCACAGATGGCGGCATTCATGGTTTGAGTGCTGTCTTAATGGAGGTGAAGAAAGAACAAGAATGAATAGTTTACCATCTAGAAGGAAGTGTTGGCATGTTGTTGGGAAGTTCAGGAACTACATGTGGGGCTCGGAGTTTGAACTGAGAATGGATCACAAACCGTTGGCTGATCTGTTTACTACGAGAGGTACCAGCAAGGCAACGCCACCAATAGTAAACTGTATCGGGTGCAAAAACTTGTGTTTGTGGCATTTTATATTCCAGGTGCAAAAAATGTGAGTACAGACTGTTTGTCTCGCTTACCGGTGCTAGTGGAGGATGGTGTTTTGGGGAATGATTGAGGAGGTGGCTGATGTGGAGAGAGGAAGCAAGCGATTGAAGAAGATAGAGAAATGCAGAACATAATTGTGTTATTGCCTCAGAAAAGAGTATTAGAATGGAGTTTATATGTGGACATATTGAACTACGTATGAGCTTGGTAAGAGTTGTCATTTATGGATGGAATTATCAGACACAGTGATAAACTAGTGGTACCAGAGGTGTTATGGAAGAATTGGTTGATGGTACTACATGAAGCAGTACAAAAGGGGGTGGTGATGTACGGAGCATCTGAACCAATCAAACACTCACACCCAGTCAAAAGATCTGGGTTTAATCCATCACTGTTCTTTAGCCCACTCTGCCACCCTAGTTCAGACATGGCCATATGCAAATCAGTCTGACTCTGTGCCTGATGGGAACAGTCCAGCCCGAACTGCCAAGCCATGCCTTCCCTGGACCGGAAACAAGCTTCTTAGGACCGGTTTCTGGTATGTCAGCCGTCTTCAGCCAGGCTTGCTTGAATCCAGTGGCAAAGTGAGCAAGGGACTCACGTCTGAGCATACCCTGCCAACTTATGGCATACAAAGCGGTACAAAAGGGGGTGGTGATGGACGGAGCATCTGAACCAATCAAACACTCACACCCAGTCAAAAGATTTGGGTTTAATCCATCACCGTTCTTTAGCCCACTCTGCCACCCCAGTTCAGACATGGCCATATGCAAATCAGTCTGACCCTGTGCCTCATGGGAACAGTTCAGCCCGAACTGCCAAGCCATGCCTTCCCTGGACCGGAAACAAGCTTTCTAGGACCTGTTTCTGGCATTTCAGCCGTCTTCAGCCAGCCTTGCTTGAATCCAGTGGCTAAGTGAGCAAGGGACTCACGTCTGAGCATACCCTGCCAACTTATGGCAAACAAAGCGGTACAAAAGGGGGTGGTGATGGAAGGAGCATCTGAACCAATCAAACACTCACACCCTGTCAAAATATCTGGGTTTAACCCATCACCGTTCTTTAGCCCACTCTGCCACCCCAGTTCAGACAAGGCCATATGCAAATCAGTCTGACCCTGTGCCTCATGGGAACAGTCCAGCCCAAACTGCCAAGCCATGCTTTCCCTGGACCGGAAATAAGCTTCCTAGGACCGGTTTCTGGCATTTCAGCCGTCTTCAGCCAGGCTTGCTTGAATCCAGTGGCAAAGTGAGCAAGGGACTCACGTCTGAGCATACCCTGCCAACTTATGGCAAACAAAGCGGTACAAAAGGGGGTGGTGATGGACGGAGCATCTGAACCAATCAAACACTCACACCCAGTCAAAAGATCTGTGTTTAATCCATCACCGTTCTTTAGCCCACTCTGCCACCCCAGTTCAGACATGGCCATATGCAAATCAGTCTGACCCTGTGCCTCATGGGAACAGTCCAGCCCGAACTGCCAAGCCATGCCTTCCCTGCACCGAAAACAAGCTTCCTAGGACCGGTTTCTGGCATTTCAGCCGTCTTCAGCCAGGCTTGCTTGAATCCAGTGCCAAAATGAGCAAGGGACTCACATCTGAGCATACCCTGCCAACTTATGGCAAACATGGTACTACATGAAGGACATGGTGGCAGGTCTTCCATGAAGAGGAAGGTGAGGCAGAATTTTGGGTCACCAGGGGTAGATCATGATGTGGAAAGGAATGTGTGGGGCTACCTAGCATGTGCTTGTAGTAACAAGAGTCATATGGTAAGAGAGACTCCTGTGACACCAATAGATTTTCCGTAAAGGGCATGGCAGAAAGTTGCGATGGATATATGCAGTCCATTAGAACTGTTGGACATAAGAAAGAAATATGCTATAGTGTTGATGGACTGCTTTTCAAAGTGGCAGGAAGTAAGTTTAGTTGGTGAGGAAAAGTCTAAGACTGTAGTGGAATTTTGTGAAGAGGTGTGTCGCGTACAAGGATACCCAAAGGAAGTTGTATCAGATAATGGACCGCAGTATGTATCAGAGAAATGTCTGATACAGATTGATGTGAAACACAGGAAAACTGCTGTCGGGCAACCTTTTGAAAATGGCATGCTGGAGTGGTTACATTGAGTGTTGGGAGAGCATGTGCAACTGTCAGTGCAAAATGGTTTAGATTGGAGATGTGAAGTAAAGGACCTATGCCCCAGGGCATTTGTGCGTTATATAAATGCACAAATCAAATATGTATGAAATTCCAGATTTGTGATTTCCTATTTGCAAATCTATGGAAATCACTATTTTAGAATAGCAAAACGGTATGTATGTAACCACCGATTCCACAAATAGCGATTTCTATGGATTCACATTCACAATTATGAAATCACAAATTAGGAAGTCGGGAAAATTGCGATTCCCTAACAGGAAATTGCAAATTAGGAAACAGAGCATTCTGGATGCAGAATGATGAATTCAGACTAGGCAGCTTACAAATACATAATGTGGCCACAAGCCAGAGGCCTAGGAAGGTACTGGAAGGGCATCACACCATTCCCAGAGAAGACTATGGCTGCAGAAGAGGGGAACAAGGACTCAGGAAGCAGGAAGAGAACAGTCAAATTCTCTGAGAAGGAGCTGGGGGTCTTGACAGAGGAATGTGTCTCCCACATGGACCAACTATTTGGGACGGTCTCCTTCACAGTACCTGAGCACTGAAAAAATCTAATTCTTGACCAGCATCCTAAAGAAGGTCAACTCCCTAGGAGTCACCCTGAGGACCATCCCAGAAATGAGCAAGAGGGGGGGATCTGAGGTCCAGTACGAAGGAGAAAATGGCCAGCAGGATGACAGAAGGATGTAGAACAGGTGAAGGACCCTTTCCATACCCCCATACGACTGAAATGGAGACACTCATGGAGACGACCTTGGAACCCGGGAGCTGACATCCGCACCTCCAATCCAGCAGGCACCAGCCAGGTGAAGTCTTTTTCCCTTTGCGTACCTAATGTTACATAATGTTAGCTAATCCACATATCATACATCACAACGTGAATAACTCCACTGAGGTGCTTGGCCCACCCAGCCAATGTGTCATGGGAGTTGTAGTACACATAATTTGCTTGCTGTGCTGAAGAATGCCTCAAACATATCTGTACAACATAAACATGTCTCAAACACATGAAGCAGAGTCACAACAATATTGTGGCAAAACCGTAATCATTATCATTTATTTACACTAACAATATACATGCATTTCCACAGATCACAGCCCTGATGTGATAGGATGGCTACTGAAAATGATGTGGCTCTAACAATTAACTTAAAACATTGATCCTTGTGCAGAATTTTCTTATCATATTCATGCTGTGTGGCCAGATGTTTTTTCTCACGCCCGTCATTGACAATGAGCATATAAGGACATTTATAATACACAAACTCAATATGCCATGTTATAAAATGACAGGGACACTCGCACAATCTCAATACACCATTTCAGAGAATGGCAGAGGCAGTATATGGCACTGTATATTCAGCGTTTGCTGACAATTTGCAAATCTCAGGCCATGTCAATCAGTATATAGTACTTTTAGACGAATGTAGCTCAGTACAAGTGACAGAAGGAAATAGACACTCAGCACTGAGGGAAACAAACCAACCTTGACAGGTATTTCATGTTTTATCTGCTTCATTGAATCGAGCTTACTATTCGCATTACACTGGGTTATTCTAAAGAACGTTTGATGGCTTACTCTTCAGTAATTTAATGCAAGGAGACATCGACATCAAACTACTGATTTCTGTTGGTTTTATGGTACACTGACTCCTCAGTACAGAAGCAGTTGAAACATGCTCATGAAGGCATCATGCTATCCAGTCATCAAGCTATTTTAACAAGTCAACTTTTAGTGCCAGTTACACATGAATTATTCCACTTGCAGAAAATATATTTGACTGATAAAAAGAAACAGAAAGGAATCATGAAAGGAAGACGGGCAGTGTAGTGATGATAGAAGGTAGAAGAGAAATAAAAAGGAAAATGAAAAGGGGGCGAACATGAGGGAAATCTTGTAGTACTCTCTGAAGGTAGGTGCATTAATGGGTATATGGGTGAAAGAAACAAACACAAGCTGCTTTTCAACACCCACAAGTTACATTTATTCATAAAAATTAACGGGGGCCAGGTAAACTGCAAGGGTACTTGCAATCACAAACCTACAAGCAGTTGTTTTACTCTGACTGTAAGGTACAAAGAAGACACGCCATGGGTTAGCATTGGAGAAGGACTTCAGCATTACAGACAGAAAACTCTCTGTCCAGTATGGTGAAATACCATAAGATAACCCTGTGCTACTGACATATGCAATAAATACTTGTCACTGCTCCTCTGGTTCTGGATGCTCGCAAGCTCTTCTACAAAAGACCTGTTGTCTGGAAGTATATTCTGAAGTCCTGGGGCTCTAGGAGGATATGGGGTGATTATCCCAGCATCAAGCAATATTAGGGTTTAGGGCTTCATATGGAGGTTGGCCAAAAAGGCACAACACCATAAATGAGTGATGCTCCCACCTTGCCAACCTTGCAGATCCCATGTCTATTTAGAATTGAGGAAGCGGAGCTTTACACCAGTGATGCTTCAGCGAGCTCTTCCAGTGAAAGCTTTCAACTTGCTGGCACGTTCTCCGTGGGGGGGGGACACCATATCACAGTGACAATTATCCAACTCTATTGATGGCAGGATAGCCGTAGCTCATTTCACTGCTAACCAGTGCTGAAGTGCTTGAGCTTGTGCCTCTGAATATTGTAACAATGGCTTTTACCAAATTGGCATAATTAATGTACTTTTAGGTCCCAGGTAAAGTGGCACTACATATGCCCAGGATCTATCAATTAAATGCTATTAGTGGGTCTGAAGCACTGATTGTGCCACCCACTTAAGTAGCCTTTTAAAAAATGTCTCAGGCCTGCAATCACAGGCTGTGTATGTGTAGTTTTGAGCTGCCATTTCGACCTGGCAAAATAAACTTTTTGCCAGGCCCAAACCTTCCTTTTTAAAACATGTAGGTCACTACTAGAGTAGTTCCTGGACAGCCTAGAGGGCAAGGTGAAATGTATTTAAAAGGTAGGACATATACTTTTAACTTTCATATGTCCAGGTTGTGAAAAACTCTTACATTTGGTTTTCACTACTACCAGGCCTATCTCTCCCATAGGATAACATTGGAATTGCCTTATTATATTTTATAAGCATAATTTCCAGATGGAAATGGATAACCAGTTCATGTTTGGGGCTTCCGGTATTGGAATTTAAAATCCTAACTTATGGTGAAGTTGCATTTTAAATTACAAATTTGAAGATGCCACTTTAGAAAGTTGTTATTTTTCTGCTTTAGATATTTAGTGCCTGTAGCCTGTCTCTGGTCATACAACTGGGTGTATCTGACAGTTGGGCTTTGTGTATTCGTCCTAGACAGCCGTACAAAATAGGTAGCTTAGGTGTGCCTGGATGGGCAATCACTGGCAGGATGGGAGGGAGGAGCTGGGCACAGCCCCTTTTACATATGAATAGACTGTGTCCTGCCTCCACACCAAGGGCTGCAAACCCAATGTTGTTAGTCTGGAGCCAGAACAGGGAAGACAGGATGCCTGGGGATTTCAACAGGAAACATTTAGTAGCTTCTCTCCAACTTCAGTGGCACAACTGGGTATAAATACAGGACCTCAGACACCAATATTTCAGTACACTTCTGGGCCTGTGGATACTCTGCTCAGAAGAAAGACTGCTGTGCTGCTGAAAGGGCTGTGAAGTAGATTCTGCCCTGCTGTACTGATCTTCTGCCCGCTGCCCTCTTGCCTGGGGAGGGAGAACTGGACCTGCAACCTCATCTTGAACCCATGACACCACAGTGACCCCCAATTGGTGCCCTCAAGTCCTGAACCTTTGGTGTGGCTCAGTAACCTTAAATTCGGCTTTTGGGCTCTTTGAGACAGCTAACAGGCCTGTTCGCACCGAGATTGTGCCTCTTGAACCAATAATTAGCGTAAAGAGCCGGTGTTCTATCTGCATTGCAGCATCGACCGCTCGCAGGGAACCACCAATGCACAGCTGCAGCACATTCTTCAGCGACACCTGGCCTGCTATTCATGCCACCCCAACAGCCTACTTCTATGGTCTCCTTGCGGCTTTCTCCAACATGAATGGGACTCTTGGCACAGAGCTTAAGAAGGTAAAACTTCAGTGGGACTAATTTGGAACAGTATCTGACCGTCGCTCCATTGCAGTCACTCTAAAATTTTGATTTTGACCTGGTCCAGCGTGACCAGATAGCCTCAGTTGGCGCTTTATGCTTTTGGTTCGCTATTTAACACTTTATTCTTCAAAAATGTATAACTCTGGTTCTACTGATTGGATGTTTGCCGTTTTGTGCTATTTATTACATTTAGTTCTATTTGTGTAACTTGATGTGGGATTCTTTTGATCTCGTGTTTTCACTGTATTACTGTTTGAAGTGATGCACAACACTTTACACTTTGCCTCTAAGTTCAGCCTGACTGCTCTGTACCAAGCGACCAGAGGTTTGAGCACAGGGTCATTTGGGGTTTGCTTTGTCCTTACCCTGACAAGAACTGTGGTTGCTGCTTGACCAGAGCTCACTCTCCAGTCAACAAACAACCCCAATTCTCACGTTATTTGATTATTAAAAATAATCATAAAAACAAAATCAATACGCATTGAAAATCCATTCAATTAAGAGCACTAAGTTGGTAGATAAGAACAATAAAAATTGATACATAAACTAAAGTTAGCACATGTGGAAGTTTGTTGAAACATCAGAGACATGCAAAGGCAAATAGCTGATTTCAGAAATTAACACATAGTTTCACAGACTTCCAAAGACTGTAGGTTTTACAAAATAGTAGAATGGAGTTACATTTTCATATGTCATTATGCTTTAAAATCAGAATGAAAACTTGTTTAGAATAAACAAGGTAACATTTGCACAAAAAGGTAAAGTGCATTACAGTCTAAGGTGAATGTTCTTCGCATGGGCACAAACCAACCAATTTAGAGTGGAGTCGGGGCAAGGGATAATCAACAGCCCATCTAATAAAACCGCATAAAAATTGGGGAAGCAATGAGTGCTTCCAGGGATTATTTGCCAGGCCTATGTGCATTTGCAAGCCTACAGAAGTTTTAATTTTTACATAAGCTCTAAAAGTTGATTTTGTCTGCCAGTCTTGTCCTCTTCCTTTTTGCAGAACGGTTGTATGACGTTACAACGTATGCCTTTACCCCGCATGCCGTTGCAATGCATTTTTTTGCCCCGACTTGCTGTTGGGGCCACTGGATGTTGGAATAGTATAATTTGCTATTCCAACTCCTGTCTGTGGAACAGTAGGGATGGTATTGGAGTTAAATCCAACAACTTCTACTCCCTACAGCAAGCCATTTTCATTGCAACGGCATGCGGGGTAAATGCATGTGTTGTAATGAATGCGGTGTAACAGTTGTTTCCCCTGCAGGTCAGGCAGTTTTAGCCATAATTGGTCTTTACTCTGTATGTCTGTTGGATTTGTGAACTGGTGTAGTCCACCTTTGTGAACAGGTGTAGCCCACCCAGTCGCTGTAGGACATTCCTAATATAGGATAGCCATGGTATCACATTACCACAGTCATCCGCTAAACATGCAAGTATTATATCTTTTTTCAAGTTAGCGTGTGGGTTTCTCCAGAGGGAGCATGATAATACCCGAGGATGTAGGCTTATGTGGTCTTCAATATGGACTTTTCCTAGTTCTACATGAATAACCAAATTATGAATACTAGGGGGCACATCCAAAAGACAAGAGAGCTCACGATTTTCCTCCACCTAGATACTGCTAGCGTCCCTATTCTGCATATGCTACCCCATACGTCGGAACAAGAATACATATTCTACTGTAGATTTCCAGCAAAGACACCACAGGCTTATTGCTGCGCATGTTGCTAGATTAAACATAAACTATTTGACTGCACAAAATTTTGTTTTCTAATCAACATGAATTTTTCCCAGGTGCCTGTACTATCAAAAGTCACACCTAAACAAGGAATGTCTCTTAATAGAGTCTTAATATTTTTCTACCCTGAAGCCATATAGAATGTCTTAGTTAAATTAGTTTCAAGGCTCAGGACTTTTATAAAACTCACAAAGTATTTGATCAAAATATTTAAGCCGTTAGCAGTCTACTCACTAAGAACGCGCTATTGACATACAACAGCACAGGTACCAGTTTGTTCATAACCATTGACATGCCATGACCATTTTCTGTTAGAAGTGCTTCTTGGTCATTAATTACCAGAGAAATGGAATTGGTAACCATAACACTCCTTGGCGCACACCCCGATCTAAGCTAAAAAGCCAGTGCATTCACCATTCTCCCATAGCTGAACCTAGCTAAAATATTACAATGTAGGGCCACCAGTCCCTTATACAAGCAAAAATGACCACAATTTTGAATTATTAATGCAGCCAAAAGCTTTCAATAGGTCCTTCAAAGAAAAATATAAGGAGCATGGTTTGACCACTATGTATTTACCAATTAAAAGGTGTCAGATTAAACATTGTTCAAGTGCCCCAGAGTCGGACTCAAACCCACATTGGGCAGCTGAGAGAATATTATGATCACAAATCCTTGTTAAAATTCTCTCCAGAATGACCCTCCCTATTACATTTACCACTTAATCCAGCAATGAAATTGTCTGGTTTTATCGAGGGTTGTTGCGTTTGCCCTTTGTAAAGATAGAAACAGTGGTTTTGAAAGCACAATTAGTTATGTTGGTAAGTAAAGGGGCCCATAGCTCAACAAAGTCCTTATACAGATCCATCAGAATCAGGTCTTGGTCAGGGGCTTTGTTAGATGGACCTCTCAGGATGGCCAATTGAATTCCTGCTAAATCAAACACTTGATAAAGGATAGATCGGAGTATCACCCTCATGCACATCATCATCCTCTCATGGTGAACTAAATTTTAGCAAAATGATTTGCACAACTCTCTATGGGTATCAACACAGCCAGATAAGATAGATACTGTTTACATATTTGGGAGAATTAACAACTTTTTAAAAAGTGCTAGGGCATTTTATGGGCTGATTACAATGTTGATCAGATGTTGGTGGTGGTCTGACTGACCAACAGCCCTTTGTTCTGACCGCCAGATTATGCTTTTTAGCATATGTCATATTCTTTTATTCGCATTGGAACATGCATTGTCAAACCAGGAATTAGGATTGCGGCTAGTATTTTTTATGGTTTTTGATAACCAATCCTTAGTTGTATCATCCAAAAAATACAAAAGCCTCCGTAGTCCTCACTGGCATTGTAGTCACAGATCAACAGCAATCAAAAGATGATAGGATGCAACCAATTTAGACAACAGGGATCCTATATCGACAAATTTCCAAGTAAGCCATATACCATTTTCTTTGACTCTTAATCTGGCATGGTCTCCTAAGTTTACTGTCTTAATCCCGATTGAGCTAGAAAGGGCAATAGATAGTGGATGCACCTCAATTTGGACCCAGCCATATGCAAATCAGTCGTCAACCTACTCCTTATGGGAACAGGTGGATTTGCTTATGGTTGGGTCCAAACTGAGGTGGCATGGTGGACAGAATAACAATGGGTTGGAATGCTACCCTGAGTGGTTTCCAGTGGTTAGGCAAATTGCTAGCATTTATCCCATCACCTTTTGTGTGTTACTAGAAAGTAGCAAGATGAGGATATCTACATTTACAGTTACAGAGTCCCCTTCAAAGGCATTCTGCCAGAGGACCAGTCCAGGAAACCCTACACATCCCTCTATGACTCCACATTTCTCATCTTGTTGGCGGCTATTTTGTCAGGAAGCTGGGTGACCTGATTCTAGTTTGTGACATTGTCAGAAAATATGGAGTCAGAGGCAGAACAGGAATGACAAATTTACCTCCTTCAGACAGGGCTCCAAAGTCCATGCCATGAATGATTGACATTTCCAGCCACAGACTTGCCATGCTTCTGTGGTGATTAGGAGTCCTACATAAGGCTGTGTGCTACTTGATCCTGCTCCATAGCTGAACATTGATTGGAGGTTGCTGCAAAGTGGGTTCTGTAGCATCTTACCCATCTAGGGTACCTGCCAATGACTACGCCACACACGTAGCTTAGATGTACACATCTTTATTCATTTGCGTGTAACTGCAAACCCAACATTCCACAACAGCCTTCAACGCATTCTGCTCTAACACTTACATCACAGTTCTATGGAGTACCTCAGGATCAAAAGGGGTTCCATCATTTCTAACTCACAAGACATTACAGATTCCACCCATTTTATCCTTGTAGATTTTTTGCTGTTGACTACCTAGTTTGGACCTTCATTGTGAGTGAGTCTCACCACCTGAATCTCACTCACAGTAAATTCTATGAAATGGTCAGAGATTGCTAAGGGCCAGTGTTTGTCTTTTATTTTATAGGGCTACTGCTGTACAGCTAGAGAAAGAGACTCTGGGCTGGTTACATGTGAGCATGTGAGCATCTGCGTATGTGCCTGTATGCGGGCTGCGCATATGATACTGCCATCTTGCACAACCCAGTATCTGCACACAGGAAGGCTGTCACAGAACAGGTCTTTCAAGAATCGGTGCTGACCTGAGGTGGCTTTATAATGTGAGTAGCCATTCATAGTATAGCCCAATAGCGCTAACTGAAAGTCTGTGGAACTTAACTGAATTGCACATTACAGGCTTAATCTGCACAAAAGTATTGTTTCCCATCACTTAGGCCTAGAGGGTGTAGTGAGGACTCAACCTAAGGCTAAATATGCATCCTGAGTATTGATCCGTAGTCAGTTTCATCATAACTACACTCCATATCCCCCTTTGTGAATACTAATTTTTCCCTGTCTCCCCCATAATTAGATTCCAGGTCTCCCCAAGTGATCCAAGTTAATTTCCCTGGTCAGCAGGCAAATCAAAGGACTCCCAATACAACAGAGACACCAACAGTGCTCGGCCTAGTTCCTGTGAAAGCAAGGACTGGAGAGGAAATCTTCAGCTGCTAATTAACTGTTTACACTGCACTAAAATCAAGTGTTGTCTAAAGCTTTACTGGGAGCATTTTACATGTTAGCGAGACTTACTGACAATCTTCAGTCCTGATTACATTACTGTATTAGCTCATCAGAAGTTTCAGAGAGATCCCAATAAATACCGTTATCATTCTATTCTTGGGTCTAATTTGGAAGTAAGGCCTGAGATCTTGCCTTCATTAAGCAAAGGAAAGTGCTGGTGAAAAATCTGTAGATGGCAAAAGAACAATATCAATCCTGTTTTAATATGTCTCATAAAGAGTTCAGCATTTACCTGACTGCCAGTATATTTTCTAGACTGTACCATGGGGTGGGCGGAGGTAACCTAGCTGGCCAGTAACATTTGATTTGTAAATGGCCACTGACATTCACCACTTCAATCTCCTATTTTTTCAAAATTCAATTTCTACAACTGGTTTGTCACCTATTCCGAGTCCCCAAGCATTTAGAAATAGAAGTGTTCGCTGTGAGGCATCCCACGTTTAGGTGACCAACAATAAACTTTAAATAACATGGTTGACAGCTGGTACCATTCCAGCTGTTGATTGTTCTGGACTCAGGAAAAAAGGATGCCTTGGAAAAAATAGTTTGTCTAGAAAGTTCCAGTATGTACCAGTGCTTTTACCATCCTGCCACAATTCCTATATTTGACTCAACTAGTTGCCACAGTAGACAATGCAAAAAAATAATGCAAGGCGGGTCACTGAGCCTCATTACAATAGCAGTTTTGATATTTTGTTTTTATGATCTATTTTCCTAAAATGAATAGTCATCAATATAAAGGAGAAATGTATGGAGTTATCTACTGAAAATTGTTAATTGTTTTCTTGCCTTAAGTTCATTGCAGGAAAGAAAGAATCTCTTTGCCAGTTACTACTCATTCTGAGCTCCATGGCACTGTCTGTTTTTTTAAACCTCGGAGGTCCATGACCTTATAATGAAACTCTCCCTTTGGCCTTGTTCCTCTATATAGTCTCACAACTCTACACTGACTTACACTGTCCTTATAGAGTAATGCTGAGGGTACTTTATCTCATATGTAATCATACATATTTTCAACTATACATAGTGTCAAATACTAAATTGTGTGTCAGCGTTCTGTAATAGGTGATATAGTGGTACAACTTATTTGACCAGCCTTGGAAAGATGTATGTCAAGTTAATCAAATCAGGATTCTATCCTCTGAACTCCTGGTTCCACAGTAAGGTCTACAGTAACAATTTAATTCCGTAAGATATATCTGTAAACTCATCTTTCAATGGCATATAAAATATTTTCTTGAATGTGATCCCCCTGCCATGCAATTGGCTAACCTCACAGCCTGACAGGACAACTTGTGTGCAAACCCTAACTTGTACAATCAAGAGTATTCCATTCTGCTGTTGTTTGTTCGACCAATTTCAAAATTGCACTTAGAATTTTCAATTTGTTTCAACGGCAGCCAGAAATATACCAAGTGACAAACATATTTATCTGTTTGGCCTTTTCTATAATATGTCTGCATTATACACTGTTTTTAAATATGTATTCATAATATAACAATCTCACTAGATATGCTCTTACTTGTGAATAACATCAAATCATTGGATTGAGGGGGGATTAGGTTGGCCCCTAATGATAATTTTGATTAATTAACTGGATATTTTCATCTCCAGGACCCACTCTGTCACCTACACATGGGAGTTCAGCTACTGCTACCATTGGCAACGAAGGGGCATTTTTATGAGAGGCTTGCGTTACGTTTGCACCACGCAAAGTTGTACATGTGTGACACAAGCCTCTAAGTCAGATTTATGAAGCCACACAAAGCCACTTTGCGTGGCTTTGAATGGCTTAAAAAATCTGGAGTAAGGCAACCAGCACACATCACTATGTTGCCTTACTCTGCACAAGGGAGGCATTCCATGGGCATTGTGTTGGGTATTCCAAACAAATCCCATTTTTTTGTCACATTCCCAGATTTACAAGGACTTGTAAACATGGGAATGCCACTAAAATCTTATGACTCACCTTTGGAGGCGTAACGAGGAGGAATATCTTTATTTCTCCTTGCTTTTCCTATTCCTACATGTGCTGCATTCTGTAGCACACATAGAAAGAGGAAAACGCCTCTCAGGATTGTATTTGTGCAGGAAGGTGCCCCTCCCTGCACAAAACAATCCTGCATGTAATCGAGGCACCCTTGCACAATGGTACAAGAGTGCCTGCGTTGGCGCTAGGCTGCCAGAAAAGCGGATGTATGACGTTACAAGGCATGCTTTTACCACGCATGCCATTACAACTCAGTTTTTACAACGCATACCATTACAACGCATAGCGCTTTGGGGTGCTGGATAGTAAATAGTTTAATTTACTATGCCAACTCCAGTCCCCGTGGACACTAGGGAAGGTGTTGGATAATAAATAAATCTATTCCCTATCCTAGAGCGCCCCCCAGCGCCTCCCTAGGTGAAGCATAACAAGGATAAATATCTTCATTTCTCCTCATTTTTTGCTCTTTAAACAGCGTCTCTGGAGTGTTTTTGTGCAGGAAGGTTCCACTTCCTTGCCAAACACGATCCTGCCTACAACACAGGCACCCTTGCACCACAGTGTAAGGGTGCCTGCATTGGTGCTAGGCTGCCAAAACGGCACCAGCACAGTGGGGAAGGACAGGAATGCGCTGTATTGGATAAATAAAGTGCATCCCCTTCCCCTGTGAAGCAGAGCAGCGCCGCAGAGTAACTTGCTGCACTGACCTGCACCACAAATCTTGTAGATATGCCTCTCAGGGACAGATTTTCTTAATGTAACTTAGACATCCCATAGGCAGAAGGTGTGTAGGACACATTATGTGAGGTGAAATACACATGCTTGTTTTTCAGGTGTTACACATGTCTTAAACATGTTGTCTCTCTTTTGTTCTTTAAGATGTTGGATTGTTTTCAGAATTTAGTGAAAGAGTACGCCCTCCATTAGCAGTAGCCCATGGTGGTACCCTCTGCTCTGGGCAACTATTACTTGTTTGGTGTTTCTGAACCAAATATTAGGGGGTCCAGAACTTCGAAATCGATTTTACTGGTAGTGGATCCTCACCTTGTAATAATCATGGGCAGAAACTGTGGGCAGAGGCAGAAACTGGCCCACCTATCTCCTGAAGAACTACAGTGAGAGGAAACAATGCTTCCCCCAGAGAAAGGCTTCCTATGTCCCAAAAGTCCCACCACCACACCTCTGCCCAGCACCCTGACTTGCCTGCAGGTGGTAAGTATACGTCTTAAACGTGCCACAATTCGAGAAAACCTAACATTAGAGGGTACAGGAATTCTGCCCATTTAGTTAATCACCTTTCCAGTGATCTTATAATCACATTTAATTAACAAGGGGATACCAGTCAGAACAGTTACATTTGTCCGGAGTATATCCCGAGGGAGTTGATGGCAACTCGAAATAGGCCTAAGAGAGAAGAATTTACTGCAGGTGGGTAAGGCTCGATGGTACCTTCAGATGAAAACCAACAATTCCAATAACTTTTTCTGTATCACTTTAATAGACCTTTCTCTTGTTGTCTGCACTGCTTCTTAATCTGTGCTGGTGACGGAACCACTCCGTCACCAGCCACGGACGCGCTGTGCTGGTGACGGAGTGGTTCCGACATGGCGCGGCCGCCCCGCCTACGCGGCGTCAATTCCGTGCCTGCGTGGCCGTTTTATTGAGAGGGCGAGCCGTGACGGAACCACTCCATCACAAGCACAGAGTGCCCGTAGCTCATGACAGAGTGGTTCTGTCACGGGTATGGCGGCGCCGCGCCGCCTCCCCTCCCCCCCAGCGCCGCGGCGGAATTACCGCCGCAGCCAAGGGGTTAAGTTCTGACTCTCATATCATGGGAAAGGGTAAGCACATTTGTGTGACCCTACCTCTCTTATACAAACATTGCTGAAAGGTAAGGATTCAAACTGGAAGAATAAGACAAGTAGAAAACAGTGAGATAAAGAGAAACAAAAGAGACTCGTGCGTTAGCATTACTTTAGTAACTGGGTGTCCAAATAAGCGGACATTTTCAGAGTACACCCTACTCTGACTGATAAATATATTTGTATACATAAAAATAAAGATTAAAAAAAATAACACCTGAAGACTTAACTTGTTTAACTCACTATCAGCTAGATTCATGAAAGGAAATTGCGCTCGCAATAGTTGCGAATTCGCAAATCCGCTCGCAATTTGAAGGGAAGGAATTCAAGAAACCCAAACAACCAAAATAGCAAATTCGCAATTTAAAAATAGCAAATTCGCTATTAAATTCGCAGAATCCTGGAGGATGGGCATTTGCGAATCGGACATTGCGAGGACCCATGGATTCTGCGAATTTAATAGCGAATTCGCAAATATGCCATTCATGAAAATTCGCTAAAAGCGAAAAACGTGAAAATCGCTATTTGCGATGCGCAATTTAAGAAGAACTCAAATCAGGTGGTAACCAGTACTGAAATTTTTTTTTTTTTCAAAAAACAGTTAGGTCACTCCCAACAGGTGCAGGGCTGATCAAACACATTTAAGGACATGCAGCTGGAGCCTGGTGATTCCCACAATGCCTGGACTTTACATGCTGGTGAGGCGGCATAGGCTGCAGCGAGCTGCACGCAACAGACGGAGGATACAGGAGCGGATATTCCGCCAGCAGGTCACCCTTCTGGGCCAAACCAGGGAGCAAATCTATGCCAAGTACCGCCTGAGTGGGGCCATGATAATCAAGCTCATCCGGGACCTAGACCCCCTGATGCAGCACCCTACAAGGAGGACCAATGCCGTGCCCACACATGTGCAGGTATTGTGCTGCCTGCACCTCTTGGCCTCCGGAAGCTTCCAGGGGATGGTCGCTGTTGCAGGGGGTATATCCCAGCCCACCATGTCCCGCTGCCTAAGGAGTTTCCTGGAGGCAATGCTGACCCGGCTACACCACTATATATCATTCCCCACCAGCCAACAGGACCTCAATGATACAAAGCTGCAATTTTACAATGTAGCCCAATTCCCACACATCATTAGATGTATTGACTGTACACACGTCCATATTTGCCCACCTGCTGAGACAGAGTACATGTACCGCAACCGGAAATGCTACCACTCCCTCAACATCCAGATGGTGTGCAATGCCAAAACAATAATCACAGACATTGTGGCACAGTACCCAGGGAGCACACATGACTCCTTCATCTTCAGGCACAGCGGCATCCACACACGACTGGCCAGGGGAGACTTTGGGGAAGGACACCTACTGGGTCCTTCTCCTACCTGGCCGCCAAGACCTGGAACTCCCTTCCGACCCACCTCCGCCTGACCCAGGACCACCTCTCCTTCAGGAAGAAGCTCAAGACCTGGCTGTTCGAGCAGTAGCAGCACCCCCCCCCCCCCTAGCGCCTTGAGACCCTCCGGGTGATTAGTGCGCTCTATAAATGTCTTTGATAGATTGATTGATTGGGTAAGTACACATGCACCAAATGTGTACGTTGTGATCATGTAGCTGCGCAGAACAGGCACTCACTCTCTGCTCCTTACATACAGGTGACAGCGGCTATGCTCTCCGTGAGTACCTCCTCACCCCATACCTCAACCCTGCAACTCCACAACAATGGCGATTTAATGCATTACACATTCGCACAAGGAACTGTATTGAGAGGACATTTGGCCTGTTGAAAAGCAGGTTCCGCATACTGCACAAGACAGGTGGGGCCATGAAATACGATCCTGAGCTCTGCTGCCGCATCGTGGCCGTGTGTGCCATCCTTCACAACATTGCTACCAAGCGCAGGATCCCTGTTCACATCTCTGGCAGTGAGTCAGAAGGGGACAATCGTCCACCTGCACATGTGCGTCACGCACGCGGGGAGAACCCAGCAGAAGGACACAGGCGCCGCAACCAAATCTGCATGAACTATTTCTAGGGCACCCACTCCCCACACCCATAACTCAACTCGTGCATGACGACATTAATAATGACATGAGGCACTTTACGTTATTCAGAATTTTAGTTACTGTTACTGCACAATAAACATGGCATTCTGAACAGTGTGAAAAGATTGACATATTGCGTCATATCTCCAGGTTAGTCTGTATGGCATGCTTGTTGCGTCAGCATGTGGCCTCATTGCAATGCACAACTGTTCAGTGGCGTCTCATGGTAGTTGCCCCTGACCTCCTCTCAACGTCCTCCTCCAGATTGTGCCGTGCGGCAGCAGAGGGCCTGCTGCTGCGGCGGGGTGCTACAACCGGTGGTATTGACTGGCTGCTGTGGCTTGATGTTGCCTCACTGTTGTCGTCTGCCCCCCCCCACCTGGCCATGGCCAGTGGCCTGCATGCCCTGCATGGCTGTTGCTATGTTCTCCAGGGCTGTTGCAATGTCCTGGCAGCACTGCACCATTTGGCCCTGCATGGCCAGGGAGCGTCGCGAGAGCTGGGAGGTGGCGTTCCCAAAAATGTGATTAGACTGCGTGTACGCCGACAGGCGGGTCAATACTTGGCGGTGTCTGCGGCGATTGACATTCCGCTGCCTGGACATTGCCTGAGTGTTGGCCTCCACAGCTGCAGTCATATGTGCCACATTACGTGCCGTCTTGTCCAGTTGGAGGTGGATGGCGGCTAGGTGTCGGGCCGGGGTCTGGTGCACACTCAGCATCCTGCGCTCAATAGAGAGCTCACCTGCTCGCACAATTCTGCCCCTGCCAGCGCGGGATGTGTTGGTGCGCGGCTCCCTGATCAGACTGCTCGTCTGGCTCCTCACAGCCGCAGGACGGCGGGTTTGTTGGCGACCTGCTGCTGGTGTTGCAGGCCCCACTGGTGGCTGTGTGCTGCGTGGTGCTACAGCAGCGCCTGTTGTCACGGGGGTGGCACGGGCCACAGGGGCGGGTGGTGGGATGACCGCTGTTGTGGCAGGTTGCCCTGATGGTCCGGGCTGTGGGGTATGATGTGTATCCCCCTCCGTGTCCTCCGTGTTCTCCTCTATCACCAGGGCCTCGCTGTCTGAGCTGGGAACATCAGCGCCACCTGTGATGTGAAGTGGACGTTGATTAGTGACATGTTCCGTACACAGTTAGGCTTGCTACATGCATACAGTCTACCATTCCCTGTCTCGCTGCAGGATTGACTCTCACTGGACATGTCAGGCTCTATGGTACAGGATGGTAATTGTGGGCAGACTACATGTCCCACAATGCAATAGCGCTATGGAGCTGTACTTTGGCTGCATGATTGGGGTTTGTTATGGGATGCACTGGAGTCATGGACGATGTTAGGGGACAGGGGGTTGCAGTCGCATTGGCACTTACCTGGTGTGTCTTGGGTGGGTCGGGAGGAGTCAAGCTGGGTCACACCCACGCAGGCCTGTGGGGGGTGTTTGGTGGGACAGTGGGATCCCCTCCACCTGTCGCTAATTGCTACCCCAGCCTCTCAGCAATCTTTTCTTTTGCCCGCCCTCTTAAGTCATACCAGCGCTTTTTCAGCTGGTCCACCGAGCGCTGGGTCGCCCCCACGGCGTTCACTTTGGCGCAGATGCGCAGCCATATGCGCCGTTTGTCCGCCTCTGGTACCCTTCGGGAGTCACTGCCAAATAGGCGGTTGTGATCCTTGGAAACACCTTCAATTAGGTGTTCGAGCTCCTGCTCCGAAAACTTTATTTTGCGCTTTCTCCCACTGGTGGAAGGTCCTGCTGCATCCTGTGCCATGCTTGCCACTGTGCTGTCTCCTGCTGTAGTCCTGTGGGAATGCTGGAGGGGAGCTCTGCAGCTGCTGCCTGTACTTCAGCCTCTCACTGCTGAATGAGGGTGGGAGCTGCCTACTTCCTGGTTGTGATGTCATCACTGTGCTCAGGATGCGACTTCCCGTTTTTGCGATCTCGCAGTTAGCGAGATCGCTATTTGCGATATCGGTAATAGCGATTTCGCAATTTCAACAGGGGTATCGGCCGAATCTGCGATTTTTTACCGATTTCTGGCTTCTCGCAATCGGCGATTGCGACCGCTTGCGAATCACATTTTTAAATTGGAAAACTTCATGAATGCCGTTCTGCGAATTCTAAATTGCGATTCGCATTTACTCGCAATTTGAAATTCGCAGAATTGGACATTGATGAATCTATCAGTATATTTTTTTAAGAATTGAAACCATGTTGAGAATTACACTCTTCGAATTATGTGGACAGTTCCTGAAGGGCTTCATGGTTTAACAGTAAGTGAAAAATAAGTCCAAGACTCCAGGTAGCTGCAGTAAAAAAAAAAGCATTGACAAAACCAACAAGTTTGGCAAACCTGCAACATTTTTGTTTTTTATTTCTTTTTGTGAAGATATGCAATAATCTTTTTAAAAAAGTGAAAGTACTAAAAGTAAAAATGTCTGGACATACATTGGCTTGTGTAGGTAAGAGCGGTGCGGCGGGTGGGGGGTATTCGACAGACGATGACGATGAGGGCAAATTAATTATTAATTTAATTTTCCCTCGCCATCATATGTCGAATCCCCCCCACCCGCCGCACCGCTCTTACCTACACGAGCCGCTCTTGATACATTTGCAAACAGAGTGAGTAAAAAAAAACAAATACCATCAGCAAGAGTGAAGAGAACTAATGACTGAAGTTGACTGACCTATTGTCCCATACTGTAGACTGTAGTAGGCGGAAGCATATTGTGAATTACACTTGAACAGGCCAATAGACCTCTTTATTTATTTATTCACTTATTTATTATGAAGTTTTTTAAACTGCTCCAAGCCCCCTAGATAGTCTCAGAGCACTGTAAAACAATTGTAAGTGGATGCTTTACAAAGGATAGTCAGTGACTGGCCTAGTTAGGAAGGTGAGCTGATTTTAGGCATCTATGCAGTTCTGGCTCAGAGTAGACAGCTAAGGGGTTAGCCATATGATTGTTGAATATGTGAGTTTTTATCAGTTTTTGTATCTGTTCAAGTCAGGTTTGAATCTCAGATATATTAGGACCGAAATTCAGAGGAAAGATCCGTATTAGTGTAGAGTCCTGCCACCAATCTTCTTAGATCAGTGTGTTTGAATGGCATTATGATGTGAATGGCAGATCTGGGATTTCTCTGTAAGTGGTAGGAAAGGAACATCTCATACATGTAATCTAGTGAACGACTGTCAGAAATGGTAGGTATCTAGTCAGGGTAAGGGGGATACACACTTTATATAACCTCCTGCTCACCCCCTGGTTAGCTTGGCATGAGCAGACAGACTTATCCCAAAGGCAATGTGTAAAGAATTTGTACTCAAACCACACAGCAATACAGTGATAACACCACAAATGGACACCACACCAGTTTAGAAAAATGACAAAAATCCAACGTACATGTAATAAGAATATGACTTTTAAAGGCTTCAAGCAACAGGATTGATAGAACACTATGGATGCGTGATTTCTCACAGAGTACCTGTAGATGCGTTAAATTTCACAAGGCCAAACAGTCGCAGAGATGGAAAGCGTAGAAAAACAAAGAGATGTGTCAGTTCCTGAGACCATGGGGAGGTTTATTTTATTTATTTATTTATTTTATTTTAAAGGTTTTATATAACGCTGGCTAGACCCGGAGGTATCAGAACACTTTACATGAGTATCAGACCATAGTTACAGGTTACATTGTTACTAAGATTACACAGGTATTAGAGCATAGCAACATAGTTACATGTAACGTCGAGACAAACAAAAAGGACATACACATAATGGAAAAATCAGGCAAGGGGAGAGATTCAGGGGAGGGGGTAGGAGCAGGAGAAGTAGACAGAGAATGAAGGAGGGAAAGTGGAGGGGAGGGTGAGAGACACAGCATGGAAAGAGGAGGGGGGAGGGTGAAGGGGACACAAACTGGTAGACGAGTCAAAGCGGTGTCCAAAGTCCATTAAGCTGTGATCCCAGGGGAAGTAGTATAATTTCCCCATCTCTGTTGCGAGAGGCACCCTATACGCAGTGGACTCTCTCAGAGGGGTCTTTGAGACTCCAAGGCCTACATACTGGATCCTTCCCCAAAAAGGGGAGAGGGAGTGCTTTGGCAAGGGGTGCCATACCATACCTCAAGTGTGAGTGGCTCCCTTAGCGCTTTGAACTCTCTCAGCGGGTTGGCTGAGACTCCAGAGTATAAATATTGGATCTTTCCCCAACAAGGGGAGAAGGAGTGCACTTGCCAGGTCGGCATGGCAGTTTAAAACTGCGTGCAGACACTGCGGTGGCAGGTCTGAAAACCCTTTGAAAGGCTGCAGGCTCAGTCAGGGCTGCAGGCTCACTAGCAGTATTTGATTTACATGACCTGGGCACACACAGCGCACTGCACTAGGGACTTCAAATAAGCCAATCATGGAAACACCAATCATAATAATAATTTACACAGAGAGCATATGCCCTTTAGCATTGACCAGCAGTGGTAAAATGCCCAGAGTCGTAAAACCAACAACAAGTCAGGAAAAATTAGGAAGAAGAAGCAATACGTTTGGGGATAACCCTGCAAAAAGGGCCAAGTCCAACAGCGACCATGCAGAAATTTGAGAAAAAGTAATAAGAATCCGAAGTTGTCTGTTCAGTCACTGGGAGCCGGTGGAGAGACTGTAGTGTTGGTGAGATGTGATCATGATAACTCAGACCAAAGAGGAGACAGGCAGGGCATTTCGGGAGCCGTTGAAGCGTAGACATATTTTGGGGGGAAGGCCGTGATAGGAGCTGTTGCAGTTGTTTATTCAGGATCTCCCCACAGCAAGCAAGATGGTCATTGTCTGTGTGGGATAGGAGGAGTTGGTGCATATGATGGAGACCAGCTTTACTATCAGAGTTTGCTTGAGGAATAAATGAGTGGTGGCTGTCAACCAGTACACCCAAGGTCCGAGCTTTTTCCACTGGTTGGAGGTTGGTGCGGAAGGAATCAGGATGGGGAAGAGAGCAGTGGCTGGAGAAATGGATGCAAATATCAGCATTTCAGTTTATTTGCATATTTATTCATTTTTATTTTCATATGTGAAGATGGCGAAACAGCTGTTGTAGTCTATCCACTAGACTTAAAAAATTAACATATTTCGAGAAGGTGTCTAGGTTTCTAATTATGCATTATTTGGGCACAGTTATCCATATTTCTTGCTATGTGGTGGAGGGGAATCAGCTCTCTTCCTCCTCACACCATGGCAAAGAATATGGTCATACAACTTGCTGTAAAGTCGACTGCCCTTTAAGTTTCAGATTCTGGTAAGACTGTGAAGCATTAGCTGGCCTGCTGATGGCACAAAAGGATTAAACATCGATACAATGTATAAGTCATTGTCTTAAACTCATTAGGTGGGAGTTCAACTACGATTTTCTGAGGTTATTTTGATTTAATTTAAGAAGAGGAATAGCAAAGTAGCTATTTTATGTACGCTGTGATTGCGCTCATTTCGCTTTCATATGAATTAGAATGTTGGTGCAGTCACACTGCTTGTCGATCGGAGGCGGTGTATCCAGCGAAACTGGCGTTTGTGTTTATTTTTCTGGCTGCATTTGTCATTCCAGCTTTGACCTGATCACCAGCACAGATCACAGTGTCACTGAGGCATCTATTCTCACTGTCAGCCTGTCCGTCAATGCCTCATTTCCATTAAAAAGAAGGTAAAGGTGAGCTTGTCAGCTGTCCAAGAGGGTGGCGTTGCAACTGCAGATCAAACAGCATCATCGCTCTGTTTTTGAAACATCAGGCACATGATTGGCAATTCAGAGGCCGTGACTACCTCACAAACTACGAAGCTTACATCCTATATTATTTGAGACCACAAAAAGATCTGCCCACGCCAAGAAGAGGAGGGTCGTGGTGGCTACCCCCATAACAGCATGAGCGTGTTCCTAGTTGACGAGAGCATAAGTCTCAGGATAAAAAAATGCACCAAAAAGAAGTTTCTGGAAAGGGAAATCATAGTATAATATACAAATAATAAACACGATTGCATTAATTAAAAACAAATTATGCTTACTGATTACCGGGATGGTAAGGGAAAGGATCTGATATAGGTGCCTTATCACATACAATTCCCAAAGAAGATATTACAAATGGCCAAGGTAAATGAACCGAAAGCTTCATTAAAGAAATCACGTTGTTCTTCAAGAATAACTAGACCCAAGAAGCGAGCCCACCATGGTGGATGCAATCTAATATCGCTTCATTGCCTAGCGATCCGGCGCACAGTTTAGGCTGGCCAAGAGTCCTGGGACAACCATGCGGACCAACACTGTTATCTCCTGTGTGTGCAGCCTACTCTCGCCCAGGTGGGTGAGAATCCTGAGAAGAGAATCGTGGATGCTGAGGGTGGGTCCACCTGTTGCCAGCCATTGTGCTCTTTCACCAGCAGCTTGCCAGGGAACATGGAGGGATTGAGAGCTGCCTGAAGGGCCTGGCCCTGACAGAGGAGATGCCGCGGTGGTCCCCCTCTTCCATCACTGAGGAGGTTTCATCATCAGCACCTGCGGTGTGGTTCCAAGAGGTAGGGCCATCCCTGGGAGGGCCTCAGAACTTTCCCCAGCTGTAGATCACCGATTAGGGAACATAGAGGGCCAAGGAGCTCTCTGAGCAGCCTTTAATTTCCAGAGGAGTGGGCATGCGCCCTGCCCTCCCCTGCTGAAGGGGCCCTAGGAGCACAAAAGGAAGGGCAGTGGCCTGGAGGGCCTCAGAACTAGTACCCACCACCAGACACCTTCTGGGAACATGGAGGATCTGGAAGCTGCCGAAGATTCCCACAATTGGTGGAGGAGAAGATGCCCGGCCCCCATACTTGAAGGGGCTGCCATTACACTGCACTGCCCAACCCCAGTGTGTGAGACACAAGGTGCCCAAATGGAGGCATGGTCCCCTGAGGGCATCAGAACTTACCTCATCACCAATTGGAGAAAGACAAGTGATTATACAAATAACCAGGCACATGTTGGAGGCAGCTCTAGTCTTACCTAGTGAATGGGTCACACTCTTTGCCCCTTCTCTCCGCCAAAGGACGTTTGATCTGGTTGACGGCCCACCTGAAGTTGGCGATGTGTAGGAGGCCCTATTACAAGCTGGACTGCTAGGGACTAACCAACATGTGGGGTCCCTTTACCCTGGCTGGGCCAAGCCAACCAGTACTGGTGAGCCCCTCTCCAAGGAACAGTGTAGCAATAGGGGTTGGATACAACTTTCTGCACCAAAGTGTTCTTGTCCACTGGATATCTGGTCAGCGAGCTTCTGGATACAGCAGAGCAGTCTCTCTCCCCCACCCCCGATTCCCCTGCACATTCCACATTGGGACCTGAGTGGTGTGTTGCACTTCCTTGATTATGAAGGAATATCTGTACATGCTCTGGTTTGGACTGAATGCGCTCCAACATTTGACTCCCCATACTGACTGTGTCTGCCCTAGACCTTCAGTGGGGCCACCATCATATTTTCTGCACATTCATGAATTTGTAAATACACTGGGCGCACTGCTGTTGGAGGAGGTCCCATCACCAAGACAGTTGACTTCGGGTGAGATCTTACTTTCACAAGGACCCTGCTTTGAACAGCTTGTGCTGTTTTCTGAAGTTTGCTCTCCTTAAAGAGCCACCTGGGTTTTGCAAGTTGATCATCAATGCATCCTTGTCCTAGCCAGCAGTGGAATATCATTGTATGCTAGCAACCTGAGCTAAAGTGTCACAAATCACTGCCTTAACTGGGACCCCTATTATTATTATCTCCATGTTGCTGCCAGAATGGGGAGGCCCAAGCCCGCTCAGTCGAAGGCCCCTCCTCCATGAGAAATCCTACAAGCCTCTATAGAAGGGTTCACTGGTAGAATATCGATCGTAAAAATATCAAAGTAAAAATATAGATGGTAAAAATATCGACTCCCTATACTTAAAGAGGTAAGTACAAAAATATTGAATCAAATATATCGAAGTTAAAAATATAGATGTAAAAAATATCGATTTAAAAATATAAATAAAATAAAATAATATGTATAAAAAATGTATAATATGAATATTATCTTTACCAAAATTAATTACATGTAATATACATTTTAACTAAATATAAAAAAATAAACGTAATTAAAAAAATTATAAACACAAAAACATAATAATTGATACATAAACATAAATGTACTTTAAAAATAATTTATCAACTGTTATCTTTATATCATTTTTAAACTTAAATTATATACAAATAAAATATATACATAGATCAATAATGTAAAAAAAGTTTTTATACCTAATTAAAATATTAAACTATTAAAACAAAAAAAAACGTACATTTCGCATCACAATAAATACAACAGTAGGGAAAATGTTGGATTACGGAGGGGTAAAAATTATTATTCCACTCCAGTGAGTGCAACAGCAGGGAAAGTATCAGATAGCGGAGTGGTAAAAATTACTATTCCCACTCCAGTGAGTGCAACAGTAGGAAAAGTATTGGATAGCGGAGGGGAAAAAATTACTATTCCCACCCCAGTGAGTGCAACAGTAGGGAAAGGGCTGGATAGTGGAGGGGTAAAAATTACTATTCCCACTCCAGTGAGTGCAACAGTGGGGAAAGTATTGGATAGCAGAAAAACAAAAATTACTAATAACATTTCAAACATTTAAAAAATATATATATTCTTAACAATTGATAAATATTTACCAATAAATATATTAAACCTATACAAATAATACATATTATGAAGTTAATTACATATAATAAAAATCTACAAATGTGATATTAAATATAATAATAAATACATTTTTAAACAATATTTATTTAAAAGGAAAAAATATTCACAAATTATTTAAAACATAAATTTATTTATTTTATTTCCTTCTCTATGACACCACACCAATTAAAAAAGACCAACATTTTTATTTAAATGTATTTCCTTAATTAACATAATTCATAATACATTTAACATATATTATTATTAAAAAAGATAATAAACATTCATTGATGATAAACATTCTTTAACATTATAATATCCACAACACACACCTACAATTCATTACACAATTACGATTACTAATTACTAATTATTTAATTTAAATTAATTAACAAATAATAATAATTCATCAATAAAAACTAAATGACTTCCCACCCTCCCCCCATATATACCTATAAACACCACAACACACACCTAAAATTAATTACACAGTTACATTATTTAATTACTAAATAACTAATTTGAATTAGTTAACAACTAATAATTCATCAATAAAATTTAAATTACTTCCCACCCTTTCCACCATTTCCACCTACAAACACCCCAAAACACACCTAAAATTAATTACACAATTACAATAATTATTTACTAATTAATTAATGTAAATTAATTAACAATCAATTAATATTTAATCAATAACAATTAAATTACTTCCCCCTTCCCACCATTTACACCTATAAATACCACAACACACTCCTAAAATTAATTACACAATTGCCATAATTAATTACAAATTAATTAATTTAATTAATTAATTAACAGCTAATTATCAAACTATTATTAATAATTTTAATAATTAATTTACACATGTATCACTATAACATCACAATTATACAAATAATATTAAATAAAAATAATTCAATAAATATTATATAATTAAATTACTTACCACCCTATTCCCCTCGCAACCCACAACCCTCTGCGGAACTAAAAAAGCAAACTGCAATTTAATTGTTTTTTATAACTACTATAAATAATCAATACAATTTATATAATTAAATTACTTCCCACCCTATTCCCCTATAAACCCACAACCCACTACGGAATTGAAAACGCAAAATTAAATTAAACATTTTTATTAACTACTAAAATTTCAACACATATAATGAAAATAGAAACAATTCTTATACAAAAAAAAACATCACACCCACATAAAATATATACTAAAATGTACATACATAAAATCGATATTCTTGGTCACAATGGTTTTTCTGTCGATATTTCTGACACATGATATTTTTTTACCTCGATATTTGTGTAAATCAGAATTTTCACATCAATATTTTGTCTCTGCATGCTAAAGAAGGCCCCCCACAGATAGAGGTTCCAACAAGTTAGACACTATCCTAGAGGCTATCAGCTCAACATGCTGTTCTCCAAGGGCAATTGTGACACAATTGCAATTGAAGTCAGCCTCCTGTGAGTGGACCAGTGAAAATGAATGGAGCACATGGCACAAATGGAAAAGGAAATACAAGACCTAGCCCCAATGTCTCAAGATGAACAATGACAACTCTTTGACCTCACTGATTGGATGCAATTCTTATAGGGCCGAGCAGATTATGCCAAAGGTCACTCCAGGTGAAATCATTTCAGAGTGACCTGCCTTCTTAAATAGCAGAAGTGTCCTTATCCCTAATGGTATTTGTGCTAATACCTTGCACAATCTTTATAGTGTTCACAATCAAATTCCATACTCTTTCAGCCACCAAAAAATAACAGATATATATCGATACATAATTAGTTGAAACATTTGTTAAAATTGGGTGGATATTCATTAAGAAGTTGCACGTGGAAAAACGCCTATGGGTAAAACAATGTTATTTCAGACAGACAGTGATATAGAATCGAACCTGCCTCTCTTAAACCTATTCATCCATGTACACCAATTGTGGCACACTCTAAACCTCAATTGTGTTGTCTAGCTCCTCTATGTGAGCTGCAAAGTGGTCAAAGTGGTTATTAAGGTCACAAAAGTGAATATACTATGAAATGAGACATCAATAGTAACTACAGAAGCAATGCTTTTGTTGTGTGAACACCATGCGTGCTACTAGTATGAGATGGGCAGAAACCTCCAGATCTAAGTGGAAATAAATGCACCTTCCATCAGAGGGTCAGAAGGAACGCTCACAACTGTGCCCCACTGAGAGGAGGTTACCTTGAAATGAGAAGGCTGCTACAAAGTATAGTATATATAATTAGATGCAATTATTCTCCCAAGTCTCTCAGTAAGGTGGTGCATAAAGCCTACATAAAAATTACTAACATTTGCATTGGAAGAGTAGATAACTAGATTAACGCAAAGTGGACACAGTTCACCAATTTTACAACATTTGCCACAAAGTTTGCAACCATTAAAAAGAGACAAACCTTTACAGGAACAATACAAATCCCCACAGACAAGAATGACTATGTATGTAAAAATGCATTTTTAAAAACAGGTGGCACATGTGGGTAATTGAAAATTATTGTGGGCCTTTATCTAAAAATTGGCCACTGTTTGCCTATCACAGGCCCAATATTGCTCCATCCACACAAGGTATGCCTATCAAATTGAAACAAAACAGCAATTGTAACACCATCAATTGTATCTACTCAATATAGTGGTTGTGCAGCTTATCATACATCAGGATGACTGAAAGAAAGCCCAAACTATGCATAACTGAACATAAAAGCAATATTTATCACCATTCAGAAATATCTCGACTGGATCTACATTTTACTAAAAATAAACATCAGACTTCTCAACTTACATATCAAATCATTGAATACATTGAAAACATTCCTGAATAGGACATCAAAACAAGGCTGCTACAGAGAGAACTGTAATGGATAAAAAATAGACACCTTGTTGCCAAGGGGTATTAATGATTGAATTGAAATGATAGATAGTACAACTCCTTGTGGTTGTTTTCCATAATCTTTACATGTACATGTGGTACATTAATATGGACATTGTAAATACTCCATTACCTGCTTCCTATACTTGAAGTAGAATTTTATTTACTACAGGTTTTGTTAGACCTGGCATCATTGGTGTGGGTTTCCCCTGTATTTTTTGCCTTTGCCTCCTGTGTTTTTGCTTTGTGTTGGACTTCGTTTTGCTGGTCTAGATGCTTTCAGCACTTTGCCATGGCTGTTCAGTGCCAAAGTGCAAGTGCTCCCTTTGTAAATTGTTGTTATGGTTTGGTGATTCCAAGATTGGCATATTTGATTTACTGGTCAGTCCCTAGTACAGTGCACTGTAAGAGACTAGGGCCTGTAAATCAAATGCTGCTAGTGAGCTGCAGCACTGGTTGTGCCACCCACATAAGCTGCCTGTAAATTTAACTCAGGCTTGCCATTGCAGAGCCTGTGTGCAGTTTGGTACTGCCATGTCGACCTGGCAAGTGCACCCACTTGCCAGGCCCTAACCTTCCTTTTTCTTACATGTTAGTCACCCCTAAGGAGAGAAGTGTGGCTCACTGGTTACCCTGAAGCAGAGGTCAGACCCGGGACCAGGGTTCAATTCCCGACGCGGCAGGGTCTTGAGCCCAAATGTCCACGGACTCGATAATTCTCGCTTCGGTGCCTACTTGAATCACAGGTTCACACCCTGCAACTCTGGACAATAGCTTGCTTAATCTCCACTATGGCCCCCCGCGGCGGGATGCCTGGCTTTCACCTTGGGGATGCCCAGTATGGGTTATCTCACAGGGAACAAGGCAGGACGGGTTCCCAAAGCAAGCGCCTTGAGACCTTGTGGTGATAAGGTGCTATATAAGAACCTTTGACATTTACATTTGACATAAGGTAGGCCGAAGGTACCCCAGTGGGCAGGGTGCAATGTATGTGAAAGGTAGGACATGTCCTGATAGTAAATTACTGCCAATTTTGCTTTTCCCTATTGCAAGGCTACATGTTCCCATAGGAGAGAATGGGGAGCTTGCTTATAAACATTAGTACCCCTGGAAACAAGGCAGGAAAATAAAGTTTAGTATGCCTGAACTCAGAATGTTAAAATGCATCTTTTAGTGAGGGTGATTTTTACATTCTGTGTTTGAAAATACCACTTTTAGAAAGTAGGTATTTACTTGCTTAGCCACCCAAGCAAGCCACTACTAGGATGTGTATTGACTGTCTGACTTTGCAGTGGCAGGGGCTGGGGAGGTGCAGTGGCTCCAGAGAGTCTGGATAAGTCAGGGCTGGGCTGAATAGACCAGGGCTGCGTTTAGAATAGGGGAAGGGATTTCCTTTCACCTGAATGGGCCTAGTCTGCCTGCCACAATGCTGTCTCCACCTCCTGCCAGGAAGCTGCACCAGAGAAGATATAACTGGTTTTGACTGAGCATAGGGCTTCTCTGCCACCAGAGAACAAAGGATTTTGCTGTATAAATATTGGGGCCCAGAACTTTAGATCACTTCTGGGAAATCAAGAGGAACCTTTGCCAAGGAGAAGAGCTGGAGAAACTGAGGCGGAGTTCTGCCCCTGTGCTGTTTGCTGTTTGGGGTTGGCCTGCAGTGGCTGCTTGCTGCCAAGGAAAGGGAAAAGGACTTTGCTGTTTGCTGTGTCCCCTGCTTGAGGAAGATGTCCAAGGACCTTAAAAAGTGCTTGCCTCCTGTTGGGAAGTGTCAGGAACACCATTACTTCACCCCCAGCTCCCTTGAATTCCCTTGCTGGGAGTTCTGACCTGCCAAGAGGAATTGCATTGCGCGCCCTGCATTGCAAAATGTGACGCAGCGCGCACTACGAAACTCATTTTATTTCTTTAATTGTTTACTTACCTGCAATCATCCATATTCCAGTGTTTACTACCCCCCCACCCTGCCCCTCCCCGCCCCGGCTACCGCCCCATGGAACTCCCTCCACGGGCCACAACTGCAGAACACCTGTTACTTGGTATAATTTCCCAACGATCAAAGTATGCGAAATGGGATGTTCACACATCTCTTACATTCCACAGGCACAAGCAGCATTGGCACAATTGTATAATGGTATGTGATAATCAGACTAACAATTTCTTCTTAATAAGAGTTACCTTTTCATCAAGCACATTTTTTGACATTATTTATGAATTATTTGGCCATTTCCAGTTAAAGGCAATCAGCGGTGGCCCGTGCAGGTAAGAGCGGTAGGGCTGGGTTGGGAAGTGATTCGACAGACGACCACGAAGGAAAATTAAATAAACAAATATTTTTGCCTCCTCATCGTCTGTTGAAACCCCCTCCCACCCGGCCCCACCGCTCTCACCTGCATGGTTCCCGATCGCAATAAGAGAGGGCTGCGAGGAACAGGGACAGTGTTGCGGAAGGCTGTCGCAAAAAAAGAGTCAGGCTCACAGTGCTTCACACTGCATTGTTGTGTGAGCGGTGAGGTCTCTGTGCGAATGGCCCATTCACGGTGATGAAGACCCCAAACGTTTTAATTGAGCTACACCAAGGCTCAAGGACCTGAGAGTCACCACTTGGGGGGTCAGGAATTCGCTGCGCTGGGCCATGGGGTTGGTGCAGGATGTTGGGGTACCTTTTATGTCCCTAGGGCTCAGATCGGTAGTCCAGCAAGACTAGCCCTTAAAACCCCTCAGGGGTCCCAGATTCATGATGAAGTTGCAGGTCTGGGTTCTCTCACCCTGACAAGATAGCAGCAGGCAGATGCAGATCCTTCGGAGCAGAGTGGCAACCCTCTCAACAGCACATTAAACCTTCTTCCTGGCAGAGTATCCACAGGTCTAGAAGTGTACTAAAGAGTTGGTGTTTGAGGTCCAGTATTTATACACAGTTGTCCCTCTGAAGTGGGGAGAAGCTTGTAGAGGCATGCCTTTGAAGTGCACAGGTGCCTTGACTCCCTGGCCTTGGCTCCAGACTAACTACATGGGGTATTCAGCCCTTTGTGTGGAGAAAGAGCAATAACCTACTCACGTGTAAGTGACGTTGCCCCCCAACTCCTTCCCCCATCCTGCCAGTGATGGCCCATCCAGGCACACCTAAGGTCCCCATTGTTTGTAGCTGTTTAGGAGGATTTGTCAAAGCCCAACTGTCAACTACATCCAGTCATGTGACCCAGAGACCGGCTGCAGGCACCCAATGGCTAAGGCAAGAAAAAGACAACTTTCTAAAAGTGCCATTTTCAGAAGTGCAATTTAAAATCTGACTTAAATTGTAATTCCAGAGACACCAAACATGAAGAGGTTATGTGTACCCATTTACAATTACACTTATAAAATTTAATAAGGTAACGCCAATGGAGAAAGCACTGGAACACAGAAGACAAAAGTGGATACAAAGCCCACATTAGGCTCTACAAAAATGCATTAAAAACGGCACAGGCCTCCTACTTTGAGGATCAAATAGCAGCCGCGACCAACTCCGCAAAGGAGACCTATCGGATAGTTAAACTCCTCTCCAGAATACAGGAACCCCCACCACCACCTGACCTGGATGGTGCAAAATGCAACCAGATGGCCGAATTTTTTTCGAAAAAAATCGAAAAAATCCTGAACTCCCTCCCGGCGGCGCCAAGCGCACTAAGAGGCCCTTACCACCCGGCCTCCCAAGACACCCCGAGGTTGCTCTCCTTCCCCCAAATCACCACCGAAACGTTTCTCAACGTCCTGCACAAAGTCAAAAGCGGCGCCCCATCAGATCCAGCCCCCATCAGTAAACTGAAGCAAGTTGCCTCCACTATAGCCCCTCCTCTCACCAACCTGATCAATGCCTCGTTCAAAAGTGGCACAGTCCCAGCAAACTGGAAAAAAGCCACTGTGAAGGCTCTCATAAAAAAAACGCATCTGGACCCCACAGACCCATCAAACTTTAGACCGATCTCACTGCTACCGGCGATTAGCAAAATCGCCGAGAGAGTAGCAAATCAACACCTTTCTGAGTTCCTAGAGACCAATCACCTCCTCCGCCAAACCCAGACAGGTTTCAGACCAGGACAAGGCACGGATACCGCACTGTTAGCCGTGGTCGAAGAAGCTAGGGGCATACTGGACGTAGGAGGATCAGTGGCAGTGATCCTCCTCGACCTGAGTGCCGCCTTCGACACGGTGGACCACGCAACCCTTGTTCATCGTCTTGGACTAATAGGAGTGGCGGACTCCGCTTTGGCTTGGATCTCATCCTTCCTTGAAGACAGGTCTTTTCAAGTGACAGATGGACACTCCATCTCCAAGGCCCAGGCACTCAAGTGTGGGGTGCCTCAGGGATCCTCCCTGAGCCCCACACTTTTTAACGTGTACATGGCACCCCTCGAGGATGTTGTTAAACCTTTTGGGATCAAATCAATAATGTACGCCGATGACACTCAGCTTGTCGTTTCCCTCAACCAATCAGACAACGCCCTCTCCAATCTATTCAGCTGTCTGGAAAAAGTGCACCAATGGATGTGCGAGTCCCGGTTAAAACTGAATGGGGAAAAATCTGAAATACTCCTTCTGGGAAACCCAAATAAAATCCCCACACCCCTTCCCTGGCCACCATGCATGGGATCTCCACCATCCCCAAAATCTGAAGTAAAAAGCCTAGGGATATGGCTGGACCAGGATCTCAGTTTTAAAACACAAGCAAGGAAAACTGCGGGAACGTGCTTCGGCCTTATGAAGATGGCACGAAAGATCCTCCATCTACTCCCCCTTCAATCCAGGAAGCTCTTGATGCAGGGGCTGGTGAACTCCAGATTGGACTATGGGAATGTCCTATATCTGGGGGCCCCAGTCTCTGTAGTCCACAGACTTCAATGTGCACAAAATGCGGCAGCAAGAATACTCACAGGAACTGCAGCGATGAACTCAGCCAAGCCAGCTCTTAGAAGTCTGCACTGGCTGCCAGTTAAGGAACGGGTCAACTTCAAGACCCTGTGCATTGCTCACAGAATACTGCACAATGAAGGCCCTCCCATCCTCAGGCCTCTTGTGTCCCATCAACAATCAATCAGACAACTTAGATCTAACTCCCTCTCCCTTGCAAAAGTCCCCAGAATTAGGAAAGCCAGAACAGGTGGTCGCATGTTTTCGTACAATGCCCCCAGACTGTGGAATGCCTTCCCACTTTCCCTGAGGCAAGAACAAAACCACCTCAGATTTAGGAAAAGACTGAAGACCCTTCTCTTCCCCTGAGCACTCTCCCCATGACCTCCCACCCTCCAGGACTGTGGTCACCAGCGCCGGGATGCCCAAGGGTAGCTGTGCGCTCTACAAAACCCAAAATCAAATCAAATCAAATCAACTCCAATGTGATCAATCAGTATTTGTAGAGGGTGGCAATTTCACCCCTATGAGTATCCGGGCGCTGCAGTGTAAGGTCTTCATAAACAAGCCAAGTCTTGGGGAAACAGAGGAAAGAGGGAAGAAACCAGCAGAAGAAGGCAAGCAAAGGGCAGAAAAATGAGTGAGCAGAAAAGGCAAGCGGGGGCAGAAAAACAAGCAGAAAAGTTCCAAACAGAGCATGTTAGACTTGGCCCTTTTTGATGGTAAGCCCCAAACATTTTGCTTCTTCCTCCTATTTTTTCCTGACCTGTTGATGTTGAGTTTAGGACTCTGGGCCCTTTACCACTGCTAATCAGTGCTAAAGTGCATATGCTCTCTGTGTAAATTATCATTATTGGTGTTGCCATGATTTGCTTATTTGATTTACTGGTAAGCCCCTATTTGGACAAAGGTACCAACCTCTGACAACTAAAGACCACCATTTCTAACAGGGCAGAAGAGGGCAAAATAGAGGACAGAAAATGATCAGAAAAAGCCAAAAAGAGGGCAGAAAAACAAGCAGAGGCAGAAACATTAACCAAACAGGAAAATCGTAAGGCAGAAATACGAGCATAAAAAGGCAGAAAAGAGGGCAGAAAAAGGCAAAACAGAGGGCAGAAAAACAAGTAGAAAAGGCAAACGAGAGTAGAAGAGGGCAAAACAGAGTGCAGAAAAACAAGCAGAAAAGGTAAAGAGGAGGGCAGAAAAATTAGCAGAAAAGGTAGAACAAAGGGCAGAGAAACAGACAGTCGCAGCTCCTGCAAGTAAGCGCGGTGGGGCGGGGGCTGGGCAGGGCACGGTGGAAATCGACAGATGATGGCATTAGCGAAAAATAAATAAATAAATCCCATTCCGTCGTTTGTCTACTTCCCCCTACCCCACCTTGTACCGCCTCACCGCGCTTGCCTGCAGGGGCCACGTTTGGAAACAGGCCAGAAAAGCAAGCTGAAAATGCAAAACTGATGGCAGAAAAGGCACAACAGAGCACAAGAGGGCAAAACAGAGGGCCGAAAAATGAGCAGAAACAGCAAAACAGAGGGCAGCAGGTCGACCGGCAGGAGACAGTAGCAGACTGAGGTCAATCAATCAATCAATCAATCAGCGAATTTGTATAGCGCGCTACTCATCCCCTAGGGTCTCAAGGCGCTGGGGGGAGGGGGAGTCGCTACTGCTCGAACAGCCAGGTCTTGAGTTGTTTCCTGAAGGAGAGATGGTCCTGGGTCAGCCGTAGGTGGGTGGGGAGGGAGTTCCATGTCTTGGCCGCCAGGTAGGAGAAGGATCTTCCTCCGGCGGTGGTCCTGCGAATTCGTGGGACGGTGGCGAGGGCGAGATTGGCGGATCGGAGCTGGCGGGTGTGTTTGTAGAATGTGAGGCGGCTGTTGAGGTATTTGGGGCCCATGTCGTGGAGAGCCTTGTGTGCGTGGGTGAGGAGTCTGAACGTGATCCTCTTGCTGACGGGGAGCCAGTGCAGGTCTCTCAGATGGGCAGAGATGTGGCCGTGGTGGGGGATGTACAGGATGAGTCGTGCAGAAGCTTTCTGTATGCGTTGGAGTCTTTTCTGGAGTTTGGCTGTGGTACCAGCGTAGAGGGTGTTCCCATAGTCCAGTCGGCTGGTGACAAGGGCCTGGGTGATCGTCTTCCTGGTTTCGGTGGGGATCCACCGGAAGATATTTCGGAAGATGCGCAGGGTGTTGAAACAGGATGACGAGACGGCGTTGACTTGCTTGGTCATCGTGAGGGAGGAGTCCAGGATAAAGCCCAGGTTCCGTGCATGGTCCGTTGGCTTGGGGGCGGTGCCCAGGGCAGGGGGCCACCAGGAGCTGTCCCAGGCAGAGGGGGATGGTCCCAGGTTGAGGACTTCCGTCTTGTCTGAGTTCAGTTTCAGACGGCTGTGCCTCATCCATTCCGCGACGTCTTTCATTCCTTCCTGGAGGCTGGCTCTGGCGGAGGCGGGGTCATTGGTGAGGGAGAGGATCAGCTGGTTGTCGTCAGCGTAGGAAATGATGTTTAGGTTGTGTTGGTGTGCGATGGCTGCAAGGGGGCTCATGTAGACGTTGTAGGGGCTGAGCGAGGATCCTTGCGGAACGCCGCATATGACTTCCGTGGCCGCGGATCGGAACGGGGGAGGCGGACTCTCTGGGTTCTTCCTGCAAGGAACGAGATGACCCACTCCAAGGCTGTTCCTTGGATTCCGGTGTTGCTGAGGCGCTGTATCAGGGTGCGGTGACATACAATGTCGAAGGCTGCTGAGAGGTCCAGGAGGATGAGGGCAGCTGTTTCCCCGTTGTCGAGCAGGGACCTTATGTCGTCGGTGGATGCGATGAGGGCGGTCTCGGTGCTTTGGTTTGCTCGGAAACTGGACTGCAGGGGGCGAGGGATCCGTTTGTCTCAAGGAAGGCGGAGAGTTGTTTGTTGACGGTCTTCTCGATGACTTTGGCAGGAAAAGGGAGGAGCGAGATGGGGCGGAAGTTCTTGAGGTCCGTGGGGTCCGCGGTGGGTTTCTTCAGGAGGGCGCTGAGCTCAGCATGTTTCCAGCTCTCCGGGAAGGTGGCGGATGCAAAGGAGCTGTTAATGATGTCCTGGAGTTGGGGTGCGATGATGGAGTCGGCTTTGTTGAAGATGTGGTGTGGACAGGGATCGGTTGGGGAGCCGGAGTGGATGGTGTTCATCGTGCGGGTGGTGTCTTCGGTGCTGACCGGGGTCCAAGTGCAGAGGTTGGTGATGGGGGACGCTGGTTCGGAGGTTGGGTTCGTGGTCTGTGCGCTGAAGCTGTTGTGTATGTCGGCGATCTTGCGGTGAAAGAACGAGGCGAGTGAGTCGCAGAGGTCTTGCGAGGGTGTGATGTCGTCAAGCTGGACAGGAAAACCGTTGTAGGGGGAGCTTGCACAAGGACATGCTTGTGTTATATTTCACTTATCCTATTGCAGAGGTAAGCCTTGCAGTAGTGAAAAGCACATTTAAGAGTTTTTCATTACCAGGACATGTAAAACTTAAAAGTACATGCCTTACCTTTTGAATACATTGCATCCTGCCCCCTGGCGCTACAGGACTTACCCTAGGGGTTACTTAAATTGGGAAGATTTGGGCCTGGCAAAAGGTTTATTTTGCCAGGTCGAAATGGCAGTGTATAAGTGCACACACACGGGCAATAGCAGCCCTGAGACATGTTTAAAGTGCTTGCTTGAGTGGGCGGCATAATCAGTGCTGCCTGCTCACTAGCAACATTTAATTTACAGGCCCTGGACACATGTAGTGCGAATTTACTAGGGCCTACAAGTACATTAAATATGCCAATTGGGTACAAGTCAATTCTACCATGTTTTAAGGGTAGCACAAGCACTGTAGCACTGGCTTGAAGTGAGGGAGTGCACAGAGTTAAAAAAGGCAGCCAAAATGGGCTCAGCAAACACGAGGGTGAAGCCAAAAAGTTTGGGGACAACCCTGAAGAAAGGGCCAAGTCCAAAAATAATAATAATAATAATAATAATAATTAAAAAAATAGTCTGACACAGTAGTGTCTATATGGCTGTTTCCAGTTGAGTTTTGTCAAATCTAACTGATATTTTTGAATATACGATCTTTTCATAAATAGTTATTCTCTCTGGTACTTTCAAAGATTAGCCAAACTGAGGTATTAGGCAGGGCTTTTTATTTTAGTTTATATGTGACCATTTTCAGTTAAAAGCTTAGGAGGTTACTTATTGCAGGACATGCCCTTAAATGAGATGGCTGGCCCATCAGTCATATTTCAATGTGACTGATGGGCTAAACAGGGAAGACGTAACTTCTGCCTATTTTTAGGGGAGTCCCAGATCCTCCAAACTTGAAATAACTCCCTTAATGTGCTATAAAGGAGACCAGCATTGTCTCCAGCCTGAAGAAATTAAAAGTTTAAAATCTTGATACTGAAAATAATCGATCAGCAGTGTTTCTTGTTACAATCAGATTGAATTTCCATATATGAGAGCAGAAATTGTCACGTACAACATGGCTTAGAACAAGGATGAAAAGGAGCGTAGTAGAGTTGTCTTCACCTTTCACCTGACTGAAAATACCCCAGTGCACAATATTCCAATCAAAATCTGTTGGCACTGAGCTATTTATGGCTCTTGTGAAAGACGTAAGTAAACAGCTGTGACACATAACTTTGAAAAATTGCACATAGCAACACAGCTAGTGTACACTATCTACACAAATAGACAGACAGACGGACACATAAACCGCCTAAACACACTCCCTTTTATTTTTCTTACTTTTATCAATAACAAGATACAGCTACATTAACATTCACAATGTGCTGGCGTCTTACAGTTTCTTTCTCCTGCATGTTGACATGCAGACCTGGACTTAGGCACCATCACGAATTCCATGCTATTCCTGACTCAGCTATCAAAAGGTGTTCCTGACAGATAATTCTCTCCCTAGGCATTACCGAGATATAAGCAAATGACCCCAAAAGTGTGTAGGAATAATAAAGATTGTATGTCATTTTCCAGATTTTCACAGTAATTCTCCGTTTCTCAGGGCACCTTTTAGAATCAACTTGTAACCATGCGGTATCCGGCACCCTATATTACCACTACCCGTTCTATTGGCAATGTCTGGTGATACAGTATGCCCAAGGGAGTCTTGATGTGGACCTTAGTCTGCACATTGTCTTCCGTTTTCTTCAAAAACTGCAAAAACTGATGTACCAAGAGGTTAATCGTTTATACAAGAAAACACCAGTTCCCAACAATATCTCAAAGCCATTGAAAGCAGATGGTCATAGATGCCATCACTGAAGCACTGACCAACATTCCCTTTAAGACTTCCTATTTAAAATAAAAAAAATAAAAAAGTAATGCCTCCTCCAGCCCAATAAAGAATTAATAAAACCATGAAACAGTTTTCCAAGACATTTTGTGCTTCCCAGCATAGCTGGCTAAATTGTTAATTTAGGAAGATTGGTGAGCAACGATTCAAGATAGCCACATTTAAATGTAATTGAAAAAAGTGCCTTTGTTACAGGATGTTCAATATAACCTTAAACATGGAGGCGCTCACCTACATTTTCATAATAGAAATATTTATATACGCATATAAATACACAAATGTATTTGTGTGCAGGGATTGTGACACCCCATTAGTTATTTCATTACTGTACTATGAATTTCAATCAGTGCTATTACTGATTTTACTATCTGTAATGTAAATGGGCTGAAATCAAAGTGGAAGTCAATAATGAATATGCCGAGAGCATCTAATTGGAATTGGACATTGCTAAATGAAACACATATTTCCTTTAACGATTACACACTATTGACATTAAAATGAATTGCACCCGTGGTTATTATCATATCAAATAAATGTATCGGGAGGTGTCCCTGTTTCATGTTAGTATTCTCGGTCTTTAAATAATAAAAAATAATTGATAAACAGTGTTAAGATTCACACTTGATGAAATACAAAACCAAATGATACCTCTGCAGTCATATCAGAATGTGGTTCCCGAAATGACACATTATGGTATTTGTGCAATTCAGTTATTAGTGCAGCTACAAGGGCTGTACGTTACAGATTAATTAAAACTTAACAAAAGCTCACCATCATGCAAGCCACATGTTCATAATGCCCACATATAAATGATAGGACATTTGGACATGGAAGGTCTTTGAAGATGGAAGTTTGTAAAAAAAATTAAGTTAATGCCATTTTATCGGAGTTCTATGTAAGTGGTATTTTTATAGTGTGAACCTAGCGGAAAGTCAGTGGAGATCTGTACACGGTGTGTGGATGGATTATTTTCTTCATCTCAATATAGCCGTTCTTTCTTTGCCGCATGACTTCAGCTCTTTCCTAAATTGAGCCAGGAGGGGTGGCGATATTCGTGGATACTGGGGTGGTGCTGCAGTTGCAAGTTGTGTATGTACAGTAGGCATGTTGCCTCATTTTTTCTTTCTTGCATTTCTTTCTAATTTGAAGGTATCCTGGCTGTTAGTGTTCCAATAGTCACTGCAGACAGTACGTGTGTTAGCATGATGGGTGGGGTGCAAGTCATAAACTACATTAGATGTTTGTTTTGCCCACTAATGTGAATAGACAGAACATATTTTGGTCACAAAAGCTGGAAAGAAATATGAAATCCAGTAAATGTTAATGTCTGGATTGACAGGGCATCTATTCGAATACCTATTGTTAGCAACTCTTTTAAATATACATAAAGTGGGCTTGGCTGAGCCCAGAGAAGTATTACTCTCTCATCTCATAGTTTTGGTTGTTTGGTGGATGATTCTGCCTCCTATGGAATGCTTTCATTGTAATGCAAAAGGGACTATTTTACATCCCAAGAGTCCCCCGAAACATAAAATTATTTATCTCGTACATACACTCTGTACAGAACCCAATCATTTTGCTCCGTTTTTTTATTGCAGGAGGATGTTTTTATTTTACTGTCTGAGTTATGGTTTGGAGGACAGAGTTTACTCCATTGGAGGACAACTCCTTCACCAACCCAAGAGTCCTCCACCCGCCAAATTTAAAGTTGTCCATTGGCTGTGCAGACAAGTCTCTTCATTGATAGGGACCACCATGATGGCGGTTTAAGTCGATGTAGGAAAAGTTTGACTAACGTTACCATCAGCTATGATAGCTTTCAATCTTTTCAAGTTGTTTGCTTTTCAAAAACAAACTCCCAAAGCAGCCATTTCTTTTTGAAAAAACAAAAAACTAATGGCTCCCACACCTGAGAGCTTCTCCCAAGGTGTCATGGTTATTATTATTTTTTTCCTGTCCCTTTCCATCAGGTTTTTCATAGAAGTGATGGACAGAAAAAAAGACTTTACACTGTCCACTCTAAATAGGGAAGACAATGTAAAGTCCTTTCCCTGACGCCCCCTCCGCCATCGGGCTGTCGGAGTTAGTATTCTTTCAGCAGATTAGTCACAGTCTACCCAACTCTAAATGAGGTGGTGGACCGAGAGTTTGGGAGACAATTTACTCTGTAGAGTTTGCACCAGAGTATTTTGTCTGTCAAACTCTCAATCAGGCCTTTAGGTATCAAAAACAGATCTATTGGCTTTTCCAACGCTTATTATATTTTATGTCAGAATTTACTAGCTCAGTTCCTCTGAAGATAGCATACTGACCTCTGCATGCAAAATTAATTGAGGAGAATCGGGCAAAAGAATTTGGGCTAGTTTCCATAACGTTTTCCATGCGTAAAGTAGCATTTGAAAAGTTCTCGCTTCCCCATGGAATACCTACTCATGATTCACATAGTCAATAACTTCTAACCTGCGGCATGCAGATGTTCCACTTATGCCTGCCTGTGTGTGTCTTTCACAGCTTGTGTAACTTCTGCGGTCACAGATTCTCAACTGCTGACTAGATGTGTGTGTTTGCTGCCATGAGAATGTCAGTGGAGGAAAATGTAATGCAAATGTAATGAATACTAGCAGTACATAAAGTAGCAGGATTTTGCTTCCTACTAGTTTGTGGACTTTTTTGCAGTTTCAAAAACTTCCCAAACGTTTTGGTCCTGTAATTACTAAAGAAAAAAACCGCATAATGCCAGTTTGAGAATTTGGTCCAACAAAATGGGTGAAACAGGACTTTCACTTTCTGAAAAATAAAAGCAACCACTCCAGCTGATGAAGGTGAATTTTTAATGGCGAAATGTGTGTTCCCGGAGACGCTTCACGAGAGGCAAAACTGCCCAAACTGGCCAAAATGAGCAAAACTTGAAAGTTACAAATGTTTGTGCACAGAGGCCTGATTAATGTCCGGCTTGCGCATTGACTCCCTTTCTGCTTTCAGTATGAGGAATTCCTGAGCGGAACAGGGGTTGAGACACCTGGTTCGTGCCCTCACCTTGTGTGCTTGTAATCAGGCGTATTCCTCTCCAGAATACAGTTGCATCCACCTCGAAACTGGTCCCTCTAAATATATGGCAAAGGCGCGGTGGCCTCGCTGTTCCTGGATCCATTTCTGTGCCCACTCGAGGTTCCAGTGCGAACTAACATCTTGTAACGCCTCTCTTCTTTCCCCATCGACTGTTTGCCTTTGTTCACTACCAATGAGGCAAAGTCAGATCATTTAAGTCCTGAGTGTGATGGAAGTGGAAGTGTAATGCTACAGATCTAGGAGCACTAGAGTTACTTCCTGTGTAGTTGCCAGGAGCAATGTCTTGCATAGTGGGCATGCCTTAAAAATGATCTCATGTTCTCCTCTGTTTCCTGTGGTACACCGTGATGTTTCTCCAAGTCATGAGGCACCTCTAAACAAGTGAGTCCCACTGTTTCCAGCACCACGACATCTCTGCTTCTCCTGTGAATTCCGCTTCTATTTCCGTCTTGTACTCCTGATATTGGGTTTGAAGCACAGTGGCCTTTTTGTTGCAAGATATGACTTAGCTCAGGTCACTGTCAGGTCCGGCTTGAAGCTAGCTAATTGCACTCCGAGAGTTGTTAGCTGTTAATATTTTGTTATCTAGTTGCCCTGATGGTCCTATCTGTCAGCTCACACCTTTTACACAAGGGAGTTGGTTTAAGCTGAGGAGTGTCAGAAGCATGGGAGTAGTTGCTATATTGGAAGGCCCTGATTTTTATTCCTGTACCGTTCTTCAGTTGGATATAATGTCTAATTCAACCCTGACATGCGCGCCTAATAATTTATTTTATGCCACAGTGACAGTACACCTTTGATGGTAGACATAGCTCCCAAGCTTTGAAATATGAATTCTAAGCACAAGTATTTAGCTGAAAATACGTAGATGCTCTCAAGCAGGAGAGGCGTTGTGGATCTTGTAGTGTCTTGTAAATAAAAGAACAATGGAACTCTTTTGGTTTCCACTGTACATTGTCAGCCTATGGCATAAGCATTGTTTGAAGGCACGCTTAGAATGTTGAGTTCCTACTTACACGCAGCAGAATAAAGAAATGTACAAACTACTCCATGGTATCTTCCTGTTATGTTTATATTCTTCCTTTGTTACTCGGTTCCTAGCTGCTCAGCCAGTGTGAGTGTTCTGTATTGAATGTTGGTGTGATGGAGATGAGTGGAATGCTTGGGTGCCTTTTACAAAGACATTAATTGGCTACCTCTACTGCTTCACCTCTACGCATGGAACTCCTCTGGCGATGATCTGGAGATAAACTCATGCTGTAAAGCTGCTCTTAATGAAGATAAAAGATGAAATCATATATAAGTCTTTAAAGCTTAATAGACCTACAGAAATGACAGTTCTTGACAGCACAAGCACATATCAAGGGAGAAGATGTTTATAAAACAGCAGACTGCACAAGTACATGTCCAAGAGGAAATGGTTCAAAAGAGACAAGACAGACAGCGGAAAGTAGTTTTTTTTTTAAATGCGGACATTTTAAAATAGTCTTCAATGTGGAAAGAACCTACCACAGACAGAAACGAGTATTGTGTGCTACTTCAGGCTCTACAAAATACAAATTGCCTCTATATTGGCATGTTGTGAGTTCCTGTTTTAATGCTGCACTATTTGACATTTTCATGGACATTTTATCCTGATGGCAAGACACATCAGTGTGGTGTACACTCACAAGAACATACTGGGTAGCTTCTCCAAAAAATGGTGTCAAGTCTGCTCTAATGACACGTGACGAGCTGCATGGTCAGGGTATTGGATTGTGCTTTCTACACTGAGTTACATCTATGTGTAATGGTGTGACTTTTGGTTAAAATCAGCCTTAGTACTGGCGGCAGAAGCGGAACATTTATGGTGAGACAATTTTCATCTCTTATTTGTTTTTTTCACTTGAGGCCTTCACTCTGGCAGTGATGGCAGTTAAACCGCTGTTGGCACGGTTTCAAAACAAAGGCACAAGACTTTATTAGTGCGCGCAGACTTTTCTTCACCCAGTTCTGTCAAGCGTCACGCAACAGGTGTGACGCTCACGCATTTCAGTGCGGTGATCCGCATCACTGCACTGAAATGCATTGTCACGCATTTTCGACCTGTGCCAGGCGCGCCAGCGGCACTCCTGTGCTCGTGCTCTCTGCTGTGTTCTGAGAGAGGTGCTGCCAGCCGAGTGCCTAAACAGTTAACTGACACTCTGCTGCAGCTCTAAGCTCCAAGAGCGCGCGCTACAATGTATCTCAGTCTCTGCTGCCGGCTGTCTGACTGAGGCTCTTTTGCCCTGGAAACAGATGCGCAAATCATGGTGCGGCGCCAGCGCGGCTACTCAGACTCCTCACAGTCTGCAGGGGGGCTGGGCTGCCCTCTGAGTCGATACTCTCAGAGCTGTCAATCACCGTGTGGTGGTGCAGCACCTCTACGCATGGTACTCCATCATTACATACTCTCCTTGTGTGGCCTGGTTATTGGTGAGTATCCGGGCTGGCAGGATGCTACAGATATGTCATAAGCAGGCTTCAAGGTGGAGGCACCAAAGGTCTCGCCAGTACCTGTCAAGCAGATTAGTAGACATTTAAAAAAAAAAAAAAAGAAAAAAGCAGGCATTAAGGGTCATGTTGCATCAAGATCAAATACAAACAATATTCTAAAGGCTTGACGTTTTTTACAACTTTGGAAGTTGCTTAGACTGTTGGCAATAGAACATCTCTAGACTCACATCACTATACGAGAATTGCTCTGCACCCACTGTACTAAGTCAGCTGAAGAAGTCACGAGTAACAAGTGAGCTTATGGTCCTTAACAGCCAGCTGCTGGCCATGTGTTAAATAGTTCTTTAGCCCGAAATGGTGTGCAGTTATGACAAGCTGAGAGACCAATATTTATTGAAAATCGTTTTAATGATTGCACGGCAAACATCTGCTCTTCGCCTGTGGCCAGTAAATGTCCTCAGGCCGCGTTTTTAGGAAGTATATTTGTCTGGAAAGACTGCATCACTTTGTCACTGACTCTCCACCGAAACCTGATATTATTTCCTGCATTCTGAAGCAATTTCTCTTATGCTTCTGAACGTTTACATTTAATTACAAAAAAATACAAACAACAAAAGGCACTTCTTATTATCTGTTTCTCAATCAATTTGGACCCGGTATTGTTATTGGTTAACAGCAATTCTAGGTTTTGACATAAAAGTATGCAAATATGTTTGATATCAGACACCCGGGCAAATGGTGGACATTAAGTATAATGCAAGTGTGTCCTAAAATATGAAGTAAAATTAGTACTAAAGTATGAGTTAACGCCCAACATATTTTTCCACATGCTTTAACACCTATATTAAGATGATCTAGAGAGATAAACATAAGTGTTCTGGCTGGAGCAGGTAAAATGTCAAACAAGCATTGGTAAATGCAATATGTTTCGCCTATGTGATTTATATTAAGGTGTGTCTTGTTGTAAGTTGCAGCTTGGTGAGTAGTTGTGCAAAAAGGTACTGAAATCTGTTAAAGGAAATGATTAAAAAGACCCAGAGATTAGCTTATTGGATGGGGGTGAATGATGTGAAAAAGAAGGGAGCTGTATCTGTGGAAAGAGAAATAAATAAAATGAGGGGTGTTAGAAATGGGGGTCTCTAGTAGACAGAGGTAGGTACCTTTGTCCAAAAAGGGACCCTTGCTCCTAGTCAGGATAAGGGGACTATACTTCTAAAATAACCCCTGCTCACCCCCTTAGTAGCTTGGCACTAGCAGACAGGCTTATCTGAGAGGCAGTTTGTAAAGCATTTATGAACACATATAGTAATACAGTGAAAACACAACAAATGGACACCACATCAGTTTAGAAAAATAAGTAATCTTTATCTAAACCAACACAAGACCAAACGACAAAAATACACAATACAGTTTCAAAAATAAGGCTCTTAAATGAAATAGTTCAGTTCAATGCAAGTTGTAAAGGCAACTTTTTTCCCACAAAATACCTTAGATTCATCACGCAAAATAAACAAGAGGGTCGTGGGGAAGGTGATGTGTCAGCTCCTTGCTTTGGGGGAGGCGATGCATCTGTTCTTTACTGCAGCGCAGGGGAGGCAAAGCATCTGTTCCTTACCGGAGAGGAGGGGATGCGTCTTTTTCTTACTGCGTTCCGGTTACGATGCAACAAGATGGCGCCTCGATGCGTGGTGACGATCCTGTGCGAGGCAACAAAATGGCGGCTTGATGCAATTTGACGATCCGATACAATGCGTGATCTTTTGCAGCCGCACGGCAGGTGCTGCGACAGTCTTCTCGTTGATGCGTCAGGGGCCGGTGTGGATGCTGCGTGCTTTTTCCTGGTTGCTCGGCAAGGCGTCGGAACGCAGTGCTGATGCTGCACGCTTCTACCCCGTGGCTCGGGGATGCGTCCAGAACTGATGCAGATGCAACATGCTTCTTCTCGTTGCATCGCTCTTCCAGCTCCCAGTGACAAACAGTCTCTAGAGGTCCTAAAAACCAGCAGACACCTCTTTGCAGGATGGAATTCCCAGCAAAGAAATTCAGGGGAGCTGGTAGTGAAGTCTTTGTTTCCCTGAGACTTCAGAATAGAAGGCAAGCTCAGTTTCAATCCCATGGAGATCTTTTCTTCAAGCAGGTCACAAAGCAAACAACAAAGTCCCTTTTCTCCTTTCCTTGGCAACCACTGCAGGCCAACCCCAAACAGCAAACATCACAGAGGCAGTAATCTTCCTCAGCTTCTCTGCTTCTCTCCTTGGCAAAGGTTCCTCTTGATTTCCCAAAAGTGATCTAAAGTTCTGGGGTCTCGGTCCCCCCTTTTGTACATACAAATCCTTTGTTCTCTGAAGGCAGAGAGTGTCTGCACCCAGCCAAAAACATTTCTGTCCTCATTGGTGCAGCTTCCTGGCAGGAGGTGGAGACAGCATTGTTGAAAGCAGACCTGGCCCAGTCAGGTGAAAGGAAATCTCCTACCCCTACTCTAAATTCAACCCAGGTCAATTCAGCCCAGCCCTGACTCATCAGACTTCGTGAGCCTGCAGCCTGCCTCCAGCCCTCATCACTCACAAGCCAGACACGCTATACACAAACCTAGCAGAGGCACTGGATGGTTAGGCAAGAAAATACCTACTTTCTAAAAGTGGTATTTTCAAACACAGAATGTAAAAACTTACCCACACTAAAAGATACACTTTAACATTCTGAGTTCAGGCATCCTAAACTTTATTTTCTGATCTTGTTCCCAGGGTCAGTTATGTTTATAAGATGTTATAAACAAACTGCCCATTCTGGCCTATGGGAGCAGATAGCCCTGCACTAGTGAAAAATGAAATTGGCAGGATCTTACTATAAGGACATGCCACACACATCAGGGCATGTCCTACCTTTCACATACACTGCACCCTGCCCACAGGGGTACCTTGGGCCTACCTTAGGGGTGACTAACATGCAGGAAAGGAAAGGTTTGGGGACTGGCAAGTGTGTGCACTTGCCAAGTCGACATGGCAGTCCCAGACTGCACACAGGCTCGACAATGGCATGACTGAGTCACTTTTTACAGGCTGCTTCAGTGCTGCAAGCCCACCAGCAGCATTTGATTTACAGTTCTTGGGCACACATGGTGCACTGTACTAGGAGTGCTTGTTAGGCAATGCAAAGAAGCAACACAAGTGAAGAAGCTAAGGGAGCTTCCGGATGGAATTCTGTGCTCTTAGCTCTGCCCCAGAAAACTTACTCAAGTGATGAGAAGAGGATGTGGTGTAGCAGCCAGAGTTGCCAACTTCAGACCTGAGGACCACGGATTAAGTCTCAGCAGCGGCTCAACATTCTATGATTTAAGGTGAATCATTTAATCTCCCAGCGACTACAAAAATTGAATGTGTAATTTAACTAGTGCTCATGTAAAGCACAAAGTACGTTTTACTAAACTGCAAGCATGAGAATTTAACTCATTATAAATTCATAACAATTACCCCTCCCTCACATGACAAACCACAGAAAACATGTTGAAAACTACTTGCTGCAGGCTGTAAATTGTGTTTTCCTAAACAACAACAGGCTGAGGAGTTGTGCAGCGCTATCTATTAGTTTTTCGTGCTGTGTAACAGCTCAGGTGGACTGGGAAAACAGTAAACAGTTTGAAAGAAATGCGATTTGGTTAGAAGGAGCACTGCATAATAGAGATGTAAAGCAGCCTTCCTTGGCACTCTCAGCAAGATCCTGTCCTGCTGGAAGGAGCGGGGTTGGGGGCCATGGAAGGGTCAGGGTGAGAGGGTGCAAGCACCAATGATGAGGAAGCAAAGACAAACAGGGGAAGCCAGAAGAAAAGTCCTTGCTGATGGATCCTTCTCTCACAAAGTGCATTTCAGAAGGGGACAAAGCTGTAAATTCAGATTCCCAATTCACATGATGCCAAAACTCCAAGGGGCCCATTATGATGTCGGGCGGATTGCCACCGCCAGGCAGGCGGTAGCCACCGCCGGCCTGGCGGAGGCAATCCGCCCGACACCTATGCCCAGATTCCCCCCCACCGCATCAGGTTGGTGGGGGAGAGCGTGGCAGACGGAAAGACAGTCCGCCGCTTTACCGCCGCGGTAATGGAATAATATGGTGGCGATGTCCAATGGACACCGCCAGCCATATTACGATGGTGACTGACAGGGGCCTTTCCGCGGCGGCAATGCTGCCACGGAAAGGCAGGCGGTGTTTGCTGCGGGGGCCCACTGCGGGGCCCCTAGGTGAGGCCAGCTCAGGGGGAGGACAGGGGGGGTACCTATGGTACCCCCCACATTTGCATATGCAAAGCGGCAGGCACCGCGCAGTGCCTGCCGCTTTGCATATGCAAATGCCTTCACTGATGTTTTACATTGTGGCGGGTGGTGCAGAGTGCACCGCCCGCCACAATGCAAAACATGTAGGATGTGCCCGCCACTGTGGCGGGCACATCCTAATTCCCCCTACGGGATCCCCGCCCTTATGGTGGGCGTTCCCGTTCTCCGTTAGGGTCCGCCCGCCATCCTAATGTGCCCCCAAGTTGTTTTCAAGTTCTAAAAGTCACCAGCTGTACCCATTTTAGAAGTCTTGTCTTGGAAATAGATGCTATAAAACTGCTTAAAGTCATTGAAAATGAAATAATGTTTACTTGTTAGGCAACTGATTTTGTAATTTGCAAATCCACTGAAATAAATGGGCGTTCTATGATGCAGTTGAATGAGTGTAGGGCATATGACATCCTTGATATGCCTCTGCATGATTTGCCCAAAGCACCCTCCATTCAGATAGCTGAAGAAAACAAAGCTAGGAGAGAGAAGAGAGGATATAGTGTTGCAGCCAGAGCGGCTGACCTTAGACCTGGGGAACCAGGGTTGAGTCTCAAAATCCTGTAAACCCATAGATTAATATTCCTATGCCGAAAAATGTACAAATATGTGAAGAACTCACACCATATAAAAGACTTTTTAAATTTTACTTCTGTAAAAAGCACGGTCACCAAGATGAAGGTAAAAAAAAGCAGCGTACTTGCTATTAATTAAAATAACAAAGAAGTTCAAGTGGATTGAGAGGAGTACTTAGGCCTCAATACACTGATAAAAAGAAGACACAGAGAACAACAGGAAATGTTATACTACAACCAGTAGAAACAGAAGAAAAGTAAGTATTAGGCACACAAACAAATGAAAACAATGGGTTTCACAAGCATAGCACAAACGCTGTGCACGCGAAACCTAAAAAGGCAGTGCCCAACCAATGTCAATGCTTGCCATCACACCAATCTGCTTTCTGTTATACCTATGGTGTTGTCTGTTTAATTAGCCAATGGTCTTTTTGGTCTTTTAGAAAATCAATTATAGTATTCATTTGTCTGTGAACTCTAAACAAAATTTCTCTGAGGTCCGGGAGAAACAATATCGAGAGTACCATTAGCAGTTCATTTTTACCTAATTCACTTTCCAATTTGAGAAATGAGAATAATTTTCATTATGTATTCATTGTTAGCAATTCATTAACATTAACCAAACCTGCACAATACCTATGGAATTGAATTGTATCATTAAAAAATAAAACACTGTGAAAATAGCATGCTGAAATTAAAGTATCTGACCCCTGAACTTGTTAACTTTCTGTTTGCAAGCTGAATATCCTTTGTCAATATATTTTCTAAGAATTCAAATCAATAGATCACATTATGTCTAAAAATAAATACATGAGCAGCTTTGTTTCTTTCTGGTTATACAAATACGTTTTGTCATCAAGTTAAGACTTGCTCCCTATTATGGGAACCAGGCACTAGTTAAATCAAAAACAAAAGTATGTGGAACTTGTACAGTCTATGCTGAGCCTAAGTTTGGTGATTTCATTCATCACAGTAGACAACATCTTGCCATAGGGTGGGCACTGTTCTACTTTGAAACATTTCATTACTAAGTCTATGTTTTTTACTTTGGTTGTTTAGCTTTTTAAGTGTTGCAACTGAATTATCTTAATCTGGAACATATTCACCATGCATGTCCCCATGAGAAAAGCTGCCATTATCAATCAAATTATTAGCAACATTGATGTTAATGTGAGCCAGGCATAGGTCCAAAGTGGTTTCATATATTCTTTCATACCTTCTTTGAATGTATTCCGTTTATTATTCAAATAATACCTTTCACTATTTCATTTTCACTGGCTAGATAGACTCTCCAACACTGGGTCATTTTAGAGATTATTCTCCAGTTCTGAGAATTCTGTAATCAAAGTTTGAGAGCTACAGTTACTGAAGCATTCACAATTTTCATTTAACTTATTTTCAAATTGTAGAGGTGGTGCAATTGGAAATTTCACATTATCAAGAGTTGTTTTAAGTATTTACCAGTTAATTTATTCCTTGAAGTTGCTCCTGTTTGTGGATGCACCATATAATATGGTTTCACGTTGTCCACTAACACTGGTATCTTCCTCTTTCTCCAAGGTAATAGTGGTAGTATCACTGATCTTGTTCCTTTTGTTGCCAGCACTGGTACATGATCTGATAGGTTGGAGTAACTATACCACAAGCTTATCAACCTTCAGTAACCACTTAGCCTCTGGATAGGGCATTGGAGCTGTAGTCTGACTTAGCCCATCCTGGCTATGCTGCACAATCTGCCTGCAGCAGAGTAAGACGTGATTGATCAATAGATCCTCCCATCATGGAAGGTCTGGCAATAGCCTTTTGACTTTGATGAGCATCTCGTATTGCAAGTGGTTCATAGTGCATGCCTTGGCATATTATTTATTGCTCTTTGTGTACCTAAAGTTTTGAAGCCATGATCCAGATTTGTTAACAAGCCTTGTGATCAAGGCTTGTTTAAAATACTGTTAGCTCTCTTGATGACCCTGTTTAAATTGGGCCTAAATGGACGTGAGAATTACTCCCACATTAGCAAATGTCTCTGCTAATGCCTTAGAGGTAAAAAATGGCCCTTGATCAGAATGAAACGTATGAACAACAACCGCAGCTACTGAGCCTAACAAGCCTTTTATGACTGTGTGAGCCGTAACCTGGCATGGGGCTCTACCAAAATGAATTGTATGCAGAAGAATGCTACTAGTATACATTAATACCTGTCTGCTAACTGAAATATACCAACATGATTGAGGCACATGATATGGAAGGAATGAGCTTCTTTCTCCAAAGGTGTTGATGGGTGGTCTAGTGATTGTAGAATGTTTTATTTGTTGACAGATTTCACATTGTTGTACACATTTTTTAGCTTTTTTGGCATCAATGGCTAGCAGCAGTACTCCGGAGTAACATTGCAGACACCCTTGCATGCACAGAGCCTATTCCTTAAATGTAATTAGTTAAACTCACTTAGTATGTAGTGTTTTCCTACTTTAGGGGTGTTTACAGTAGGGAGCTCATCTTGTCCTAGGAAGTATTTGCACATCTCTGTGGGAGGCACCATTGCATAATAAAAAAGCACTGTGAGTTAGGTATTTTTTGTAGTGTGATGATGCATGTATGTCTAATTCTATCTTGGTTTTCAACTGGGTCACTGCTGCTTCTTCACAAACCTGCACCTTTAAGATAGATTTTGCAGCCTCATCTCTACAAAATTGCCTTTTGAGTGAGCTCCATCCCTCTGGTATGCCAGCGTGTGCTGGACCTCCACCAGTGGAAGTTGATGTAGATATGGTGTGGCGCCGTGGCCAGGGCGACTGACTCTGGAATCTGGGGATCACGGTTCGATCCCCGGTGCCGGTGGTAGATTAGCCCAGCACCATGTGACTCTGGGCAACAGCTGCTTAATCTTCCTGACGGCCCCCAGCGCCTAGAGACCCTTACGGGTGATTGCTTGCTCTTTACAAATGTGGATATCTGAGTCCAAACCTGTTTAGCTTTTATTGACTTTCTCTGTGAGCCTTTGTAATCATTGGCTTTCCAGTGTTCCAAATCAACATGATGAGTAGGATACGATTAGGGTCAGAACTCATTTGCCAGTTTTCTGCAAGTCTAAGAGGAGTGAATTTAGTTTTGCAGTTTGTGCAGAAGAGTCACCTAAGTGTTTCATATGTATGATATTTATTTTAAATTCTGAATCCTCAAATCCCTCCTTTTACTGCTGCTAGGACTAATATTACCACTGTTTTGTGCCTATTTTAGGCTGTTCCGATCCATCAGTATAGAAATCTTCATGATACTGACTCTTTTGTCTTACAGATGGAAGTTCTAGAATTACTTGATGATATTGTAAGATTTCCTCTGTCTTTAATGTAGGATTATACCCAAATTGTTTATCAGTACTGACCTGACTCGTGGCCCATTGCACCCATTTGACATAAAATGCACAGGAATTTGGTTGCTCTATTGGCTGATTCCAAAGATGGTATTGGTGATATAAAATCAGTTTCTTTCCTTGGGTTGTTGAATAATTGCATTCTGTACTGCAGTGCGTGCTTTTTCTATTGGAACAAATTACTCCTCTGCTAAGGTGTATAAATGTAAATCTATGTACAAAATATATGTGTATTCAGATTGATTATGTGGTACGTTAATTACTAAATTAAGTCTGTTGTGTCAAGTTTGTGAATGTGCTGTTGTGGGCATGCCTCTCTCTATCTGTTTGAGTATTTTTGTATGTTTCTATTTGCAATATTTTCTGGAAAATGTAGGTGTAATCATCTGATATAAGGACCGCACACTTCCAACATATTGTGGCAAATTTGTTCTGCTGAGATTCAGAACTCCCATTTATTCTTGTAATTTTCTTAATGGAGTTAGTGGGTTCAAGCGTCCTGTATTTCTCTAAGTACGCAAGTGCAAGCACTTTTTCTTCACTGGATAATTCATATCCCAGAATGATTATATTCAAAAACTATTTTTGAATTTCCTGAAACTCAACTTGTAAACTGCTTCTGCTAGCTTTGTAACTATGCTGCTTATATGTTGCAGATGTTCTTTAAAAATCATTATTTCTTATGTACATGTCATCAACATTGAAGTCTACACTACATCACACTGTAAATGAAGTTAAATCATTTGATTCTGAGACGGTATGTAAAAAACAGTGGTTGCTGCAACTAAAATGGTTTTATATTTTTTTGCATTTCAATAGCAATGTTAATACTGTGCTATGGCCATTCTGTACTGCGTATATTTTGCAATTTAAATTCGAATTGCAATAGTCGAACATGATTCCCCAGGACTTAACAGACTTTAACAACGGGGAAACAGGGGTGTTGATTGTTGAAGGGCATACGTTTGCTATTCCCTGATATTGTAATTGACCTTTAATTCGTTTGAGAGCCATTTGGGTTTCCGGTTTTATTGGGTATTGTTTTTGAAACTGTGGTTCGTAATCATGACTGGTGCTGCACCTTTATCCCACCCACTTGGATTTTGTATAATGCAGTAGCTAGTTGTAAAGCCCACTTCATGGCATACCAGCCCTTAAGTGGCTGGGGTTCTACTGTAGAAAAAACTCCAATTATAATTTACTCACATAAAGCAGCCCCAGTTATTCCTTCTGGAAGCCAATATTCTTCCATCAGTATTATGTCCTGGGTATCATACAGTCAAGAAAAATGTTGCTGATAAGTGTACCCGTTGTCTCCCCCAATGGAAGAATGGCCACCTTTGTTTGACTCTGTCTTTACATCTCCATGATCCAGTGATAAAGAATAATAGCGCTCATTAGAGAGTTTATATCTCTCTGGTAACCTTAGCCCTCTCCTTTCTCTTCCTGTTCTTCACTTTTACAATAAAATTGTGGCTTCTTTTTAAATCCATCTCATAACCTCATACTTTTCTCTTTTCCAAACTCTTGTTTGGAAAGATTTTCTTTCTCTACCCTAGCTTTTGATTGAAGTCTCTGTGGTCTTATTCTTATGGTATCTCTTTCCATGGACAGGTAGACTTGAGATATTATCTTTCTCTTTCTGTTGAGTAACATTGCATTCTTGGTTTATTTTTGGCAGCTAGCATCATCTGTAATGTTATCAAGAACTATTTCAGCTACTGTGTCTGTGTTACCTATAAGCTTAGTCCCTAAATCTACTCTAGTTGAAGGTCTATGTTCCTGTATTTATTTCAATACTTCTGGCAACACCATAAACAAAAGCATGCCATGTTTAGTCATGTGTAGGATAGCAAACACTCTTCCCCATGACTGACACTGATATATATTTGGTACCATACCGATTATTTAAGACATATTAGATGTTTTGGGGCCTTTTCACAAAGGTTATTAGAACTGTTATAGTACTTCTAATCGTACCACAAAATGCAGTGTTTGAATAGGTCTCTATGTTTTATCTTGTTTTGTGGAGTGAGGGAACATCTCATCTGGTTGAGAAGCCTTTTATGCTAACTAACCAACACAATATTAAATTTTTGGGGTAATGCCCCAGTTATTGTCTGTGGATTAATAGCCATAGTTTGTGTCTGTATAGGTGTTTCTGCAGTTCTTACTATTGTAGTATAGTTCCTATATTGCCAATAGGCTCAGCACATTGGAATAATATATCCTATAGATGTGACGTAGGACTTATGTCTACTAGGTCTCTATCGAATATATTAGACTTTATTGTGAGTGCCAGCTAGCTCAGAGGTCACTCGAAACTTTCTCGCGTACACAAGAAGGGATTAGTTTCTAACAACCGCATAAACATGACAACTTTGTTTCCCCAAGATAAAACTGATCTTCAGAGTCATGGAAACAATAGATAGATATTTTACTCAGTCAATCGTGCATGCTTGGTTTCACCAGAGGTGCAGAGAAATGGATAGACGGGCGTTTTCAATAAAAAGGATTTATTGAACAGTCTTCTTTCTCAAGCATAAGAAATTAACTGCTACAATCGTAAAACTGGTTGCAACATATAATGCAGACAGTAGAAAGAGTAGAATAAAATAATACTGTAAGAGCATTGTATGGTTCCTAAACCATAAAGAAATACATACATAAATAACAGAGGCTAAAAGTACTCAACTGGTGCTTCTAAAATACGCCTACCCCGATGTACCTAACCTAAGCTTAGTACGAGGGAAGAAGTAAGTGAGGTGTAGAATAAATATATTATCCTTTTGCCAAGAATCTGTCCAAGATTTCTCTTAGGGTCTCATCAGCTCCGTACCTTAATTTGGAATGAAGAAGGTCAGGCTCAGGACTCGATTTCCCAACAACCCGCAAGGGTAGCTTGAAAACACTGGAGCTGGATTTCTCGCCTGGAGAAAAGACAGCGTCTTCTCAGTGCGTCTGCTGGAGGGTCGGCTTACTTCAGCACTTGCAGTAGCAGGATGCGTCGGGCAAGTACATAGTCGAACTGCTCCAAACCACCGTGTCCTTGCTAAGGCAAGTGTGGGCAAATTTATACCTTGAAGTTGCCGAGTTTGACATAAAGGTGGACATAATAACGTCATAAAAGAGTCTCAGTTCTTTGAAAACTCCATGAGTTCTTGGACAAGTCAATTCTCGAGCAAGGGGAAGTCCCTAGCTGCTGGAGCCGAGTTTTCCAAGAAATCGTCGTAGATTTTCGGAACTTGTGGAAGTAGCCCTGCCGTATTTGAACTGCATGAGCTATGTCTAAATATGGTTATGATTCTTATGCCTATATAAGGATATAGTGATTTATACCTATATAAGGGCATGAATCGGGAAAATTACAATAGGGTCCTAAAATGTTTCACAACACTATCTCAGTATCATGATGTAGTATGTACTGTCTCAAATGTCTGTATAGGGTTATGTTCGCACTGACCATCTCTCTTATTAATGCAATATCGAGGTAGTCTTATTCTGGATGTGGTGCATACATTGTGAATAGGTAAACACCAAAACACCTACTGTGGACACTTAGAACTGCACCTCCCAAGCAGTTCCTTTCAATCAAGGTTTGGTGTCTTCATTCACAGTACCAGCCATTGCATGAAACTACAATCCTTGACGACTGAGGATCATAACAAAACAAATGCAGCCAAGAAATGGTAAAGTCCACAATTCCATATATTTTTACAGAATCCTTTACATTCAATTTCCAAGTTTTCCATGAAAACTGCCCAGACAACAGCCAACAGGTTTCGTGTTTCCTCATGAGTTTTAATTCTAAATATTTTCAATGCATAGTTTTGTGAGAAGTACTTTTTACCAATAGACACATGTTAATAGTGCACCATGATAGTCATCCATATTGCAAATGGGTAGCACTCTTCCCCAAAGTTGATACCTAAATCAGATTATACCCATTTCGACCCACACCTGGTCTATGGCAAATACATTGTGAATAGCCTTGCTATATCCAGTTCATTCTGGGAGTAAAATAACTGCATAATATATACTGGGTCTACTCTGCCAAATAGTACTACTTCACCCAGTGGTGGCTGGCATTTCGGTAGAGTGGAGGGGCGGGCAAATATTTGGGTGGTGGGTCTCATGCAAGCAGGTCAAGTGTAAATAAAAAAAAAACACTTACCTTGCTTGCTGCCCTTCTCACGCCGTGTTCTGCTCTGCCTCCTCAATTCCTCTAACTAATTCTGCCACTGCTCTCATGCTGGTAACCAGCATGAGAGCCTCACCAGGATTGGATTGAGTGGACTGGCTGGACGCTCCTACAGGCCCTGTAGGATTGTGCTTTGTCTAATACAGCTGAGTGGAGAGCTTCAAAGTGCGCATGTCACTTTGGGCAGCGCAAGACAGCCTGTCAGAGTGAAATGCACTCTTTAGAGCATCCAGCCAGCCACTGCTCCTGTCCTGGCAGCAGAGGGCATGCCCTACATGTCGATAGGCTCAGGGCAGGCTGGCTGCTGCAGCGTGTACAACGGTAAAAAATAAAATGGCAATGAAATCTTGTCACTGCCATTTTATTTTTTCCTATGTGTCTCGCAGTTTGTGGGATGGGTAGATCAACGCTCTCCCACCCTCATGCAGAAACCGCAGGTGACTTCACCCCTACTTAATTGAATCCCCTAGCTGTCAAATGGGTGGTAAAAGCTGGGCAAATAGTCTCTAGAATCTTCACCTCCTCCAACTCAACCTCCTCTGATTACTCACAAATTCTTGATCATGGTCCTCATGATAAGGAATAATCCTCCTTATCATGAGGACCATGATGAATAATCAAACCCCAGTAGGAGTATGGGACACCACTCCTACCTCAGAGGAGGACCTTAAAACATCTCCAACAACTGTCCGTTTAAATTCTGTTTTTGTGACTTACTTCAAGTTCCTCATATTATACCTGAGAGAACTTGGGACACTTTGAAAAATACTTTTTTAAGATTGCTTTCAATTATACTCAGTTACATCGCCCCTGCATGGGCAGTACCCTCTTAATGGCACTGGTAACAGTACCCTTCTACTTGCGTTTCTTCATTGCTGGCGCTGAGAGGTCTTTGAAAGTTTATTTTTTCTGTACTAAATTGACAGAGTGTGCCTTTTTGAACATTCATCCAATAGTAGTGAATAATGGAAGACTCTCTTTGTTTTTTAGAATTGTATCTATAATTTAAATCCGCAAGGCGGATCTAACAAATTAACACCAGGTGAGCAGGTTAAGACCTCAAATAGTTTCTTGAACTTAAAGGCAGAGTATACTAACAGAATGTCGAGTTTTAAAAATTGTGCTACAAAGATATCACAGCCAGAATATTGGTTACCAGTATATTGTGGAGGTAGGTTTATAAAGGTAAGTATAGATTGGCTACATTTAACTCCACACATATAGCTTAAAAATACATATCTTTAAGATATGTAGAGGTGATGTTAAGGGTCTCAGATCTGCATATTCATATTCATATTTACACTTACTTTCATAATATTTTGGTAGCTGATATTCTAATTGTTATATTTTGTGGAGCACCATATATATATATATATATATATATATTCACTGAAAAAACCATAGGTTATAGACCATATATAGTTAGGAATTAGCATTTACAAAACCTTAAAAATTCACTGAAAAAACCATAGGTTATAGACCATATATAGTTAGGGATTATCATTTAAAAAATCTTATTTTACTCACACAAAACCATTGAAATTCCATATATAGTTAGTTGTACTAACTATATATCACGCACCCGCAATCCACTGCTGATGATGTCACATGTCACATATTACATCATTCATGACATGGTCAGTGACATCACTGATGACATCACTGATGACATCTCAAATGACATCACTGATGACATCACTGATGACATCATCCAGTGACTGTGTGTTTCTGTAAAGTTTAAATATGTTTTACATATTGAAGAATGAGTAGATGTAGAAGTGTCTGGATGAAGGATTTAGTAGGTGCGTGACTGACTGTATGAGTGAGTGATTAAATGTGTCTCACTGAGTGCATGGGTTAGTGACTAAACTGTCTTAATTTGTGCATCATTATGTCTGTTGTTCTGTAAACTGCTGCATGTGTTGATCAGTAGCTATATGAGTAACTATATAGGTTATTGATTGGTTGCCCAAGCATTTGTATGGGAGACTGAGTGTGTGTGTGAGTGGCTGGGAAGTGTATGACTCTGTGCATAGATGTATGGGTTCAAAAGTGCATGTTGGAAACAGCTGTATGGGCGGTTGACTGTGTGCATGACTGTATTGGTGAGTGAATAGATATCTCAGTGCTACATGTCAAATTAAGTACATATGTAAAATACAGTACATGTGAGAGTTGACATATATAAATAACTGTGCATAAGAGCCAGTGAATGTGTGAGTGGCTGTATGGATCATTGTGAACTTGTATCCAGGATCGTATAAGTGAGTAAATATGTTTTAGTATTTGTTTGAATAAGTAAGTAAGGTGTGTTTAACTGTATAGTTAAGGAAATGGAGGTGTGATTGATTGTTTGCATGACTGTCTAGGTGTGTGTGTAACTTCATGGATGAGTGACAATCTGTGAGTCTGTGTTTACACTGAGTGTATCTAAGGTTATATTAGAGTCTGAAGAGGTTCATCGTATTATCACAACAGTGATGTCATCAGTAATGTCATTTGAGATGTCATCAGTGATGTCATCAGTGATGTCATTTGAGATGTCATCAGTGATGTCATCAGTGATGTCATTTGAGATGTCATCAGTGATGTCATCAGTGATGTCACTGACCATGTCATGAATGATGTAATATGTGACATCATCAGCAGTGGATTGCGGGTGCGTGATATATAGTTAGTACAACTAACTATATATGGAATTTCAATGGTTTTGTGTGAGTAAAATAAGATTTTTTAAATGATAATCCCTAACTATATATGGTCTATAACCTATGGTTTTTTCAGTGAATTTTTAAGGTTTTGTAAATGCTAATTCCTAACTATATATGGTCTATAACCTATGGTTTTTTCAGTGAATTTCATTGGTTTTTTAATAGCTAATATCAAAACCTTTACAATGTATTATTCTTTAAAAAGAAAAATATTTTTTACATGTTTTTTATACAATTTTTTTTGTATTTTTTTTGTTTCGCTCCCAGTACGCGTACCGGTTAGCTTCCCGTTAGCTCAATCTGGAGGCGCGACCCGGTACGCGAACTGGTAAACGTTCCTTTAGCGCACCTCTCGCGTTACAAAACAACATCGCGACGCTTCGCGTCAGCATGACGTTTCGCGTTCTCGCGTAATACGTCATATTACGTGCTACGTTCGCGTACCCGGAAGCGCAGCGGTACGCGAACCGGAAGCGATCCGCGGCGCGGCGCCGACCGCGTAATGTAAACATAGCAGGTCATGTGACTCGATAATAACACTTTTCATTGGTTCATTTCACTTTTGGTTTCCTAATGATGTAATACAAGGTCATGTGATCTAAAATGGACACTTTTCATTGGTTTAGAACTTTTGTTTTTCCCAAATGATGAAAACCCCTCCTTCTTTCATCACTCTGACTTTCATCTTGGTGAGAGAAAGACCCTTTATTGAGACTTTGTGATGGCTTCATTAGTAGCTTCAGCTGGTGCTAGCCCACCACCTCCACCAAATCCAAGAAAGAGAGGACCACCTGCAGAAGTAATTCTGCAAGAAGAGGAAGAACAGGAAGAGGAGGAAGAGGAGGAAGAGCATGAGTTTTTGCCAGAGGAGCCCAGGAGGTACAATCGACAGGAGAATTATATCTGGCAATTCTACAGAATTCCTGAGGGGCAAAAGAAAGTGAATGCTCGTTACGTGTTTTGCCGCATATGCGGTGACAGATTGTCAAGGGGCACTGATAAAAAATATAGTTATGGCAATCATACTATGCATCGGCATATGAGTAGGTGGCACCCAAATAATTATAGTGCTGCCCAGCTACGTGACCAACAACAAAATCCCCTCCAAATGGCAAGAAGATCGGTGGTTCCAGAGGTGTCGGGACCAGAGGCGAGGGAGGTGATTGCAAACATCCAAATGTTGTTTGGGCACGTAAAACAAGTGTGCGTGGAATGTGGCGCTTTCATCTGCTACAGAGAAAGTAGCATCACTTTGATTTTGCGAGCAATTCAAAATCATATTAATGTTTGCACAAGACGCACCAAAAAATAAATTCTTTTTTTTTTTTTGCTCCTGTTGAGCCCTTTATAATGGATCGTTTTTGTTTCCCCCCCCCAAAAAAAACCAAAAATTTTTTAAAAACGTTCAGAAAATACAAAAAAAGTAAAAAAATGTTCAAAAAATACTAAAAAAAATATAAAACAACAAAAACATAAAAAAAAAAGTTCTTTTCAGAACTAACTCCCCATTATAAAAAAATTGGTAGAATATTTGGAACTCTGCCAACCTGTATTTCTCTTAGTTCGCTCCCGGAGCGCTACCCGGTACGCGTACCGGAAGCTAACCCAAAAAATATTTTTTAAAAAAGAACAGTAACTATAAGGGAAGGAAATACACAGTTATGTTAAAAGAAAGACAGCTCTAGGGAGTAAACTAAGGATACTGTTACCTACAATCCACTGTTGATGATGTCACATATTACATCATTCATGACATGGTCAGTAACATCAACAGCAGTGGATTGTAGGTAACAGTATCGTTAGTTTACTCCCTATAGCTGTCTTTCTTTTAACATAACTGTCTATTTCCTTCCCTTATAGTTACTGTTCTTTTTTAAAAAACATTTTTTTGATCAGTCATAAACAGTGACATTAATAGAAACAGAGAGAGTGAACAAGAGTGAAGAACTATGGTCCTCCTCAGCCACCCTCAGAAAACCAAGGGGGTCAAGATACATCTACCGTGCCCCCTTCTACCTATTCTGAACATTATTTGCCCTCCATCTTGTATCTTGATTCGAACGAAACACAAAATGGTGGACTGCCATAACACTGCTGGTTTGCGAACCGGGCAACTTCCCAGGAAGCGGTCCCAAAAAAAAAAAAGTTGGGAAAGTAATTCACAGACACTAAGAGTAATAGAGATGGAGTGAGTGAACAAGACTGAGGAACTATGAGAACAGAGGGACTGAGAAAAAGAGTGGAAGGAGTTGAGTAAATAGGTAATAGAGAAAGGAATGAGGAAAGTAGCAAAGGCAGGAAACTGAGGATTAAAGAAGTGAAGCAGTGGATCTAATAGTAGGTGAATGTGATAGAAATGTAACGAAAAGAGTACAACTATTTACCTTGTAATTGCCGTTAAATTAATCACATTTTATTTCTATACTTTCAATCTGTGAAAGAGAGAACCAACATTTGAAAAAAATTAAAATATGTATTTAAAAATTACAAAAGACAAGGGAAAATATTGAAGGACAAATAGTTTTTCAACAACTTTGACACTGACAGAAGCTTCTGCTTCTCCAGGTCCTCTACACAATGCTAAAGATATACATTTTAAACTAACAGTATCTTGATGCAGATGAAGTGAGGCCTATCTTAAAACATGGTGCATCTTTTGCATTGCTCTTGTTTCAGAAAAGTGTCGCTTCAGTATGCCAATAACATGTCTCCTATCCAGAGATTTGTTTGAGGTGAGGCCTACTCAGAGTTCAAGATGAGATTTACACTTGTTGAAGTGTACAGAGGAGATAATATCTGTGAAAGTCTACTAATGAAGTGAGTCATGTCCACTGCACTCTTCAACAAAGTAGAAACCTCCTATGTTTCCCTGGACAGACCTAAACTTGATCTGCACAATGTGATTCGTAATGATAGGAAACTCAGGTGATGTAATTGAAATATGTGCAATTTATTTTGCTCATTTCACAATCACATCACTTGTGTTTCCTTTGCTTAGGTATCTCATTGTGCAGATGTAGTCCAGCATATGAAAGAATACGTAGAAGTGCAGCACTGCATACAATAAATTTAACACTTACAGAAAACTCACCTTCTCCATGCCTCCTACACAGTTCTACATATACATCATAAATGCAAACAGTACAGAATTAATTATACATGTTAAATGGTTTATTTTTGCTGTTCTCAGAATGTATCAAAATTCACTAAAAACAGTGACTTGAAGGTATTCATCATGTAACAGCGGGGAAAAAAAAACACAATCAAAATGATTGTGTTTAAAAAACCCATACAACATCAGAAAATAAAATTCAGAACTCCTTAAAGTTAACTTACTTTCCATGACGTCCAAGGATGTCCTATGAACAGCTTACACTCTTTTGTGCTGTTATTACTTTCAGCCCGCCACTTTCTGAAAGAAAACCTCCATCGTTTTTAAAAACACGTTACATGCAATAAATGACTTCTTGCTCTCTACCACTATTTTCCACAAGGCCAAATCTAGTCAGAGATATTTATAACTCTTGGATTTCTTGTAAGCCAATCCCATCATTTGGCATTTCCGCAACTTTCAGAATTAAAATGTTGAAGATCATTTTCACAATCCTGGAATAGTAATATCTTCCCCTTCTTGGTCAGTCATGTTCTACATTTCCTATGACACTGATACTGCTTAATATGAAGCAGACTTACACTACCTCTATGAGTACTACAATTATTTAATTCTCTACATCACTTTTAATCACAAAGCAATGTAAAACAGTAGACAGCATTGCAGACTTACATTCCCTCTACTCCATGTTTTGATTGGCTGCTTCAATTAGCTTATGAAAAGAAACAGTTTTTCTGAACTCATTTAAAGTGCACATACATCTCCATGATGTCCAATCCTTTGATTAGAAGTTATGTCTCTGAACTACACTTATCCTCAAGGCCAAATTGTGTAGGAGCCATTAGAACTTCTTGAAATTCCACAGATCATATCCCGAGATTATTTTCCTAAAATTTTGGTTTTAAAAACACCAGGTAAGAGTTTTTAAGGTCATACGGCAATTTTTTTTTGAAAATTAAAACAGAATCATTGCAGAATGACCAGCCATTTCTAGACTTTAAATAAGCTGTGTAATGTCCTGATGATATTGAAGGGCCGTCATGATATATAATTGCTGTAGTTACAAAAGTCCTTCCTGATATTGACAACTGCGAAGCTACAAATTTTTTTATTAAAGTTGTCAATTTTGTTCCATCAGGCCTACATCGTTGGAACATTAAAATGACGTACTGGCCATATGTTCGTATAAATAATGTGGACATCATTTCAGATTTACATTGGCTACACTCCATGCTGTGATTAGCAGCTTTTACTAGCTTATTAAAGGAGACTGATTTACTGTCTGGCAAAGTTAAATATATAAATCTTTCTGAGTCTACACTAGTAGTACTTGATACCATACAGTTCTCGCAGTCATGCTGCCATTGATAAGAAAGCCCAAACAGCTGATCTACATCTACACCTTCAGCATGTAATACATCAAGCATATACATTAAAAACTCCTGACAATCTTGCTGAATATTTTGAGAGAATTGTGTTTGCCCTGAACATCTGTCTAACAGATTTCGAATTTCAGACACACTTTCTATTTTTGTTCTATCTGTGCTACATTTCTCTAACACAGAATTCAACAAACTGCAAAATCTTTGATCAGAATTGACCACAATCTCTTCTTTTACATTTTTTAGAGAAAACAAAACATTAATTACTACATTAGCATAGCAGTTGACACCAGAACTGTTTTCAAACTGAAAACCAACAACATCTTCAACAGAATCCTCTTTGTTTCTGCTTGTAATTTTAGGTTCATTCACTTTTTGTCTTTTTGCTACAACCTCCCCAGTATTGTTCTCATTTCTTCGTTTCCGGCCTACCAGACGTTTCTCAAACAAAGGAAACTGAGGCAAATGTGGCGCATACTCTCTTCTTAACCTATTGTATTCCTTAACACAATCTAGATCTGCACAAATGTTTCTGACATCACACTCAATCAAGTACAATCCCGATAAAGTTCTAACTCGTGACAATGCCACATATGCCATACCCTCCTTGAACACAGAACTGCCAATATTCACCAATGCAGTGTCTACACTTAAACCTTGCGATTTATGAATTGTCACCGCATATGCCAAGCAAACAGGGAACTGCTTACGGCGAACATATAAGTCTTTTACAAGCAAAAATCTAGCAGAACAACGAGCAATTAGCTGTACTTCCTCAATGCCATCAAATTTAATTTTTAAAAATTCAATTCCATCTCTATTTCTGTATTTCACAAAATCAACAACATTACCCATTGATCCATTTACCAGACCTCTTTCAACATGTAAATTCCTTCTTAAAATTATACGGCAGTTCAAGCACACATTCAGAGTCTTTTCAAAACCTGCAGTTTTAGATATAGTCTTCTCTAATGAATCCAATTTTGATTTCAGATTCTCAGACAAAATAATTGTTGATCCCATATGCTCTACTCTATCAATAGCTTCCACTTTCACAATCTCTTGCTTTTCTAAATGCAACATTTTGTTGTTAAATTTGGCACATTCTGCAAGAGTTGGCATCAAACATATTCCAGATTTCTTATCAGTAATTTTCTGAAAAATATTCTCAGGCACAACATCTTGTTCTGGATATAAATTTGACAGTAATCGTGCATGTAAAGCTTCTTTCCCATGCTCGGTCACTTTTCCAATTCTAACATCTTGTAGAATAGTCTTGTAAACTTCATCCTTTGCCTGACGCATATTTTCATGCAGTTCAGCATAATTGAAGTTTAACCATATATTGACGTTGCCAATGCTGCCTAGGCACTTCCTGGTATCTTCATGCGTGAGCATTTTGAACACAGGTTGCCCTTTCACTGGTGTCAGCTGCAGAAGATCTCCGAAAACAATGATGTGTTTGCCACCAAATAACACATCATACTCTGTTTTGAGAACTTCTTGCATCCTCAAATGCACAAAGGCAAGCATGACATTGGAAACCATGCTTACTTCGTCAATGATAAGAAGTTTCATTTTCCTCAAGATTCTTGAAACTTCAAAACAAGCATCTCCAGATAGCTTGTGATATTCTAATTTGTTGTCATGCTCCACTGGCAGCATCAGTAAACGATGTAAAGTAATCCCTTTAATATTATGTGCTGCCAGTCCAGTTGGAGCAGTGACAACACAAGACAGCGATGACTCTGTCCTTTCCTGCAAATAGCATGAAATTGCTTTAATGAGGAAACTTTTTCCAGTTCCCGCTTCTCCACTCACGTACAGTCGGACAGGCTTCAACGACGTACATGAGCACTCTTTCTTATCATGACTTAATCCATGATCAATTTGCATGGTAACTTCGTCATATATTTTCCTCTGCTCAACGTTGAGTTGCCTTTCCAACTCTTCTAAGTTAACCGCATCCTCTTGAGCATGTGCCATGGCTCTTTCCACCTCATTCATAGCAGTGGCAGCTTCATTTTCAATAAGAGGTCCTCCTAGTGGATCCTGACTCAATGAAGCAGAACTCTGACTGTCCTGAGAACTGTCTCTGGCAATCTCGGCTGCAATCGTTGCTTCCTGCTCAATTTCCGCATTCAACATTTCTACATATTTGGGAAAAGCAGGACATTCTATGGTCTCCTTGGCGGCATTGAAAGAGTCTTCATAACAGAGGAAATCTCCAAGCAGTTCCTCTTCTGCACGCCAAGGCTTGAAAAGTTGCAAAAGTGCTAAATAGAAAAACTCCTTTTTTTCAGGAGATTCGCCACTCAATTTTCGATGGTTTATCAAGTGGCATTTTCTTTGCTTGACCAGACATCCCTCACTTCCTATTACAGCATACACTCCTTTCTCAGTATCTTCTTTGATGTTCCTCTTGAACATGTAATTTTGCAGAACCTCATACAGACAAACATTCTCTAGGTGACTGCTTCGATTTGGATAATATGTATCCAACATGTTTGTCTTCAAAATGTCGGTACTGTTTGGCTCCTTTTCCGCCAAATACTCAATTTCCCGCACAGGTTTGAGAACTCGATTACGCGTTGCAGCAAGACCAAGACTCGCCCAAACGATACTCCTGGACTTGGCATAGAGACTTGCTGAAGACAACCGGTCAGAACATTCGTACGCTCCGATTTCTCGATGCGACAACATCTTCAGACTGAAACTGTACAACTTCTTGCTGAGGCTCTTTTCATGGGAAATGTCCTCCCACATATCCTTCAATTCTGTCTTCTCTTTTTTGGTGATGTAAGACGTCACATACCGAGCCACAGCCATACAGTTATCAGCCACAAACTGTATATCCATGTTAGCATTCCACATGGACAAAATCACCGGGTTGTAGTCGTTGATGTACTTGGACTCTTCGTTCCTCTTCAAATTGTAAGTGTTTTTAGGTGATTTCTTCATCACATTATGTCGCAGCGAAGACATCAAACTGTTTACTCTTCCTTTAGAAATCACCGGTCGTGGAAAGCCGAAACGACATTTGGTGTAGAACTTGTCTTTCTTTCGGAATTTACGACGGCAGTACTTTCCACATCGATGGCTTTGGAAACGCAGAACTTTTTCTCTTAGGCTTTTCTTCTCCTTTGCGTTTGGAACAGCACACGTAGAATACTGTTGGATGAAACTCATCACTGAGTCTTCTGGATCCGTTCCAAATTTAGGTGCATCCTTGATCCACAGCAACATATGTATATGAGGAGCACCTCTTGCTTGGTACTCCTTTCTCCAGAAGAAATCCAACACCTCTCCAAGAGGTGGATTCTTCTTATTCATGATGAAAGACATCATAGCTTCAAATCTATGATTGAAGTACCTACATACATTGACTGGATCCAAAGAGCACAGTTCTCCGGGTGTCTTGAATTCGATGTTTTCTACGTTAGCATTTGCCTCTCGTAGAAATTCAAGTAAGTCTTCCCAGCCATACTCGGCACAGCTCAGAGTGAGGAACCATGTGGGAGTACCTAAGTTCCTCAGCATACATTTTAAATCACCATGACGACGGTACCAGTACTCATTAGTACCACGCTGACACGCCATGAGATTAATCAGGTGAGAATCCAAAATACTATCTTGGACATTCACTTTATCCATAAAATCACTTGCCGAGATGTTTTGCATGTGTATACCACTTTTCAAGATGTGGTTCACTGCATATGACAGTCCAGACAGATCGCTTTCAAACAGGAGATGAAACAAATAAGGAATGCATTGTCGAAACCTAGCATCTCCTGCATACAATCGCAAAGTCCGGTATTCAGAAGCAGGAATTTGATGAGGTCGCTCATCATATCTTCCTCCCTGACCTGTTGGAAAAAGCTGTGGGAAACACCGAGCTTCCAAACTTTCCTCCCAAACACTAATGGGACTCCCTTTGGCTTGTTTCATTTGAAACAACTCAATAGCATTCCCCATGACTTCCTTTGAATGCAAAGGATGAACACTATAATGTTCATATATTTCCTCACTAGTAGAGGGTTCTACTTTCTCAATTTGACCAGCACACAAATCGCTATCCTCTTCCTCACTTACTTCCTCTTCTGCAACATATACATTCTTATAGTATTTATTATTTTTTTTCAAATACAATGTTGCCTTTTTAACTTTCCTAACATCTACTAAATCTTGCCATATTTTCTTATTCTTTGTCGGAACCCCATTAACTAAGATAACCAGAGGTTCCTCTTCCACTTTTTCTACTCCAATTGTGTTAATGTTTTTCTTCAAATCTAGAGGCAAATAAACAACTCTTCCCTTTAATCCTCTCTGTAAATCTGATGGAGGCAATTTCCCTGTCTTTGGCTCCATTCTTACAATAGCCTGAAAGGGATGGATACTTTGAATCAAAATAGATTCATAAGTATTTAAATCCTTCAATTCAGAAGGAATCTCAACCAATTCCAGATTATTATGAACTGCTCTAGCAGGCATCTGGTTTTGTTTTAATTTGTTACAACAATAAGTACACACACGTTGATCCAATCCCAAATCAAAACAATTTTCTACCATCAAGTATGTTGCAAAATCCTTCCATTCACTATTATTTTCCCTTTCACTTTTTGCATATAAATCCACTAACTTAGTCTGATTCTTATAATAAGTGCGTCGACAACACACACAAGTGAAATTAGGCCTCTCACTTGATTTCATGTCAAACGTCGCAATTTCCCTCTGGAAATTATCTGTACTGGAAACATGTACAGTATCTTCCAAATGACCCTCTATTTCTTGCTCAATTTCAACATTCTCCTCTTTACTTCCAAAGTAACAAAACTCAATTTCTTCACATATATTCCTCACATCTATTTCAGAACCATGCAAAAGAGCAGCGCATAATTGTTTCAGCATAATTGCTGGACTCTTAGCATAATACAACAGTCTAACTAACTTCCTCACTTTGTTATGATGCACTGCTAGCATCCTGAAATGATGAAAAACACTCTGGCATACTCTCCTGGAAAGACAAGCCAGTGAATGACCATGCAAACCTGTCACTTCTCTCACTCTGCAAGGATCTAATTCTTGCAACAACCTCATTTTCTGCTTCAAACTTTTCTTGTTAAATGACCGTACAAAATCACAAAGCAAATTGATGGAATCCTGTCGCACACTGCAAATACTACTACACTTCCAGGTGTACACAGGACCCTTAGCACGTCTTCCTAAAACCTCATTACCTAACAACTCTTCTGCCTCTGTTGTCACAAGTTTTTCTTTTTCAACTGGACAACCATCTTTCACTTCATAAGCACGACCACTGATGTCAACTGCATGCACCAAATCATTATCCTGGAAATAACTCTCTTCATTAAAAAATGCCTCACAGCTTGAACTATGTATCCATTCTCCAGAAAAAACTTCACAAAAATTACTACGATTAACTATTCTCTTCCATCTACTATTTATTTTGAAATCAAAAATTGCCTTGTTTAGCTTCCTAATTCTATTGATTATCAAAATAAATAACTTACGTTTAATTTCAAAAGCCTGATCAATAACTTTCTCAACTTTTTTTTTTCTCCTATAAAAAACTAATTTCTGTTGACCTTTCTTAATATTTTTTAACAAATTGCCAATTATCCTGTTACGGAACATTCGTTTACGAATCTCCGTAAACTGTTGTTTCCTTCTACTATCATGCACAGATTTATCTCTTGCTCTAGCAGTAACATTTTCATTTGTCCTTTTCTTTCCATTTGATTTACTTGTGTTGTTATGGATTGAAACATTTTCTGTACTAATATTTTTTTTATTAGAAATATTTCTTATGAAATATTTAGAGCTCTTACCCGGTGCTTTCTTCATCGCTTGAGAAATCTTTTTGTTAGAGGACTGCTGCATTTTTTTTTTCTCCTGCTGTCTTTGACGTTTTGCAGCCTTCATCTCTCTTATTTTTGTAGGCATAGTTGAATCTGAGGAAAAATATAATAAAAATGTTATTAAACATTATTATCAAACAGTAAATCAGTAATAGTGATCAAAAACATAACACACTACTTGACATTTTAAATAGAAGATTTTTTAGTCCTTGCAAATTTACAATACAGAAATAGCAGAAAAGAAATGAGATTTATATTTATGTTACCTATGCTATTTTATATGTGAATCTGATCTAATTTTATGAGCATATTTTAATATTTTATTGAAGACACTACACATAACCTGTTTTTGAAGGTGTCTTTATTTTTAAATTAAACGGTTTACCTTTTTACTTTTTATTGATTATAAATTTTAAAAATAAATGTTTATAATTCCAAAGGCTCAAGCAGGTCAGCTTCCCATCCTATATCATATAATTCGGACAAATCTGCATCCTCATCACGCTCTTCTTCATCCTCAGGATTTAAATAATCCAATGGATCAACATCCACTGATGTTTCAATTACAAGTTCAATGATGAGGTCAAAATCAACTGATTGCAGATTGTCGCTCATGTTGAGGTTGTCTTTATCTTTAAAGAAAGACAACAACAATGAGATGTTGCAGAGTAAGAGACAAATCTCACAGATTATAATAGTAAAATTATTTAACAAGAGTAACATTTTGCAGCTATTATTTAGCCATGTCCAGCGATGCTGAGCAGGTGAAGCCTATGTCTAATTTTTCACTGAACAGGACTCATCTGTTCTTAACCTTGGATAAGCCTCAACGACTCTGTGTCCCCTGCACATACTCAAATGTTAAAGTGCAGATTTATATTAAATGGCACATCCCCAGGCATGCACCAGTTAATGTGCACCACTGCTTTACCACCCATGGTGTGCCGCATTTACAATCAGATAGGAGAAAGCTGCTTCAAAACCCTGCGCCTGCTTGAAGCTGGCATAGGTCTTGACGCAGCATTGTATAGATGGGGCACCCCTGATCCTTGCTGGAGCTGCATCGCACTTACGATACAACTCCAGCAATGCGCCACCTTTACAGCACAGATGCGTCACGCATCTGTGCCTTTTTTGCCCCATGCTGCGCCGCATTGTAAATGCAGCACACCATGGGTGGCGGAACAGTGGCGCAGGATGACTGTCACATCCCTGGGGATGCGCCACTCATCATAAATCTATCCCTAAGCTTCTTATCTTGTTACAGATGAACTGCCATATGTATCATCAAAATATTTTACATATTATAAATAGCAAATTTTAAGGAATAAATAGCGATTCTTTACTATTCCTAATTTGCAATGAGCAAATTGCTAATTGCAAATTACCCATTCATTTCCATAGGCTAGGAGGCTCATAGGAATTAATGTTGCAAGTTGTGATTAGCAATTAGCTCATCACAAAATAGGATTTTTTTTCAAGCGTGCAGGGGTATCTCAAGAACACCCTGCTGCACCCCTGAAAAAGAAATTTGGGAGCACATGGCACACCTACATGCCCTAATGGCATGTATGGGCGTCATATGGGACCTTTTTTTTTTTTTTTTTAAAAATGCTTTTTGAAAAGAATTCGCAAATTACCACAAACTACAAGTTGGTGGTAGTTTCCAAATCCTTAATATCATTTTTTACATATTTTTTTTTGATACATTGCATTTAAGGAATCACAAATTTTGAATTATTGACATTTTAAGTAATTTCCACATGTGCACTGTTTTCTAAATATAATTTGAAAATCGTTTTTGGGGAAAAGTAATGGTTTGCAAATTTATGACAAGGACATAATGGTGTATGCTTCTCTATAAGGCATTTCAGTATCTCTAATGTCATTTTTCCCATATTACATTATAAGACCTTTCCCCATGAAGCACATTCCTTGTAAATATGCTCCCACCAGTGCATTGCAAATTTAGATTTTGACTGTTTCAGACACATAGCCATGTTGAAAGTGACCCAAAAAAATTGCAAACGTTTTAAAAAAAAACATTCATGTGTCTTAATGACATTTTAAGTCATTTCCCCATGGACAATGTTTTCTAAGTGGCACAAAAGAGGTATACACCTATCATAAATCTGTCCCTAGAATTATAAATGATTAAATCAGGATGACAATAAGATGTGGCCTATCCAGAGGTTTGTTTAAGGTGAGGCCTACTCAGGATTGCAGATTAAAGTTATGCTTGATGAAGAATACAGAGGAGATAATTTATTGTAAAGGCCTACCAATGAAGTAAGTGATTTCTACTTCATTGCACCAGTCATCATAAATGTATCCATAAGCTTCTTATCTTGTTAGACATCAACCGCCATATGTATCATATAACTATTTTGCATTTCCAAAAAAGCGAATTTTAAGGAATAAATAGCGATTCTTTACCATTCCAAATTTGCGATGAGAAAATTGCTAATTGCAAATTACCCATTCATTTCCATGGGCTAGGAGGCTCATATAAATGAAGGTGCAATTTGCGATTAACAATTTGCTCATCACAAATTAGGAATTTATTCCAAAAGTGCAGGGGTGTCTCAAGAACACCCTGCTGCAACCCTGAAAAAGAAATTTGGGGGCATATGGCGAACATAAATTTTAACAACATTCCTTTACCTCAAAAACGATTTTCAAATCATAACTTCAAAACACTACACATGGGAAAATTACTTAAATTGTCCTTAAGACACATAAAAGCGTATTTTGATTGGCGTTCCTGCATGGTAGGGTCACTTTTAACATGGCTATGTAACATAAACATTCAAAATCAAAATTTTCAATGTACAGGTGGGAGCATATTTACAAGCAATTTGCGCCACAAAGAAAGGTCTGACATTAAAATGGGAAAAATAACATCAGGGACAGTCAATTGCCTTATAAAGAACCATACACCATTATGTCCTTCTCATGAATTTAAAAACAATTCCTTTTTCCCAAAAACGATTTTCAGATCATAATTTCAAAAAACTGCACATGAGAAAATGACTTAAAATGTCATTGAAACACATGAAAGCGTTTTTTTATTGGCTTTCCTGCATGGTTGGTTCACTTTTATCATGGCTATGTAACACAAACATTGATAATTAAAATTTTCATGCACATGTAAGAGCATATTTACAAGCAATTTGCGCCACAGAGAAAGGTCTTACACTAAAATGAGAAAAATAACATCAAGGACAGTCAATTGCCTTATAAATAACCATACACCATTATATCCTTGTCATGAATTTAAAAACAATTCCTTTTCCACAAAAACGATTTTCAAATCATAATTTCTAAACACTGCACATCAGAAAATGACTTAAAATGTCATTAAAACACATGAAAGCATTTTTTGATTGGCTTTCCAGCATGGTTGCGTCACTTTTAACATGCCTATATAACAAAAACATTCAAAATCAAAAATTTCCATGCACATGTGAGAGCATATTTACTAGCAAATTGCGCCACATAAATCATAATTTTCTCCTTAAAGCACACTATTCTCTATCTAAAGTAAAGAAATATTTTCTCACCTTAGCAAATACTTTGAGTTTGAAAACAGTCTAAGAAACACACCAATTTGTCTTCAGCAGAGCAAAAGGTATGCACTCCAGAGTCTGCAGCTATCAAAAGCACAGAAATGGTGTAATTCTTCACACATATTTCTCATGTCACCCAATCAAAACTCTTCCCTCACTTTTTTTCAAATGAAAACCCTTCCCCCTCTGCCCTTTCTGCCTATTTTCCATAGCAACCACCTCTTGGAGAAACTCTGGTGTTTGCAAATTCACACAACAATGTTGCAATTGAACTCTGAACTCTCAGTGCACCTGCATATCCAGTGCTTTCTTTCATTTAATGATTTTTTATTGACCACTCAAAATACATCTTTCAAACAACACATCTGTACACCCTAACTTTCTGTTTTCATCAATTAAAATCCACCAATCACTGTTACTACTTCATGAACACAGAAACTCCACAGTTTTTTTCATTTCAAACTCACATTTTTTCAACTGCCATTTCATTGCCACACTTCATCTGACTGCAGGAGAACCTTCTCTCACCATGTTTTCTGTCTGGATTGTTGGTCATAGTTATATTCACTGGGCTCAAAGGTACGTTGAAAGCAGGAATTTACCTAACCTCAATTTACAAGATGTGGAAATTAAGTGGTTTGGCCACAGAGGATTAAAATGTCACCAATTGATACCATTGGTGAAAACCTTTATGCATTTGCCAAAACCTGACCTGTTAATTGTGCACTGTGGAGGTAATGACTTGGGCACTTTGACTGGTGTAGGTCTGGAAATGCTTTTAAAGGACACCTTTGAGCAATTGATGGCACTTTTTCCTCAGACTGCCTTGGTATATTCAAATATATGCCAAAGACAGAAATGGAGGTGGTCAAACCAATTTTGTCCACAAATTGAGAAGTCGAGGAAGCATGTAAACAAATCTGTTTCAGCTTACATGAGAGACCATGGAATGGGCTCCCTGTACAACAATAACTTGCGTTATTACATGCAAGATATCTACAGAGGAGATGGAGTTCACTTCTCAGATGAGGGCAACAGAGTTTTCACTCTGAATTTAAAAATGTGCATTGGTACCTACTTATAAGTACCAAAATGTACTATAAACCCAAAAGCTCTTCTCAGAGCTACCCTACATCTAATTACTCACAATTATTATTTTACTCTAACTTTTTTCACTAATTTTCAACAAAGTACACTCCCTGGTGCGCTACCCGGTACGCGTACCGGGAGCTAACCTCGCGAATTTTTTTTAAAAAATGTGTTTTTTTTCGCACATATGGGCCTCCTCAGCCACCCTCACAAAACCTAGGGGGTCAAGATAAGTCTACCGTGCCCCCTTCTACCCATTCTGAACATTATTTGCCCTCCATCTTGTATCATAATTCGACCGAAACACAAAATGGTGGACTCCCGTTACGCTTAAGGTTCGCGTACCAGGGCGCTCACCGGTTCGCGTACCGGGTCGCTTCCTGGGAAGCGCACCATCAAAAAAGGTGGGAAAGTAGTTCACAGAAAAGCCACTGGAGACAATTTCACCAAATATAGAATAGCTCATACTACATACCAATCCCTACCATTTTCACAAATTTGATTGGAATTCCATTTAGCCATTTAGCCTGTAGTCCTCTCTAAATACCGTGAGGTAAATTACTTCACAAAACACATCTGAAGTGTTGGAATTGACAACCAATTAAAATGTTACTTTCATTTTCTACTTTTTTTACCTGACATTTGATTGGTTATGTACCCGAATATATATAAAGGAAGAGAAGGAAACACAGCCATTTTGACTACTACTTCCTGGTGTACATTTCATTTGGATTTTCATTAATAACTTCAACTTCTTTTTAAAGGTAAGTTGTTATTTTTAAAACTGAAGTATATTGTGCACTTTAAGTTAATATGGCAAACTTTTTCTGTTAGTTATATACTATCCCTCTGTAGTACTTATAAATTTAGATACACTTTTTTATATTCCTACTTCCACTCTGATACTATACACTGCCCAAAGATAAATTCTCTGATAAAAACTGCCTATCTAAAATTAATCCCAACAGTGCCCTACCTCTACTAATATATATTTTTTTTATGCAAATTTCAGGAAAAATGGAAAGTGAACAAAACATTTCATTTGAAATTGTCCTTCCAGAGTCCAACACAGAAATCATTGATCCAAATGAGATTGAATTTATGGATGAAACATGGGACCAAGAACTACTGCAATGTGTGCAAGCTGTAGATAACCTCCTTGCAAATGAGGACATTTTACAACCTCAGAGACTACAATCTATATTCCATGATTATGAAATTTCTGACAATGAAATGTTAGAAAGTTTAATAAATTATGAAACACAATAAAAAAAGTTAAAAAAAAAAAAAAATAATCAACAAAACCAACAATCAATTAACATACAGCATTTGAAAAGTCTATCATTCATTTTTTATTGTGATACGCTCCCCAGTACGCTTCCCGGTTCGCGTACCGGGCGCTAACCACGAAAAAAAAAAAAACATTTTTTATTTTTTTTTGCCCCGCGGGGCCCCTTTAAAGCCTCCACATCAAACCTAGGGGGTCAGGGAGTATCTACTATGCCCCCTTAAGGTCATTTGCCCCTTCGCTTTTGACCTCCTCTTGTCTCTCGATCCTACCGAGAGACAAGATGGCGGCCGCTCCGGACTGTTTAGAATGTTGACAGACACCGGAGAGCCAATCAACTTCGCTACGCGAAGTTCCGTTACGCGTCAAGTACGCGTACCGGGGCGCTGCCTGGTCCGCGCTTACAGATATATATCTTTTTTTGAACGTTATTTTCTCAAAATCCACTGCAGCACATATATTGAGACCTACAAAAGGCACATCGGGCTACCAGTCCCTACAATTTTGCCAAGTTTCGTGCAAATCCATTCAGCCGTTCGGGCTAAAAGTGAGGCTAACCGCCCTATGGAAAACTCAATGTTAAAAACACGTTTTGGGACCCCCCTTTTTTCTCGGCCCCCCCTGGACCAACTCCCCCCAAATTTCCAGTGGCTGCTCAGAAACAAAATGTTCCATTTTCCAGAAAATTTCAGCCAATTCCGTCCACAAACGCCAAAGTTATTAGACATAGAATTTTCAAAAATCCCATAGGGAAAAAATCCTAACTATATATACCTACTGGCGACCGCCAGTAGGTAATATATATATATATATATATATATTCACTGAAAAAAACATAGGTTATAGACCATATATAGTTAGGAATTTGCATTTACAAAACCTTGAAAATTCACTGAAAAAACCATAGGTTAGAGACCATATATAGTTAGCTGGACATTTTATTGACATAAAACCAATGAAATTCCATATATAGTTAGTTGCACTAACTATATATCGCGCACCCGCAATCCACTGCTGATGATGTCACATATTACATCATTCATGACATGGTCAGTGACATCACTGATGACATCACTGATGACATCTCAAATGACATCACTGATGACATCACTGATGACATCTCAAATGACATCACTGATGACATCATCTAGTGTCTGTGTGTTTTTGTAAAGTTTAAATATGTTTTACATATTGAAGAATGAGTGGATGTATGGAAGACTGAGTGTGTGTGTGGCTGGCTGGGAGGTGTGTGACTCTGTGCATATCAATGTGTACTTGTATCAGTGATTGTATAAGAGAGTAAGTATGTGTTAGTATATGTGTGAAAAGTATGGTGTTCTGTGTTTAACTGTATAGATGAGGAAATCGAAGTGTGATTGATTCTTCACAGGACTGACTAGGTGTATGAGTGCATATGATAGTGTTGTAATAATGAGTGACTGTATGTATGAGTGATTGTATGGGTGAATGAGTGAATGTGTGTTGACGTAGGAATCAGTGAGTGCGTATGTAGTAACTGGTATTGGTGTGTCATGATGTCATCAGTGATGTCATTTGAGATGTCATCAGTGATGTCATTTGAGATGTCATCAGTGATGTCATCAGTGATGTCACTGAAGTATGGTGTTCTGTGTTTAACTGTATAGATAAGGAAATGGAAGTGTGATTGATTCTTTACAGGACTGACTAGGTGTGTGAGTAACTCCATGGATGAGTGGCAGTGTGTGAGTGTCTGCATAGGTGTATGAGTGCATATGATAGTGTTGTAATAATGAGTGACTGTATGTATGAGTGATTGTATGGGTGAATGAGTGAATGTGTGTGTAGACGTAGGAATCAGTGAGTGCGTATGTAGTAACTGGTATTGGTGTGTCATGATGTCATCAGTGATGTCATTTGAGATGTCATCAGTGATGTCATCAGTGATGTCATTTGAGATGTCATCAATGATGTCATCAGTGATGTCACTGACCATGTCATGAATGATGTAATATGTGACATCATCAGCAGTGGATTGCGGGTGCGCGATATATAGTTAGTGCAACTAACTATATATGGAATTTCATTGGTTTTATGTCAATAAAATGTCCAGCTAACTATATATGGTCTCTAACCTATGGTTTTTTCAGTGAATTTTCAAGGTTTTGTAAATGCAAATTCCTAACTATATATGGTCTATAACCTATGGTTTTTTCAGTGAATTTCATTGGTTTTTTAAAAGCTAATATCTATAGCTGTAAAATATTTTCTTTATTACGTGACGTATCACGTTGCCACGTGAGATGCCTCATGACGCGTCGCATAACCGTGACGTATCGGCTCTGCAGCGCAAACAAAACCCGTAACGTAAGTGTGCCGGAGCACGCTTACAGATATATATATTTTTTTTAACCTTAATTAGACAAAATCCACACGTGCACATATCTTGAGGCCTTGCAAAGGCACATCAAACAAACAGTCCCTACAATTTTGCCAAGTTTGCTGGAAATCTAATCCCTTAATTTTTTTTTTACTGTTTCTCTTGGTTTTCCCCTTGTTACGCTTACCGGGACGCTACCCGGTACGCGAACCGGACGCTCCAAAAACACAAGATGGCGGACTCCCGTTACGCTGCCGGTTAGCTGCCCGGTTCGCGTACCGGGAAGCGCCTCTACCGCGAAAAATCGCGGGGGACTTTAATATCCCCCTCATCAATCCTAGGGGGTCAGGAGGGGTTTACCTTGCCCCCTTTCCTTCATTTCCCCCTTCTTTTTTCACCACATCTTGTCTCTCGAACCTACCGAGAGACAAGATGGCGGCCGCTCCGGACTGTTTACAATGTTGACAGCTACGCTGCCGGTTAGCTGCCCGGTTAGCTGCCCGGTGAGCTGCCCGGTGAGCTGCCCGGTTCGCGTACCGGGACGCGCCTCTATGGCGTAAAATCGCAAACATTTTTTTTTTTTTACTTTTTTGCACCGCGGGGCACTTTAATATCCCCCTCATCAATCCTAGGGGGTCAGGAGTGGTCTACCTTGCCCCCTTTCCTTCATTTCCCCCTTCGTTTTTCACCACATCTTGTCTCTCGATCGTACCGAGAGACAAGATGGCGGCCGCTCCGGACTGTTTAGAATGTTGACAGACACCGGAGAGCCAATCAGCTTCGCTTCGCGAAGTTCCGTTACGCGTCAGGTACGCGAACCGGGGCGCTAACCGGAGCGCTGTCACAGATATATATATTTTTTTAAACGTTAATTTCTCAAAATCCACTGGAGCACATATATTGAGACACAGCAAAGGCACGTCGGGCAAACCATATCTACAATTTTGCCAAGTTTCATGTAAATCTATTCAGCCGTTCGAGCTAAAAGTGAGTCCAACCGCCCTACGGAAAAATGAATGGGAAAAACGCATTTTGGGACCCCCCTTTTTTCCCGGCCCCCCCTTGACGAAACCCCCCCAAATTTTCAGGGGCTATTCAGAAACAAAATGTGCCATTTTCCTGAAAATTTCAGCCAATTCCGTCCACAAACGCCAAAGTTATTAGACATAGAATTTTCAGAAATCCCATAGAGAAAAAATCCTAACTATATATACCCACTGGCTATCGCCAGTAGGTAATATACATATATAAACATATATAATCTGCATATCTATATAAATATAAATGCATGCATACATATACATATATGCATACATATGCATGTTATTTACATGAAAGTTTTAAAAACACTAATAAAAGCAAAGCTAAAAAGCCACCTCATTACAAACAGAATGGCTTTAACTTAAACGAGGGCGAGATCTATTGCATTTTCAATGCTTGTTTACTTTGGTTCTATCAAGAAGGCATTCAGATGTGTCACACATTTGCCATAAATTCTGAATGTTAGCACTCTAGTTGCTCATTAGATCACTGTAGTAAAGCTAGTGCTCACCAGGGAAGTCTGCTGCTAATCATGGTTTGCAGCCATTTTCCCGCATTTTTTATCCCGCAGACTTTCAGTCCCCATACCATTATCCCGCAAGGTCATTGACCTCGCATACCATTATCCCTCATTTTTTCAAAACGCATGTGCATTTATCGCGCATGCCTTTACAAAGAATTACGTTTTAAAGGCATGTATGGTAAATGCATTTGCGTTGTGAAAACCACGATGACGAGAGAGGTAAGTGGGTTTGTGTTAATTTTTTCGTGGGTTAGTGATTGTGTAGTGTAGTGTAGTGTTGTGTAGTGTAGTGTGTTAGTGTAGTGTAGAGTTGTGGTGGTTGTTTAGTGTAGGGTCATGCTGGGGGTAGTGTTTTAGGGTTTAGGGTTGTGTTGTAGTGTTTGCGTAGTGTAGGGTCATGCTGGGGGTAGTGTTTTAGGGTTTTGGGTAGTGTTGTAGTGTTTGCGTAGTGTAGGGTCATGCTGGGGTGTAGTGTTTTAGGGTTTTGGGTAGTGTTGTAGTGTTTGCGTAGTGTGGGGTCATGCTGGGGTGTAGTGTTTTAGGGTTTTGGGTAGTGTTGTAGTGTTTGCGTAGTGTAGGGTCATGCTGGGGGTAGTGTTTTAGGGTTTTGGGTAGTGTTGTAGTGTTTGCGTAGTGTAGGGTCATGCTGGGGGTAGTGTTTTAGGGTTTTGGGTAGTGTTGTAGTGTTTGCGTAGTGTAGGGTCATGCTGGGGGGTAGTGTTTTAGGGTTTTGGGTAGTGTTGTAGTGTTTGCGTAGTGTAGGGTCATGCTGGGGGTAGTGTTTTAGGGTTTTGGGTAGTGTTGTAGTGTTTGCGTAGTGTAGGGTCATGCTGGGGTGTAGTGTTTTAGGGTTTTGGGTAGTGTTGTAGTGTTTGCGTAGTGTAGGGTCATGCTGGGGTGTAGTGTTTTAGGGTTTTGGGTAGTGTTGTAGTGTTTGCGTAGTGTAGGGTCATGCTGGGGGTAGTGTTTTAGGGTTTTGGGTAGTGTTGTAGTGTTTGCGTAGTGTAGGGTCATGCTGGGGGGTAGTGTTTTAGGGTTTTGAGTAGTGTTGTAGTGTTTGCGTAGTGTAGGGTCATGCTGGGGGTAGTGTTTTAGGGTTTTGGGTAGTGTTGTAGTGTTTGCGTAGTGTAGGGTCATGCTGGGGGTAGTGTTTTAGGGTTTAGGGTAGTGTTGTAGTGTTTGCGTAGTGTAGGGTCATGCTGGGGGTAGTATTTTAGGGTTTAGGGTAGTGTTGTAGTGTTTGCGTAGTGTAGGGTCATGCTGGGGGTAGTGTTTTAGGGTTTAGGGTAGTGTTGTAGTGTTTGCGTAGTGTAGGGTCATGCTGGGGGTAGTGTTTTAGAGTTTAGGGTAGTGTTGTACTGTTTGTGTAGTGTAGGGTCATGCTGGGGGTAGTGTTTTAGGGTTTAGGGTAGTTTAGTTGTTTAGTGTATGCTAAAGGCATATTCGTTCTAAAAGTTTTCGTTATTTTAATTTGCGGCCTAATAGTACATGCGGGATTTTTTTTGCGGACTGATGGTATGCGGGATTTCGTCATATATTCGCTAATCATACTTTCTGTGGCAAAATGAACCCCCTCATTTTGTTCCTTTTTAAATTACATGTTTTAAGAGTTACCACTTTATTCCAATCAAGATGGCTTCAGGTGTGCCATACCTTTGTAATAAGTAGGACTGTTAGCACTCTAGTTGTTCTTTAGAACACTCTGGGACATTCTGTCATTGGGCTATAGTTGGGCTACATCTGGCTGATATTTGGGCTACATTTGTTTTTTTTTGTCTCTGGTGGCCATCTTTGGGCTACATTGGGCTACATTGGGCTACATTTGGGCTCCAACATATATATAGCCCAATGTAGCCCAATATATATTTTTCAAAGTTAATTTTCGTAAAAACCACTGGAGCCTATATCTTGAGACATAGCAAAGGCACATCGGGCTACCAGTCCCTACAATTTTGCCAAGTTTGGTGTAAATCCATTCAGCCGTTCAGGCTAAAAGTGAGGCCAACCGCCCTATGGAAAATTGCATGGGAAAAACACGTTTTGGGACCCCCTTTTTTCTCGGCCCCCCCTTGACGAAACCCCCCCAAATTTTCAGGGGCTGCTCAGAAACAAAATGTTCCATTTTCCTGAAAATTTCAGCCAATTCTGTCCTCAAACGCCAAAGTCATTCGACATAGAATTTTCAAAAATCCCATAGGAAAAAAATCCTAACTATATATACCTACTGGCTATCGCCAGTAGGTAATATATATATATTACCAGTAGGTAATATATATATATTACCTACTGGCGGTCGCCAGTAGGTATATATAGTTAGGATTTTTTCTCTATGGGATTTTTGAAAATTCTATGTCTAATAACTTTGGCGTTTGTGGACGGAATTGGCTGAAATTTTCTGGAAAATGGAACATTTTGTTTCTGAGCAGCCCCTGAAGATTTGGGGGGGTTCGTCAAGGGGGGGCCGAGAAAAAAGGGGGGTCCCAAAACGTGTTTTTAACATTGAGTTTTCCATAGGGCGGTTGGCCTCACTTTTAGCCCGAACGGCTGAATGGATTTGCACGAAACTTGGCAAAATTGTAGGGACTGGTAGCCCGATGTGCCTTTTGTAGGTCTCAATATATGTGCTCCAGTGGATTTTGAGAAATTAACGTTTAAAAAAAGATATATATCTGTAACAGCGGACCGGGCAGCGCCCCGGTTCGCGGACCGGGGCGCGTACCGGAACTTCGCTTAGCGAAGCTGATTGGTTCTCCGGTGTCTGTCAACATTCTAAACAGTCCGGAGCGGCCGCCATCTTGTCTCTCGGTAGGATTGAGAGACAAGAGGAGGCCAAAACAAAGGGGGAAATAACCATAAGGGGGCATAGTAGATCCTCCCTGACCCCCTAGGTTTAATGTGGAGGCTTTAAAAGGGCCCCGCGGGGCAAAAAAAAATAAAAAAAAAATTGTTTTTTTGCGTGGGTAGCGCCCGGTCCGCGAACCGGGAAGCGTTCTGGGCAGCGTACTGCAATGAAAAATGAATGATAGACTTTTTAAATGCTGTATGTTAATTGATTGTTGGTTTTGTTGATTATTTTTTATTTTCTTTATTTTTTAAGCATTTTTTTTTATTGTGATTGTGTTTCATAATTTATTAAACTTTCTAACATTTCATTGTCAGAAATTTCATAATTATCATTAAATATACATTGTAGTCTCTGAGGGTGTAAAATGTCCTCATTTTCAAGGAGGTTATCTACTGCTTGTACACATTGCAGTAGTTCTTTGTCCCAAGTTTCATCGAAAAATTCAATATCATTTTCATCAATGATTTCTTGGCTGCTCTCTTGCAGGACAATTTGAAATTCAACTTTCTGTTCGCCTTCCATTTTGCCTGAAATTTAGATTAAAAAAATATATATTAGTAGAGATAGGGCACTGTTGGGATTAATTTTAGATAGGCAGTTTTTATCAGTGAATTTATCTTTGGGCAGTGTATAGTATCAGAGTGGAAGTAGGAATATAAAAAAGTGTATGTGATTTAACGTAAGTAAATTCATAATTATACAAGAGAAGCCTAACTCCATCCATAACTATAACAGAGAAGTCTATCTAAATCTATAACTAGTACAGAGGGATAGTATATAACTATCAGAAAAAGTTTACCATATTAACTTATAGTGCACAATATACTTCAGTTTTAAAAATAAAAACTTACCTTTAGAAAGAAGTTGAAGGAATTAGTGAAAATACTATTGAAATGTACACCAAGAAGTAGTAGTCAAAATGGCTGTGTTTTCTTCTCTTCCTTTATATATATTCAGGTATATAACCAATGAAATGTCAGGTAAAAAAAGTAGAAAATGAAAGTAACATATTAATTGGTTGTCAATTCCAACACTTCAGATGTGTTTTGTGAAGTAATTTACCTCAGGGTATTTAGAGAGGTCTACAGGCTAAATGGCTAAATGGAATTCCAATCAAATTTGTGAAAATGGTAGGGATTGGTATGTAGTATGAGCTAATCTATATTTGGTGAAATTGTCTCCAGTGGCTTTTCTGTGAACTACTTTCCCACCTTTTTTGATGGTGCGCTTCCCAGGGAGCGACCCGGTACGCGAACCGTTGAGCGCCCCGGTTCGCGAACCTTAAGCGTTACGGGAGTCCACCATTTTGTGTTTCGGTCGAATTAAGATACAAAATGGAGGGCAAATAATGTTCAGAATGGGTAGAAGGGGGCACGGTAGACTTATCTTGACCCCCTAGGTTTTGTGAGGGTGGCTGAGGAGGCTTATATGTGCGAAAAAAAACCATTTTTTAAAAAATATTTCGCGAGGTTAGCTCCCGGTTCGCGTACCGGGTAGCGTCCCAGGGAGCGTACTTTGTTGAAAAATAGAGAAAAATGTTAGAGTAAAATAATAATTGTGAGTGATCAGATGTAGGGTAGCTCTGAGAAGAGCTTTTGGGTTTATGGTACATTTAGGTACTTATAAGTAGGTACCAATGCACAGTCTTAAATTCAGAGTGAAAATTCTGTTGCCCTCATCTGAGAAGTGAACTCCATCTCCTCTGTAGATATCTTGCATGTAGTAACGCAAGTTATTGTTGTACAGGGAGCCCATTCCATGGTCTCTCATGTAAGCTGAAACAGATTTGTTTACATGCTTCCTCGACTTCTCAATTTGTGGACAAAATTGGTTTGACCACCTCCATTTCTGTCTTTGGCATATATTTGAATATACCAAGGCAGTCTGAGGAAAAAGTGCCATCAATTGCTCAAAGGTGTCCTTTAAAAGCATTTCCAGACCTACCCCAGTCAAAGTGCCCAAATCATTACCTCCACAGTGCACAATTAACAGGTCAGGTTTGGGCAAATGCATAAAGGTTTTCACCAATGGTATCAATTGGTGACATTTTAATCCTCTGTGGCCAAACCACTTAATTTCCACATCTTGTAAATTGAGGTTAGGTAATTTTCTGTTCTCAGCATACCTGTGAGCCCAGTGAATATAACTATGTCCAACAATCCAGACAGAAAACATGGTGAGAGGAGGTTCTCCTGCAGTCAGATGAAGTGTGGCAATGAAATGGCAGTTGAAAAAATGAGAGTTTAAAATGAAAAAAACTGTGGAGTTTCTGTGTTCATGAAGCAGTAACAGTGATTGGTGGATTTTGATTGCTGAAAACAGAAAGTTAGGGTGCATGGATGTGTTCTTTGAAAGATGTATTTTGAGTGGTCAATAAAAAATCATTAAATGAAAGATTGCAGTGGATACGCAGGTGCACTGAGAGTTCAGAGTTCAATTGCAACATTGTTGTGTGAACTTGCAAACACAAGAGGTCTTCCAAGAGGTGGTTGCTATGCAGAAAAGGCATGAAATGGCAGAGGGGGGAAGGGTTTTCATTTGAAAAAAAGTGAGGGAAGAGTTTTGATTGGGTGACATGAGAGATATGTGTGAAGAATTACAGCATTTCTGTGCTTTTGATAGCTGCAGACTCTGGAGTGCATACCTTTTGCTCTGCTGAAGACAAATTGGTGTGTTTCTGAGACTGTTTTCAAACTCAAAGTATTTGCTAAGGTGAGAAAATATTTCTTTAATTTAGATAGAGAATAGTGTGCTTTAAGGAAAAAATTATGAATTATGTGGCGCAAATTGCTTGTAAATATGCTCCCATCTGTGCATGGAAAATTTAGATTTTGAATGTTTGTGTTACATAGCCATGTTAAAAGTGATACAAACATGCTGCAAAGGCAATTAAAAAACGCTTTTATGTGTCTTAAGGACATTTTAAGTAATTTTCCCATGTGCAGTGTTTTGAAATTATGATTTGAAAATCGTTTTTGGGGAAAAGGAATTGTTTTTAAATTTATGACAAGGACATAATGGTGTATGCTTCTTTATACGGCAATTGACTGTCCCTGATGTTATTTTTCCCATTTTAATGTAAGACCTTTCTCTGTGGCGCAAATTGCTTGTAAATATGGTCCCACCTGTGCATGGCAAATTTAGATTTTAAATGTTTGTGTTACATAGCCATGTTAAAAGTGACCCAACCATGCTGGAAAGGCAATCAAAAAACACTTTCATGTGTCTTAAGGACATTTTAAGTCATTTCCTCATGTGCAGTGTTTTCAAATTATGATTTTAAAATCGTTTTTGGGGAAAAGGAATGGTTTGTAAATTTATGACAAGGACATAATGGTGTATGATTCTTTATAAGGCATTTCAGTGTCTCTGATGTCATTTTTCACATATTACATTAAAAGACCTTTCCCTGTGGAGCACATTCCTTGTAAATATGATCCCACCTGTGCATGGTAAATTTAGATTTTGACTGTTTGAGTTACATAGCCATGTTAAAAGTGACCCAAAAACTTGCAAAGGCTTTTAAAAAAAACTTTCATGTGTCTTAAGGACATTTTAAGTAATTTCCCTGTGGGCAGTGTGTTCAAATTATGAATTGAAAATCGTTTTTGAGGTAATGGAATGTTGTTAAAATTTATGTGCGCCATATGCCCCCAAATTTATTTTTCAGGGGTGCAGCAGGGTGTTCTTGAGACACCCCTGCACCTTTGGAAAAATTCCTAATTTGCGATGAGCTAATTGCTAATCGCAAATTGCACCTTCATTCATATGGGCATCCTGGCCCATGGAAATGAATGGGTAATTTGCAATTAGCAATTTGCTCATCGCAAATTTGGAATGGTAAAGAATCGCTATTTATTCCTTAAAATTCGCTATTTTGGAAATGCAAAATAGTTATATGATATATATGGCGGTTGATGTCTAACAAGATAAGAAGCTTAGGGATACATTTATGATGACTGGCGCAATGAAGTGGACATCACTCACTTCATTGGTAGAGCTTTACATGTATTATGTCCTCTGTATTCTTCATCAAGCGTAACTTTAATCTGCAATCCTGAGTAGGCCTCACCTTAAACAAACCTCTGGATAGGCCACACCTTATCGTCATCATGAATTAATCATTTAAAATGCTAGGGACAGATTTATGATAGGTGTATGCCTCTTTTGCGCCACTTACAAAACACTGTCCACGGGGAAATGACTTAAAATGTCCTTAAGACACATGAATGTGTTTTTTTAAAGCGTTTGCAATTTTTTTGGGTCACTTTTAACATGGCTATGTGACTCAAACAGTCAAAATCTAAATTCACCATGCACAGGTGGGAGCATATTTACAAGGAATGTGCTCCATGGGGAAAGGTCTTATAATGTAATATGGGAAAAATGACATCACAGACACTGAAATGCCTTATAGAGAAGCATACACCATTATGTCCTTGTCATAAATTTGCAAACCATTACTTTTCCCCAAAAACGATTTTCAAATCATAATTTGAAAACACTGCACATGTGGAAATGACTTAAAATGTCCTTAATTCAAAATTTGCTATTCCTTATTTTGCAATTGCACTGAAGGATTTGCAAATTTTGCGATTCCTTAAATGTAATGTATCAAACAAAAAATATGTAAAAAATGACATTAAGGATTTGGAAACTACCACCAACTTCTAGTTTGTGGTAATTTGCGAATTCTTTTCAAAAAGCATTTTTTTCCAAAAAACAAAAGGTGCCATATGACGCCAATACATGTCCTTAGGGCATGTATGTGCGCCATATGCCCCCAAATTTCTTTTTCAGGGGTGCAGCAGGGTGTTCTTGAGATACCCCTGCACCCTTGAAAAAATTCCTATTTTGTGATGAGCTAATTGCTAATCGCAAATTGCACCTTCATTCCTATGAGCCTCCTAGCCCATGGAAATGAATGGGTAATTTGCAATTAGCAATTTGCTCATTGCAAATTAGGAATGGTAAAGAATTGCTATTTATTCCTTAAAATTCGCTATTTAGGAAATGCAAAATAGTTTGATGGTACATATGGTGGTTCATCTGTAACAAGATAAGAAGCTTAGGGATACATTTATGATGACTGGCGAAATAAAGTGCACATTACTTACTTCATTGGTAGGCCTTTACATGTATTATCTCCTCTGTATTCTTCATCAAGCGTAACTTTAATCTGCAATCCTGAGTAGGCCTCACCTTAAACAAACCTTTGGATAGGCCACACCTTATCGTCATCCTGGATTAATCATTTAAAATGCTAGGGACAGATTTATGATAGGTGTATGCCTCTTTTGCGCCACTGTGCGTCACTTTTATGATGCAGCGGCGGTGCAAAAGATTTGCTATGAGGCAACAAAATTACAAATTGATGCATTTAGGCAGATATGTCATGGTGTAAAAAAAACGTACCACATGAAACCGATGCAGCAGTGATGCAAAAGATGCACCATGTTGCAAGACAGGCCTCACTTGGGGCCATATGTATCAAGCTAATTAGCATTCGCAAAGATCAAAATTCTGCGAATTTCGGCCTTTGCGAATGTTAATTAGACAAATGGTATGTACCAAACAAGTTTGATGCAAAATAAGGAGTAGCAAAATTTGCTATTCCTTATTTTGCGATTGCACTGAAGGATTTGCAAATTTTGCGATTACTTAAATGCAATGTATCAAACAAAAAATATGTAAAAAATGACATTAAGGATTTGGAAACTACCACCAACTTCTAGTTGGTGGTAATTTGTGAATTCTTTTCAAAAAGCTTTTTTTCCCAAAAACAAAAGGTCCCATATGACGCCAACACATGCCCTTAGGGCATGTATGTGTGCCATATGCCCCCAAATTTCTTTTTCAGGGGTGCAGCAGGGTGTTTTTGAGACACCCCTGCACCCTTGGAAAAATTCCTAATTTGTGATGAGCAAATTGCTAATCGCAAATTAAACCTTCATTCCTATGAGCCTCCTAGCCCATGGAAATGAATGGGTAACTTGCAATTAGCAATTTGCTCATTGCAAATTAGGAATGGTAAAGAATTGCTATTTATCCCTTAAAATTCGCTATTTAGGAAATGCAAAATAGTTTGATGGTACATATGGCGGTTCATCTGTAACAAGATAAGAAGCTTAGGGATAGATTTATGATGACTGGTGCATCACCAGGGATGTGTCAGTCATCCTACGCCGCTGTTCCGCCACCCATGGTGTGCTGCATTTACAATGCGGGGCCTCATGGGGCAAAAATGGCACAGATGCGTGACGTATCTGTGCTGTAAAGGTAGTGATTGCTGGAGTTGTATCGCAAGTGCGATGCAGCTCAAGCAAGGCTCAGGGGTGCCCCATCTCCACAATGTTGCGTCAAGACCTATGCCTGCTTAAAGCAGGCGCAGGGTTTTGACGCAGCTTTCTCCTATCTGATTGTAAATACGGCACACCATGGGTGGCAGAGCAGCGGTGCACGTTAACTGGTGCATGCCTGGGGATGTGCCATTTAACATAAATCTGCCCCTTTACATTTAAGTATGTGCAGGGGACACAGAGTCGGTGAGGCTTATCCAAGGTTAAGAAGAGATGAGTCCTGTTCACTGAAAAATTAGACATAGTCTTCACCTGCTCAGCATTGCTGGACATGGCTAAATAATAGCTGCAAAATATTACTCTTGTTAAACAATTTTACTATTATAATCTCTGAGATTTGTCTCTTACTCTGCAACATCTCATTGTTGTTATCTTTCTTTAAAGATAAAGACAACATCAACATGAGCGACAATCTGCAATCAGTTGATTTTGACCTCATCATTGAACTCGTAATTGAAACATCAGTGGATGTTGATCCCTTGGATGATTTAAATCCTGAGGATGAAGAAGAGCGTGATGAGGATGCAGATTTGTCCGAATTATATGACATAGGGTGGGAAGCTGACCTGCTTGAGCCTATGGAACTATAAACATTTATTTTTTAAATTTATAATAAAAAAAAAGTAAAAATGTAAACCGTTTAATTTAAAAATATAGACACCTTCAAAAACAGGTTATGTGTAGTGTCTTCAATAAAATATTAAAATATGCTCATAAAATTAGATCAGATTCACATATAAAATAGCACAGGTAACATAAATATAAATGTCATTTCTTTTCTGCTATTTCTGTATTGTAAATTTGCCAAGGACTAAAAAATCTTCTATTTAAAATGTCAAGTAGTGTGTTAAGTTTTTGATCACTGTTATTGATTTACTGTTTGGTAATAGTGGTTAATAACATTTTTTATTATATTTTACCACAGATTCAACTGCAGATCATTTCAAGATTTCACCATGCCAACAATAGAAAGACAGAGAAAGGCTGCAAAACGTCAAAGACAGCAGGTGAAACAAAATAAGCAGCAGTCCTCTAACAAAAAGATTCGTAAAGTCACGAAGAAAGCACCGGGTAAGAGCACAAAATATTTCATAAGAAATATGTGTAGTAAAAAAAATATTACTACAGAAAATGTTTCAGTCCAGAAAAAGAGAACCAATTCAAATGGAAAGGAAAGGCCAATCAAAAATGTTACTGCTAGAGCAAGAGATAACTCTGTGCATGATAGTAGAAGGAAACAACAGTTTAGGGACATTCGTAAACGAATGTTCCGCAACAGGATAATTGGCAATTTGTTAAAAAATATTAAGAAAGGTCAACAGAAAGTGGTTTTTTATAAGAGAAAAAAAAAAGTTGAGAAAGTTATTGATCAGGCATTTGAAATTAAACGTAAGTTATTTATTTTGATAATCAATAGAATTAGGAAGCTAAACAAGGCAATTTATGATTTCAAAAGAAATAGTAGATGGAAGAGAATAGTTAATCGTAGTAATTTTTGTGAAGTTTTTTCTGGAGAATGGATGCATAGTTCAAGCTGTGAGGCATTTTTTAATGAGGAGAGTTATTTCCAGGATAATGATTTGGTGCATGCAGTTGACACCAGTGGTCGTGCTTATGAAGTGAAAGATGGTTGTCCAGTTGAAAAAGAAAAACTTGTGACAACAGAGACAGAAGAGGTGTTAGGTAATGAGGTTTTAGGAAGACGTGCTAAGGGTCCTGTCTACACCTGGAAGTGTAGTAGTATTTGTAGTGTGCGACAGGATTCCATCAATTTGCTTTGTGATTTTGTACGGTCATTTAATAAGAAATGTTTGAAGCAGAAAATAAGGTTGTTGCAAGAATTAGATCCTTGCAGAGTGAGAGAAGTGACAGGTTTGCATGGTCATTCACTGGCTTGTCTTTCCAGGAGAGTATGCCAGAGTGTTTTTCATCATTTCAGGATGCTAGCAGTGCATCATAATAAAGTGAGGAAATTAGTTAGAATGTTGTATTATGCTAAGAGTCCAGCAATTATGCTTAAACAATTATGCGCTGCTCTTTTGCATGGTTCTGAAATAGATGTGAAGAATATATGTGAAGAAATTGAGTTTTGTTACTTTGGAAGTAAAGAGGAGAATGTTGAAATTGACCAAGAAGAAGAGGGTAATGTGGAAGATAGTGTACAGGTTTCCAGTACAGATAATTTTCAGAAGGAAATTGCGACGTTTCAGGTGAAATCAAGTGAGAGGCCTAATTTCACTTGTGTGTGTTGTCGACGCACTTATTATAAGAATCAGACTAAGTTAGTGGATTTATATGCAAAAAGTGAAAGGGAAAATAATAGTGAATGGAAGGATTTCGCAACATACTTGATGGTAGAAAATTGTTTTGATTTGGGATTGGATCAACGTGTGTGTACTTATTGTTGTTGCAAATTAAATCAAAACCAGATGCCTGCTAGAGCAGTTCATAATAATCTGGAATTGGTTGAGATTCCTTCTGAATTGAAGGATTTAAATACTTATGAATCTATTTTGATTCAAAGTATCCATCCCTTTCAGGCTATTGTAAGAATGGAGCCAAAGACAGGGAAATTGCCTCCATCAGATTTACAGAGAGGATTAAAGGGAAGAGTTGTTTATTTGCCTCTAGATTTGAAGAAAAACATTAACATAATTGGAGTAGAAAAAGTGGAAGAGGAACCTCTTGTTATCTTAGTTAATGGGGTTCCAACAAAGAATAAGAAAATATGGCAAGATTTAGTAGATGTTAGGAAAGTCAAAAGGGCAACATTGTATTTGAAAAAATATAATAAATACTATAAAAATGTATATGTTGCAGAAGAGGAAGTAAGTGAGGAAGAGGACAGCGATTTGTGTGCTGGTCAAATTGAGAAAGTAGAACCCTGTACTAGTGAAGAAATATATGAACATTATAGTGTTCATCCTTTGCATTCCAAGGAAGTCATGGGGAATGCTATTGAGTTGTTTCAAATGAAACAAGCGAAAGGGAGTCCCATTAGTGTTTGGGAGGAAAGTTTGGAAGCTCGGTGTTTCCCACAGCTTTTTCCAACAGGTCAGGGAGGAAGATATGATGAGCGACCTCATCAAATTCCTGCTTCTGAATACCGGACTTTGCGATTGTATGCAGGAGATGCTAGGTTTCGACAATGCATTCCTTATTTGTTTCATCTCCTGTTTGAAAGCGATCTGTCTGGACTGTCATATGCAGTGAACCACATCTTGAAAAGTGGTATACACATGCAAAACATCTCGGCAAGTGACTTTATGGATAAAGTCAATGTCCAAGACAGTATTTTGGATTCTCACCTGATTAATCTCATGGCGTGTCAGCGTGGTACTAATGAGTACTGGTACCGTCGTCATGGTGATTTAAAATGTATGCTGAGGAACTTAGGTACTCCCACATGGTTCCTCACTCTGAGCTGTGCCGAGTATGGCTGGGAAGACTTACTTGAATTTCTACGAGAGGCAAATGCTAACGTAGATAACATCGAATTCAAGACACCCGGAGAACTGTGCTCTTTGGATCCAGTCAATGTATGTAGGTACTTCAATCATAGATTTGAAGCTATGATGTCTTTCATCATGAATAAGAAGAATCCACCTCTTGGAGAGGTGTTGGATTTCTTCTGGAGAAAGGAGTACCAAGCAAGAGGTGCTCCTCATATACATATGTTGCTGTGGATCAAGGATGCACCTAAATTTGGAACGGATCCAGAAGACTCAGTGATGAGTTTCATCCAACAGTATTCTACGTGTGCTGTTCCAAACGCAAAGGAGAAGAAAAGACTAAGAGAAAAAGTTCTGCGTTTCCAAAGCCATCGATGTGGAAAGTACTGCCGTCATAAATTCCGAAACAAGGACAAGTTCTACACTAAATGTCGTTTCGGCTTTCCACGACCGGTGATTTCTAAAGGAAGAGTAAACAGTTTGATGTCTTCGCTGCGACACAATGTCATGAAGAAATCACCTAAAAACACATACAATTTGAAGAGGAACGAAGAGTCCAAGTACATCAACGACTACAACCCGGTGATTTTGTCCATGTGGAATGCTAACATGGATATACAGTTTGTGGCTGATAACTGTATGGCTGTGGCTCGGTATGTGACGTCTTACATCACCAAAAAAGAGAAGACAGAATTGAAGGATATGTGGGAGGACATTTCCCATGAAAAGAGCCTCAGCAAGAAGTTGTACAGTTTCAGTCTGAAGATGTTGTCGCATCGAGAAATTGGAGCTTACGAATGCTCTGACCGGTTGTCTTCAGCAAGTCTCTATGCCAAGTCCAGGAGTATCGTTTGGGCGAGTCTTGGTCTTGCTGCAACGCGTAATCGAGTTCTCAAACCTGTGCGGGAAATTGAGTACTTGGCGGAAAAGGAGCCAAACAGTACCGACATTTTGAAGACCAACATGTTGGATACATATTATCCAAATAGAAGCAGTCACCTCGACAATGTTTGTCTGTATGAGGTTCTTCAAAATTACATATTCAAGAGGAACATCAAAGAAGATACTGAGAAAGGAGTGTATGCTGTAATAGGAAGTGAGGGATGTCTGGTCAAGCAAAGAAAATGCCACTTGGTAAACCATCGAAAATTGAGTGGCGAATCTCCTGAAAAAAAGGAGTTTTTCTATTTAGCACTTTTGCAACTTTTCAAGCCTTGGCGTGCAGAAGAGGAACTGCTTGGAGATTTCCTCTGTTACAAAGACTCTTTCAATGCCGCCAAGGAGACCATAGAATGTCCTGCTTTTCCCAAATATGTAGAAATGTTGAATGCGGAAATTGAGCAGGAAGCAACGATTGCAGCCGAGATTGCCAGAGACAGTTCTCAGGACAGTCAGAGTTCTGCTTCATTGAGTCAGGATCCACTAGGAGGACCTGTTATCGAAAATGAAGCTGCCACTGCCATGAATGAAGTGGAAAGAGCCATGGCACATGCTCAGGAGGATGCGGTTAACTTAGAAGAGTTGGAAAGACAACTCAACGTTGAGCAGAGGAAAATATATGACGAAGTTACCATGCAAATTGATCATGGATTAAGTCATGACAAGAAAGAGTGCTCATGTACATCGTTGAAGCCTGTCCGACTGTACGTGAGTGGAGAAGCGGGAACTGGAAAATGTTTCCTCATTAAAGCAATTTCATGCTATTTGCAGGAAAGGACAGAGTCATCGCTGTCTTGTGTTGTCACCGCTCCAACTGGACTGGCAGCACATAACATTAAAGGGATTACTTTACATCGTTTACTGATGCTGCCAGTGGAGCATGACAACAAATTACAATATCACAAGCTATCTGGAGATGCTTGTTTTGAAGTTTCAAGAATCTTGAGGAAAATGAAACTTCTTATCATTGACGAAGTAAGCATGGTTTCCAATGTCATGCTTGCCTTTGTGCATTTGAGAATGCAAGAAGTTCTCAAAACAGAGTATGATGTGTTATTTGGTGGCAAACACATCATTGTTTTCGGAGATCTTTTGCAGCTGACACCAGTGAAAGGGCAACCTGTGTTCAAAATGCTCACGCATGAAGATACCAGGAAGTGCCTAGGGAGCATTGGCAACGTCAATATATGGTTAAACTTCAATTATGCTGAACTGCATGAAAATATGCGTCAGGCGAAGGATGAAGTTTACAAGACTATTCTACAAGATGTTAGAATTGGAAAAGTGACCGAGCATGGGAAAGAAGCTTTACATGCACGATTACTGTCAAATTTATATCCAGAACAAGATGTTGTGCCTGAGAATATTTTTCAGAAAATTACTGAGAAGAAATCTGGAATATGTTTGATGCCAACTCTTGCAGAATGTGCCAAATTCAACAACAAAATTTGCATTTAGAAAAGCAAGAGATTGTGAAACTGGACGCTATTGACAGAGTAGAGCATATGGGATCAACAATTATTTTGTCTGAGAATCTGAAAACAAAATATCTAAAACTGCAGGTTTTGAAAAGACTCTGAATGTGTGCTTGAACTGCCGTATAATTTTAAGAAGGAATTTACATGTTGAAAGAGGTCTGGTAAATGGATCAATGGGTAATGTTGTTGATTTTGTGAAATACAGAAATAGAGATGGAATTGAATTTTTAAAAATTAAATTTGATGGCATTGAGGAAGTACAGCTAATTGGTCGTTGTTCTGCTAGATTTTTGCTTGTAAAAGACTTATATGTTCGCCGTAAGCAGTTTCCTGTTTGCTTGGCATATGCGGTGACAATCCATAAATCGCAAGGTTTAAGTGTAGACAGTGCATTGGTGAATATTGGCAGTTCTGTGTTCAAGGAGGGTATGGCATATGTGGCATTGTCACGAGTTAGAACTTTATTGGGATTGTACTTGATTGAGTGTGATGTCACAAACATTTGTGCGGATCTAGATTGTGTTAAGGAATACAATAGGTTAAGAAGAGAGTATGCGCCACATTTGCCTCAGTATCCTTTGTTTGAGAAACGTGTGGTAGGCCGGAAACGAAGAAATGTGACCAATACTGGGGAGGTTGTAGCAAAAAGACAAAAAGTCAATGAACCTAAAATTACAAGCAGAAACAAAAAGGATTCTGTTGAAGATGTTGTTGGTTTTCAGTTTGAAAACAGTTCTGGTGTCAACTGCTATGCTAATGTAGTGGTTAATGTTTTGTTTTCTCTAGAAAATGTAAAAGAAGAGATTGTGGTCAATTCTGATCAAACATTTTGCAGTTTGTTAAATTCTGTGTTAGAGAAATGTAGCACTGATAGAACAAACATAGAAAGTGAGTCTGAAATTCGAAATCTGTTAGACAGATGTTCAGGCCAAATACAATTCTCTCAAAATATTCAGCAAGATTGTCAGGAGTTTTTAATGTATATGCTTGATGTATTGCATGCTGAAGGTGTAGATGTAGATCAGCTGTTTGGGCTTTCTTATCAATGGCAGCATGACTGCGAGAACTGTATGGTATCAAGTACTACTAGTGTAGACTCAGAAAGATTTATATATTTAACTTTGCCAGACAGTAAATCAGTCTCCTTTAATAAGCTAGTAAAAGCAGCTGATCACAACATGGAGTGTAGCCAATGTAAATCTGAAATGATGTCCACATTATTTATACGAACATATGGCCAGTATGTCATTTTAATGTTCCAACGATGTAGGCCTGATGGAACAAAATTGACAACTTTAATTAAAAATTTTGTAGCTTCGCAGTTGTCAATATCAGGAAGGACTTTTGTAACTGCAGCAATTATATATCATGACGGTCCTTCAATAACATCAGGACATTACACAGCTTATTTAAAGTCTAGAAATGGCTGGTCATTCTGCAACGATTCTGTTTTAATTTTCACAAAAAAATTGCCGTATGACCTTAAAAACTCTTACCTGGTGTTTTTAAAACCAACATTTTAGGGAAATAATCTCGGGATGTGCTCTGTGGAATTTCAAGAAGTTCTAATGGCTCCTACACAATTTGGCCTTGAGGATAAGTGTAGTTCAGAGACATAACTTCTAACCATAAGACTGGACGTCATGGAGAAATAAGTGCACTTTGAATGAGTTCAGAAAAACTATTTCTTTTTATAAGCTAATTGAAGCAGCCAATCAAAACATAAAGTAGAGGGAATGTAAGTCTGCAATGCTGTCTACTGTTTTACATTGCTTTGTGATTAAAAGTGATGTAGAGAATTAAATAATTGTAGTAGTCATAGAGGTAGTGTAAGTCTGCTTCATAGTAAGCAGTATCAGTGTCATAGGAAATGTAGAACATGACTGAGCAAGAAGGGGAAGATATTACTATTCCAGGATTGTGAAAATGATCTTCAACATTTTAATTCTGAAAGTTGCGGAAATGCCAAATGACGGGATTGGCTTACAAGAAATCCAAGAGTTATAAATGGGTCTGACAAGATTTGGCCTTGTGGAAACTTGTGGTAGAGAGCAAGAAGTCATTTATTGCATGTAACATGTTTTTAAAAACGATGGAGATTTTCTTTCAGAAAGTGGCGGGCTGAAAGTAATAACAGCACAACAGAGTGTAAGCTGTTCATAGGACATCCTTTGACGTCATGGAAAGTAAGTTAACTTTAAGGAGTTCTGAATTCTGATTTGTTATGTTGTATGGGTTTTTTAAACACAATCATTTTGATTGTGTTTTTTTTTCCCCGCTGTTATATGATGAATACCTTCAAGTCACTGTTTTTAGTGAATTTTGATACATTCTGAGAACAGCAAAAATAAACCATTTAACATGTATAATTAATTCTGTACTGTTTGCATTTATGATGTATATGTAGAACTGTGTAGGAGGCATGGAGAAGGTGAGGCTTCTGTAAGTGTCAAAGTTGTTGCATGCAGTGCTGCACTTCTGCGTATTCTTTCATATGCTGGACTACATCTGCACAATGAGATACCTAAGCAAAGGAAACACAAGTGATGTGATTGTGAAATGAGCAAAATAAATTGCACGTATTTCATTTACATCACCTGTGTTTCCTATCATTATGAATCACATTGTGCAGATCAAGTTTAGGTCTGTCCAGGGAAACATAGGAGGTTTGGACTTTGTTCAAGAGTGCAGTGGACATGACTCACTTCATTGGTAGACCTTCACATGTATTATGTCCTCTGTTCTCTTCAACAACTCGAAATTTCATCTGCAACCCTGAGTAGGCCTCACCTCAAACAAACCTCTGGATAGGACACATCTTATTGGCATCCTGAAGTAATCATTTAAAATTTCAGTGTCTTGCGACACTTTTCTGAGACAACAGCAATGCAAAAGATGCACCATGTTTTAAGATAGGCCTCACTTCATCTGCATCAAGATACTGTTAGTTTAAAATGTATATCTTTAGGACTGTGTAGGGGGCCTGGAGAAGCAGAAGCTTCTGTAAGTGTCAAAGTTGTTGAAAAACTGTTTGTCCTTCAATCTTTTCCCTTGTCTTTTGTAATTTTTAAATACATGTTTTAATATTTTTCAAATGTTTGTTCTCTCTTTCACAGATTGAAAGTATAAAAACAAAAAGTGAGTAATTTAACGACAATTATAAGGTAAATGTTTTGTACTCTTTTCATTACATTTCTATCACATTTAACTTCTATTAGTTCCACTGCTTCATTTCTTTAACCCTCAGTTTCCTGCCTTTGCTACTTTCCTCATTCCTTTCTCTATTACCTACTTACTCAACTCCTTCCACTCTTTTTCTCAGTCCCTCTCTTCTCATAGTTCCTCACTCTTGTTCACTCACTCCGTCTCTATTACTCTTAGTGTCTTTGACTGATCACTCTATCACTACTTGTTCATAATGCTTTCTCTGTGTAGTTGAAGCACACTAAGGGGCATATTATGAACACAGCCAATAAAATTATTGCTCTTTTTATTGGCAGAAAACTGGTGCAAAAGTGGTTTTAGCGGCAGTTTTCTGCCGCAAAAGCAGCTTTAGCGACACATTTCTGCCAATAAAAGCTGCAAAACTTTTATTGCCTATGTTGATGATATGGCTCTATGTTACTTACATTTCTTTGCTGTTTCAATTAATCTTTTTCTGTTATTTTTTGTTTTCTGTTTTCTATTTTTTCTCTCTGTTATTCCTCATGTTTTAATCTTATTTTGAACATTCACTCACATTCTCCAAGAAACTCTTCTTTGTTAATGTTATACTCTCTTTTTTTTTCTTTCACTTCGTTATCTATTTTGTTTTTCACAATTATACCCTCTTCCGTCTTTTCTTCGGTAAATAGATCTATTAAACAGTATCTCTTCTTTACTCCCTATAGCTGTCTTTCTTTTAACATCACTCTCTGTTTACTTTCCTTATACTTACTCTTTTTAAAAAAAAAAAAAAATTTTTGGTTAGCTCCCGGTCCGCGTACCGGGAAGCTAACCGGGAAGCGAACCAAAAGAAATAGAGCTTGCCAGAGTGCTAAATATTCTAGCAATTTTTTTTGAAAGGGAAGGTAGTTCTGAAAAGAACTTTTTTTTTTAATATTTTTGTTGTTTTTTATTTATTTTTTTTTTAACATTTTTTGGTTTTTTTTGTATTTTTTGAACGATTTTATATTTTTTTTGGTTTTTTTTGGGGGGGGAAACAACAAAAAACAGGCATTGAAAAGGGCTCAACAGGAGCAAAAAAAAAATTACTGGGGGCGGTTAGGGCAATTATGGTGTTCATACGCCAGGTTTATAGCATTTATGCTCATGTTGCCACATGCTAACAACGCACGACAGTGCATACAAGAGTGTATCATGTGGCCAAAATTTTCTTGTATATTTGGCACAGTTTCCCGTGCCTCTGCTGGTGTCAATGAAATGGGTATTCTTGATCTGGCCACAGGAGTTGATCTTGGATTTTCCTGCAAATCCCGTATTTCCGCCCGGCTATAATTCAGTGGATGCTTCCTTGTCATGTGCCTGTGCATAGTATGGTTGCCATAACTATATTTCTTATCCGTCCCTCTGGATAATTTTTCTTTACAGATGAGGCAGGTGACATACCTCGCATTGACTTTTTTTTGGCCAGGAGGGATCGAATAAAACTGCCAGATGAAACTGGCTTTCTTATGTGAAACCCGGGGCACCTCTTCTAAGAACTGTGGTTCTTCTCCCTCCTCTTCATCCATTTCTTCCTCTTCCTCCTCAGTGTTGGTCATCACCTGGGGAGGTGGTCCTCTCTTCCCATGAGGAGGTGGAGGTGGTGGTGGGGGTCCACCAGCTGAAGCAACTACTGAAGCCATTTCTGATATAGTAATGAAGGTCTTCCTCTCACAATGATGAAAGTCAGAGTGAGGAAAGAAGGAGGGGTTTTCATCATTTGGGAAAAACAATACTTCTCAACCAATGAAAAGTGTTATTTTTAGGTCACCTGACCTAGCCTTACATCATTATGAAACCAAAAGTGAAATGAACCAATGAAAAGTTTTATTAACAAGTCACATGACCTCTCACGCTCATGTTACGCGCTGCGGAACGCGCCCCGGTTAGCTTCCGGGTCGCTGAGCTTCGCGCCTCGGTCCGCGCCCCGGGACACTTCCGGGTGCGCTAACGCGGTACGTCACAAGACGCATTACGCGGCAACGCGATACGTCGCGCTTTCGCGACGCGCCGCGGATCGCTTCCGGGGAGCTGCGTTTCGCGCCTCGGTCCGCGCCCCGGGGCACTTCCGGGTGCGCTAACGCAGTACGTCATAAGACGCATTACGCGGCAACGCGATACCGTCACTATGTTGATTTCTTACCGGTTCGCGGACCGGGTCGCGGCATCAAATTGAGCTAACGGGAAGCTTCCCGGTTCGCGGACCGGGAGCGAAACAAAAAAAATATTTAAAAAAATTTATTAATAAACATATAAAATATATTTTTGGATTTAAAGAAGAATACATTTTACAGCTATAGATATTAGCTTTTAAAAAACCAATGAAATTTACTGAAAAAACCATAGGTTATAGACCATATATAGTTAGGAATTAGCATTTACAAAACCTTGAAAATTCACTGAAAAAACCATAGGTTATACACCATATATAGTTAGGAATTAGCATTTAAAAAACTTTATTTTACTCACACAAAACCATTGAAATTCCATATATAGTTAGTTGTACTAACTATATATCGCGCACCCGCAATCCACTGCTGATCATGTCACATATTACATCATTCATGACATGGTCAGTGACATCACTGATGACATCACTGATGACATCTCAAATGACATCACTGATGACATCACTGATGACATCTCAAATGACATCACTGATGACATCACTGATGACATCTCAAATGACATCACTGATGACATCACTGATGACAACATCCAGTGACTGTATGTTTCTGTAAAGTTAAAATATGTCTTACATATTGAAGAATGAGTGGATGTAGAAGTGTCTGAACAAAGGATTTAGTAGGTGCATGACTGACTGTATGAGTGAGTGATTAAATGTGTCTCACTGAGTGCATGGGTTAGTGACTAAACTGTCTTAATTTGTGCATCATTATGTCTGTTGTTCTGTAAACTGCTGCATGTGTTGATCAGTAGCTATATGATTAACTATATGGGTTATTGATTGGTTGCCCAAGTATTTGTATGGGAGACTGAGAGTGTGTATGGGTGGCTGGGAGGTGTATGACTCTCTGCATAGATGTATGGGTTCAAAAGTGCATGTGGAAACAGCTGTATGGGCGGTTGACTGTGTGCATGACTGTATTGGTGAGTGAATAGATATCTCAGTGCTACATGTCAAAGTAAGTACATATGTAAAATACAGTACATGTGAGAGTTGACATATATAAATAACTGTGCATAAGAGCCAGTGAATGTGTGAGTGGCTGTATGGATCATTGTGAACTTGTATCCAGGATTGTATAAGTGAGTAAATATGTTTTAGTATATGTTTGAATAAGTAAGGTGTGTTTAACTGTATAGTTAAGAAAATGGAGGTGTGATTGATTGTTTGCATGACTGACTAGGTGTGTGTGTAACTTCATGGATGAGTGACAATCTGCGAGTCTGTGTTTACACTGAGTGTATCTAAGGTTATATTAGAGTCTGAAGAGGTTCATCGTATTATCACATGAATGATGTCATCAGTGATGTGATCAGTAATGTTAAATGAGATGTCATCAGTGATGTCATCAGTGATGTCATTTGAGATGTCATCAGTGATGTCATCAGTGATGTCATTTGAGATGTCATCAGTGATGTCATCAGTGATGTCATTTGAGATGTCATCAGTGATGTGATCAGTAATGTCAAATGAGATGTCATCAGTGATGTCATCAGTGATGTCATTTGAGATGTCATCAGTGATGTCATCAGTGATGTCATTTGAGATGTCATCAGTGATGTCATTTGAGATGTCATCAGTGATGTCATCAGTGATGTCATTTGAGATGTCATCAGTGATGTCATCAGTGATGTCACTGACCATGTCATGAATGATGTAATATGTGACATGATCAGCAGTGGATTGCGGGTGCGCGATATATAGTTAGTACAACTAACTATATATTGAATTTCAATGGTTTTGTGTGAGTAAAATAAGGTTTTTTAAATGCTAATTCCTAACTATATATGGTGTATAACCTATGGTTTTTTCAGTGAATATATATATATATATATATATGTATATATATCGCCAGTAGGTAATATATATATATATATATATATGTATATATATATATATATATATATATATATATATATTGTATATATATATATATATATATATTACCTACTGGTGATAGCCAGTAGGTATATATAGTTAGGATTTTTTTCCTATGGGATTTTTGAAAATTCTATGTCGAATGACTTTGGCGGTTGAGGACAGAATTGGCTGAAATTTTCAGGAAAATGGAACATTTTGGTTCTGAGCAGCCCCTGAAAATTTGGGGGGGTTTCGTCAAGGGGGGGCCGAGAAAAAAGGGGGGTCCCAAAACGTGTTTTTCCCATGCAATTTTCCATAGGGCGGTTGGCCTCACTTTTAGCCTGAACGGCTGAATGGATTTACACCAAACTTGGCAAAATTGTATGGACTGGTAGCCCGATGTGCCTTTACTATGTCTCAAGATATAGGCTCCAGTGGTTTTTACGAAAATTAACTTTGAAAAATATATATTGGGCTACATTGGGCTATATATATGTTGGAGCCCAAATGTAGCCCAATGTAGCCCAATGTAGCCCAATGTAGCCCAATGTAGCCCAAAGATGGCCACCAGAGACAAAAAAAAACAAATGTAGCCCAAATATCAGCCAGATGTAGCCCAACTATAGCCCAATGACAGAATGTCCCAGAGTGTTCTAAAGAACAACTAGAGTGCTAACAGTCCTACTTATTACAAAGGTATGGCACACCTGAAGCCATCTTGATTGGAATAAAGTGGTAACTCTTAAAACATTTAATTTAAAAAGGAACAAAATGAGGGGGTTCATTTTGCCATAGAAAGTATGATTAGCGAATATATGACGAAATCCCGCATACCATCAGTCCGCAAAAAAAATCCCGCATGTACTATTAGGCCGCAAATTAAAATAACGAAAACTTTTAGAACGAATATGCCTTTAGCATACACTAAACAACTAAACTACCCTAAACCCTAAAACACTACCCCCAGCATGACCCTACACTACACAAACAGTACAACACTACCCTAAACCCTAAAACACTACCCCCAGCATGACCCTACACTACACAAACACTACAACACTACCCTGAACCCTAAAACACTACCCCCAGCATGACCCTACACTACGCAAACACTACAACACTACCAAAACCCTAAAACACTACACCCCAGCATGACCCTACACTACGCAAACACTACAACACTACCCTAAACCCTAAAACACTACCCCCAGCATGACCCGACACTACACAAACACTACAACACAACCATAAACCCTAAAACACTACCCCCAGCATGACCCTACACTACGCAAACACTACAACACAACCCTAAACCCTAAAACACTACCCCCAGCATGACCCTACACTACGCAAACACTACAACTCTACCCTAAACCCTAAAACACTACCCCCAGCATGACCCTACACTACGCAAACACTACAACACTACCCAAAACCCTAAAACACTACGCCCCAGCATGACCCTACACTACGCAAACACTACAACACTACCCTAAACCCTAAAACACTACCCCCGGCATGACCCTACACTACACAAACACTACAACACTACCCAAAACCCTAAAACACTACACCCCAGCATGACCCTACACTACGCAAACACTACAACACTACCCTAAACCCTAAAGCACTACCCCCAGCATGACCCTACACTACACAAACACTACAACACTACCCAAAACCCTAAAACACTACCCCCAGCATGACCCTACACTACGCAAACACTACAACACTACCCAAAACCCTAAAACACTACCCCCAGCATGACCCTACACTACGCAAACACTACAACACTACCCAAAACCCTAAAACACTACACCCCAACATGACCCTACATTACGCAAACACTACAACACTACCCAAAACCCTAAAACACTACACCCCAGCATGACCCTACACTACGCAAACACTACAACACTACCCAAAACCCTAAAACACTACCCCCAGCATGACCCTACACTACGCAAACACTACAACACTACCCAAAACCCTAAAACACTACCCCCAGCATGACCCCACACTACGCAAACACTAAAACAATACCCTTAACCCTAAAATACTACACCCCAGCATGACCCTACACTACGCAAACACTACAACACTACCCAAAACCCTAAAACACTACCCCCAGCATGACCCTACACTACGCAAACACTACAACACTATCCTAAACCCTAAAACACTACGCCCAGCATGACCCTACACTACGCAAACACTACAACACTACCCTAAACCCTAAAACACTAGCCCCAGCATGACCCTACACTACGCAAACACTACAACACAACCCTAAACCCTAAAACACTACCCCCAGCATGACCCTACACTACGCAAACACTACAACACTACCCAAAACCCTAAAACACTACCCCCAGCATGACCCTACACTACGCAAACACTACAACACTACCCTAAACCCTAAAATACTACACCCAAGCATGACCCTACACTACGCAAACACTACAACACTACCCAAAACCCTAAAACACTACCCCCAGCATGACCCTACACTACGCAAACACTACAACACTATCCTAAACCCTAAAACACTACGCCCAGCATGACCCTACACTACGCAAACACTACAACACTACCCTAAACCCTGAAACACTAGCCCCAGCATGACCCTACACTACGCAAACACTACAACACAACCCTAAACCCTAAAACACTACCCCCAGCATGACCCTACACTACGCAAACACTACAACACTACCCTAAACCCTAAAACACTACCCCCAGCATGACCCTACACTACGCAAACACTACAACACAACCCTAAACCCTAAAACACTACCCCCAGCATGACCCTACACTAAACAACCACCACAACTCTACACTACACTAACACAACACTACACTACACAACACTACACTACACTACACAATCACTAACCCACGAAAAAATTAACACAAACCCACTTACCTCTCTCGTCATCGTGGTTTTCACAACGCAAATGCATTTACCATACATGCCTTTAAAACGTAATTCTTTGTAAAGGCATGCGCGATAAATGCACATGCGTTTTAAAAAAATGCGGGATAATGGTATGCGAGGTCAATGACCTTGCGGGATAATGGTATGCGGACTGAAAGTCTGCGGGATAAAAAATGCGGGAAAATGGCTGCAAACCATGATTAGCAGCAGACTTCCCTGGTGAGCACTAGCTTTACTACAGTGATCTAATGAGCAACTAGAGTGCTAACATTCAGAATTTATGGCAAATGTGTGACACATCTGAATGCCTTCTTGATAGAACCAAAGTAAACAAGCATTGAAAATGCAATAGATCTCGCCCTCGTTTAAGTTAAAGCCATTCTGTTTGTAATGAGGTGGCTTTTTAGCTTTGCTTTTATTAGTGTTTTTAAAACTTTCATGTAAATAACATGCATATGTATGCATATATGTATATGTATGCATGCATTTATATTTATATAGATATGCAGATTATATATGTTTATATATGTATATTACCTACTGGCGATAGCCAGTGGGTATATATAGTTAGGATTTTTTCTCTATGGGATTTCTGAAAATTCTATGTCTAATAACTTTGGCGTTTGTGGACGGAATTTGCTGAAATTTTCAGGAAAATGGCACATTCTGTTTCTGAGCAGCCCCTAAAAATTTGGGAGGGTTTCGTCAAGGGGGGGCCGAGAAAAAAGGGGGGTCCCAAAACGCGTTTTTCCCATTCATTTTTCCATAGGGCGGTTGGACTCACTTTTAGCTCGAACGGCTGAATAGATTTACATGAAACTTGGCAAAATTGTAGATATGGTTTGCCCGACGTGCCTTTGCTATGTCTCAATATATGTGCTCCAGTGGATTTTGAGAAATGAACGTTTAAAAAAATATATATATCTGTGAAAGCGCTCCGGTTAGCGCCCCGGTTCGCGTACCTGACGCGTAACGGAACTTCGCGAAGCGAAGCTGATTGGCGCTCCGGTGTCTGTCAACATTCTAAACAATCCGGAGCGGCCGCCATCTTGTCTCTCGGTACGATCGAGAGACAAGATGTGGTGAAAAACTAAGGGGGAAATGAAGGAAAGGGGGCAAGGTAGACCACTCCTGACCCCCTAGGATTGATGAGGGGGATATTAAAGTGCCCCGCGGGGCAAAAAATAAAAAATAAATTTTTTTTGCGATTTTACGCCGTAGAGGCGCGTCCCGGTACGCGAACCGGGCAGCTCACCGGGCAGCTCACCGGGCAGCTAACCGGGCAGCTAACCGGCAGCGTAGCTGTCAACATTGTAAACAGTCCGGAGCGGCCACCATCTTGTCTCTCGGTAGGTTCGAGAGACAAGATGTGGTGAAAAAAGAAGGGGGAAATGAAGGAAAGGGGGCAAGGTAAACCCCTCCTGACCCCCTAGGATTGATGAGGGGGATATTAAAGTCCCCCGCGATTTTTCGCGGTAGAGGCGCTTCCCGGTACGCGAACCGGGCAGCTAACCGGCAGCGTAACGGGAGTCCGCCATCTTGTGTTTTTGGAGCGTCCGGTTTGCGTACCGGGTAGCGTCCCGGTAAGCGTAACAAGGGGAAAACCAAGAGAAACAGTAAAAAAAAAATGAAGGGAATAGATTTCCAGCAAACTTGGCAAAATTGTAGGGACTGTTTGTTTGATGTGCCTTTGCAAGGCCTCAAGATATGTGCACGTGTGGATTTTGTCTAATTAAGGTTAAAACTAAATATATATATATCTGTAAGCGTGCTCCGGCATGCTTACGTTACGGGTTTTGTTTGCGCTGCAGAGCCGATACGTCACGGTTATGCGACGCGTCATGAGGCGTCTCACGTGGCTACGTGATACGTCACGTAATAAAGAATATATTTTACAGCTATAGATATTAGCTTTTAAAAAACCAATGAAATTCACTGAAAAAACCATAGGTTATAGACCATATATAGTTAGGAATTTGCATTTACAAAACCTTGAAAATTCACTGAAAAAACCATAGGTCATTTGAGATGTCATCAGTGATGTCATCAGTGATGTCATTTGAGATGTCATCAGTGATGTCATCAGTGATGTCACTGACCATGTCATGAATGATGTAATATGTGACATCATCAGCAGTGGATTGCGGGTGCGCGATATATAGTTAGTGCAACTAACTATATATGGAATTTCATTGGTTTTATGTCAATGAAATGTCCAGCTAACTATATATGGTCTCTAACCTATGGTTTTTTCAGTGAATTTTCAAGGTTTTGTAAATGCAAATTCCTAACTATATATGGTCTATAACCTATGGTTTTTTCAGTGAATATATATATATATATATATATATATATATATATATTTTTTTTTTATACATATTACCTACTGGCGGTCGCCAGTAGGTATATATAGTTAGGATTTTTCGAAAATTCTATGTCGAATAACTTTGGCGTTTGAGGACGGAATTGGCTGAAATTTTCAGGAAAATGGAACATTTTGTTTCTGAGCAGCCACTGAAAATTTGGGGGGGTTTCAAGGGGGGCCGAGAAAAAAGGGGGGTCCCAAAACGCGTTTTTCTCATGCAATTTTCCATAGGGCGGTTGGACTCACTTTTAGTTTGAACGGCTGAATGGATTTCCACGAAACTTGGCAAAATTGTAGATATTGTTTGCCCGATGTGCCTTTGCTAGGTCTCAATATATGTGCTCCAGTGGATTTTGATAAATTAACGTTCAAAAAAATATATATGTCTGTAACAGCGCTCCGGTTAGCGCCCCGGTTCGCGTACCTGACGCGTAACGGAACTTCGCGAAGCGAAGCTGATTGGCTCTCCGGTGTCTGTCAACATTCTAAACAGTCCGGAGCGGCCGCCATCTTGTCTCTCGGTAGGATCGATTGAAAAGAGGTGAAGAAAAACGAAGGGGGAAATGAATGAAAGGGGGCAAGGTAGACCCCTCCTGACCCCCTAGGATTGATGAGGGGGCTATTAAAGGGTCCCGCGGGGCAAAAAATAAAAAAAATAAAAAATTCCGTTTTTTCGCGGTAGAGGCGCTACCCGGTACGCGAACCGGGTAGCTAACCGGTAGCGTAAACGGCTTCCCTTATACTCACTCCTCCTTTTTTTTAAAAAAAAAAATTCTGTTTCGCTTCCGGTTCGCGTACCGGCGCGCGAACCGGGAAGCGAATCAAAAGAAATAGAGGTTGCCAGAGTGCTAAACATTCTAGCAATTTTTTATAAATGGGTGCTAGTTCTGAAAAGAACTTTTTTTTTATTGTTTTTGTTGTTTTATATATTTTTTTATTTTTCTGGACATTTTTTTACTTTTTTTGTATTTTTTGAACGGTTTTATATTTTTTTTTGTTTTTTGTGGGGGGGGAAACGAAAATCATTCATTATAAAGAGCTCAACAGGAGCAACAAAAAAAAAGATAATTTATTTTCTGGGGCGTTTTGGACATTTATGATTTTCAATAGCTCTGTTGATTAAATTGATGCTACTCTCCCTATAGCAAATTAATTTGCCGCAAAAAATGCAGACTTGCTTCACGACCCCGAAGTTCATCTGAATGTTTGGGACCGTCTCCCTCGCCTCTGGTCCCGTCACTGCCTGTTCGGTTGATGTACTGGCCACAGGTCACATACCTGCGCAGCACTATAATTTATAGGGTGCCACCTCTCCATGTGCCGATGCATGGTGTAATTCCCGAAGTTGTACTTTTTATCAGTCCCTCTGGACAGAGTTTTGCCACAGATCAGACATGTGACGTAGCGGGCATTTACTTTTTTTTGGCCCCGGGGAAATGTAGAGAATTGCCAGATATAACTATCCTTCACATGGGACCTCCTTGGCTCTTCAGGCAAAAACTGTCTCCTCCCTTGCTCCTCTTCCTCTTCTTCCTCTTCTTCCTCCTCTTGATTCCTAGGAGGTGGTGGTGGTGGTGGGGGTGCACCAGCTGCAGCTACTAATGAAGCCATTTCTTATTAATCAAAATAGGTCTTCCTCTCACAAAGTTGAAAGTCAGAGTGAGAAAAAGGTGGGGGCTTTCATCATTTGGGGAAAAAAAAGTTCTAAACCAATGAAAAGTGTTATTTTTAGGTCACATGACCTAGCCTTACATCATTAGGAAACCAAAAGTGAAATGAACTAATGAAAAGTTTTATTAACAAGTCACATGACCTGTTACGCTTACGTTACGCGCTCCGCTCCGCGCCCCGGATCGCTTCCGGGGTGCTGTGCTGCGCGCCTCGGTTCGCGCTATGGAGCACTTCCGGGTGCGCAAACGCGGTGCGTCATAGAACGCATTACGCGACAACGCGATACATCGCGCTTACGCGACGCGTCACGATGTTGTTGTCTAACGCGGCAGTTGCGCAAACGGAACGTTTACCGGTTCGCGGACCGGGTCGCGGCACCAAATTGAGCTAACGGGAAGCTACCCGGTGCGCGGACCGGTAGCGAAACAAAAAAAAAAAAAATATATATATATATACATAAAAAAATTGTATTAAAAACATACAAAATATATTTTTCGATTTAAAGAAGAATACATTTTAAAGCTTTTGATATTTGCTATTAAAAAACCATTGAAATTCACTGAAAAAACCATAGGTTATAGACCATATATAGTTAGGAATTAGCATTTACAAAACCTTGAAAATTCACTGAAAAAACCATAGGTTATACACCATATATAGTTAGGAATTAGCATTTACAAAACCTTATTTTACTCACACAAAACCATTGAAATTCGCATATATAGTTAGTTGAGATGTCATCAGTGATGTCATCAGTGATGTCATTTGAGATGTCATCAGTGATGTCATCAGTGATGTCACTGACCATGTCATGAAGGATGTAATATGTGACATGATCAGCAGTGGATTGCGGGTGCGCGATATATAGTTAGTGCAACTAACTATATATACGAATTTCAATGGTTTTGTGTGAGTAAAATAAGGTTTTGTAAATGCTAATTCCTAACTATATATGGTGTATAACCTATGTTTTTTTCAGTGAATATATATATATATATATATATATATATATATATATATTTATACATACATATATATACATATATATATATATACGCTCCACTAGTGCTGGTGAAGGGGTCAGGCTGTCTCGGGCGGTCCTGCTACAGCTACCAGCAGGCCCGTAATTCATCCAAAAAAATCTCCAAAATATATTGAAGACAACAGGACACCCAGAGCTCAAGTTTCAGAAGTTTATTCGGCAGATGAAAAATCCACAACGCGTTTCGCCAATACGGCTTGATCACTCTCGTCTCGTGGTAATGTCGGCCATTTTTAAACATACCACCACCCTAAGTGCATAGATTACATCACAGAGAAGCGGGAGACATCTTTGAATGGGTTTTACAATGAGACAAACCATTGATTCTAAGCGTATAAATGCAGTTATTTCTGTCATAAATTTCATGTTGGACAAAATTAACGCTAGTACAAAATAATCCCGATATACAATATCCAATCATGTTTTGGTACTTATCCTTCAAAAATACTTTTCTATAATGTTTAAATTTGTCGAAAACCCAAGTCATAAATTGCATTGCACATACTTGTTGTAATATATCAAAATATAATGTTGTCAAGTGTACTATAAATCAATACCGGACATATGTTTCTGCTGTAATTTCATTGGCTCATCAACAACATCTCGCGCTATTTGTTGAAAATTGTCAAGGCAACTGATGTAATGCCACTCATTATCATGATTGAGAATTCATTATCATAACATTCAGACCAATGCGGCTTATCTTGAGTTTCCTCATGTAATAATAGATAGCCGATTTCCCTAAAATGTATAGGCACAATGAATAGTACGAACATGCCATTCATGTAAACGATCGTCCCAATCGATATTGGAATACATATGACACGCCCCAGAGGGCACATCGTCATAGCCAGAAAATGTCCACGTCCTGCCCAATATATATATATATATATATATATATATATATATATATATATATATATATATATATATATATATATTACCTACTGGCGGTCGCCAGTAGGTATATATAGTTAGGATTTTTTCTCTATGGGTTTTTTGAAAATTCTATGTCTAATAACTTTGGCGTTTGTGGACGGAATTGGCTGAAATTTTCAGGAAAATGGCACATTTTGTTTCTGAGCAGCCCCTGAAAATTGGGGGGGGTTTCGTCCAGGGGGGGTCGAGAAAAAAGGGGGGTCCCAAAACGTGTTTTTAACATTGAGTTTTCCATAGGGCGGTTGGCCTCACTTTTAGCCCGAACGGCTGAATGGATTTGCACGAAACTTGGCAAAATTGTAGGGACTGGTAGCCCGATGTGCCTTTTGTAGGTCTCAATATATGTGCTCCAGTGGATTTTGAGAAATTAACGTTTAAAAAAAGATATATATCTGTAACAGCGGACTGGGCAGCGGCCCAGGACGCGTACTTTTCGCGCAACGGAGCTTTGTGAAGCGAAGCTGATTGGTTCTCCGGCGTCTGTCAACATTCCAAACAGTCCGTAGCGGCCGCCATCTTGTCTCTCGGTAGGATCGAGAGACAAGAGGAGGTCAAAACAAAGGGGGAAATAACTATAAGGGGGCATAGTAGATCCTCGCTGACCCCCTAGGTTTGATGTTGAGGTTTTAAAAGGGCCCCGCGGGGCAAAAAAAAATAATAATAATAATAATCGAACGGCTGAATGGATTTGCACGAAACTTGGCAAAATTGTAGGGACTGGTAGCCCGATGTGCCTTTGCTAGGTCTCAATATATGTGCTTCAGTGGATTTTGAGAAATTAACGTTCAAAAAAAGATTTATATCTGTAACAGCGCACCGCTTCGCGTACTTTTCGCGTTACGGAGCTTTGCGAAGCGAAGCTGATTGGCTCTCCGGTGTCTGTAAACATTCCAAACAGTACGTAGCGGCCGCCATCTTGTCTCTCGGTAGGATCGAGAGACAAGAGGAGGCCAAAGCGAAGGGGCAAATGACCATAAGGGGGCATAGTAGATCCTCGCTGACCCCCTAGGTTTGATGTGGAGGTTTTAAAAGGGCCCCGCGGGGCAAAAAAAAAAATAATAATAATAATCGAACGGCTGATGACCATAAGGGGGCATAGTAGATCCTCGCTGACCCCCTAGGTTTGATGTGGAGGTTTTAAAAGGGCCCCGCGGGGCAAAAAAAAATAATAATAATAATAATCGAACGGCTGAATGGATTTGCACGAAACTTGGTAAAATATTAGGGACTGGTAGCCCGATGTGCCTTTGCTATGTCTCAATATATGTGCTTCAGTGCATTTTGAGAAATTAACGTTCAAAAACAAGATATATATCTGTAACAGCGCTCCGCTTCGCGGAGATAAAATTATATGTGTATTACCTAGCTGTTGCTAACACCAGTTAGCGACGGCTAGTAGGAGATAGCGACCATCTTGGGTCCCACTTTGCATGTGAGTGATATTTATCACTAATGACATGCAAAGTGGGCATGCCAAGATGTTAGCGACTGGAAACAGTCGCTAACATCGCTATCTCCTATTATCAACTTTTGGAAATATTCGAGATAAGCGCGAATATCTCCAAAAAGTAACAGCTGCCCTGAGCAGTTCTTAGCCATGTTATCCAATGGGAGGTGGATAACATGGCTAAGAGCATTAGCTCGGTAATGCATGAATATCGCGGAGTTTTCAGCGACATTAATGCATTGCGCTCGTTTTTTATCGTATTTGCGATAAACCTTGATAATAGCAAGGTTTATCTGCGATAATTTCTGACGGTAAAAAAATCTTTGCAATGCATCGTTAGGGATAAATATCGCTTAACTTTGGTAATATGCCCCAACGTCTGTTAACGTTCGATTCGAAGGAAATCAGGAATTGTTGAAAAACATTGTGTGCGCCATCTTGTCTTTTTTCAAATGCCACACTTTTGTCGTGCACGGCAGCCATTTTAGATGCCTTGACCAGATCCACTCTGTGAACGCTGTCGATCCTTACCATGGCTCCCCACCCTCGCAAGCATCTCCCCCAGGCAGTGGTCACCCCCGCTCTCTGTTTTATGCATGGGTAATAAACCTCCCCCCATCTGCGCTGTTCTTCCCTGAGAATCACACCCTGTGCCCGCCCGACACCTCCCTTTCGCCCTATTCACTACCGCACCCTCTGACACTCCTTTTCCTCTGTGTCCGATTGTCCAGGCCGGTCCTAGGCTATCAGCTAGCCCTGCAGATGTAGTTTATGGCCACAGCTGTAAAGAATCACCCGTCTTCAAAGGAGTTATAGTAGATCAAGGCCCACACTCGATGAGATCCGTCACAGCAGAAGCGTTGCTATTATCTGAAAACCATCCTGTATTGTGATTGGGGAGGGGACCGAGCGTGAAGCGGAAGATTCCAGGGATGACTCTTTGTACATCAAAGTTTTTACAATTATGTGTCACATTAAAAATATATAGCACTCCGACAAAGTAGTAAGATTATAAAACTTTAATAATTTATAAATATATACAAGAAAACAAAAATAGTAATAACATATAAACATTTTTAGAGAAAAACAACGAAGTAGCGGTCGGCTGTGCGAATAGTCCCAACGCAGCACAACGTCCAGATTTCCGGCGTGGGGCGTCGCGGGGGGTGGGTGATCAGTAGCAAACTGTTGTGCGAATAGTTCCAAGGCAGCAGAACGCGCCGAAATCTAGATGACACAAAAGTGATGTCTAGTAAGTTGCCACCCAGCAAATAACGGCGTGGGGCGTCGCGGGGGGTGGGTCATCAGTAGCAAACTGTTGTGCGAATAGTTCCAAGGCAGCAGAACGATGGCACCAAGGTGATGTCCAGTAAGTTGCCGCACTGGTTTTGGTATCCTACAATGCTGCTCCGAATAACGGCGTGGGGCGCCCCGGGGGAGGCGGCGTGAACGGGCCTCTCCAGGTGGAGTGTCATCTGTTGTAGTGGGGCGCCCCTTTACCGTTTCAGTTGCCATTCCGTCCGCTTTTGGTCCACTGTGTCAAAATCCGCCATTCAGCTGAGTTGCGCCCACTCTTGCGGTGCAGCGATAGGCGGCTGCCACAGGACTCTCAAAATGGCGGCAGGCTGTTTCCTTTTTGGGCCTGGTCCACTGAAATGGCCCTGGGACACCTTGGAAATCGGACGCTTGTCTGCTAGGTCTTGGACCCCATTCTCGAAAGCGTCCCCTCCGCCTTGAGAATTCATCAAAAGTTTTGGGGGCCCCGACTCCTGCAGGCTTCTGGTGGGGAGCGGCTGCCATGATTGCTCGCGGAATGACCACGACGGAGCTACGAGATGGTGGTGCTCTCATGGTGACGCCAGCTTCAGTCTGAAACATCCAGAAACAAGGTGGGGCTTTCATCGTTTGGGGGGAAAAAAAAGTTTTCATCCAATGAAAAGTGTTGTTTTTAGGTCATATGATCAAGCCTTCCATCATTAGGAAACCAAAAGTAAAATGAACCAATGAAAAGTTTTATAAAGAAGTCACATGACCTGTTATGCGGCATAGGGTATAAAATGTGGAGAAAATACGTTGGCACGTGAGGCGGTGTCAGTAGCGGACCGATGTGCGAATAGGCCGAAGGCAACACAACGCGCCAAGATCCGGATGGCATCGAGGTGGTGTCATAGTTGAGAGTTCTGAGCAGCGGTTGTAACACTGTCTGAAGCTTATTTGCAGCTGCTGCAGCTTCACTACGCGCGAAGATCCGGATGGCACCGAGGTGGTGTGTAGGAAGTTGCCGCACTGGTGTGGCCATCCTACAATGCTGAAAGTCGGCGTGGGGCGCCCCGTTGGCCTGTGAGTTTGCGTCAGTAGCGGACCGATGTGCGAATAGGCCGAAGGCAGCACAACGCGCCAAGATCCGGATGGCACCGAGGTGGTGTCTAGTAAGTTGTCGCACTTCTGTGGCCATCCTACAATGTTGAAAGTCGGCGTGGGGCGCCCCGTTGGCCTGTGAGATGGTGTCAGTAGCGGACTGATGTGTGAATGGGGCTAAAGGCAGCGCAACAATATTTTCTACTATATTTCCGGTGTAGAAGAGACCACAAGGCGCTGAGATGCCAAGATCCGGATGGCACCGAGGTGGTGTCTTGCAAGTTGTGGTACTGGTGTGGCCATCCTACAATGCTGAAAGTCGGCGTGGGGCGCCCCGTTGGCCTGTGAGATGGCGTCAGTAGCGGACCGATGTGCGAATAGGCCGAAGGCAGCACAACAATATTTTCTGACTGACACCACAAGGCGCTGAGATGCCAAGATCCGGATGGCACCGAGGTGATGTCTAAGTTGCGGACTGGTGTGCGAATGGGGCCAAAGGCAGCGTAACAATATTTTTTGTATGGAAGATACCACTAGGCGTTGAGATGCCAAGATTCGGATGGCACTGAGGTGATGTCTAGCAAGTTGGTGTGGTCATCCTACAATGCTGAAACTCGGCGTGGGTCACCCCATTAGCCTGTGAGATGGCGTCAGTAGCGGACCGATGTGCGAATAGGCCGAAGGCAGCACAACGCGCCAAGATCCGGATGTCACCGTGGTGGTTTCATAGTTGAGAGGCACTTCATCTGCAGTGGGGCGCCGAGATCCGGATGGCACCGAGGTGATGTCTAGCAAGTTGCTGTACTTGTGTGGTCATCCTACAATGCTGAAACTCGGCGTGGGTCGCCCCATTAGCCTGTGAGATAGCAGTTCTTTGGATTTGCGAATAGGCCGAAGGCAGCACAACAATATTTTCTGACTGACACCACAAGGCGCTGAGATGCCAAGATCCGGATGGCACCGAGGTGATGTCTAAGTTGCGGACTGGTTGGCGAATGGGGCCAAAGGCAGCGTAACAATATTTTTTGTATGGAAGATACCACTAGGCGTTGAGATGCCAAGATTCGGATGGCACTGAGGTGATGTCTAGCAAGTTGGTGTGGTCATCCTACAATGCTGAAACTCGGCGTGGGTCACCTCATTAGCCTGTGAGATGGCGTCAGTAGCGGACCGATGTGCGAATAGGCCGAAGGCAGCACAACGCGCCAAGATCCGGATGTCACCGTGGTGGTTTCATAGTTGAGAGGCACTTCATCTGCAGTGGGGCGCCGAGATCCGGATGGCACCGAGGTGATGTCTAGCAAGTTGCTGTACTTGTGTGGTCATCCTACAATGCTGAAACTCGGCGTGGGTCGCCCCATTAGCCTGTGAGATAGCAGTTCTTTGGATTTGCGAATAGGCCGAAGGCAGCACAACAATATTTTCTGACTGACACCACAAGGCGCTGAGATGCCAAGATCCGGATGGCACCGAGGTGATGTCTAAGTTGCGGACTGGTGTGCGAATGGGGCCAAAGGCAGCGTAACAATATTTTTTGTATGGAAGATACCACTAGGCGTTGAGATGCCAAGATTCGGATGGTACTGAGGTGATGTCTAGCAAGTTGCTGTGGTCATCCTACAATGCTGAAACTCGGCGTGGGTCACCCCATTAGCCTGTGAGATGGCGTCAGTAGCGGACCGATGTGCGAATAGGCCGAAGGCAGCACAACGCGCCAAGATCCGGATGTCACCGTGGTGGTTTCATAGTTGAGAGGCACTTCATCTGCAGTGGGGCGCCGAGATCCGGATGGCACCGAGGTGATGTCTAGCAAGTTGCTGTACTTGTGTGGTCATCCTACAATGCTGAAACTCGGCGTGGGTCGCCCCATTAGCCTGTGAGATAGCAGTTCTTTGGATTTGGGCCTGGCTCGTCTGCTGTAGTGGGGCGCCCCTTTACCGTTTCAGTTGCCATTCAGCTGAGTTTCGGCTGCTCTTGATGCTACAGCGACAGGCGGCTGCAACAGGACTCTCAAAATGGCGGCCTGTTCTTTGGATTTGGGCCTGGTCCACTAAAATGGCCCTGGGACACCTTAGAACTCGGACGCTCGATTTTTTTTTCCTTTCCTGTACATGCAAAAAAAGGTAAATGCCCGGTACGTTACACGCTTCATCTGCCACGATGAACTCTCTAGAGGAACCGAAAAAAAATATAGTTGTGGTAACTATACCATGCATCGTCATATGGAGAGGTGGCAACAATTAATTATAGTGCTGCATAAAAGAGAGATTTGGAGGAGAACCCCTGACCTGCTAGTACATTCATCAAAGAAGTGGCACTGAGAGCTTCAGAGGCAAGGGAAACGGTCCCAAATATTTAGAAGAACTTTGGAAAGATTAAAATGACATGTTTAGATTGTGGCAAATTTATTTCATGTGGACATCTGAGTGTTACTCTAATAAATACAGCATATGAACATCATCATAGTCGATGGTTGGTAGAGACATTTTGACTATATCCTGGACCTGCCCGTCCTCGCCCAAAATGGCGCCAGAATAAATGGGACTCGTAACTCCTTGTTGTGTACTGGTTGCAGAACCTTGAAATCACGAGATACGTATGCAGTTTTGAAGCACATGGCGGGCGGGGACGAGAATTGATTGAATATTTCGACATCCCTATTGATATTAAGTTCTGATGTGTTATTGATTACTGTACTGTTGAAAGTTCGAATTAACGTCACCCATGGTACTTGCCCGCAAATGTATATCTAGATAATTTTATTGTAACTGGCCCTGTCGTATTTTAATTATAAAATGTACGTCCACCGATTCCGTAACTGTTAGACACCTTAGTTCTTGCAACCTAATGGCCCGCCCGTTACGTTCCTCTACAGTGTAAATGTCTATTCATCATATACGATTACAGTTTGCTCCGTGGCCGGCCCACGTGGTTATAGGCTCGTATTTGTATAATGAAATTTTCACAATAAAGGTTTTTAAAAGAAAACATGGTAGTAGTATATACATTGGTAAAGTTTTTAATAATAGTCACTGTTTTAGAATCATTAAAAGGCAAGTGAAATAAAGCAGACCAATTACATGAAGGGTAAAAGGTATAATACGAAGGAACGCAGTAAAGATAAATGGTCAAGGGCTGTTGTGTTTTCTATTCCTGCAATATAAAGTGATCGATAAGAATCTCATATTCAGGCGTATCGGCGACTAAGACAGCAGGTCGACCCTCTTTTGCTCAACGGCTCCGTCATGGGACGAAGAAACGCTCTTTTTCTCGAAAAAAGAATATATTTTACTTGCAGGACAGTTGTAAAATTTCCGGGAAAGTACATTAGCCTGGAACATTATAACATATATTTAAGAAAAAATAATGTTCGGAAGTAATGAAAAGCGTAATTTTTAGGTCATATGATCAAGCCTTTCATCATTACAATAAGAAAAGTAAAATGAACCAATGAAAAGTTTTATTAACAAGTCACATGACTTGTTATGCTTACGTTACGCGCTGCGCGCCCCGGATGACTTCCGGATGCGCTAACGCGGCGCGTCATATGACGCATTACGCGACAACGCAGGTACAGAATATAGTCAAAATGTCTCCACCAACCAGCGGTCGGAACACAACCCCTTTCAGCAGGCTAAATAGTTCTGTTAAATGACAACAGAAGGGACAGGCAACAAGAACCATCAGTCAAAGAGGGGAGGGCTAGTTCTTCTCTACCGGGTTACATTGGGGCGCTACCGGAACTGATCGAATTGGTAGTCTACAGTGTTTCTGGATGTTTCAGACTGAAGCTGGGGTTAGCATGAGAGCAGCACCATTTCGTAGCTCCGTCGTGGTCATTCCGCATCCAATCATGGCAGCCGTTCTTTATCGTTATTTTGGGCGGGGTGGGTGGCGGAGCCGAGCTGTTTTGCAGCCATCATTGTGTGGAGTTCAGTTCATCTCACTAGTTTTGTATTTGTCATGAGGGGTTGTTCCTAATGTTTCTATTTTTGCGAGGTCAAAAAGAGATCCCATTAGTGGCCTACTGATTTTGCTCGATTCTTTTTCTTTTTTTTTACACGATTTTTCGTTATCTGCAAAGACTAAACAGAGTATTGCGACTCTGTGTTTGTTTGTAAATAGAGAATGAACCAAAGAGAACTAATTCTAAAACAGTAAATACTTGGATAACAATGAATCAAATGGAGAGAGAAGCAGGCACGACGGATTACAATGGGGGCAAAGACCTGCGTTAACTACCTTTCACTATCTGCAAAGAGAGAGTACTCCTAATAGAAATGAGGGGGGGGGGGCACCATTCAAAGCAGATCAGTGTGCATAAACACGAAAATGTTTTCACTTACCACGTACTTGACATTCGACAGCTTATGATATTTGCTATTAAAAAACCATTGAAATTCACTGAAAAAACCATAGGTTATAGACCATATATAGTTAGGAATTAGCATTTACAAAACCTTGAAAATTCACTGAAAAAACCATAGGTTATAGACCATATATAGTTAGGAATTAGCATTTAAAAAACCTTATTTTACTCACACAAAACCATTGAAATTCCATATATAGTTAGTTGCACTAACTATATATCGCGCACCTGCAATCCACTGCTGATGATGTCACATATTACATCATTCATGACATGGTCAGTGACATCACTGATGACATCACTGATGACATCTCAAATGACATCACTGATGACATCACTGATGACAACATCCAGTGACTGTATGTTTCTGTAAAGTTAAAATATGTCTTACATATTGAAGAATGAGTGGATGTATAAGTGTCTGGATGAAGGATTTAGTAGGTGCGTGACTGACTGTATGAGTGAGTGATTAAATGTGTCTCACTGAATGCATGGGTTAGTGACTAAACTGTCTTAATTTGTGCATCATTATGTCTGTTGTGATGTAAACTGCTGCATGTGTTGATCATTAGCTATACGAGAGGCTATATGTGTTATTGATTGGTTGCCCAAGTATTTGTATGGGAGATTGAGTTTGTGTGGGGGTGGCTGGGAGGTGTGTGACTCTGTGCATAGATGTGTGAGCAGTTGATTCACTAGGTGTATGAGTTCAAGAGTGCATGTGGAAACAGCTACATGGGCAGTTGACTGTGTGCATGAGTGTATTGATGAGTGAATGGATATCTCAATGCTACATGTCATAGTAAGTACATATGTAAAACACAGTACATGTGAGAGTTGGCATATATAAATAACTGTGCATGAGAGCCACTGAATGTGTGAGTGGTTGTATGGATCATTGTGAACTTGTATCAGGGATTGTATAAGAGAGTAAATATGTGTTAGTATATGTTTGAATAAGTAAGGTGTGTATAACTGTATAGTTGAAGAAATGGAGGTGAGATTGTTTCTTTGCATGACTGACTAGGTGTGTGAGTAACTCCATGGATGAGTGACAGTGTGTGAGTGTCTGTATACACTGAGTGCATCTAAGGTTATATTAGAGTCTGAAGAGGTTTATCGTATTAGCACAAGAATGATGTCAAATGAGATGTCATCAGTGATGTCATCAGTGATGTCATTTGAGATGTCATCAGTGATGTCATCAGTGATGTCACTGACCATGTCATGAATGATGTAATATGTGACATCATCAGCAGTGGATTGCAGGTGCGCGATATATAGTTAGTGCAACTAACTATATATGGAATTTCAATGGTTTTGTGTGAGTAAAATAAGGTTTTTTAAATGCTAATTCCTAACTATATATGGTCTATAACCTATGGTTTTTTCAGTGAATTTTCAAGGTTTTGTAAATGCTAATTCCTAACTATATATGGTCTATAACCTATGGTTTTTTCAGTGAATATATATATATATATATATATATATATATATATTTATACATGTTATAAATTGTAATCTTTTTTGCCTTCTTGGTTACACATATTCTGTGTAATCCAATGATGTATGGAATGAAAATACATGTACCATAATGCACCAGGGTCACAGGAAGTACTGGGTAGCAAAATAAAAGAAGGCATCAAACCACAGGCACAACATCCCGTGAACAAGCCTCAGGCTGAGATGAAACGCGTTGGGCTTTTCTGGTCATGCAAAACTTTATTTAAAATAAAGTCGCTGTTATTTTGAAGCTAAACTCGAGTGAGTGTCTTTCCTTGCCAACAAGATTGGTCATCGTTGTAATATATGTATATATATATATATATAAATATATATTAGTTTTGCTCGATATTCCTACATTCAACTGCAGTTTTAATGAGACTTAACCAGAAACGCAAATAAAATATATATTCATGAATTAAAGCAAATTGATGCTAAAAACCCAGTGGCAAGATGAGAAAATACACGTTGCTGAGCAAACTGCACCAGGATGAAGCTTGTGTTCCAATCCTCAAGGCAGCTGCAAGAAATGAAATTGCCATAGAGATGACTTCTAATTTAGCTATCTCCTGTCACTTTACAAGTTACTGCTCATGAAAGCAAACCCTTTGATAGAAAAATAAATTCCTTCAAACTGCAGCCATAGCTAGGATGCTAACATTGCCTTTTTACTCTTCAAAACAAAAATTCTTCTGGAGCTATCAGGTGTCTACATTTATTTTTTTGAGCTGCTGCAGGAAAATTAACATCCTGCATCATCTTTGAAATTCCCAAAGGACATAATGACTGTTTCAATTGGGCAAAGGGGCACTTTAATGCTGGACCATTGCGATGAAATTCAATAACTTACTGGTCAAACAATTAGTTAACTATTTTTTGTAGGTTTTTCTGAAATAATCTTGTGGGGCAAAAGGCTTCACATGCTCTAAGAGCGATAATTGGACCCAAGCCACCTAGGTCTTCCTTGCAATGTATTGCTTGAATGAGAAATCTGTGTTGAGGATGAATCCCAGCGATACTGCATGATCTGTCAGTGGTTGAAATGGATGCGGGGACCTGGCAGGATTACGTTAGAAAGTCAGGCTTGAATCTGGGAATGTTTGGTGCTGTTGGCAAATCAAAGGATACCTATCCTAATTCATTAGCATTGGATCTGTGTGTTTTATTGGGATCAATGTAGAGTTAAGGCATACCTTGCTGTTGTGTCCACAGAAAAAGAAAGAAGCAAGTGTCCGAAGGAGGGCAGCAGGTGAGGGAACATCTTTACGCACAAGGATTTTTCTAAGAGGATTATTGCTCACATTGATGCAAGGAAATTAATTCGAATGTTTAGGCATGCAACATGTATCCATGCAATGCTGGAATGTCTCCTTCACACAAACAATGGCACATGTTTTTGGTCCCATAAGCCAACTGTGAGTTCAAAATGTTCCCAATTGGCTGAATTTGGCCCCAAGGAATTTCCCAAAATTGATGATGGGAATAGGAGTTACTTTAAGGACTCTCGATTTCTGTCACCTGTTGCTACTTGGTGACCACTTAAATGGAGCTCTGAATACCATCGGAATTCCCTAATCTCTAATTTCGCAAAAATTTCTACAAAGACATATTTCTGCAGTTCACCCTTCTCAGATGTTAGGCATGACCCACAGCAGGCTTTTGTGTGAAAATCATACAAGATCTCTCCCATGGACCTCAGCGAAGAGGATTCCTTAAATCAACATCTTCAAGCTAATGATTTTAAATACAGTTCAAAGTGAAACCCCATGCAGGAAGGTTACACATTTGCTTTATTTGTAGAATTTTGGACTATAGTTGGAAAATAACTGCACTCATATGACCGGGAATACTATAGTAGTAGGTAGTTTCAATAACATTTTCCAGTTTTCCCTACAGAAATATATGTTTGCTTGAAAAATGAACAGTAATGACAAATCTATTAGCATGTTAAAGCAGCTTCAAATAAATTAAGTATATGTCTTTAGACAAGAGAAACAGATCTCTTCTGCCTGAACCCAGATAACTGGCTCGGTTTGAAGATGCTCTACTTTAATGTCGATATGGTCGGAGGGATGTACTCGTGATCACTCAATACTATATGCGTATTTTTTCGTATTCAGGCAAAGGAGTTGATGTGCATATTTTAATCATTACCAGTTACATTCTCTCTTTCTCATTTCTAAGAGAGATAGTACATTGGGACTGCAACAACAAAGTATGAGAGACATAGCTCGTATGCAATTGCTTACGCTTTCTGCCATTGCTTCATGAGAAATGCAGCTTAGCATGAAAAAGGTCAATGAACAGTTGACCTACTGTATACATCATCTCTTGCAAAAGCACAGATGTTGGCAACTTTCAGCCAGTGAGTCAGTGAAGCCTCCTGTCTGCTTTACACGCGGAGAGATTGATGGCAGTGACAGTTGTATGCTCTCTGCCTGCCCTCGTGTCACTGCTTTCGTGCTGCAGGTAGCTCTATTCCTCTATTTTGAATGCAGATTTGAGTTTCCTTTTACATCTAGCAAGTCAGTAAGTAGTATAGAAGGGGGCATATAGGGAGTCAGGATTTTCTTAGAAAGGCTTTACATCCATGTTCATGTTCTTTTGTTTTGCGATACCTTCTTTCTCTTGTTTCCCAATATAATTTGTGTGCTTTATCTATTAACAAAGCTGTAGCTTTTTATTTGAAAACATCAAATGTGACATCATATACTAAGACAACAAACATTCTCTTGATATTGTTGGAGTTTTATGAGAAATGTATTTCAGTGAGAGAGCAAAGGTTAGTTGCCCACTTTACGACTAGGCAACTATTGGCATGATTAAAGAAAACGCACATCCTGGATGGGGTTCATATGGACTCTATTTCAAAAGAAAGGAATTTTGGTAATAATAGGCTTTTGACCACGTCATATCCATCTGCTATGGTCTTCTTCAATTTAATATTGCAACATCTTAATGAATGGGCTTGTTATATTGGCTGTATCCCTATGCCACCAATCATTTTATGGCTGCAAGTGTTGAATAGGCAGAGTGCCTTTTCAAAACTTAGGGGCATATATACAACGAAGCGGGGGACCCAGGGGTTAGCCTTCTTGGCTTAACGCCGTGCTTCGCCACTTCAGTAACGCAAGGCGGTATCATATTTACAACTATATGGTGTAGCCCTGCGTTTCATCCTGCACTGGTGCTAAACTTAGCAGCCTAGCGCTAATGCAGGCACCCGTGCACCATATTGCAAGAGTGTCTGCATTAAGAAGATTGTTTGTGTGCAGGACGGTCATCCTTCCTGCACATAGTCAATCTTTAAATGACATTTTGTAACTTTGTACATTTTTTTTTTTTTTTTTTTAAAGACCTTTATTTCTTAGATCACTGTTGACATTCCTCGCCTACAACCCATCGGGCCGGCTTTCAATCAAACATTTCAGTATAATAGTACAGTGACACAGCCCCATGCCGTCAACCCGGGGGTACGGCGGCGTAACGGAGTTCAAGTATACGAGATCCCGAAGGATATTGGAGGAGAAGGAAGGTCATATTTTACAAGTTTATGCAAATAATAAGGTCCATAGTAAATAAATTCTGTATCCAGAAAAGGAACTAACAAAAACAAACCCCCCGGTAACTCGGTCGTCAGATTACAGTACTGTATGGTTCTAGGCAGTGCCGGTGTGTGTACAGAGACTAGACGCCCTCAAGTGCCTTGACTCAGTTTGCAATGGCAAATGTCATATGTCCAAGGAGCTAGAATGCGTGGTTGGAGGAGGCTCACATATATTCCCCCTGTAGTCATTCCATCTGGACCATATTTCTACCCATTTGCGAGGACATCCTCTTGAGACATACACCGTCTTCTCCTGCAACATGCACCAGTCCATGTCACATTGCCAGTCCCTCAGTTTCGGCGGGTTAGGGTCCCCCCACAACCTAGCAATGTTCCTTTTAGCCACTACCAGCCCAAGTGTCACCCACAGTTTCCCTCTGTGCGTCAGGTCAGTGGGTTCCCAGATGTTAAGTAGACATTTCTTGGCCTCAGGTCTAATTTCTACCTCCCACACCTCCTGCATGCAGTGCACTACTCTCCCCCAATACTGTTGCACTTTTTGGCACCCCCATAGGGTATGAAAGAAGGTGCCCGCTACACCACATCCCCTGCGACAGAGTCCATCTCCACCATTTCTCATCAATTGCAGCCTAGTACAGGAGATATAAATTCTATGTAGAATTTTAAGTTGCATTAGGCACAGTCGGGCAGAAATGGCCACCTCACGGGGGGAGGCCAGAGCAGACCTCCATTCTTCCTCATCCATTTCCAACCCATCAGCAATCCATTTCTCTTTTAAGGGTAGTAGCAAGTCAGGGGAATTATTTATCAGCTTTTTGTACGCGAGAGATATGGCATGTTCTGGAATGTTCCCGTCTAATAGCCTGTCTTCCAGAGGGGAGCTTTGTGGCAGTGTGGTGCCAGGTGGAATGTGTGTCTGAAGGGAGTGTCGCACCTGTAGATATCTGAAGTATTCGGTGTGCGACAAGTCATATGTGGCCTGCATTTGAGCGAATGTGTGAACTCCTTTAGGGCCCCAGATATCTTTTATTTGGGAGATGCCTATAAGGTCCCAGTTCCGGAACCCCTTAGTCCGACCCAGGTTGCCTAACTTTTCGGACGCCCAGTGTGGTGTAGCCATGGTGAGAACCCCTGACCACCCCAATTATTTCTGTGCTGTGTGCCATATCTGCACCGAGTGTTGTGTAGGCCCAGTAAGGCGAAGTTTGCCCAGTGTAGAGTAGAGAGCTATTTCATAGTTCCCCCCAGGAAGTTGCCACCTGTCCATCCCATAGGCCGGATCATTCCCATCCCCATAAGTCCCTTGATTAATCGCGATGAGATGAGCTGCCCAGTAGTACTTGCGAATGTCGGGGAGGGCTATGCCACCGTCGTACCACCCCAGTGTGAGTTTTGACAGAGCAATACGCGGGGCTCCCGCCCAAAGGAGTGTGCGCTGAGCCGCCTCGATTGCTGTAAAGTAGGCGTTAGGCACCATATCTGGATAATTTTGAAGGGCGTAGAGAAACCTGGGCAGCGCCATCATTTTGAACAAGGCAGCTCGGCCAAGTAATGATAATGGGAGGCCCTGCCAGGACTTGGCCTCTCGTTGGAGACGCCGTAGGGGAGGTTGGAGATTACGCTCGTAGGACAGGGCCTTGTCCTTGGAAATGAACACTCCCAGGTATTTGAAGCCGTCCGCAGCGACTGTAATGGGACAGGTGTCAGGGAGCTTCGGGGGGTCCCCATTGAGGACGTATAGATACGATTTGCTCCAGTTGATGCTGAAGCCGGAATTTCGACCGAAGCTCGCGAAGATGTCAAGGGCCGCAAGGATTGACCGTCGTGGCTTAGAGAGGTAGAGGAGAATAAGAACGAAACAGTTAAAATCCAGTGTGGCTACACACTTCATGGAACACAACCACAGCGTGGCACAGTTAAAGTTCATGGTGTTAGAAACCATAGAAAAAAAAGAAGGAAGAGACAATAATAAACTTCTCCTACAAAAAGAAACAGCTTGGATTTATCGTCTTCAGTCTTATAAACCATTTGGTCTTAACGACCGTATTGAACTGAGTTGTTTTCTATAAAATACCTTTGTGGTACATAAGGACACTCGTCTCATTTTGCGACACCAGTTCAAATGTCATTAATATTCATGTTTCATGTTATATATATGTGTCATGTGACTTGATTCCAATGTTATTTATGTTTCTTTTTGAACATGTTATGTACTCCAGCATTTGTCACCATTTGACATTATCTCACACCTCCTTTCTGCACACCTTCCCGCGTTTCATTCCGTCTCAAGATGTCCGACCCGTTTTCTCTCCCATTTGATGTCCGTCATCTATTGCCATTTCACCTGTCAGAACCTTAGTCCCATCACTATGTCAGCATCACGCCAATGCGTAACAAAACCACACTCCCCCCGCGGTCAGCCGCGTCCAGCCACACGTACGGAGACCTTGCAGTCCCGACTTTCAACTAAATGCCGGTAAGCCTGACGGAGACTCTTTCGAGCTCCTGAACCCAAATGTGACCCGCATTTTAAGGGTCTCGTTGCTAACATCCCTGTTTTACCCCGTTTAGTTTCCACGAACGCTGGCAATAAACGTGAGCTCAGCTTTCAGCTGTTTTTTTATATTTGGCATGACCACATGATCGCAATACGTTGTCTCACCCGGGTGCTCCCGTCTGCTTCTGTAAACACTTGACATTCTTTTAAACGCTCGGGCTTTCATTATTCTTACACATGCATGTATATACATATCCACTGGTACCTGCATCACGCTGTTACTGTTCATTTAAATGGATATATTGTTGATTTGATGTATTCAACCATGCTTATCACCATATGGTTTATGTCTTTAATACAATGATGCTCGTTCTTTGTTCCTAGAGCTCCTTGAGAAAGGGCACCTGGCCCGAAATGCATTGGAGCCACGCTTATTTGATTTAATCATGGAGAATATAAATCAAATGTGATGAAAAGAATCTATTTTCAAATGATGAAAAGAATTTATTTTCAAATCATGAAACAATAATAAAAAATTGTCAAAGTCAAAGGAGTCTACTTATATTCGTAGAACCAGAGGGTGTGCCCATATACTGGGATGTGCACACAAGTTGTGTGCACACATCATTAGGACTCATATACTTGGCGCTACACGGACGGTTACGCCACCAGTAGGAGCACCTCTAATTAATTTATCACTACAAACATTCTTACAAAATTTCATTGTTCTACAAAACGCTGTGCATTGCCTACACCACTTGTTTCTAAATACCTTCACCGCCCTCAAGGCAATAGCACGCATTCAAAATGCAATACGAAGCTATCTCCAAATCAACTGATGCAAGAGCTGATCTTCTGGCATACGGAGATGATGAAAAAGAACGCATCTATGCATTAATTAAAGACGATGTATCTCATGAATCTACCAGTCGCACTCGAGAACAATGTGTCAAACATCTCTTATATCTGTCGAAACGCCGTATTAACCAGCAACTACACGCCAAAACACTTGTGAAATATCATCAAGCACTGCGTATTCCCCGTGGACTCAGAATCGCGCTTAAGCCTTCTTTATGCAAGAATTCCAAAAACTTTCAAGCTAAATGGAACGCTATCTTAAACAAATGCAGCCTTGATTTAATCTTACTCATCATAGAGGAATTGTCTACCATCTTAACTGACTTAACCAATGAAATACAAGAAGTAGAAAAGGAAATTGAAGAATTTACGTCATCTGAGGAATTATCAAAAATGTTAGAGGATGTTAAAGCACAATTAGACAAGCATACCAAAGACATAAATGATAGAAAACTCAGAAAATTCCGACGGGACACACTCGACTACCAATTGGATGAGGTATACACCTGGGCTGACATTTACGCTCAACGCCGACGGAACAAACCATTTAGCCAGCACACAGACACTTCCTCCTCTGGGAGTGACACTTCTAATCGACCGCCGAGAAAAACAACTCCTGGCACCAATAGGGATCAAGACCAGGCTAACACACAACCTGAAGAGAATGCGACTACTTCTGGTCCTTTTTTAGAGAAAGGCCCATCAGAAACCGACGACTCAGGCGGAGTAAGAGGAAAAGAATCAGAAGCACCAATCACAAGAGGTGCCAAGAAGGACAAAAAGAAAACAAATCGCTAGTCATCAACATTTCCAACATCAAATTATCTGATTATGAAACTGACCTATTACAAAAAGGTACATCATTCATCCCAACTACTTCTACAACTCAACTTGAATTGGAGACCAGTACATTCAAACTCACAAGGAAGTTAAGGCTACGCCATTTTTTTGAAAATGTGCTCCCACCCACCACAGATAAAAAACCGGATCTTCTGCGCGGCTTGCGCCCACCAAGCTCTTATATACCACCTATAAGCCACAAAAGCATTGATACCTTCGAGACATTGGTGAAACAGGACCTTGAAAAAATCAACTTCAAGAAAAAACCTAAATCCTTGAATATAACACAAAAAGACAAAGATACTTTAAGAAAGATCGCTGACAATAAGACGATCAAATGCATTAAAGCGGACAAAGGGGGTGCCCTCGTCGTAATGAGTTTCAACATGTACGAATCAAAAATGCATGAACACATTTGGACTTCAGATACGTATTCTTTATTAGAAGCTAACCCAACCAGCCAATACAAGGCCATTCTAACAACACTGGTCACCAAAGCGTATGATTCAGGTATCATAGACGAACGCACCAAAAAGTATCTACTGATTGAATTTCCAAGAAGTCCAACTATTACCCTACTTCCAAAAATTCACAAATGCCTAATGGATCCTCCAATGAGGCCGATCGTTTCAACCAAAGGTTCTTTGCATGAACCGGTGGGAAAATTCCTTGACCGGTACCTCCAGCCTTCAGTTAAACTTCTTAAAAGTTACATTAAGGATACTACCGACTTCTTACTCAAACTGTCTGAAATTGCTATTCACGAAAATGACAAATTGATATTCTGCACAGCCGATGTAAATAGTTTATATACATCCATTCCTCATGATGGTGGAATCGAAGCTATCGAAAAAACTTTGTTGAACAGCGACATTTCTGAACCCTTACAAATCCTGCTCATGGAACTAATGATTTTTACACTCTATCATAGTTACTTCACCCATGATGGTAAATGGTTTCAACAGCTCTCTGGGATGTCCATGGGCAATTGCGCCGCGCCGGCATACGCCAACACATACATGGCGGATTTTGAACAAACACATATCTACGACAATCCTAATTGGACCAACAATCTACTGATGTACGTTCGATACATCGATGATCTTTTTTTCCTATGGAAAGGTACACAAAATGAGCTAGAAAATGAATTAAACATTCTCAACACTAAAGATCACCGTATCCAATTGACCTGGAATCTGAATGAACAAAACATTAACTTCTTGGATGTATCCATCACTAGGTCAAACACAGGTCTTGCAACTGATCTCTATAGAAAATCAACGGATCGCAACAATACGTTGCATTTTTCAAGCTTCCATCAGAACTCTCTCAAACGACATCTTCCGTTTAGCCAAATGCTGAGAGTCAAACGCATAGTTTCTGACCCTGAAGTTTACACTAAACGCATTAATGAAATGAACGCACGATTTATCGAGAGAGGCTATCCACCCGAAATGACAAGCGAGGCTATGAATAAAGTATCCTTAATCCAACGTGAAAGGGCTCTAAAAAAATCAACTAAATGTGAAGACAACAGAATGGTTGTCGTATCGAGATACTCCACACTGAGTGGACGATATAAAAAAATCATACAAGGACACTGGAGAATCCTGACATCAGAACCAGATTTTAAGGATCTTTTCAAGGATCCACCGATCTTTGCATACACCAGAGCCAACAACATAAAAGAGATCTTATCGAGAGAAACACCCCGACAAACCATCTATAAAGGCACAAGGCCGTGCTTTAACTGTAACAGTTGTAACAATATTATTCCAGGCAACAAAATCAACCACCCTATGAAGGGAACAGGAATAAAAGTAAACACCAACGCCACATGTGATTCAGCCAACCTTGTATATCTTCTCAAATGTCCCTGCGGGAAAATATATATAGGAAAAACCGAGAGAAAGATCAAGGTACGACTAAACGAACATAAATCAAACATAAGAACGAAACAGTTAAAATCCAGTGTGGCTACACACTTCATGGAACACAACCACAGCGTGGCACAGTTAAAGTTCATGGTGTTAGAAACCATAGAAAAAAAAGAAGGAAGAGACAATAATAAACTTCTCCTACAAAAAGAAACAGCTTGGATTTATCGTCTTCAGTCTTATAAACCATTTGGTCTTAACGACCGTATTGAACTGAGTTGTTTTCTATAAAATACCTTTGTGGTACATAAGGACACTCGTCTCATTTTGCGACACCAGTTCAAATGTCATTAATATTCATGTTTCATGTTATATATATGTGTCATGTGACTTGATTCCAATGTTATTTATGTTTCTTTTTGAACATGTTATGTACTCCAGCATTTGTCACCATTTGACATTATCTCACACCTCCTTTCTGCACACCTTCCCGCGTTTCATTCCGTCTCAAGATGTCCGACCCGTTTTCTCTCCCATTTGATGTCCGTCATCTATTGCCATTTCACCTGTCAGAACCTTAGTCCCATCACTATGTCAGCATCACGCCAATGCGTAACAAAACCACACTCCCCCCGCGGTCAGCCGCGTCCAGCCACACGTACGGAGACCTTGCAGTCCCGACTTTCAACTAAATGCCGGTAAGCCTGACGGAGACTCTTTCGAGCTCCTGAACCCAAATGTGACCCGCATTTTAAGGGTCTCGTTGCTAACATCCCTGTTTTACCCCGTTTAGTTTCCACGAACGCTGGCAATAAACGTGAGCTCAGCTTTCAGCTGTTTTTTTATATTTGGCATGACCACATGATCGCAATACGTTGTCTCACCCGGGTGCTCCCGTCTGCTTCTGTAAACACTTGACATTCTTTTAAACGCTCGGGCTTTCATTATTCTTACACATGCATGTATATACATATCCACTGGTACCTGCATCACGCTGTTACTGTTCATTTAAATGGATATATTGTTGATTTGATGTATTCAACCATGCTTATCACCATATGGTTTATGTCTTTAATACAATGATGCTCGTTCTTTGTTCCTAGAGCTCCTTGAGAAAGGGCACCTGGCCCGAAATGCATTGGAGCCACGCTTATTTGATTTAATCATGGAGAATATAAATCAAATGTGATGAAAAGAATCTATTTTCAAATGATGAAAAGAATTTATTTTCAAATCATGAAACAATAATAAAAAATTGTCAAAGTCAAAGGAGTCTACTTATATTCGTAGAACCAGAGGGTGTGCCCATATACTGGGATGTGCACACAAGTTGTGTGCACACATCATTAGGACTCATATACTTGGCGCTACACGGACGGTTACGCCACCAGTAGGAGCACCTCTAATTAATTTATCACTACAAACATTCTTACAAAATTTCATTGTTCTACAAAACGCTGTGCATTGCCTACACCACTTGTTTCATATTTTAATCATTACCAGTTACATTCTCTCTTTCTCATTTCTAAGAGAGATAGTACATTGGGACTGCAACAACAAAGTATGAGAGACATAGCTCGTATGCAATTGCTTACGCTTTCTGCCATTGCTTCATGAGAAATGCAGCTTAGCATGAAAAAGGTCAATGAACAGTTGACCTACTGTATACATCATCTCTTGCAAAAGCACAGATGTTGGCAACTTTCAGCCAGTGAGTCAGTGAAGCCTCCTGTCTGCTTTACACGCGGAGAGATTGATGGCAGTGACAGTTGTATGCTCTCTGCCTGCCCTCGTGTCACTGCTTTCGTGCTGCAGGTAGCTCTATTCCTCTATTTTGAATGCAGATTTGAGTTTCCTTTTACATCTAGCAAGTCAGTAAGTAGTATAGAAGGGGGCATATAGGGAGTCAGGATTTTCTTAGAAAGGCTTTACATCCATGTTCATGTTCTTTTGTTTTGCGATACCTTCTTTCTCTTGTTTCCCAATATAATTTGTGTGCTTTATCTATTAACAAAGCTGTAGCTTTTTATTTGAAAACATCAAATGTGACATCATATACTAAGACAACAAACATTCTCTTGATATTGTTGGAGTTTTATGAGAAATGTATTTCAGTGAGAGAGCAAAGGTTAGTTGCCCACTTTACGACTAGGCAACTATTGGCATGATTAAAGAAAACGCACATCCTGGATGGGGTTCATATGGACTCTATTTCAAAAGAAAGGAATTTTGGTAATAATAGGCTTTTGACCACGTCATATCCATCTGCTATGGTCTTCTTCAATTTAATATTGCAACATCTTAATGAATGGGCTTGTTATATTGGCTGTATCCCTATGCCACCAATCATTTTATGGCTGCAAGTGTTGAATAGGCAGAGTGCCTTTTCAAAACTTAGGGGCATATATACAACGAAGCGGGGGACCCAGGGGTTAGCCTTCTTGGCTTAACGCCGTGCTTCGCCACTTCAGTAACGCAAGGCGGTATCATATTTACAACTATATGGTGTAGCCCTGCGTTTCATCCTGCACTGGTGCTAAACTTAGCAGCCTAGCGCTAATGCAGGCACCCGTGCACCATATTGCAAGAGTGTCTGCATTAAGAAGATTGTTTGTGTGCAGGACGGTCATCCTTCCTGCACATAGTCAATCTTTAAATGACATTTTGTAACTTTGTACATTTTTTTTTTTTTTTTTTTTAAAGACCTTTATTTCTTAGATCACTGTTGACATTCCTCGCCTACAACCCATCGGGCCGGCTTTCAATCAAACATTTCAGTATAATAGTACAGTGACACAGCCCCATGCCGTCAACCCGGGGGTACGGCGGCGTAACGGAGTTCAAGTATACGAGATCCCGAAGGATATTGGAGGAGAAGGAAGGTCATATTTTACAAGTTTATGCAAATAATAAGGTCCATAGTAAATAAATTCTGTATCCAGAAAAGGAACTAACAAAAACAAACCCCCCGGTAACTCGGTCGTCAGATTACAGTACTGTATGGTTCTAGGCAGTGCCGGTGTGTGTACAGAGACTAGACGCCCTCAAGTGCCTTGACTCAGTTTGCAATGGCAAATGTCATATGTCCAAGGAGCTAGAATGCGTGGTTGGAGGAGGCTCACATATATTCCCCCTGTAGTCATTCCATCTGGACCATATTTCTACCCATTTGCGAGGACATCCTCTTGAGACATACACCGTCTTCTCCTGCAACATGCACCAGTCCATGTCACATTGCCAGTCCCTCAGTTTCGGCGGGTTAGGGTCCCCCCACAACCTAGCAATGTTCCTTTTAGCCACTACCAGCCCAAGTGTCACCCACAGTTTCCCTCTGTGCGTCAGGTCAGTGGGTTCCCAGATGTTAAGTAGACATTTCTTGGCCTCAGGTCTAATTTCTACCTCCCACACCTCCTGCATGCAGTGCACTACTCTCCCCCAATACTGTTGCACTTTTTGGCACCCCCATAGGGTATGAAAGAAGGTGCCCGCTACACCACATCCCCTGCGACAGAGTCCATCTCCACCATTTCTCATCAATTGCAGCCTAGTACAGGAGATATAAATTCTATGTAGAATTTTAAGTTGCATTAGGCACAGTCGGGCAGAAATGGCCACCTCACGGGGGGAGGCCAGAGCAGACCTCCATTCTTCCTCATCCATTTCCAACCCATCAGCAATCCATTTCTCTTTTAAGGGTAGTAGCAAGTCAGGGGAATTATTTATCAGCTTTTTGTACGCGAGAGATATGGCATGTTCTGGAATGTTCCCGTCTAATAGCCTGTCTTCCAGAGGGGAGCTTTGTGGCAGTGTGGTGCCAGGTGGAATGTGTGTCTGAAGGGAGTGTCGCACCTGTAGATATCTGAAGTATTCGGTGTGCGACAAGTCATATGTGGCCTGCATTTGAGCGAATGTGTGAACTCCTTTAGGGCCCCAGATATCTTTTATTTGGGAGATGCCTATAAGGTCCCAGTTCCGGAACCCCTTAGTCCGACCCAGGTTGCCTAACTTTTCGGACGCCCAGTGTGGTGTAGCCATGGTGAGAACCCCTGACCACCCCAATTATTTCTGTGCTGTGTGCCATATCTGCACCGAGTGTTGTGTAGGCCCAGTAAGGCGAAGTTTGCCCAGTGTAGAGTAGAGAGCTATTTCATAGTTCCCCCCAGGAAGTTGCCACCTGTCCATCCCATAGGCCGGATCATTCCCATCCCCATAAGTCCCTTGATTATTCGCGATGAGATGAGCTGCCCAGTAGTACTTGCGAATGTCGGGGAGGGCTATGCCACCGTCGTACCACCCCAGTGTGAGTTTTGACAGAGCAATACGCGGGGCTCCCGCCCAAAGGAGTGTGCGCTGAGCCGCCTCGATTGCTGTAAAGTAGGCGTTAGGCACCATATCTGGATAATTTTGAAGGGCGTAGAGAAACCTGGGCAGCGCCATCATTTTGAACAAGGCAGCTCGGCCAAGTAATGATAATGGGAGGCCCTGCCAGGACTTGGCCTCTCGTTGGAGACGCCGTAGGGGAGGTTGGAGATTACGCTCGTAGGACAGGGCCTTGTCCTTGGAAATGAACACTCCCAGGTATTTGAAGCCGTCCGCAGCGACTGTAATGGGACAGGTGTCAGGGAGCTTCGGGGGGTCCCCATTGAGGACGTATAGATACGATTTGCTCCAGTTGATGCTGAAGCCGGAATTTCGACCGAAGCTCGCGAAGATGTCAAGGGCCGCAAGGATTGACCGTCGTGGCTTAGAGAGGTAGAGGAGAATATCGTCCGCATAAAGGGATATTTTGTCTTCCCATCCCTCCGCCCATTCTATTCCACGAAGGTAGACGTCATGTCTGATCTAGGCAGCTAGCGGTTCAAGGGAGAGGGCGAACAGGAGAGGAGAGAGGGGGCAGCCCTGTCGAGTTCCTCGCTCTAAAGTAAAGACCTCCGACACTTTATTGTTCACTAGGACCTGTGTCAGGGGTTCCGTGTAGAGGAGACGAACCCACTCCACAAAATGGGGCCCAAAGCCCAGTTTACGCAGGACCGTGAACATATACGGCCACTCTAGGGTGTCAAACGCCATGGTGGCGTCCAGGGAGACCACAACCGCGTCTTCCTTCAATCTATGGCGTTGTCCGATCACCCCGTGTAAGCGTCTGATATTTAGGGCCGTGTTTCGATGTGGCATAAAGCCTGACTGGTCAGGATGTACCAGTGTATTCAGTATTGGTTTAAGCCTATTAGCGAGTGTTTTTGGCAGTATTTTGGGCTCCGCGTTGAGGAGGGAAATAGGCATATAGGAGGCACAAGATTCTACAGGTCTCCCCTCTTTAGGGATAGCCACAATATTAGCGATGCGCTGGTCTCGCGGCAGTATTCCTTCCTTTCTGCTGGTGTCAAACATGGCTTTCAGGTGTTTGCTAATAGTCTCAGGTTTAATCTTATATAATTCTATCGGGAGACCGTTAGGACCCAACGCTTTCCCTGGTCGGAGTTCCATTATTGCACGCTGTATTTCGGCCACAGTGAGTGGGCTATCAATGGTTTCCCGGTCCTCATCCGACAGACACGGCATCCGGATATCAGCGAGGAGGGCTATAGAGTACTCCTCTGGGCGGTCAGACACCCTAGTATAGACATGCTTGTAGTGTCTAGCAAACTCCTTCACCACGTCCCGCGGCTCAGTGAGAATCGCCCCGGATTGATTATGTATTAGCGGCAAAGTCTTCCTGGCCTGCTGCTTTTTGTCAAGCCAGGCTATAAGTTTTCCGGCTTTGTCACCCTGATCGTATAGCCTGCCCATTTTATGTCTAGCTATTGTCTGGGCCTCCTGGGAGACTAGTGCTCTATATTCCGCCAGCTTGAGTTGCCATTTGTGTCGGACCGTCCTTCCCCCTTTCTCGAGCGCTTCCGCCTCAAGCTCTGCCAGCTCCGCCTCAGCTGCGGTGACTTGACTGCGCTGTTCTCTCCGCCTGCCAGAAATGACTGATAGCGCTTCCCCCCTTACTACTGTTTTAAACGCCTCCCATACCGTGACAGGGGAGTCTACTGAACACTCATTTTCTTCAAAATATTGAGTGATAGAGGCGTTGATTTTCCCCCGCGTGTCGTCATTCTGCAGTTGCCAGGGGCTTATTGGCGCCACGCACCCCTCCCTCCTTGCTCCGAATGTGATGTGCGTCGTTACCGGCGAGTGGTCCGATATGCCTCGGGTCAGGAGCGTTGCCTCTAGCACTAAAGTGTGATGCTGCAGGATGGTGAGAATGTAATCGAGGCGTGAGAAGGTGTGATGTGGCCCAGAGAAGAAGGTGAATTGGCTGGCTGTGGGGTGAAGGTGGCGCCAAACGTCAGTGAGTCCGAAGGCCTCAAGAAACTCAGCCAACCATTGCTGTCCTTGGGGTATGGTTCTGGAGGGCTGTCTATTCACCGTGCCCGACACCACCGAGTTGAAGTCCCCTCCCAGGACTAACTGACCGTCGGGGAGGGAGAGTAACAATTTGCCCAAGTCTGCAAAGGCAGGAGCCTGCAAGCCCGGCGGGACATAACCCAAGAGTAAGTTCAGCACGTACCCCTCCCACCTGCCTGTGACCACCGTAAAGCGGCCCTGTGGATCCGATTTAGTGCCATCGATATGGAGGGGCAAGGAGCGGCGGATGAGGATTCCCACCCCTCTTGAGTCTGAGGTGAAGCCGGAGTGCGAGGCGAGCGTGTAACCCCACCTGTTGAGTGCCTGACATGTGTTCCCCAGTAAATGGGTTTCTTGCAGCATTACTATTTCAGGTTGGTGCCGTTTAATGAACTGCAAGACTATAGTACGCTTGAGTCTGTCCCCAAGTCCATTCACATTCCAGCTCATTATTTTAAGGCTCTTTTCCCAGTTCCTAGCCATAACCATTACTTTGAAAGCAGTCCCTACTCAGCACTCCTGAACCAGTAAAGTCTTCACGGACATAAATTCTGTACGACCAAAACACACCCAGTACTTCCCAGCCCTCCCCGGATCCCTCCCAGCAGCAAAACTCTCCAACTCCGTTGCCCACCCTGGTTCCCCCCCAAAAGCTCTAACAGTGCAAACAGTAACATGCATATCAGACAGTTGACTCCATGCTTTCCTCCCCGTATCGACCCCCCACATCTCGCCCACCTCTGCGAAAACGAAACCCCCCCTCCCTGCCCCCTGCTCCGTGGGTTTCAAACTACCCACCACCCCAATTAGCAGAGTGCCTGTCGCCCAACCCTACCCCGGTGAGACACCGAGGAACTTCTAACTCGGGATTAACGTGGCCAGCTCCGTCCCGGCCGCCCTCTCGCAGTGTCCCAGGTCATTCAGTCCCTCAGGCCAGGGGTGTATGAGTACTAAAGGGGAGCCCGTCCCTTAAACCACGGGCAGGCCCCACGCTGTCCTCTCGGAGTGCCCAGGCACACAAACAATCACACTGTATACATTACTGTCCGGCTTCTTCCAAGTCCAGTGTGCACCGCCTCATCGCGCTGTGTTATCTCTGGGTGAGTCCCAGCGGGGACTGTTCGACCTCGAACGCCAGGATCGTTGGCTCTGCTCACCATTCTCAGCTCCCCCTGTCGCCGATCCCGGGGAGGGGTGTCCTGTGTCTCTCCACTGTCCGCCGTATTGAAGAGGGTGGGCCACTGCAAACATTGTGTCAATCCATTCCTGTACCGTCGCTGGCGAGGTGAAGAAGTGGGACTTGCCGCCATGTATAATCTTTAGTTTTGCGGGAAAGAACATCATGTATCGAGCTCCGTGGTCACATAGTGCCGCCTTGACCCCCTGGAAGGAGCGCCTCTCCTGTTGCACCTGCAGCGTAAAGTCAGGGAAAAAACGAACTGTGGATCCCTCGTACTGTAGGTCCCCATGTTGTCTGGCAGCCTGTAGGATCGCATCACGGTCTCGATAATTGAGTATTTTGGCAATAATTGTTCGCGGTGGGGCTCCAGGATTGGGTTTAGGAATCGGGGCCCGGTGGGCCCGCTCAACAGTAAATGTCTTGGAAAGCCTCTTGGGTTTAAGTTGGCGGAGTATCAAGTCTTCGAGAAATAGCTCCGTACTGTCACCCTCCAGTTTTTGCTCTACGCCCACCACGCGTATGTTGCTCCTCCGAGCCCTACCTTCCTGGTCATCGAGCCGAAGTGCCATCTGTCGGTGCTGGTGGACAATCTCGCTGACCCTGCGTTCAAGCTTCTTCTCCGGCTCCTGAAGCGCTTAATGTCCACTTCGTTGGCTTTCGAGCGGTCCGTGGTCTTCCCCAAGTCGGTGCGGAGCAGATTCACTTCGATAGTGATCTTGTCCATCTTCGTTTCGACGCTGGTGCCGAGGGTCTGGATTGCCGCCATTATGGACGTTAGGGAAGGTTCCGCCTGCACCGTGCCTTCCTTCGTTGCCCCCCCGGCCTTCGTCTGCGTTTTGGGCACCGTATATTGATCAAGTTTGTTGGTTTGGGGCACTACACCCCCTTTAGGCCGCATGGTCGATCTGGTGCCCTTGGGGTAAGATGGTCCGTCACCCACCTTTTTTCGGCCCGTCGCCAGGTCAGATCCACTCCCCGCCTCCAAGAGACCGCAACCAGGACTGTAGTTACTGTCCAAGATCTATAGCAGCGTGGGGCCTGCTACCAGGGGTGTACTCCGAGACTCTCCGTCGTGATCTCAAGCTATTCAGGTCAGCAGTCACTCACAGCCGGTCCACCTGCCAGCCGATGTCCCGTGAACCAGCCGCTTCCACAGCCGTGGGTATGTGCCCTTCCTCCAAAGGGCGTCTTTGCGCAGCACTTAGGGGCAGCAGCTCCCTGTCAGGCTGTGGGCAGCGCGGGCCGGTCATTTCTCCCGCACGCTCTATAGCAGTAGCGCTGTGTGTAGCAGCCCTCCTTACTTCTTGGGTGGGCGCTTAGCTGTGCTCTGAGTCCCGGTGTGTGGGTCCCCTGGGTCCGAAGGGTCTCGCTGGCCACCCTGTCAGACGACCCCAGTGCAGCGATGTTTCCGCGCCACTGCGGAGGCCACGCCCCCCGTTTTCGCGCCTTTCAGGCCGCGGACCGCGGCAGGCCGAAAGCCGGGACCTCGAGTGGCAGAGGCGGCGGCTCCCGGGCTCCAGGTGCGTGACGCCGGGTCGCAGCTGCGAGTCGCGGCCGCCTCACGGAGCCTCCGAGGGTTCTCCGATCCTGGAAATCGCTCCGAGGAATCACCCAACCTGTGGGAGCTGGGGGCTGCCTTCAGAGAGCCTCCCAGCTAGGATCGTGCGCGGATTTGTGAAGGGACACTGACGGCCCCGGCGGAGCTAGGGAATCAGGCGGCCATTTTCTTCGGCGCCTGGCCACGCCCCCCATTTTGTAACTTTTATGTGTGCTGCTTAATGCAGCACACATAGAAGTTGCTAAACATCTTTTTTATATTGTTTATGTGCAGGAAGGGTCACATTACTGCACATGAACAATCAATGGCATTTTGCTGTTTCTTTGTGTGCTGCACAACACAGCACACATGGGCACTGCAAAAACGAGAAGAAATAAAGCATTTCTGCTCGTTTTACCTGTTTAAGACCAGGATTTCCATGGTCTAAATGTTGCCACTGCCTTCTATTTACGCCACCCTTGTAAATAGGGGGCAGCGTCAAAATCAGTGGATGTTCCGGTGGAACGCCCACCGCAACACCCATTGCCACTTAGTGTGAAAGGGTGCCTTATTTCCAAAGCAGCGTTAACCCACATTAGGTGGCTTAATGCTGCCTCTTAAATAAGGCGAAGCCCCTATTGCACCACAACGTCACGGTGGCAATCAGGGCTTGTAAATATGCCCCTTAATTTGTGCCGGTGGTTGCTGGTTTGGCAGTTACAATTGCTGTTCCCTCTAAAGTATGCACCTTACGTACTTCCTCTCAGTGTACCATAGAGATTATGTTGAAAGATTGCCTGCTGTTATAGATTCAAGCATGTGGGGATTTATTTAGAAAAACATTTTTGAACACATACAGTAGTAACCCAGAAGTACTATTTCACATACTTCAAAATGCTGTTCACATGTCTCCAGTTGGAGATTTTCGCTTATACCTGCCCTACATCTTATGTGTGGAAATCTCCACCACTAGTGTGGATAATTAGGCATGCAAAGGTCTCGATTTTAGGTGTAAATGTTTGAATGGTTAAGGAGAAATGGTAGAAGCATCAGGAATATTTAATACTAAATTAATAGAGTTAAGAAAATACCTACGAGGTCTTTAGAGAGTGACATGCAGATACCAAAAACTACAGTAGTACTACTGGTAAAAGTAGATCAACTTTACCCCAGCCAGCCCTTGGAGTAAGTCAACCACCAAACATGGCCAATAACTGTTACTGGAAGGCACTCTCATAAAAAACAGCGGAGGCAGGGAATAACACTAGCGACACATATGGAAATAAATTAAAATAAAGGGATTTGATCAAATATACAAGTTAAAGTAATAGAGTGTACATATTGCAGCAACACTTAATCACATTCCACACTCCTGCTATATTCAGGGAGAGGAAGCAAAGAGTCTGGAGTCCACCACGCCATTAACAGTTAGTAATTTGTACAACATCAGCCAAACACACACATACTGCCCACACACGAAAGCAAGACACCAACCTTCAAACTTTTTAAATCATGTCATGTGATTGTCTTTGTTGTCTTGCCCCTCATTTTTATGAACAATGATGTGAAGGAGAGATATAAGATTTACAGGCAGAGGATCTACATTTTTGGCATTTCCAGAGAATCACTCATTCCTAGCTGCTGTTTGTCATCTGATGCAGTCTTTGACACGATTGTGAACAGTGACCAGGTGCTCCATTGACCCACAGTTCATACCCAGGCCGTCTCTATAGTGCCAAGATACTGGCTGCACTCCATGTACTGGTCACTAGATCTTTCCAGAGAGGTAGTGCGGACATGGCTCTTGGTCTTGTTATGCTGTTATTTTTGCTTATATGTATGCTCTTGATGATTGTTTGAACTTGTTTGTCATGTAAAGCTCTCTGATGTTCTGTGTGCTGTAGAAAACGTCACATAAAAGCCAATCATGCTGCTCGTGACATGTACTGAAACTTATCACAAGCCTAGTGCACAAGCTTATCCCCATGCCACATTCAATGCTAGAATAGCAACAGCTGTCAAGAGAATTCTATGCTATGGCCCACTTTCCTCTGGTATGAATTCCTGTTGGTTTCACACGTGAGACGCTACAGCAACCCTGACACAACAGGAAACATAATTTCTGCAGTAGACACCACTGGCGCTTTATCAACATGCAAGCTGACTTCTATACCGGGGACTACTTCACTGCTGTGTACGCTACGTTTCTGCGTCACATATGACAGCTCCATTTTATGACAGTCTCATCCTATATATTAATTGGTTGATTGTTATTTCGGCAATATGTGGCTACACTCTAACTAGGATTGCATCTTTAAATAGGTAAAGGTATCGCAAACATAGTCACAAATAACTTCACCACATCACAATACACACCCACCATAATAATGTTCACTGCATGCATTTGTAAATATGTATTACAATTTGTATCACACTACATTATAACATTCATTATTTGTCTTTCTAGCATACCGTCTGTCCCATCTCCTCACCACCTTCCAGTGTTGTACCACACAACCTCCATTAAGGTGCGATGCCTTTTTATTATCCTCAAGGCACACTTCAGATGTCTTGACCACAGGGGGGTGAAGAAGTGCTCCAGTAATTCCCAGAAGTAGTGTGCAAGATCAGTTTGACTTTTTGTGTGTTAGACATTATTGACATCTGACGAAGCTTACATGGAGACATGCCCCATGAACTATTGTCCCATCTAGCTTCCTGGCTTGGGTTACAGAACTGAAGTCAGGGTCTGCAGGTGTGTGACCAATTGAAGGTCTAATTTCTCACCAGAACTGCTAGTTTGTTTGACGCATCACAGTCGTTAAACAGTGTTGAGCCAATTGAAGAATGGTGTACTATGATACCTTTTCATACACCATTGGGAGACTTCGCTATTGCAACATATGCTGCCATATCCAACCTAGCAAGGCCTAAATATAATATGCATCCACTCACACAATAATCACTCTTATATGACTTTATTATACATTATAACTAAATGCATCATTAAAACACAATAACATTTTCATGTCTCAAATTTATATATTGGATTACATACACATCTTCACATAATAAGTTTAAATCTATTTACATTTTATCTAATTTAATTTTCTAACAGTAGGAATGCTTTTAATGTGTTTCCCTTTTCCTTTACCTTAAGACCTTTTTAATCCGACTACCTACTGGAGTTCTCTATCTCTGCTCAATAGGCAGAGATCTCCAAAGCGCAGGTTGGGGTGAGGTTCTCCACCTACCACAACAATGAGAATATTACAAAAAGGAACAGCAGGTAGGCCATCTCTCAGCCATGTGAGGACCACCTAACAACCCATTTCCATCCTGCTTCTCCTTTGACTCCTGATACTCTACAAATAACTGAGCATCATGAGGAAAGTCCCCCCAGTTTCTCACAAAAGGAATGAAAACTAACCTATTGGTGAGGGTGTCTTCGAGAAGCATCCTTAGCTTTACAGGTGCCTAAGACCCCAATTAACAGATGTTCCTGTTTTTAAGTTGATTCACCCGCCTCCACCCCCCAGTTCAATCCACCTTTGTAGACTCATGTTCTATTTATTTAGCTATGCCATTTCACGGACATATTACTTTTGTCTTAGAATTTTTCAATTATATATAGTTCCAAATTTATCCGTGTATTGTAATATAAATTATTTGAAAATGTAAAAGTTTTCTGCATAATTTTAATGTATGTGTGGGGATCTTTATAAATGAATGTGATTGAGTACTGTTAGGGTTTGTTAGATCTGGGGGTCTCTAGTTGGCAGAGGTAGGTACCACGGTCCAAATAGGGACCCTTGCTTCTAGTCAGGGCAAGGAGACAACCTTCTGAGATAACCCCTGCTCACCCTCTAGGTAGCTTGGCACGAGCAGTCTAGGCTAACCAGAGGCAATGCGTAAAGTATTTGTACCAACACTCACAGTAACACAGTGAAAACACCACAAACTGACTCCACAACAGTTTAGAAAAATAAAGGTATTTTTAATCTAAACTACACAAGACCAAAACGACAAAAATCCAACATACACAGTTCAAGAATATGGTTTCAAAAAGAGTTCTTAAGGTTGCGTTAAAATTCTTAGGTTGCGATAGAATTCTCTACGTTGCGATAGAATTCTCTACTGATGCGTGAAAAGGTCACAGTTGCGTCACGTTTACTCACAGTATCTTTTAGTTGCAACAAAGTTCCAAAAGCAGAAGCTGGTGCGGTGGAAAACAAGCGATGCGTTGCTCCTGAGACCCTGGGGAGGCGATGCGACAGCCCCGCTGCAGCAGCGGGCGTGTTGCGAAAAATCCGGTCTGTATGGGGAGGAAGGCCACTTGTATGGATTCCGCTGCATAGGTTCCGTAGGAAGTCTGTTCTCGCAAAGGCACGATGCGACGATCTCGTAGGGGCTGCGACGATCTCCGGGGCGACGATGCGCGGTCCAGCGGGGATCCTCTCTCTCGCAGCTCCTCGATGCGTTGATGCTGCGACGATGCTCGCAGCGACATGATGCGGTCCGCAAGCAAGCGGTGCGGCGATCTCACCCAGCGACGACAGGCTCTGCGACGATACTCGCAGCGATGTTCGATTCTCCCGCACCGGTCTGGTACGTCCCGCAAGCGAAGGATGCGACGTCTCTGGCAGCGGCGTCAGGCGCTGCGACGATCTCGACCTCCGTAGCGGCGGGAAACTTCTCGCACTGTCGGGGATGCACTCCGCAAGCAAGCGATGCGACACTTTTCAGATTCAAAAGTCACTCAAGCTTAGTTTCAAGCTTCCCAGCACAGGTACAACCTCCAGAGGCCCCACAACTGGATCAAGCACTCTAGGAAGGACAGAACTCTCTCAGCAGAGTTCAGGGAAGCTGGGGGTGAAGTCCTTTTGTTCCTGGGACTTCAAAACAGGGTGCCAGCTCTTCTCAGGCCCTTGGAGATTCCTTCAAGACAGGGGACACAGCTCAGCAGCAAAGTCCTTCCCCTCTCCTTGGCAGCAAAGCAACAGGTCAGTCCAGCAGAGCCACAGCAGGACAATCTTCCTTCTTCAGTTTCAGCTTTCTCCTTGGCAGAGGTTCCTTTTTGATTTCCAGGATGATCTAATTTTCTGTTGTCAGGGGTCCTGTACTTATACCCCTAAAGTCTTTGTTCTCTTGGTGCATGTGGGCCCTGAGCCCGGTCTGAACCAGTTCTGGGTGGATCCTGAGTACTTTGTTTTGCTGGCTGCATCTTTCCTTTCAGAGTGAGGGGCAGGGTCCTCAACCGCCCAGCAGGGGGGTGGAGCCAGCATTGTGGAAGGCAGGCACAGCCCTATTCAGCCCAGGTGCTAACTCCTCCCACCACTCCAGTTGCAAATGCAGTCATTCAGCCTAGTGCTGACTCATCCAGCCTCCTGGGGAATCCCCCAGCCCCTGTCACTCTCAAACCAGACAGTCAATACACAAACAGGCCCAGGCACACAGAAGGGTCAGACAAGAGAACAGCAACTTTCTAAAAGTGCTGTTCTCAAACACAGGATTTAAAAACAACCTTTCCTAAAAGATGTGTTATTAAATTCTGAGTTCAGGGATACTAGATACTTATGTCCTATCTTGTTCCTATGGGAAGAAATGCTGTTAACCACTGTAGCCAGCATCCCCCATGTTAACCTATGGAGCAAGATAGCCTTACAGTAGTGAAAAACGAAAATGGCTGCCATTCACTACCAGAGCATGTCACCTGCACTAGTACATGCTCTACCTTTTACATACACTGCACCCTGCCCAGGGGGGTACCTTGGGCCTTCCCTAGGGGTGACTGATGTGCACAAAAAGGGAAGGGTTAGGCCTGGTCAGTGGGGACACTGACCAGGAGGACATGGCAGTTCTAAACTGTCCATAGGCACTGCAGTGGCAGGCCTGAGACACCATTTTAGAGCTACTCCTGTGGGTGGCACAATCAGTGCTGCAGGCCCACCAGTAGCATTTGTCATCACCAGCCCTGGCACACCCAGTGCACTTTACTAGGGACTTCATGGTGATACAAATATGCCAAACATGTATATCCAATCAGAATAACAATTTACACAGAGAGCATATGCACTTTAGCACTGATCAGCAGTGGTAAAGTGCGCAGAGTCCTATTCCCAACAGCCACGGGTCAGGAAAAATAAGGGAGGAAGAAGCAAAAAGTTTGGGGATGACCCTGCAAGAAGGGCCAGTTCCAACAGGGTTATTGTTAAATGTTTCACAGTCATTATTACATTATATTGCATGATTACATTACATACATATAATAACTAGCCACACAAAAGATGACATACAGGTGAAAGGTAAAGGAACTTGATAAATAAGTAAAATAAGTGCAGAATAAAAGTGTTTCCAAATAAAAATAAACATTTAGGATCTGTAATTTGTTTACACTTGAAGTTTGTTTCGTGAGGATGGGTGAATAAGAGGTAGAGACATGGTTCATGGGGGTGGTAGTTTTCCACAATGAGATGATATCAACATTTCCAGTTATGTAACACTGGGCAAATAAAGTTTGAGGTTGTGATTGTAGAGTTGTATAAGGTGGGTTTGTTGGTGTTCCATGAGGATTGTGGTAGGATTTGTTGGGGGTGGGCCTCACAGATCGTTCCTAGATGGTGAGCAACCTTTACAACGAAACTTTTACAACGCACTACCATTACAATGCGGTCATTACAACGCAAACCATTACAACACATTGCGCTGGGGGGCGCTATAGGATAGGGAATAAGTTTAATTTACTATCCAACACCTTCCCTAGTGTCCACGGGGACTGGTGTTGGAATAGTACATTAAACTTTTCACTATCCAGCACCCCAAAGCGCTATGCGTTGTAATGGATTGCGATGTAAAAACCGCGTTGTAAAGGCAGGCGTTGTAATAGCCTGCGTTGTAACGTCATACATCCTTCCTAGATATACTTTCATGAAGAATCAAGCCAGTGGCTTACATAAGGAAAATGTGCAAGACACTACTGAACATGAGGACGGAGAGCAGGACCAAAACTCTTGCAGGACATCTACCCCGGTCTTCACCCAATTATAATTTTAATCTGAAAGATAAGGTCACTATTTTGCTGACATTCCACTGATTATATCTGGTTCTGAAATACTTTTGTACTACATATTTCCCAAAGCAGTGGATTTTGGGAACTATGTAGTTATAGTTAGTATTTGCATGATCAAGGAAGGCTGATAAGCTTGATACAATGTGTCTTGCGTGCTGTAATATCTCGCTGCTTATTCACAGTTTTTGATAAATTGAAAGAATACATTCCAAATCTAGGTTTGCTAATAGACATGAGCAATGCATTTTGCGTAATAGTATTTATGAACACGTTGTCTCCAGCATCAAAACACCATGTACAGAATATGCTTCCACATCTACTACTGGACCATACCAGTGTATTTTCGAAAATGTAGCTCCTTTCGCTTGGGTACGTCAAATAACTTTGACACATAATAAAGGTTTTAGGGAAACACTTAATAGTGGAAACTGACAACCATGGGGCCCATTAGGATCTAAGGCGCATGGCGGTGGCGATCCGCCCGAGATCCGTCCCCGCCCTCCACCCATTTCTCAGCAGCGGATGGAAACACCGTCCGCCGCTTTTCCGCCCGGTCAACAAGTCGATTGGGCGGAAAAGAGTTTAATATGGTGGCGGTGTCTGTTAGACACCGCCAGCCATATTACTATGGTGGTGGAAACATGCCTTTCCATGGCGGCATTGCTGCCACGGAAAGGCATGCGGGAATTGCTCATGGGGGGCCATTGCAGGCCCCCAGGGACTCTGGGGTGTGCACATGGGGGGTACCTATGGCAGTTCCATGCACAACATGACAGGCACCACGCAGAATGCGGCGGGCGCATCCTAATGGCCCCCACGGGACCCCCGCCCGCCATCCTAATGACCCCCTAAGCTTCCCTTGAGGGCCAGGCCTACTTATGATGGAAGTATGCTCATTCCAAATCAAAAAGTGCATTGTTGTGGCACGGTTCACATGAACATGAATCAGTTGTCTATCGCGCACAAAGTTGTACTTGATAACCAAAAGTTGAACCAATGAAAAAAGACCAAAAAGAGCCCCATATATAAAGCGTTGTGAATGTCGATAGTTGTATTATATGAGTCGCATGTGCCAGCTCTGACTTTGAAAAAGGTCTGAAAACCCGCAATAGCATGATCATCGAATCAAAACAGAGTACATATTCTACTTTGATCCCCTTTTCGAAATAGAATCCTATTCTTTATTTTCATTGCAGATTGTAAAAACAGCATGATTGATGAAAAGTTGGTTTGAGACTCAAATAACATACGTGTGTGTTCACACTAAGGTCATGAGCCAAAGTTTGGCAGACGAGTTACCTGCCACAAACGTGATGGAGGCTCCGCCCGACTTTTACAAGTATCACAGGATATAAAGCACGTGATATCAGGCGGGCGGGATCCCTGCCACGTTTGAGAGTAGTAACCAGTCCGCCAAACACTAAATCAAGCCCTATGTCTTTGTTTTACAGAAATTAAAAGCCAACAGTACCTTTTCATTATACCAAAAATTATATTTTCCTGTGATGCCCTTAACAAATAAAAAAAAATGTATACACATCTAGTACGCCTGCTTGCAAATCAAAACACTTAATCCTGTATAAAAATTACATGTGGCTGATTCTTTAAATATAAAAGCATTTTATAAGCATATGGCTGCCGTGTTTAGCCTTCATTAATTTTTTGCATCTGTATTTTTTCTTCAGTTGCTTATGCTTGTAATAAAACAAATATGTAATTACGACTGCTCTAGCTAACCAATGCCAGAGCTTTGCTTGTTTACCATTCCACTCTTCTTAAACTGAAGGTAAAATGTCACTAAGTCGGACAAATCTGGTTTGACAGTGGCAACATTATTCTCTACTGGTAGAACACTTTATTGCTGAGATGCACTTTCAAGACCTAGGGCCAGATGTAGGTATTCAAATACCGGTCGGTAACGGACAAAAATACAGATTTTCTGCCGTTACTGACCGGTATTTGGATACTGAGATGTAGGGCATCTTAAAATACAGATTCTGTAAATTTACCGATTCGGTAAATTTACCGAATCGGTAAAATTACCGAATCTGTACTTTAAGATGTAGGTGGCACTGTAAACAGTATCACAGGGCTTTAAGGATTCGTTATTTACCACCAACTATTAGTTGGTGGTAAATAACGAATACCTGTGTATATGCAAATCTGTGCATGTACACCTGTGCCATGTGGCACACATACATGCACTAAGGGTAAATACCGAATAATTCAAGGGTGACAGGGTGTCACTTTGACACCCTGTCGCACCCCTGATTAGGGCTTGTGTGCCATGTGGCATGTGTGCCACATGGCACACAAGCCCTAATCAGGGGTGCAACAGGGTGTCAAATTGACACCCTGCCACCCTTGAATTATTTGGTATTTACCGAATCGGTAATTACCGATTCGGTAATTGACATTCATTCCTATGGGCCTCCAGGCCCATAGGAATGAGTGGCAATTACCGAATCGGTAAATACCGATTCGGTAAATACCGAATCTTACCGATTTGGTAAAAAATACCAAAAATGTACCTACATCAGATTTAGTTGGTGGTAAATACCGAATACCTGTGTATATGCAAATCTTTGCATGTACACCTGTGCCATGTGGCACACATACATGCACTAAGGGTAAATACCGAATAATTCAAGGGTGACAGGGTGTCAATTTGACACCCTGTCGCACCCCTGATTAGGGCTTGTGTGCCATGTGGCATGTGTGCCACATGGCACACAAGCCCTAATCTGGGGTGCAACAGGGTGTCAAATTGACACCCTGCCACCCTTGAATTATTTGGTATTTACCGAATCGGTAATTACCGATTCGGTAATTGACATTCATTCCTATGGGCCTCCAGGCCCATAGGAATGAATGTCAATTACCGAATCGGTAAATACCGATTCGGTAAATACCGAATCTAACCGATTCGGTAAAAAATACCATAAATTTACCTACATCAGATTTACCGATTCTAAAATACCGAATCGGTAAAATTCGGTATTTTAGAATCGGTAAAAATGATTTACCTATATCTAGCCCCTAGTTTTTTGCGTAAGCACTCCAGGGCTGGCCTCACACACAATTGTTACGGAGAGGTTGAATACCCTCACGCATGATTACACTCTATGAAAACACCTTAACATAACATAACATAACAAAACAAAACAAGCGCAGCAGGATGAAGGGGGCAGCTTCCTTTTTCTATTTTTTCTACAGTAGATGCTGGTTCTCTTCTCGTCCTAATTAAAGATGCCACTAGATTACACAGAGAAAGAGTCTATTTCTTCCCCCCAAACATTATTCTGTAGCCAGTTGGTTAAACCACAGTGGCAGAGAAGCAGATTCAACGTCATGGCCTAATATTCTAATGTGCATTTGGTATTAAATAATTAATTTTCCTTGATCATGAAAGAGCACACTCCAAAAAGCTATTGTGATATCGTTTTGTGAAGGCGACGGTGGAATGTTTCCATGCTTGCGCTGCCTGTAGCCTGTGTTGAAAAGCAATAGGCTTTAAATGTTTAAAAAAATAACTCATTGAATACTTGGGGGCCCATTAGGATGTCGAGCAGATCGCCACCACCATGCAGGCGCCCGAAATCCTAGCCCGCCCGCCCGCCGCCCATTTCCCCCGCCATATTACTATGGCGGGGGGACCGCGGCAGGACGAAAGACCGTCCGCCGCTTTTCTGCCCCGGTCGCCTTGCGAGCATTGCGGCGGGCGGTGCTTACAGCACCGCCCGCCGCAATGCTAAAAATGCGGGAAGCGCCTGCCACTGTGACGGGCACATCCTAATGTGTACAACGGGACCCCCGCCCTTATGGCGGGTGGTCCCATTCACCGGTAGGATGACGGGCGGACTTTGTCTGTCCCTGGTAGGGAAAAAAAACTGCATTAGACAATGAAATGATGGTGTGACTACCAGGCTAAACTCAGACACTCAGTACGAGTTTATTAGCAAAGCCCCGGTGGTGCGCATAAACATGAGCAGTATCGCAAATGTGAAGCTATTTCAGGACTCTCTTTATTTCCTGGATTTAAGGTTACACCAGGAAACACCAGATAAGCGGACACAAAAGAAACAAGACGTCGCTGAAATAAAAATGACCCCCAAACCCTGGGAATTTTCTCACATGGTGTGGGGACTTCATTTGTTTTTTTATGTCCTTCCCCACCCAACTTCACCTGGTGCTGACTGACCCAAAAAAGGCATAACATCATCCACCCTAAATATGATGGGCAGTGGATCGCCCTCCCTCTAATGACCCCTACTCCTTCAGGTCGTCTGTGGAAGCTTTCTGCTTACAGATCCAACTAGCCGGGGCTCTATCAAAAGATTGCCTGTCTATAAATGAGGCGGGCTGACCAAGAGTTTGGTGGGCGGGGAGTATCTTGTCCCCCAAATATATAATCAGGCCAGAGCTTCCATCCATCTGCAGCTCTTGAGGTTGCGATCCACCTTAAGCTGTAAATCTAATGATGATGTGAATTAAAGCCAAGCTTTTTTAAACACTCCAGACATTCACCTTTTTGTATCACTTCTGGAAACAGCAGGAAAGCATGCCTGTGCTGGAGTGGGGGAATGAGAAACAGGTGGATGGGTATTATAAAACAGTTTGCAGATTTTTCTAATGAAAAAGGTAATTGAAGGAAAAAGCAGCTGTATCCATGACACACAACTTGATTCTCATCTATTCATGGATAATCAAAGGTATTTTTAGCTCTAAAGTCAGTGATGTCATTGCCATGGCAGTCAATCTGAAGTCTGTACAGATGAAAACTGTTTAATGAAGAAGACTGCGCTTAGTTTTTTTCCAAAGATAAGGTAAATATAATGTAACTGTTCAGTGATTTACACCATCTCAATACATAATATCACACAATTACCTTACCTGGTGCCTTGTCTCTTGTATTGTTCATTATGGCAGGTTCCTGCACACACTTATCAGGGGTACTGTTGGAGAGTTACTGTACTTTTGAGCATGTTGTTTTAGAGGACCTGCTTTACTCAGTTACATGGCGTCAGCATTTTTATTCCTCTCGCAATAAAGAACATCACACTATTTTCACCTTCTCCCAGTTCTTTTTTCCCTTCACACTCTTCCATTTCAAACCCTCACAACCATTTGATTCCCTTTTTTTCTTCCTTTCAACCTTGTCCTCATACTCTTACCAGCTTACCACCACATGATCTGTGGGCTGTCAACCTCTACAAAACAAACTTTTTGAGCAGTACACAGTCAAGAACTCTGTGCAGTTGCATTACATTTTCACTGAACCAAAACACTGTTGGGCATAATTATGAAATTAGTAGTGCTGGGCAGCGCAGCAAGTCACCTTACTGTGCTGCCCTGGGTCACTGGGAAAGGGCAGGAATGCACCATATTTATCCAATATGGCACATTCCTGTCCTTTTCCCTCGCTCTGGTGCCATTTTGGCACCCTAGTGCCAATGCAGGCACCCTTGCCCCATGGAGCAAGGGAGCCTCTTTTGCATACAGGATTGTTTTTGTGCAGGAAGGGGCACCTTCCTACACAAAAACAAACATGAGGCTTTTAGGTCTCCATTTGTGCTGCAGCATAGAAAGATGAAAAATGAGAAGAAATAAAGATATTTCTCCTCATTGCGCATTACCTGGGAAGGCGTATGATTTTGGTGCATTCCCAGGTTTACAAGTCCGTGTACATCTTGGAATGCGTCAAAACACATGGGAGTTGCATGGGAACACAGACTACAATGCCCAGGGAATGCCTCCCTCGTGCAGAGTAAGGCAACACAACAACTTGCCTTTTGCCTTTTGAATGCCTTTTGAAGCCATTCAAACCCACGCAAAGTGGCTTTTCATGGTTTCATAAATCTGACTGCGAGGCTTGTGTCACTCATGTACCACTTTGCGTGGTGCATACATGATGCAAGCCTCTCAGATATATGCCCCTTTATCTGGAAGGTCCTCTCTATCCCATTTCATCCTTTCCTCTCAGCAAGCATCTATTTTACTTCTAGAGCATCTACCTCTACTTTTTCACCATCGATAGCACTCTCAAACATTGCTGCTTCAATCTCTCTTTCCCTTGCGCTGCTATCCTCATATGAACTACCTTCCCAAACTTCCCCACACCACCACATTTTCTCCTATCATAGTTATGTCTATTTTTATCTGTTTTACTTCCTGTCCTGATCTCCCTCGCAGTCTCTTCTCTTTAATGCGCTTCTGGTCTTTTCTTCAGGCTTGGTATTTGAGGGACTGAAATGCCTAATTGGTAAATGTGTGGGGTCTCTGGGTGGTGGAGTAGGAAAAGGGCGCAGGATGTACCTGGCAGTCTAGTAGTTTTACTCTTTGCGTTTTGAGATTCCTAACTCCTTGGGATCGCGGCTCTATTGCATTTAGTGCAAAGAGTGGATCGTCGGAAATTGGTGAGTAATGAAGTGAAACCTCATCCTAATTCTTGTGCATACAAATTGTTGAGGTACTGTGAACCCTGATCTTATTTCTTTATCGCACAAAGAGGAACTAGGTAGGGAACAGATTTAGGGTCACCAACATAATTGTACGATGTCATGGTACTTTATACTTTATAGTTAACATTTTCATTTTTCAGGGCAGTCACTAGAGTGTTTTATACGTATGCCAGTGTTAAATACCTTGACTGTAAGTCACTACGTGTTCAGTGTTGCATGTGACCATTGTGGAAAATGTTACTGCTAAACCCTTCATTTTAATATTGCCAAATATATCTTGCGTAAAATGATCAAAACAGAACAAGGTTTTTAGCAGCATGTGTGTGGGGTGAATTTGTCTTCTGGAAACAACATTTCACTTATGGTGCACTGTTTTGGGCAGCTGGGGAAGAGGGCCTTGATAATTTACTTTAGTTTTCTGAGGTAGATGTTGAAAATGTAAATGTTAAATATGAATTACCTATGGAAAAAGAAGTACATTTGCACTACGGGTTCAAAGAAAGCACAATTTCGGAGAGGTGCTTCTTCGGCGAGCAGACTGCAGGAGTAGCAGAAAATGTGGCCAAATATGTGCAGGCCTTTGAAAAAGTGAGTTTCCACGTGCACGTTTGGTGTCCCTGTGGACGTTCGCAATAGAGAGCAATTTAGTCTGCTATGTAATAATAATAAGTGACAGCTAGAAATATTGTTGAAAGATCATTGAACTAGGTGTACGTGATGGCAAAAAGACACTTACTGTTGGAACTGTTGTTGCCAGGGTTATTCCTGAAGCCACCTTGCCCTCTGAAGCGTTGGCCTCTGGTAGGGTAGAAGTTTGTGTAGTTGGTCTAGGTGTTGTATTGACCTCGCCCGGAGCCTTGACCCTCATTGGTAAACATTTGAGTGCCACGGCCGGTCGTGTGGCCCATACAGCGAAGGGCCCCTCAAGAAAAACGCTGTTGAAACACCCTTTTTATGCTTGACTGGGCCTTGTCCAGGGAAGTGAAGGTCGAAACGAATTTCCCTAACTGCTTAATGAAGGGTCTCCGAAGAGGCCCCCTTGGGCCACCGCTCCTGCCTCCGAGGAGGTCAAGTCACCCAATTTTGGGTCCAACTTGATTAGGAGCGAACGTAGGCGCTCAGTCGAGAGGGTGCAATTAGCGTTCCCTAAAAAGATGACCACTCTTTGCGCCCAATTCGACAGCACCTCAGGGGAGATGGCGGAACCTGACACTTTCGCTACCTCCACCATGTCCAGGATTTTTGTGATGGGCCCTATTGCATCTACCAACTTGTCCTGACAGGAACGCCAGGAACAGTCAATGCCTTTACGGGGATCTTTCACAAATTTTGCCATAAAGGTGGCCATTTTCGCATCTAACTCCGGTGTCAAAGCGACCTTTCCTTCCAACATGGGCACTCCCTTCGCAGACAGCTTCTCGCCTCCTTTTCCAATGGCTTGCGAAGGCTGCCGATCGCGGATGGATTATTTAATCAGGGTCCAACATTCCCGAACTATCCTGTGGTAACTCGGCGGCGGAGCCAGACGGCCGCCAAGAATGCACCGACCCTTCGTCCTTGTCAGTGTTTGCCGGTGACATACCCCCCAGGGATGAAGGAGCCGTGCCCATAGATACCGAGGGCTTGGGGCCGGCAGTGGAGCAGGGGTGGTATTGGTTGCCTCAGCCAAAAAAGCATCCCTGTCCATACCCTGCGTCCCCACGGAGTCCCCTTCCCTGCAAGCCTTCTTAGGGGCAGGTGGAGCAGGGGTGGGATTGGTTGCCTTAGCCAAAAAAGCATCCCTGTCCATACCCTGCGTCCCCACGGAGTCCCCTTCCCTGCAAGCCTTCTAAGGGGCTGGTGGGTCCTCCCCTAAGGTAGGTGGGTTATTAACTGGCAATCATAAAAGCTCTCGCGCCAATTTTGCACACTCTTCCACGATACGGGTGGACAGGCGCTCCTGGATGGGGCCTACTTTCTCTGTAACACAGCGGTAGATTGAACTGTCCACCACATTAAAAAACTCATCATCATTGATGTACTGATGAGTTTCCTCTTCCTCATTATATCCCGCCTGCTCCATGCCAAGTAACCCTGAATGACAGGTAAGTAACAAAAAAGTAGGCTAAAGGAAAATGCTGTGAGCAACAGCACCAAATGTGGGCGGGCCCTAGGCCAGCTAAACTTTTAATGCTGGTTTGAAACCAGGAATTGAGGCAGCACCATCTACCGAGCCCGCCAACCCTCTAACAGACCGGGTCTTAGCAGCCTCCCTGCACGCTGCCACACACTATAGAAAGCAAGCCTACAAGCTCTTGAGGCCACACGCGGTTAAAAACTCGCTGACAGTGCTTCAAATCGCCCGCAGACTTCAACGCGGTAAAACTGCCTTACAGACCCCTCGTGGGGCGTTTAATTTCAGGGACAATACCGACCCACTTCTGGGCGCTCGGGGTTCAGGCTCTGGCATGTGTCTCTCTCCTCAGCCCGGCTCCTGTCTTTGAGGAGTACCGCGCTGAGGAGCAACGAGTCGCAACGGCTCCCCCTAGCGGCAAAGATCTACTGCAACACAATGGAAGATCGCGTGAAGGACGGAGAACATCCCTGCGATCAAACGGGGCTCTGTAAAGAAAAACACCACCAAACAACGATACAAAGCATCACAGAGCCCCCCAAACATCAAAATAAGCCCATAACCAAGCAATTGAACAACCAACAAATTACCATCATTTTACACCACGCAATCACAGAGAAGTAAAAAACCACTTAACTGGCAGAGAAGCAGCGAAGAAAGAGGGAGATGGCACAAGATGGACACCCTGTCTAGATGTCATGGACACTGTGAAAGGACTGATGTTGTGTTACTATAATGGACTGATGGGATTTGTAGTTTTATTATCCAGAAGTCACATGTTTTATTTCTTAGTCTAATGCTTTTCCCCTTTGTTTTTGGAGGTGTAAGCATTTGTTTGAGCTTTTCTGCCTGCTGTGTGTTTGTATTGCAATAAACAGCGAAGAAGGAAAAGCATAATCTGAAGCCTCCGTTCCTCACATAGAATCTGAATACTGTACAGATTATCAATGTCTATGTGAAAATGGTGATGGTTTCAGGGGCAAAATTGACCCTCCTCTCCAATCAAGTGTGTGTGTGGATACATTTGAATACAAGCTGTAACTGAAGAACCTGTTTTGAGGCCAGGAGTATATGGGTTGAACCCATAAAGCTAGAATTATTTTGAAACCAAAATTTAGTTCAGAAGAAGACCTTTGTAGGGTAATGTGTATGTTCCAGTAAATAGAGACAGTGTTTAATCTGACCATCCCAAACATTGTTATGTGTCATTTATCAAACTAATGTGGGGACATTTGTAGAGGTGATAGTTTTTGGTGCAAACGATACATTTTTTGGACGATTTCTTCATAAGTAACTTTTTAAGAAAGAAGCAAAGGCAGGGCTGTTGTGAGCAAATTAAGCACATGGGTCCTCTATTGAAATACCTTCTTGTGGGCAACTACAGACTCAACCAATATGCACTCAAAGTTCTTCATCCATGTTCAATTCCACTGGCTGTTTGGTATTCAGATCAATGGTATATATTAATTCCAATTTCTTTAGAGATCTCTCCCAATCTCCTCCTCTGTTATTAGCTCTAACTCTGTTCATACCATCATGCATTTCCACATAATGCCGTGCCACAGGGTAAGTTGGGTCTCCTTTACTAGTGACACTCATATGTTCCAATATATGTTTCTTTACTGGGTAAACGTAATTCCCACATATTGCAACCCAAATGGACATTGGAGCACATATACACTGTAGTCAGAGTTACAGGTAATAGGTTTATCAACCTCATTAGTAATGTGACCTCTCTAACATTTTTGCTTGTCCTACATGCTTTAGATCTTCCAAACTTAGTAAACTATTTGGAGGTTTCAACCAGTCACACATACTCCTATTTCGGCTTATAGTATGTAACTGCTGGATGTAGTTGTCTATCAATCACTTGATGGGCCTTTAATATCTTCCAATTTTAGCCATGGCCTTCCTGATATTCTCGGACTGTAGGTGGTAATATATCTAACTGTTACTGATCCCTGCTTTCTTAATTTCTGTTTACCATGTGTCACCAATAGATCCTCCATGCATTTCAGTGTCACCTTCTCCTATGCTATCCTTTATTTTCTTCCAGCTCCCCTAGTTTTAAATCTTGTCAAAATAGTGTCCTTCTCCTGTTGATATAATAAGGGGGTACTGCAATTACTTTTAGCTCTTAAGAGTTCTCCGCAAGAGATACCCCTTTTAAGTTTGAGGGGATGGTAGCTATACACATGCAGTGTACTACTGCCAGCTGTTTCATTCTGAAAAAAGTGAGTAACCAACATACCTTCCTTGAATTCTACTCATATATGCAGGAATTCTGTGGTGTCCGTACTGAGGTTGTATGTGAATGGCAAGTTTAATTTATTATTCTGAAGTAAACTCTCAAAGGGATAGGCTTCAGCCTGACTCCCATCCCAAATGATGAATAAATCTTTTAGGTAACAGGTCCATAAAATGATGGGGCTTGTTATGACCTCATGTTCCGGGGACCTTACTACTTGCTCCTCCCATCAGCCTATATAGATATTAGAGTAGCTGAGGGCGAAGCAGCTGCCCATTGCGGTCACTGACTTTTGTCGGTACCATTTGCCCATGTCAGACATTGAGGTTTCTGGTTGGCAGAGTATACACCCTGCCTAAGCAAGAGCCACAATCCTAGGCAGGGTAAGTCAAATACACACCCTAAATTAACCTGTGATCACCCTCTGATAGCTTGGCATAGAGCAGTCAGACTTAACTTGAGAGGCAATGTGTAAAAGTATTTGAGTTCACTTTAATTATGTTGACACAATGAAAAGACCACGAAAAGACTCAACACCAGTTTATGAAAATAGACAATATTTATCTGAGTAAAATAAGATTAAAACAACTAAAATCCAATAAGTGAAACTCAAGATATGAATTTTTAAAGATTAAATGCAAAAACAGTCCGTAGAAGTCATTAGCTGTCAAAAGGTTAGTTGAGGTCGTGAGGAACCAGTGAAAATTCAAACTTCAGGCCAACTGCAATAGAGGGCAGGGCGGCTACAGAACCCACACAGGGTCTGTTGAAAAAGTACCTTACATGTAGCAAAGCGCTGACGTTGGGATCACGATGCGTCGGTTTTTTCACACAGTCGTGTCGATGTGTCAGAGTAGAGCCTTGCAGATGGTGTTGAAGGATCAATGCTGCATCATCGTTGAGCCTCACAGACAATGTCAAAGGATAGGTGCTGTGCTGTTGGTGGACTTCACAGTTAGGAATTGGCTCTGCTTTGCCATCAGATGACACTGCATCAGTTATGATCCATGCTAAGGGGCCACTGTTTCAATTTTTGAAGCCCGGGACTGGAGGGGGCACCTCAGGCAAGGGTAGGATTCACATATTGCAGAGTCCAGCAGCATCAGCAGAGGTGCAAGAAGTCTTTTGTGACCCTGAGACTTCAGAGAACAGGAGGAAAGTCAACAAGCCCTTGGAGAAACTTAGGTTCAATGATATAGAGAGCAGGTCCAGTCCCTCTCACTCCCAGACAAGAAGCAGAAGTCCAACAAAGCAATGCAGGTAGCCAACGTGGCAGTCCCTCCTACAGCACAGCAGCTGTTTTTTCAGGCAGAATGTCCCTGGGCCCAGCAAAGTTTCAATTTGGTGGTGTCAGGGGTCCAGTACTTATACCCTCATGTGCCTTTGATATGGGGGACACTTCAAAGAGGCATTTGAAAATCACAATATCCCTGCCTTTTCTGCCCTGGCTCCAGACTCACTAAAGGGGGATATGCAGCTCTTTGTGTGGGGACAGGCACAACCCTATTCAGGGACCTTCCCTGCCAATATACCTCAGGAAGGCCCATCAGCCTGGTGATGGGCCATCAGGATGCAAATGTCACACCCCTCCTCTCTTTGTGTTACTGTCTATACAGAATGCACAAAGTTCAGCTGTCAGTCAACCCAGACGTGCATTCAGAGACCGGCAGAGGCACAGAATTTTTAAATATGAATCACAAAGAGAGGGACTAGGGCCTGACAGGTCCAGCATATGTGCTCCTACGTATGAATGATGGAAACAAGGGTATGCAGTTCCTAGGGGAATCAGGGAAGGGGATACCAAAGGGGATAAGATGGGATAGTGTCCCAGATGCCGGAAGGTTTTAAGTACAGCAGGGGAGATCGCTCCTAACAGGAGCAAGGGCCCTCACACACCCTGGAAGATGTCTTGCTTCATCATCGGGCAGCTCCTCCTTGGGCCGGCGCAGCAATGCCCATCGGGCCAGCAAGGGGGCTCTATGGCGGAGTTTTTTTTTTCTGATGCAAAGTTTGAGGGGTGAAGGGGCATGTGTGTAAAGAGTAATCTGAGTAGAAGTGGGAAGGTGTAAGTGAGAGCTAAAAATAGCTACAGGGGTCACACAGGATACCTTTATTGGCTGGGTTTCTATGCTATGGTAAAACAAGGACTGTAAAGTCGTAGCTAGAGAGGGGGAATTACAACCGCTCAAGCTCAAATTGGTGTATGTCCAGTGAACCACCGCTTACCCCGCCCCTTTTCTTTCTGTACCCTCCCCGCTCCCGCCTCCCAGCTGCTCCGCCCCCCCGCGCACTTGGCCATATATGGCGACCGTGCGAACGCGCAGTGGTCACGCGCAGCGGGCGCGCCGATTGTGCGCCGAAGGCGCGCCAAAGGTAAGCCCGTCTGCGCCCGTCCGCGCCTGGACCGCGCCAGTTCTGGGACCCCTGGCACTCGAGGACCCCGGCCGACCCGCCTGACGTACACCGCCGCCAACCTCAGCGCACTCAACACCGGCCGATCCCCAGGATGCCACCAAGCCACACCTCGACGCACCCACGGACCTTTCAGCTGCCACGCCTGCAAGTTCACCTGCATCCGGACCTGCCTCGCACCAGTACCCGCCAAGTCGAACACCAGCAGCACCCACCTCAAGTGCATCCTGCTCAACACCCGCTCCGTCCACAGACACGCCATCGAACTCTGGAACCTCCTCGACACCACAGCCCCTGACGTTGCCTTCCTCACGGAGACCTGGATGAACGCCTCTTCAGCTCCCGCCATCGCCATCCCAGAGGGCTACAAGATCACCCGGAGGGATCGCACCGCCAACCAGATGGGAGGAGGCATCGCCATCATCCACAGGAACACCATCCGTATCACGACCAGCATCGACAACACCCTCACCACCGCCGAACACCTGCATTTCCAGATCCACACCGACCCGAAGACCACCCTCAGAGGCACCCTGATCTACCGTCCTCCGGGACCACGCACTCAATTCAGCGAGGACATCGCCGACTTCGTCAGCCCGCATGCCCTCCCCTCCGCGGACTACATCCTCCTGGGGGACCTCAACTTCCACCTGGAGAACAACAACGACCGCAACACCAGCACCCTGCTCGACAACCTCGCCAATCTTGGACTCAAGCAGCTGGTGTCCACCCCCACCCACCTCGCCGGACACACACTCGACGCCGTCTTCTCATCCAGCACGGACGTCGCCTTCAGCCACGCCACAGAACTTCAATGGACGGACCACAGCTGTGTCCACTTCACCTTCAAAAGAACGACGACCCACCACCACCAGCAACAGGTTGCCCGCAGAAGCTGGAACAAGATCACAGCCGACCAGCTCGCCACCTCCCTGAGCCAGCACCCTCCTGCCAGCTCAGCGAACCCCAGCCAGGCTGCCGTCAACCTCACGAAGTGGATCAGCAACTGCGCGGACGAACTCGCCCCGCTGAGGACCCCACCCAGCAGACCCGGCAGCAAGAAGGCCCCATGGTTCACCGACAAACTCAAGAGCTCCAAGAAGAACTGCCGAGCCCTCGAGAAAGTCTGGAGAAGGGAACCAACACCGGACAACATGACCACCTTCAAGCTTGCCATCCAGAAGCACCACCAGCTGATCCGCGCCGCCAAGAAAACTGCATTCAAGGACCGGCTGGACAACAACGCACACAACTGCAAGGAACTCTTCAACATCGTGAAAGAGCTATCCAACCCCAGCGCAGGAAACAACGACATCACCCCATCGCAAGACCTCTGCAACTCCCTCGCCTCATACTTCCACAACAAGATCGCGGACATACACAACAGCTTCAACAACCAACCAACGCACACCAAGACCGAACGACCAACCCCCACCACCACCCTCCGCGCCTGGACTCCGATCAGCACAGAAGACACCGCCCGCACGATGAACTCCATCCACTCCGGATCTCCGACCGACCCCTGCCCCCACCACGTCTTCAACAAGGCCAACGCTGTCATCGCACCCCACCTACGAGACATCATCAACACATCCTTCGACACCGCCACCTTCCCGGAGAGCTGGAAGCACGCCGAACTCAGCGCTCTACTCAAGAAACCCACAGCGGACCCCACCGAACTCAAGAACTACCGCCCCATCTCGCTCCTCCCGTTTCCAGCCAAAGTCATCGAGAAGACCGTCAACAAACAGCTGGCCGCCTTCCTTGAGACGAATGGATCCCTCGACCCCTCACAGTCTGGCTTCCGAGCCAACCACAGCACCGAGACCGCCCTCATCGCCGCCACCGATGACATCCGAGCCCTGATGGACAACGGAGAAACAGCGGCCCTCATCCTCCTAGACCTCTCCGCGGCATTCGACACTGTCTGCCACCGCACCCTAGTACAGCGCCTCAGCAACGTCGGAATCCAGGAGAAGGCTCTGGAATGGATCATCTCCTTCCTCGACGGAAGAACACAGAGAGTCCGCCTACCACCGTACAAATCAGAGGCCACCGACGTCATCTGCGGCGTCCCTCAAGGATCCTCACTGAGCCCCACCCTCTTCAACGTCTACATGAGCCCCCTCGCGGCCATCGCACGCCAACACAACCTCAGCATAATCTCCTACGCCGACGACACCCAGCTGATCCTCTCCCTGACCAACGACCCCGCCGCCGCCAGAGCCAACCTGCACGAAGGGATGAAAGAGGTAGCCGAGTGGATGACGACCAGCCGCCTGAAACTGAACTCAGACAAGACAGAGGTCCTCATCCTGGGCTCCTCGCCCTCCGCCTGGGACGACTCCTGGTGGCCCCCCGCCCTGGGCACCGCACCCAAACCGACAGACCACGCACGCAACCTGGGCTTCATCCTGGACTCCTCCCTCTCCATGACCAGGCAAGTCAACAACGTCTCCTCAGCGTGCTTCAACATCCTACGCATGCTACGAAAGATCTTCGGGTGGATCCCCACCGAGACCAGGAAGACCATCACCCAGGCCCTCGTCACCAGTCGACTGGACTACGGCAACGCCCTCTACGCCGGTACCACCGCCAAGCTCCAGAAGAGACTCCAGCGGATCCAGAACGCCTCAGCCAGACTCATCCTCGACATCCCACGAACCAGCCACATCTCCGGACATCTGAGAGACCTGCACTGGCTCCCCGTCAACAAAAGAATCACCTTCCGCCTCCTCACCCATGCACACAAAGCCCTACACGACCAAGGCCCGAGCTACCTCAACAACCGAATCAACTTCTACGCTCCCCAACGCCACCTCCGATCAGCCAACCACGCCCTCGCCGCCGTCCCCCGCATCCGAAGAGCGACTACTGGAGGAAGGTCCTTCTCCTACCTGGCCGCCAAGACCTGGAACTCCCTCCCGACCGACCTGCGCCTGACCCAAGACCACCTCTCCTTCAGGAATAAGCTGAAGACCTGGCTGTTCGAGCAGTAGCGGCACCCCCCTCCCCCCAGCGCCTTGAGACCCTACGGGTAAGTAGTGCGCTCTATAAATGTCTTTGATTGATTGATTGATTGAAGGGGGTCAACATGTTTAATTCCTTTTATAGTCCAAGGTATCTTGGCATTTTGTCAGGAACAAGGGATCCTCGTCTACTCAAGTATAGGTGTGTGTTTGTGAAGTGCCGTACCCTAAAATTTTGACTTGTAATGTAGTGTAACATAAACAGATATACAAGGTACCTTCTGGATACACCTAGAAGGTGGAGTTAATGGCCCCCTCATGACATCCGGGAAGCTTGCTCACTGGTGAGAGAAGGAGCTGCAATTAGTGCTCCTCAGGGGACAGGACCTATCCCGTATCCGGTCCCCATGGAACGTACAACACACCAGTACATGTCCTACCTTTTATTTAGGTAGCTGCGTCCCCCTAAACTTGGGGTGACGTCCTCTGGTCACTGCCTTAGTTCCTTTAAATAGGTTTGTTGATGCTTTATAGTTTGTGCTGATTTTTATTCATTAAACAACTCTTTTGAAGTTTGCAGTGTGTGTTTTTATTTCAGTATTCCATCTTTTATTCACTTATTCCCATATTCTTTGTTACTCCAATGCATTTCGGCTTGCACATGAAGCCTTCATCAGGGAATAGTTCTAAAACCAAAATGCGGCCGTTTATACACGAGGTAATCTGCATAAACAGTCTAATAATTAATCTTATCTGAGTGCTCCATACTTATACATTCATCATGGTGTTATTAGTGATGGTGAAATCGCTCTGTATATTCAATGAGTGTATGGTAATATCGTACTAAAACATGTGAAGTTCAACCAAGAACCCGTTGTGTTGCTTGTTAGTCTTCGCTCGGTGAGTCATGTACGCTTATAGCGTGCTAAGGGCTCTCATATGCGTTGTTATACTAATGGTGATGCAGACGAAAAATAAATATCGAAGTGAGATGCAAAACTAAAATCATAAACTTTATGAGTTTCCACCTGTAATCTAAATCAACTTACTTACATTAACGATGTAACCAGTATTTCAATCGTGCGTCCTCTCTATCGCGCCTGTGATTCTTCCCGGTACTCGCTTGTTTAAAAGCGGACCAGATAAGTCTACTAGTGCCGGAAGTGATGTTAGCAGGTTAGGAGACATAAATATAAAAGTTGGACTAAAGGAGGTGCCATCTTGGAAGTATGTTTTACAAGTGCTGCAGTAAACAAGGAAGTGAATCCTAAACTCCAGCGTTTTAACCAATATCGATTCGATTTTGAATTCAGGGCCGAAATTTTCCCTGATTTTACAAAAAATAATATAACAATCTGAAAAAACAAATGTAAAAAAACAAATGTCATGTTGATAATACCATACTCAATATGGTGGATAGCCACCTTCACTTTCTCTTAAATCTCATTCTTAATTTCACCATATACATCCACGTTTAAAAATAAACAGGAAAGTTAAATGAAAGACCATTCTAATAGGGGGATAAACTTAATACCATAAAGGTATATAAATAGCAACTGAATTCATCTCTGTCATTCATTCCATGTGGCTTGAGGGTCTCCAATGAATAAATCCAAGCGTTCTCTCTTTTTAGTAATTGTTGGTTATTGTCCATCCCTTCTATATACGGGATGACTTCCAAAATTACAAACCGGAGTTGGCTGACAGTTTGTGCCTTTTCCATAAAATGACATGCTACATTGGATTTTTCTGTCTTGTTTCTGATGTTGGATTTATGCTCATTAATTCTTGTTTTAATTTTTCTGGCTGTTTTCCCCACGTATCTGTAGCCGCAGGGACATTTCAGTAGGTAGATAACGTTCTTCGTATCACATGTTGCTGTTACCTTTGGATTGATACTATGGCCTTTTCTTGGGTGTGTACATTACTAGGGAATTAAATGTGCCAATCAAGGATAACCAGTCATAATCACAATTTACATGGGGAGCAATTGCACTTTAGGACTGATCAGCAGTGGTAAAGTGCCCAGAGTTCAAATACCACCAACAACGAAGTCCAGCATACAGTCAAAAATACAGGAGGCAGAAGCAAAAAGACAGGGCAAACCACGCCAAGGATGCCAGGTCTAACACTCCCAATGAATGATACCATAGGCCTGCCTGGCGGGTTGATGGGGTCCTAATGTACATTGGGCAAGAGGTAGGAACAGGGAACTACAGGTTTATCTGTTCTCAATAACTGAAATTCATCTAGGCTCAATAAGCTGCTGTCCCTCCAATCCTTCACAAACTAATGGTATTTAATCAATGTGTGCCTGTATATCTCAGGTGGAATACATTCATAGCAACCTGATGAATCTAGTTGTCTCAAAGCTTCATCGTGATATTTTATTGCATCTCACAAAACCACATTACCCCCTTTGTCCAATGATTTAATAATAAATGAAGTATCCCGCTCTAAAGAAATGACTGTGTTCCTTTGATCTTGAGTCAGATTTGTGCAGACACAATTTATTTTCTCACAACATATCTTTGATAGCTCTTGTATCATAATGTCATGAAAGGTGTCTATAATGTTAAGTGCCTTGCAAGGATTACATTTTTATTTCGCTCTGAAATGGCTACCACTAGGTTTGTTATATGTTATATCTAGTTCCTTTAACAAATCTCTCTAAAAAATGTCCAGGTCCTCGTCTCCTCTCTCCTAGAAGTTTATCAAATTGTCAACACCACTTATATATAGAGATTCACTTTTCCCACATATAGGGGTCGATTAGGATCGCGGACGGACTTGAGTCCGTCCGCGACCCCTGAGGAGGAGGGAACGTCCGCATGGGCTGCGGCGTTCCCTCCGATCAAATTAGGATGTGACCGCCAGGGTGGCGGTCACATCCTCTATCTCTAACATTGCGGCGGGTGCAGCTTCAAGCTGCACCCGCCGCAATGTAAAAAATCCATGCACAGCATTTGCGTGCACAAAGCGGCAGGCACCGCGCGGTGCCTGCTGCATTGTGCACGCAAATGCAGGGGGGTACCATAGGTACCCCCCATGTGCACCCCCCACCCCACCTTCACCCAGGGGGCCCGCAACGGGCCCCCGAAGTGAAGGTCCGTATGCTTTTCCACGGCGGTAAAGCCGCCGCGGAAAAGCATATATTTTCAGACATCCTAATATGCCTGGCGGTGTCTGATAGACACCGCCAGACATGTTAGTGCTTTTCCGCCGCGGTCGCCTTCCGACCGCGGCGGAAAAGCGGCGGACAGATTATCAGACCCACCAGCCATCCTAATTTGGCGGTGGGTCTTTGGAGTCTCCGCCGCGGTTTTTCCGCATCCTCCAGGCCGGCGGACACTTCCGCCGGCCCGGAGGATGCGGAAAAACCGCCATCCTAATCGGCCCCTAAGAGTCTAAATTCCTATGGTAGTAGGACCTTGTAGGAGATGTTCCTTAAGTATTTTCAGTTTCACAACAAGTAAGACAAGACCCACCCAAGTGTTTGCATAATGAAATTGGGAGTCTGGGCAAATTGATAACCCTAACTCCAGAACTGTTTTTTCACAGTCAGTTAGTTCATCATTCAACAACTTACTAACTGTCAGGTTCTCACCCATTATGATTTCTTCTTCGTTGGTGGCCTGCCTGTTTTCCAATGAGCCCCCTGATTCGCCCACTTGGTTCATTCGTCCTACCCTCCTGTTTTCTCATTGCCTTTGTTTCCTTCTTTTTCTTTTGCCCTCTCTGAGTATCTTGTCGGTTAGAGGAGCAGACATTCACCTAAAAAACACCGGGATTAGATGCACATGCCACATGGCTCGAGGGGTATTCATCCACATTCGAACAAATATCACAGTCAGACTCTGAAGTAAACAGCTTCTGATATCTTAGTGTAAATCATGTCGGCATTTCATTCTATATGTGATTATATTTCCTTTCAAAGTTTAATATGCAACCCTCTGCATAATCTTTCCTGGCTCTCAAAAGCTTCCTTTCTTTTTTTCTTTGGTCTCTTCCTCATATTTCGTCAATCTCACTTCTATCTTTGCAAGAAAAGTTTTGATCATTTCTTGGTCCTTATACCCATCAAGCTCTTTTTTAAGCTGCTCCGGGGAGTGCCTTTTAGTTTTCATTTCCATACGGCATATTTCAGCTGTTACTCCATCATCCCCTTACTGGTTGCCACTGTCATTAAAGCCTATTCTTAAAATAGTTCTGGATTGGGTCCTCATATGTTGGCACTATAAGAACTCTCAGTCCTCTGGGTACTCTACCCACTTGAATGTAATTTCCCAAGAAAGCCACTTCCCACAATCCGTTCCCTTCTTTTTGCTCAGTTTCTCGTGCTCAAACAAGTTTTGTTGAAGGTTCACATTCATACTACCGGTACCTGTAAGTCCTCTTGTTTCATTCCCTCCAACAACCACTGTTCTTTACACAAATATATTGCCGCCACCTCGTTTCTTTTCTTTCAGATGTGCTCCAGATAGATACTCACTGTTTATACCAAGTGGGAGACATCCTCATGGCACTCAAATCTGTCAGGTCCATTTTGGAGCTCAACACAGCCTCTTCATGCCTTCTGAGAGGTGGGAGCTGCGTTAATTTGTGTGCACCACTATTCTGCAAGGATGGCTATGTCCACCAATGATACTGGTGCTCTCGCTACCTAATACAGGTAACTTTGGCACACCAGGATGATGTTCTAACAGGCATAACTTATTCAGGCGCGGCTTGCTACGTTTCAACAGTTCACCTTTGTTAGAGATGAACAAAGTGCCCTACTTCCCAAATATAAAAGAGTTACATGTGCATGAACATAAAAGGAAAAACTTCAGTCTGCTGTCAAGTCTGTCTTTTTTCTTTTTCAATACCAAAACATTAATTCCTAATAGTTATACAACAAGGTAAAACTACCCAAATAACAATTTATCTCCTTTTTACCATTCTAGATATATAAAACAGACTGAAATACTGATGAGTTGGTGTAAAGTGATCCGGTATAACATCTAGGAGAAAACTAATCATGATTCAGTCCAATGTGGCACTGCTCTATTCGCTCTAGAGATTGATCATATTGTGCCTGAACACCCAGTAATGGAAATAAAAATGAATATATAAAAAATACTTTTTAGTAAAGCACTACCCATCCAATCCCAAATTAATCCCAAACCCAACTAAAAAAACGAAACATATTTGTGGAGAGGTGTTGCTCACTGGTTAGAGGCGGCAGACCTGTAAGCAGAGAACGGCCCGAGACCAGGGTTCAATTCCCGACGCGGCAGGGTCTTGGACCAAGGTCAACAGACTCGATAATTCTCGCCTCAGTGCCTACTCTAACCAGGGAACACACTCAGTAACTCTGGGCATTAAGCTTGCCTCATCTCTACAACGGCCCCCCACAGATGCCGGGGATGCCTGGTTTCACCCTGCAGATACCCAGAAAGGGACCATCTCACAGGGAAAACCAGGACGGGTTCCCCAGCGGTCTACAGCGCCAGGACACTCGGGTAGAGTAACAGTGCGCTTTACAAGTATCCAACATTTACATTATTTTAGAATACATATTCAGGTATCACACTTCTTTGGCAACCAGCAATTTGGTCTCTGTGAATATTTGCCTTAGCAAAAGTTATGCTGAATACCCAAAACATTATTACAATTTTGGTCGCAGTAGCCTCCGACCGACATAGCCACAGTCACTGGACTGACCGACCGACGATCTGCGGTGTGACCGCACATGCTGCGGTCGCAAACTCCCATTTCTCTATTGGAGCTTGTGCTGCCGTTGCAAACTGCCGACAGCACAAGTCTCATACAAAAATGGGAGTTTTAAAAAATCCCTGCACCACGTGGCAGGAACATCATGGTGCTTGCCACACGCTACAGGGATTAACAGGGGGCATCATAGGTGCCCCCAGGACTCCAACAGGAGGCTGCTGAGGCATGGGAACCCTGCTAGGGGCCCCAAAGTCACTTTCCAACAGGCTTTTCATGTCGGAAAGCCCAACATGAAAAGACTGTCAGAAACCAACATCAGAATCCCCACTGCGGAAATGCCATCCATAGAGCATTATGTGTGACCTCCGACTGGCCAACAGGCTCCTTGAACCCATCGGAAGTGAGTCGGTCCAACCGGCTGGTCTATACTGCAACCGCCTGCATTGTAAATAGGCGGTAGTACTTTAAACCTACAATATCGTTCAGTGAGCCTCAGACGAACGGTCAGAGGCTCACTGACACACATCGTAATGAGGCCCTATGTGTTTTTATGCACAGTGATGGCTTTGGAACTTTCCTCTGTATTTTTGATGCAAGGAAACATTATTTGCTAAAAAAATAAAGCTAAATTGTGCATGATGTATAGGTGTTATCTCAGGCATTTGCTGTTAATAGTTGTAATGTAAAATGCCGGAAAGTTTTTGAGATTACGCTGCCTTAAATTAAATTTCACCCAGGCCTTGTTTAATGTCAAAAGACAATGAGGCCTAATGTATTTTGCATTCTCTTAATCTTGATTACAGCATACATAACTGGGGCACCTACTTGAGTGACATTTACAAGGAACAATCTATTGATGACACCATAAATTCATGAAATCTCATGCTTTTGTATCGAACTAGAGTGTCACTTTGGACACTTGAAAATAAAAAAACACACACAATAAAATAAAACTTCTATGTTAAGGACTTTGATTTGCTAGAATACAATAGAGGGTCCCTAAGTTTCTGAATATAGGAAGAGGAGGGCATGGAAAATATAGGAACAATAACGACAAACCTCTCCCTATGAATTAATTAATACATTGGTGGTACATCTTAAATTGGAAACAACATAATTGTCCCACAGCCAATTTTTTTTTCCTTGTTTTATTTTATCAAAGAAGCACTTTAAAAAAAAATAATTTTATATATAAATTCTTCACTATACACAGATTCAAGTAGAACAGCCCCACAATAACATTACACAGGGTATGCAAAAACAATATGGCACCCCATACCACACAGACACCTGACATACCATACGAGGCTCAATTGTGAAAGACAACCATACACCCAACAAACTATAAACAAAAGTGTAACAAAACATGCATTTCATAATTCATATCAAAACAACAAACCGTGCCGACGCACGTTTCAGAGTGGAACTTTAGCCAACAATTCCTTTGTCAGGGCTCAGAAGGTACATTTCACAGGGTGGTCGGATACCATCCATAGGTCATGAACATATATTTACATAATGGGGTGAGGGGCTCCTTATGACAATGTATTCTTGCATATACACATAATTCAGTTGGTACGGCAATGCAGATGTAAGACCTCATGCTGGGTCAAGTTTTCAGGATAACATCATTAGGTCAGGAATACTATAAAAAGTGAATAGGCAGGCCACAAAGTTAGAAAAGAGATGTAAATGAGCAGCGAGCAGGTTTCTACCCGCTATACCAAGGTTTCACAACGTTTCACGGAAGTAGGACGTGTTGAATGGGGACCGCAGTGAAGTCCAAAGCGTAGGGTCAAATATGGCTAATAATAGATAAGGGCTGCCTGAATTGTGGATATCCCGGGTAAATCATGGCCACAGCTTAAAAAATCCTTCTTAGTCGCATAACAGGGGGGTCTCTGCTTCCGTAGGACTTTTATTTGACCTTGTAAATTAATCAATAACCTCCTCTTTTTTATCACTCCAATGCCCTAAACCTCTGTTTTCCTACTGTGGAAAGCTGGCCAACGCAGGTTAAATAATTAGGCACGACTACTTATTGGTGTATCTAGTTACTTTGTAACATGATTCCCTGAAGCCGACACTAGGTTGGTGTTAAATAACTTACATGTATATCTTGAGTAGCCCAGACAACTTGTGACACATACACATTATTCATAAAAGGACACATGGATGATCCTTAAAGCAATCCACAGTTAATAGTTTGGGAAAGATGTGAAGTTTTCCATTTTGAACTGTTAGAAGGAACTTCTCCACTGCAGTGCTATAGATTGATTGGCAACCCACGATCTTGCTTTGTGGCATAGGATGCTACAGTACTGTTTCTACAGTGGCAAACATTGGGGCCGATTACGATGGCGGATGGACTGGAGTCTGTCCGCCATCGTGGTGGTAACCGGGACCATCCGCAATACATGCGGTGTTCCCGCAATCCCAATTAAGATGCAACCGCCACCATGGCGGTCGCATTTGGTACTTTAACATTATGGCGGAATGTTCAAAATGCATGTTGTGCATTTTACTGCACTACGTAGCAGGCACGACACAGTGCCAGCCACTAGGTGCAGTGAAACGTAGGAGAGCACCATGGGTACGCACTCAGTACACCCACATCTTCCCCCAACACAAGGGGGGCCCGCAACGGGCCCCCAAAGCCAATCTCCATCAGCCTATCAATGGGGGTTTCGCAGCCACGGAAAGGCTGGCTGAATACAGCATCCTAATTTGTCGGACGGTGCCTGCTAGGCACCGCCACCATTTTATGGATGCAGACCCCTCCACCAAGCAATCGGTGCAATTGCCGGTGGCGGTTCCATGGCAGATGGTCTTTGCATCCACCACCGTTACTGTCTGGATCCCCCGCCATCGTAATGCGGTGGGGGGAAAATTGCGGTCCGATGGCGGAAGGAATGCCATCACATGGCTGGCGGTGACAGTCCTTCTACCATCGTAATCGGCCCCATTTCTTCTACAATGCAGAGATGTATGGCTTTCCTTGCACTGTCATCACAGGATGCTTTATTTGTACTTTTGCATTAGCACCTATTTTTCTACATTACCATGATTTTTACTTCTATGTCTGTGTTGATTTAGAATATCTGATCTGTCTTTTGATTTATCTTCTAGACACACTATCAGTGCCTCGATGGTCCCCACAGATTCCGCGGAGAGATTTGGGAAACTCTATAAAGCACAGGTAATTTGAGTTTATACATTGTACAATTTTTAAGCACAATAAAACGTTAATATGAATATATGTAAGCCTTTTTTGCAGATGCAATGGATTGTCTACCTAACATATTTTAGGTGTCTTGTTTGATTCACTCTTTTGTTTGTATTGGGCAATGAAGAACTCAAGTATTTATTTATGTATTTATTTTTAAAATTTGTAAAGCGCAACCTATACTTGTGGGTGTCTTGGCGTTGTGACTCAACTTATAGTCTCAGTGGAAACATTATCGGGATCCAAAAGTAATAAAAATAAAGAAGGACATCATTGGTCAAACAGCCAAGTCTTCAACAGCTTTCTAAATTGAAACAGTGATGGTGTAGATCTGATCGCCAGCGGAAGAGTATTCCATAGTCTGGCTGCGGTGTTCGTGAAACATCTGTCTCCCCAAGTGACAGTCCTAGTCCGCATCACCGTTAATTGGTGCGAGTGTTCGGATCTAAGTGATCTAGTGGGGCGATACAATCACCCACAAGAGAAATAGGAAGCTTAGATCCAATAGTGAAATGTTAATCTGTGATTCTACTGCAGAAGATTAACTGGTGGTAGTGCTCTCAATAAAAAATGTGGTTATACTGAACTTGAAGCAGGAGTGAGAGAGGCATTCTGATCAATACTGAAAGCAAGATGGCAATCCATCAACAATTCAAATGACAAATCTATGTATATCGTGTTCTTAAGCCATTCCTTAGTTTTAGGGCAAAGGATGTCATATTATTAGTTTTTAGGGAAAGGAGAGAGTGCTTCTATTGAATAACAGACAGTTTGATGTCAGCACTATGCTTCTGGTGGCAAAGTCTTTGTATACATCTTGGGCCGAGATACATTTTAGTATTTAACACATTTGTTTTGGAGCATGTTCTGGCTGAATCAGTTTGAGAAAAAAAACGGAGTATCTCCAATTTCTTTAATAAAGAAAAAGAGGCAATTTACTACATGGATGACCGTACAATTCAACACATTAGAACCAGGGACAGAACAGAAAATAGACCTGGGCTCAGTCTCCATTGGATTTCAAATGAATTACAGTTGAGAAAAAATATCCTGGGCTTCTCACTAAGCAGCACTAAGCAGATGGATTACTTGCAGGAATGGGACCTAACTTCATTGACTGATATACATATATATATATACACTGTGTCCTTCCTACCAAAGTATAAATGTGATCTTCAAATTACTTATTGATCTCTACAACAGATAAATTAACCATGTGACATACAAGCTTGAAATGGAACATATGACCTGCAAGTTACAAACAGCTATGTGGAGCAGGCACATTAACAAGCTTAGGACCTTATTTAGAGTTCGGCGGATGGAGTATGTACCTTCAGGATGGCCGAGCACTTTACTATCGCCTTGGTGAGGGTACTCTGATGGATTATGTTTTTGAAAAATAATAAAACAATAACCCCCTCACCCAGCAGTGACTGGCAGTGAAAACCGGCCATTTGTTTAATCAATCTAAATAGCATGGGCGGAGGTGTATTTCAGTGGTGTAGATGGATTAGTCTCTGTCATCGACAAACTGAAGGTCTGCCCGACTCTAAATGAGGTGGGTGGACCTTCAGTTGGCGGTGAAGTTATCTCTGCCAAACTCTAAGGGGCCTATTACGATCATGGGCAGATCACTACCGCCGGGCAGGGGGTGCCCACCGCCGGCCCGGCAGTGGCGATCCGCCCGCCAAATGTCACTGTGACTCCCCCTGCCATATTAGTATGGCGAGGGGCAAAGCGGCAGATGGGAAGACCGTCTGCTGCTTTTCTACCGGTCAGATTGCCGGCCGAGCGGAAAATGCAGATAATATGGCGGCGGTGACTTGCAGGCACCGCCATCCATATGATGATGCTTTTATGGAAAAAGTCCTTTCTATGGCGGCGATGCTGCCATGGAAAGGCAGGCGGTCTTTGATATTGGGGGCCTTTTGGAGGCCCCCAGGGTGTTGGTGGGTTCGGGGGTGCACTTGGGGGGGTACCATACGTACCCCGCTTCATTGGCATACACAAGGTAGCAGGCTCCGCGCGGTGCCTGTCACGTTGTGTGTGCCAATGGACACATGCATTTTCTGCTTTGCGGCGTGTGCTGCTGACAGCACCGCCTGCCACAATGCATATTATGCAGGATGCGACCGCCAGGGTGGTGGGCACATCCTAGATGGCATAGCGGGACCGCCACACTCTGGCGGTTGGTCCTGTTTACTGTTACGGTGTCTGCCCACCATTGTAATGGGCCCCTAAATCGGGCCCCAAGGTACTTTACTCACAAAGAGAGAAGAAAGTGACAGAAATTAATCGTCCCCCACCACAGTGGTAGATTTCATAAGTAAAATTTAGTTGGGTAATTATATACTGTGAAGTTTTTCTAATGATCTACTAACAAGACAAGAACCAATCTCATGTTGCTGGCCTTACCTAACCTGACGATGATGACTACTGGGTGTTCGGACAAAATAGTGATTTAAAAATATTGTGAATAAGAAATATTGGAAATTAAATATCGTGCCACACAGATATTGTAACACATGACTATTGTTGACAAGAATATTTTTTTTAGGTAATATTGTAAATATTATTGATGTTTCTAACATTGTTTTCACAAATATAATGGTTAAAAATATCGTTTTTTAATTATTTTAATCTGTTTCAATGGATATATTAATTGCATGTGACACTATTGTCTATATGAATGCTATTCATTGTTTTTAAAACATAGTTTTAGTGATTTAGATTTTTAATTTTTTTTAATAGTTCTTGTCATAGTGGGTTGGTAGGTTTGTATGGGTATAGGGTGGTAAGTAAATGAGGTAATAAATAATTACTAATTATTTAATATATTTAATTTCATTATATGATTAATGTTTAGTATGTAATCTATGTAGAACTTATTTATGTTAATTATACGTGATTTGTGGCCTGTTAGATTTGTAGAGGTATATGGTGGGAAGTTAGTTAGGTAATAATTCATTATCAATTCATTATTTCATTGATTTTTAATTAAGGAAAATATGGAATACTATTTAATTTTACCTATAGTTTAGTTGTTTAGTATAGGGGTATAGAATGTGATTATGTAAGCAATTAAATATTAATTAATATTTGTGGATGGATTATTTGTGGACTAGTTACTTAATTTCATTGTATTTTTGTTGTGGGATGCTAGGTTTGTAGGGGTTTCTAGAGTGGGTGGTTAATTATGAAATCTTAAACCATTATTAACTTTTAATTATTTACTTTATCTGAAACATGTAAGTTATCGAATAGTTATTTTTTTTGTTATATTTTAGGTGGGGGCTGTAAGGTTTGTAGGGGTAAAGGGTGGGAGTTAGTTAACTAATAATCTAATACCAATATGTAATAATTGCTGACTACTTTTTGTGAATAGTAATTATGTAAATGAATAAATTAGTTTTAGTTTTTTAAAACATTGTATCATTTAAAAAAAAAAAATTGTCAAAATAATTTTTATTGCATTTTTTGTCAAAGAAAAAATCAGACTCAAGGCACAATCCGACAACATGCCCTCGCAGGGGTATCCATGAAGCAAAGCTTGCAGCTCATATCCATTGGCACACCCCGCATACGGTCCTGACCTATCCCAACATACCCCAGCTCCATCTGTGGCCATAAGTCCCAGGAGTACAGTCTCGAGAACGCCGAGGAGTAGTGTTCGAGTCCGCTGCGGGTCGTGAGCAACCAGGCCGGCGTTTCTTTACAAGTGTCACTGCGTTGCACGAATCTCGTAAGCCCCTTTCCCCGATCAAGTGTCAGTGTATGCCATCCGTAGGCGCTAGACTTTGGAGCGGGGGGAATTTACTATTCCCTCTCCAAACAGTGCAACAGTTGGGTAAGTGTTGAACTACAAAGAGGTTAATTTTACTATTCATACTATAGTCTAAGCAAGAGTAGGGAAATACTTCCCTTCAAACACATTAGATATATGAGTAATCCTTTTAAGGTGGAAAAAAGATAACATTCTTAATAAATAAAAAAAAGTTCCACTCTTGGTACACTGCACAGCTTGGAACTTTTTTTTTTTTTTATTAAGAATGTTATCTTTTTTCCACCTTAAAAGGATTACTCATATATCTAATGTGTTTGAAGGGAAGTATTTCCCTACTCTTGCTATAGTATGAATAGTAAAATTAACCTCTTTGTAGTTCAACACTTACCCAACTGTTGCACTGTTTGGAGAGGGAATAGTACATTCCCCCCGCTCCAAAGTCTAACACGTTCCCTACTTTTGCGCTTACTGGAGTGGGAATGGTAAATTTCACTCCTCTGAAATCCAGGGCTTTCTCTACTGTTGCACAGACTGAAGTGGAAATAGTATATTTTACCCCTTGAAAGCCCAACATTTTCCCTACTGTTGTTTAGACTGCAGTTGGAATAATACACTTCACCTCTATGAAGTCAAACACTTACCCTACTGTTGCTTAGGCTAGACTTGGAACAGTACATTTCACCCCTCTGAAGTCCAACATTTACCCTATTGTTGCACTGACAAGAGTAGGAACAATAAATATAACTCATCGAAGTCCAACACTTTCCCTATTATTGTGGTGACTGGGGTAGAAACAGTAAATGTAACTCCTCCAAAGTCCTACACTGTCCCTGCTGTTGCATAAACTACAGTGGAAATGGTGTATTTAATATTGTTAGACTCCAGTAGTTTTCATAATATTGATTAAATAGATTTTCCTGTTGAGCTGGGCAATATTAAAACAGGAATATTTCCTGGTTTAGAACTTCATCTATCTTATATATGAAATGATCACCACCACATTAGGGATATATTCTGCAAACCCTGTAATCCCTGAGCATTTTCAGTCCATCAAGTCAGCCACATCATTCTAGCTTTCATCTCCAGAGGCCAAGAAAAGCAGTCAAATAGAGCTGGATAGCTGGATAAAATTGTAGTAGAGATACTGACTAGCTGGTGTCACAGTTAGACATCATGATAACTCACCCCCATTCATACTGCGCTTTAGGAGGACCTGATCTGTCTCTGTAGGTCAGAAAGTCTTTGGGAGGTTCCCCTGAAATGCAAACTTATAATACTTTCAAATCTTGGTCTTCTGTTTTGCTCTCCTTTTCCTAATATGCTCGCTCACTCTCCTAACTACACATCCCTTGCTTTCTTTAGTATTTGTATTCAAATTGGGATTCTCTTTTACTATGTTTCAGATCAAGAGCTTCCAACCTAACGTCTGCAAGTTTGAATGTAGTGGTAACTTTGTCATCTCTTGTGCTAATCATCCAGGATGTTTGGCCCTTCTAGTTAGTTCACAAAGACACTCATAGTACCACAAATTCTGGGACAAGAATTGTGGTATTTTCTTAGAAAGTAGCAAAAGCAGCTTTTCAGATAAGAGTAAAAAATGAGGAGGAAGTTTAAAAGTAGTCAAATTGGTAAAATCCTATAGCCTAAAGCACAGAACAGTTCTCTACCTCATATAAAAGCCTGTCTGGAATCAGTCGAACAGGAAGAAAGAAATGATGAATAGGCATGTCAGAAGTGGTCAGAGATGACACTCGCTTTAACTATATAAGTTGTTTCTGTAAATAAGGAGTTTTTCCAAGCACTTTCTTTCCATCCAACTCTCGCTCACCTTCCTACTGTTTCTCCCCTCCATTAAGATATTAGATAATTTGTCATCAGCGGCCGGACAGAAGAAGTCACTTAACTGACACATACTACTTCATGACTCATGACTCTGGATCAGATCATGACAGGAATTATATAAAATGCCTGCAGTCACTTGGTCACACATTTACTATCTGTCCTTCAAATCTTTCTATTATACATTTCTCATACCTAAGTCATGTAGTCTGTAGGGAAAAACATGTTAGTATGATTGCCCTCAACTAACAATCAAGATGTCATAGACCAGAATGAAGTTAAGATTTTTTGTCATGTCGATGACAGCCCTTCTGGCCAAGTTACTATTTGTTGTGGAGGACATTCTTTATAAGTATTTATCCAATGGAAGCCATTGTCTGCTCTTGACACTGTGGATCCTTACTACCCTCGCTATCATTTCCTGAGTACATTGCTGTTATCACCATCTTGGGTATTGGTTGGACCATGGCAATTGCTTTTCCTAGGTTTTCCAAATTCCAAAATCCAACACTTTTGTATGACTACCTGTTTTCTCTCATCTAAATGCAAAATATAGAAAACACCCTGGTACAGGCTAATTTAGTGAAAACTTATATTTTCTTTTTGAACACCCATAACTATGTACTGAACTGGTTGGTATTGTGTTAATTCAGTGTTTTACTATTGCTCTTCTCTGGAATATCAGTCTCTTATTTTGCCCAAATCCGGAGGCTTTGCACAATGGCTGGAATTCAAAAGTATGTTATAATTCTTTACACAGTGTGTCTGACATGCTTTCACAAATGCATTATAAATGTCTTTTACAAGTGATATTTCTCCAGGTTCACCTACCAGATATGTTTTTCAATGGTTGCACACATATGGAATGTAAATACTTGGTGAAATGTGTTTAATAGAATGTTTTTAGCACACACAAACACTTCATACAATAGTTATCTTATATAACTGGGTGTTATTTGTTTCAGCACATGCTTCACCTATGTTAAACGTTTTAGTAGAACCCTGCTTGCTTGAAGGTAGAAACAGCTTTAGTTAATGAACACTAGGACCTCCCTCTGTGTCACTTCTGTATTTAGGACACTAGTAGTATAAAAACATAAGTGCCCTTTTCATACTAAGTACTGTATGCTACCAGCAGATGGTAACCAATACTACCATACTCATTACACAAGGCATGGCAGAGGTGAGCAATGTGGCTCATTCATATTGGAAACCTGCTTCTGTAGCACACTGTACTCCACCCCAGGCGGCAGAGGGATGGACATTTGCATGGATACATGTCCAGGCAGATGTGCTCCCACCTCCTGGTTCTGCCATCTTGTAATGCTGAATTGGAATTACAGAGCTGGCAGAGCCAGGTTGAAACAACTTGGGCCAAGGTAAGATCAGCTTTTTACTTTTTATATCCTAAGTATTTTTCGCAATGGGCGCCTGCAGAACTCCTGGGTTCCTGTTGGAGAATCTTGCCAAACCTCACCATCTAAAAGCGAGGTGACACAGGGGTCCAAATCAGGAGATGGTGTAACTCTAGAAGACCTTCTACTGATTGGAAAATTGATTAACAGGAGAATGGATAACTCTATTCCATGTAGTGCTCAGACAGGCAGGTCAAATGTTTTGCAGTAATTGTATTCAGCCAGCCCTACGGTCAACTTTATGGCCCACTGTGGCATGTAATAAAACTTGCATATAAAATAAGGGCACTAAATGATCATATGGCTATACTTACTAAACTCTGCTATTTTAATCACACCATCTAGACATACGTTTAGAGAAGCCAAACATGGTGAGCTGATGAGTATGTACAGAAATACTTTATTTCCAAAGCCATGAAGATCCATAGAACAACTGCAGCTTTTCTAGTGCTGAATTCTCCTCGCCAAATGCAGCATATCTAACTCAGCAGCACTACTGCCAGCCTCAGCCAGAACAAGACTACAGTCTTGCACATATGGCACAGACTCTAATACATACAGGATCCAGAGAAGACCGGAATAGGTAGAATCGGTGGGCAGTCATCCTTGATGAATGTTTGACTACAGGAGTCTGCCCCCTTCCGGGATCTATTAGAGCTACCCAATCTGCATAGCTAATATTTTAACCAGCCAGTGGGTCCGCAGTTCGGCTACAACACAGTATGCACAGCATACCTTAGAGTGTGTGCTGCAAACAATTCACATGGCTGCCTTTTTGCCACATCACAGTTCACATTACATGGTCCTGAAGAAAGCCTCATAATAATTTTTGGAGAGGCTTAAACATGTCGACCAACACATAAAGGGATACCGAAGACCAATGTTTACCTTCATATTATCCCCGCACTATTTTTAGTGTGTCCTAGGACCACAGGAATAAAACTTTTTTAGCAAGGGATCCCAGAGACATTTTTGATATCACCACTTTGAGCACCCTTCACATATAATAAAAATCAAAACCCGCTCCACTGTAACACAGGCGTTGAAGCACAGCTGGGTTGCATTCGGCAGCCAAGCTGGGAACGCAATGATGAAGCATGCCGCCAACTAGGTTGGTGGGTCAGGGTTCTTCTTTAAACCCATTGGGTTTTTCTGTATTCCAGCACTCAGAATTGAGTCGTCCTGGCATGAGGATTTATTAGTGGGTTCGTCCACGTTGTTCTAGACTATAATAGACAAAACATAACGGAACATAAACAATGAACAATCAATAGAACAGCATGCCAAATTAAACTCAGGACCTGATTTAGGGTATAGTGGTCAGTTACTCAGTCACAAATGGACAGATATACCGTCTGGCATATTACCAGTCCATTGTATTCTATGGCCCTTGCAATACGGTGGACTGGGTATCCGTGAAGTTTGTGATAGAGTAACCCGCCTGCTGAACTCTAAATGAGGCACTTAATTTTTACAGATGATGGAGTGTATACCCTATTATATATGGCCCTATTTAATGACCCTCATGCTCTATTGGTTGGTGGAGAAATTGCAAACATGGTTGAATACTGATATTCTATAAGGAGAAAATTTAGTCTCTAGTCAATTACATTTCCTTGTCTGCTCTGTGCGTTCCCCACGCGCTTCTGTAATTCATTTCGAGATTTTCTGATTCACATGACCATCTACTTACCTGCAAAGTCAAACTCTCGGTTCAGTTCATAAAGCTTTATGTGGCTAGTTAGAACAGCCATAAAAGTGCATAAAGCATGTAATAAATACAATAAAAACATCATGGTAACCACATAAAGTCCTTTCTCCATATAATCATTACATAATTTAAAATCGAGGACCCGCTAATACATAACACTTTTCCTAACATTAATGGCTTTCAGAATAAAAAGGGCAATATTATAAGACACAGATGGCCCATTTAGTGCCATCAAATATTTCATGACAACTTTATAAGATGTAATGCTCTGTGCAACACAAATAGGTTTAAGATAAAAACACCCAAGATTCTGATAAAAATGACAAAACAGCAGAAAATGCAATGTACTTTTCTTGCTTAGACCATCACCTTGGCATGGGTTTGTATCTGTGGGACAAAACTTCATATTTGGAAAGGCCACTAATGATGCACAATACCACATCTCAGTATTACTAAGACAAAACTATGCTGCATATTTGTTACACAGGATAAATAACTATTACCACCCTCCTCTAAGTCAAATGACATATAAAGGGCAACTGACGATATTGTGCTGTCAACATCCATTCGCCGGTCAGATCTGTACTTCAAAAATGTTTATTTAACAAACATCTTAGTTAATGATAACACCTGTGCAGGATCTGATCAATTAGGCAATTTAAACAGCATATTAAATGATGAATTAATATAAGCTAACCAGGGGATGCATTGAACATTATCCAGGGTTAGGCAATATAAAATAATTGATCTAGTAAAGCTAGCTTCCTCTTTTGCCTATAGAGAAAACCATAATAACAGTGGTCTTACCAAAAGAATATCTTCTAAATGCTACAAGCCGACCTCCTGATGAACAATCGCAGTTGAAGCAGAAGCAGGAAGACAAATTAACTGTTTTAAAAAGCTGTTTTCCTCAACTTGGAAAGCAGTGCTAGAGGCGTAACACCAAAGTCCAGCCCCATATGTGGCAGTGGTCACCCCTCTAGCCTTGTAAATATCAGCCATTTCTCTAATGGGCCGACTTCCTAATTTAGATGAAAATCTTAAAATCCATTGTGAAACTCTGCTCATTTTGGCATTAGTGTTTAAAATCTGTTGTGTCGATGAACCGTTGCCCATAAATAAAATTTCCACATAGCAGAATGAGTTTACTTTAACAATAGGGGTAATATCAATAAAAAAAGGATCTGCATTGTTTATGCTTGTGCCTGCAAACCATAGTAAAAGTTTTAGATTTGTTAATCACCATTTTCTTGGAGGCCATGAATTCCCCAAAAGCATGTATCAGTTTCTGCAAGCCAGCAGGGGTCCTAGATAGCAAAACAGCATCCTCGGCATATAACAATACCGGTATGGAGCACCCAGCAGCACAGGTAGCATCAGCTTGCAAAGACTGCAAGAGGTTATCCACCCCAATATTAAAAAGTGAGACACAGACACAGCCCTGTTGAATGTGTCACCCTACTTTAAAGGTAGGCGAGCATTAACCCTGGGGCCCAAAATGAGCGTTGCCAGATACATTCTCAAGAAAGAAACCCTATGATTGGCCTGGGTGCATCAAAAGAAATCAATAATGACCATAGGGTGCTATGGTCAACCAGATCAAAGGTGCAACTTAGATCGGCAAGCAAAGATAAAGAGCACCTGTTTTGGCTCTAGAGTACTTTCCAATCAATAACTCAGGGTTAATTCATTGTTCAATGGTCCCCAACTGCTTTCTAAAACCAAACTACACTGGAGATAGAATTGAGTGAGCTTGTACCCATTCCTCCAGCCTCATTGGTAAAACTCAACTCATTGCTTTCACCGAGGAGTCCAGTAGTGAAATAGGGCAGTAATTTTTTAGGTCTGCTTTTTGTAAATGGGTACAATTATAGAGGTACCCCAGGAAGGTGGAATCGTATCTACTGCAGCGGCATTAAACACTCTCATAAGGATGGGCCCCCAAAGGTCAGTGGCAGAATTAAAAGCATTAAAAGAATTAAAAGCGCTGACCTGTTATGCATCACTTCACTTCACAACTTTGCCATCCCTATTACTCTGTTAAAATGTTTCAGAAAAATTTGCCACCCAAGCATCACAGGGGATAAAGGAATAGAACTCTGGAACTGTATCATTTTTTAATAATGGTGCATTGACCATATCCCAAAATATTTTATTGTCCTTAGTTTCCAAAGTTAAGGTCAATTTATTCCACGCTTCGACCTGCCGTGTTTTCTTCCTTGCAACAAATATATTTTTAGACATGCATCTATATTTGATATAAAATATAGACAGGCGTCTGTATTTGAAAACTCTGGTGGGATTTAGGTGATTAGTCGCTTATCAACACAGTGCAGAAGGTTATTCTAGTTTATAATATAAGTGCAATGCTGTAAGAGAAAGGATGCCAACCCTACATCCCAATAGAAAATAAAAAATAAAGTTCCCCCAGCACACGCAATATCAATAAACACAGAAGTAAGTCATTCCGTTTTCATTATGTTCTTCTTTCTTTTATTTAATTTCTTCCATCAGCAAATACATGTTTGGTCAGGGTGTGTATCACCATTTACCTTTCTCAGGGCTGTATCCCGTTAGTATAATCTCCAAATTGAGGTGAACAGCATATCTGTAGCTTTGCGATCTCGAAGACGTGCCCGTGTGTGGACCCTGAAAGTATTTTGCTGTTGTTAGCCCGTGTGCGGGCAGGTTAGTATCTGAGCACAACCGCAATGTGTGCGTGTCTGAGCCCTCGCGTGCTGTCCATATTGTTAACGAAGGGACTTAATAGCCAAGATATCCCGGGGGCGCTGCATATAGCCAGTGTCAGTGACTGAGAGGCCTGGTTACAAGCATGATCGAACCATCCCCTATGGCTTTCCCGTATAATTTTTGGAAAGTGAGTCAAATATGAGTTAATAGAGCAAATAATGTGATTAAAGTTATTCGTCATCAAATTGGAAGAGACATCCTCCTGTAAACAGTAACTTATTTCTATAGAATTACTTAACACTATTTTTTTTAACATACTTTTGGGATCAATGCCAGCCCACTAGATCAACTCATGTTAGACCCAGTAGGAGTAATATTGTTTACTTAAGGGAATGGTTTGCATTTCCTACCCTAACTTAACAGTGAATATACAGTACTAGGGATGCCACACATTTGCAGAGGCAGATACCAATACAATTTTATAAATGTTTATCAATACCAGGTCTTGTCCCCTCTTCATGCTCAACCACAGAAGAAATTCCCTTAATCATTGCAGAGAGCCTATTAAAAATGAGAGTCTGAAGCCCCCCGTTTGCTCGCCCAGCTTGAAAAGCTATCACACCCAGAAAATGTGAGGGAACCTCTCCACAAATATCGGGCTTGTGCACCAGGTTTCTTGGATACAAATAGCATCAAAGCCAGATATGGTATTGATCCAATTGGAATTTCCTAGCTTAGCCCACCTACATTCCAAGTTGCAAATTTGTAACTCCGATACAGAGTGTGGTTAATGTCACCCACAGTGGGGGTAGAGGTGTGTAGGCAACTTAAGCTAAGAATGCCATCAGGGTTATTGTTGGTAGACTTGTATTTACCCATATGAGGAACCATTATCATCCCAGAAGTACTTAAAGGATCATCAGGGCACAAGTCATCATCAGAAGCCGTCAGAATACCCCCAAGATTATGTTCTCTATACCTCCTATTGCAGTGCCTGCTACAACTGAGTCGATCATCATCTTGTAAAGAATTCAATACCTGGTATCTATTAGACACAACTAGGTGATGGAAAAAAGGAGGGTTGGGTTTCACACACTCCACAGATTCCATACTGCATTGAATGTTTGTTCAGGACTTTGTAAATGGCGGTAAAAAAGTCCAGAGGGAATATGGCCATATTTTGTACAAGCAGGAAGGACAACACTGCCCTTGCAAGGATATGTCCAGCAAGGCTAGGGTGTTAAAAATTAATAACTATACAATTCCCTTTAAGGTTTTTCTTTAGCGGCCTAATCCATCCCACTCTCTTAGTAAACACGATTTGATGTGCTCTATCAAGTGGGAAAGTACAGTTAGAACTAACCCAATGTATAATCTTGCTCTTCAAGGATTCAGAGGTTTCACTAATGCCCGATTTTCAAGGGCGGAACATTAACCAGGACAGCCACATAAGGGCTACAAGCAGGAGGGAGATTATTTGTAACAAGGTCATAAAGAGGCATAATTGTGTTGGAATCAGTGTGTTTCATTACTAACAAATGAGATTGTGTACCAAGAGGTGGTAGTTGGCTCTGGTGAGGATGGCCCATAGAAGGTTTCTGCACAGAGAGCCCTAGGCATGTCCCTTATGCACACTCTGCCACATTGCTCACTAGGGTCATGCCCCACTTAGAACCGTAGCCTTCTGGTGTGCCAGGGCAAAGTTACTAACAATATTAACTGACCAGAATTTGATAAAGAAGAGTCAACAACACTAGCACTTGTTATATTCACATTAGTTACTGGTAGACTTGGCACCATTGGCATGGGTCTCCCTTCCATTTGTTCTGTTGCCTCCTGTGTTTTTTGCTGGTCTAAATGCTTTGGGCACTTTGCCACTGCTGTTCAGTGCCAAAGTGCAAGTGTTCCCTTTTTTAAATTGTTGTTATCGATTAGTGAGTTCGTGATTCGTTATTTGATTTACTTGTCAGACCCTAGTACAGTGCACCATGTGTGCCCAGGGCCGTTAAATCAAATGCTGCTGGTGGGCTTGTAGCACTGACTGTGACACCCACAGAAGCAGCCTGTAAAATGTGACTCAGCAATACTTCCCTGTGCTGTTTGTTGCCTGGGGTTGGCCTGCAGTGGCTGCTTGCTGCCAAGGAAAAGGACTTTGCTGTTTGCTTTGTCATCTTGAGGAAGATCTCCAAGGGCTTGAAACTGAGCTTGCCTCCTGTTCTGAAGTCTCAGGGCCACAACGACTTCACCACCAGCTCCCCTGATTTCCCTTTCTGGGAATTCCAACCTGCAAATAGGTGTCTGCTGCTGTTTAAGACCTCTGGAGACTGTTTGTCGCTGGGAGCTGGAAAATCAACGCAACACTGAAGAAGCTTGTCGCATCCGCACTGGTTTCCCGACTCATCGCCGAAGAAACAGTTGCAGCACCTGCCGCGGCACTAGAAATCGCCGCCGCCACACCGATCCCAATGCAAGCCTGCTGTGTGGCTGCACAAAGACACGCATCGTACCATAACGACGCATCGCATCGAGGCACCAAAGACTGTTGCATCGCTTGGGGTCCACAGTAAGAAACAGACACATCAACTCTCCACACAGAAAGGAACTGGCGCATCACCTCCCCTGCGCCGCAGTAAGGAACAGACGCATTACCTCCCCTGAGTGTAAGAAACAGACGCATCACCTTCCCTGCAGCCATTATATATGCTTTGCGTGTCGCATCTAAGGTACTTTTGAGAAATGTCGCATTTACAAATTGCATTGAGCTGAACTACTTCTACCATTTGAAAGCCTTATTTTTAATACTGTATTGTGGATTTTTTTCGTTTGGTCTTGTTTTGGTTAGATAAAGATCACTTATTTTTCCAAACTGGTGTCATGTCCATTTGTAGTGTTTTTACTGTGTCACTGTATGTGTTCACAAATGCTTTACACACTGCCTCTGAGATAAGTCTGTCTGCTCGTGCCAAGCTACCACGGGGATGAGCAGGGGTTATTTTAGAAGTGTATCCCCCTTATCCTGACGAGAAGCAAGGGTCCCTATTTGGACAAAGGTACCTACCTCTGCCAACTAGAGACCACCATTTCTAACAGTTACTTTCTGACAAAAGGAAGTTATGTTTCTAATTTCACCCTTCAGCCTATCCAACTTACCTCTAAGAGGCAGCAATAAATCATTAATGGTTGCAGTTAACTTTCCCCAGAAAGACGTTTAGAAAGATTCATCCAGTGGACTAGCTTAACCAACAGACCCATGATACACAGGGATGTCAGTGGGGCTTGGGCTAGCAACTACGTTCTTCCGTGACTTCTTTTTGCGTTTTGCTGTGAGTGGGTGAGCAGGAAATTTAGAGGCCAAGAGAGAAGGAGAAGGAGCTGCCACAGACACAATTGAAGGTTGGTGATTTATAGGAACATCCAAAACTTCATTAATGCTGGTACTATCTCTCTCCACTAACTCCTGTTCCTTGTCCAATCTAGGTTCAGAGTCCTTAATAGGCACCACATGTTTATTTGTCCCATATGGCCCAACCATACCCAAAGATAAATGGTGCGCTGCTAAATCTATTTCTTTAGATATGACTCTCACAGCACACGCTAGAATAGAGTCTATAGTGGTATCTACATCTGTGGGAGTCTAGACTCTTCCAACTTTACTTTTACCTATAGTTGCAGGTAGGTCCTGCAAGACACCTTTAGATGGACAAAGACTCAATTCCACTTCCACATACCCCCCATATCAGGCAACACCGAACAACACAGAGATATCCCGCTCTCCTGGCATCCTGACGGTGCCAGGGAAGGCTGTTGCTTCTCCTCCCTGAAGGCAGTGGCTTGCGGGGGACTAAGTCACACCCCAGCAACAGTGCAAAGAACTGGTGCAGGCTTCCTGTCAGTCTGGTAAGACCTCAGTCAGCACTAAACTACAGTCCAGCACATATGGCATAGACTATAATAGAGAAAACACAACATAACATAACAGTAAATAATCAATAAATCAGCATACCAAACTAAATTCAGGGCCTGTTTTAGAGTATGGAAGTCTGTTATTTAGTCAAATTCAAATTCAAACAAACTTTATTTCGATTGAATTTACAATCATAAAAGTTCATTATAAAAAGTTTTGCAACAGTTAAAAGGACAATATTGATTAATATATACAAAGACATAAATTGAATATTTCTAGCAAGTCAACTGTACAATGATATCCTATGTGGCGAAAGAATGAGAGTTATACGCACAATAAACAGACTATTTTAAGATGCAGAAACAGCAAATTGAGAGCGAATTTTCAAGCAAGCCTTTAAAAAGCAAGCTATAGATTTGGCAACATATGGAGTATCTAAGTACTGTAATGCCAAAAGAGCAGGTCTGCATCTTCTCAGCCCAAATTGTCGAAGTAGTGGGACCAGCCAGCGTTTACGCGGGGTCTCGTACAAGCTACAGAATAATATTACATGCAAAGTGGACTGGATAGAACAATCGTCACAGGGGCATCTGCTTAGTTCGCGGGACCAATCTAAAGGCTCCGGGAACGAGACAAGACGATAAAAACAGTCAAACCGAAATCTGGTTAAAACATATCTATCGTAGTTTGATAAATAAAAAGACAGATATGGTTGGATACCGTAGGAGGATTGTGCCGTCAATAAATGTTATTTAGTCATAAACGTGACAGCAGCCGCAGCCCGTGCAGGTAAGGCCAGGTTGGGGGGGAGGGTGTATTTCGACAGACGGTGGCAAATTAAAATTATTTATTTATTTAATTATCCCTAATCATCGTCTGTCGATTCCCTCCCAACCCCCAACCCGGCTACACCGCCCTACTGCTCTTACCTGCAGGGGCCGCGGCTGAGTGACAGATATCCTGTCCGCTATATTACAAGTCCAGTGTATCCTGTGGCACTTGTGGACAGTGGACGAGATTTCCGTCGAGTTTGTGACGAAGTACCCCGCCTACTGAACTCTAAATCAGGCCCTTCGTTTTTACAGCTGATGGAGTGTATACCCTATTATTTATGGCCCTATTTATTGACCCACAAGGTCATTCAGTTTGTGGAGAAATTGCAAATATGGTTGAATACTGATAGACTGTAAGGAGAAAAACGTGTCTCTAGTAAATTACATTTCCTTGTCTGCTCTGCGCGTGCCCCACGGGCTTCTGTAATTGATTTCAAGATTTTCTGATCCACCTGACCATCTAGCTACCTGCGAAGTCAAACTCTCAAATCGGAGGAGATGCGGCGGGAACATTAAAGGCGACAGGCATCAAAGTGCATTGCAGATGGAAAACAAAAATCTGTAATTCAGAGATTCTTCCTGTTCAGGAGCAGCTGTCACCTTCTCAGCCATTTCATCCGAAACCACTATTTCTCTTTTCACTATGAAATATTTATTAAGAAGTCACGCCTTTGATTTCTCAATGGCTTGCAACAATATGGGTTTCCAATTAAGGTATATAAAGGACAGTGGCCCGTGGCATAAGCATCTCAAGAATGTAAAATGCTTTCTTTGGCCAAATTGCATTTTATGAAAACAATTACAAAGATGTTTGTCGAACCACACAAATAATACTTTTTGGGTGTTTCGTGTTTGCATTTATCATCAGAGCATCCACGCGACACCATTGTTTGGTGTCCCGAAATGTAATTTCAGTTAACGTAGTTGATTCGTGTCCCGCGCTGTGTGTATTGGCAACAAAAGGGTTGTCAGGTACACAAATAATGTGTGGGTTACCAGATGAGTACTCTTGAGATTGTCTGTGATGTTAGTGAAAATGATTCTATAGCTAGAGTCTGCAGACCTGCATAACCACCATCCCCTCCCAACACACCATGTCAGGAAAAGATAATCTCATCAAAATAGATTTTGCATGCAGCATGCTTCTTATTTAATGTAGCGATTTTCGTTAAGTTAATTTCGGTGCTCTTCGGCTTGTCACTGAAGGGGATGACTTTCCTCTTTTCTCTGAGTGAATACCATTTATTTGCTCGATGTGAGAATTGCTCAGAGACCTCGATAAAGCACCAGAGCGCCCCAGGTAAATTTGAAGTATGCTTCAAGAAAAAAACCAGATTAACCTTTCTTTCCATGTGGCCCGGTCACTTCCTTCAATATTATTATCATGTTGCATAGTGCTCCCACGGGCTCTGGCAGGCAAAATCACAATGGCAAAAAAGACCTTCCAGTCCTAAATCATGATTCCATTGCAAGCTTTCCTAGCAATAGGAAAAAAAGAAGATAGTTGAATAACTAATCCCCTCTAATTCATATTCCCCATTTTATCCATCCAGCTGTGTGTCCTAATTCATGTTGTAAAGCAAGAAAATCATGTTAGAAACAATAACATTACACATCCTCTGTGAGGATTCTTGACCGAAAAATAAACATCCACTGAATTTCATAATATTTCAATTTAATTCTTTTATTATCTCAAAATGTATTAAAACACATATTTTCCTAGCCTTTGAATCAAACGCCTCCCTAGTAAAAACGAGTTAAACATGCATGTTCAAATGTAACAAGTGGCGAAAGAAGAGCCCTTTCTCTTAGTTTTTTTTTCTCTACAGTCAGAATTTCATAGCAGCAGTAAAAGACACTGCATGAAGTAAAACTATAAGGTTAAGCTTCTATCATGTCTGAACTTTAATACTTTTTGGTTTTACTTTTTTTGTTTTCAAATACACTTTTATCAGTTACTGAGTGTTAATAGTTGCTTGATACTGTTGGATCATTCTTGTAAGTCGGACATTTTGCTAAGTCAATTCTATGTACAATATTCCTTATATTCTGTCCACATCATACATATCAGATCGAACCTTTGGAAGGCGTTCCAAGGCTCCTCCGAATGCCTGATCATTTTCAGAGCAATTGCAACACATTTTGCCAGTGAGGTCAACCACCCAGGCAGTACATCTTACTTAACAGAATTCCCTCTGGCAGGAGCCATCTTAAAGCATCTCTCAGGCTGCTGTTCTATCTCGGGCAAGGTAGTGGTAACTGAACATACATTCTCCAGTCCATCAAGCCATCAGTCAGATTGAAGTCTCATCAGATTTCTAAAGAATGTGAGGATTTCCTCAGCAATTGACCTATCCTGGAGATCTTTAAACCAGTTGCTCAACACAGGCATCATTGGTTGCAGCCAATTTTTGCTAGTCGCCTCTTCACCAAAAAGTGACCCAGAGATTTAAGCTTGTGCTTCATCTGACTTTTCTTTGGGAAAAGGAAGAGTCCTAGGAAGCATTTCTTCTGCTCCATGCCTTTTTACTATGCTTAATCTGCTCACTTGCTTCTCCCACAAAAGTGTTTACCTCTGCATTGATATGTCCATTTGAATTGGGTGAAGTTTCTTACTCGGATATTTCATCCATCCCTCATGAGAAATTTTTCATATGCACACCAGCTTCAGATAAGTCCAAAGGAGGTAGTTAAGTCACACCAGTTTAAACCATGCGATGCTGGAGACTTTTTTAATGTATTTGCATCAGTAGCGTAACAAAAGTGGAGGGGACCCCCCTGCCACGTACACAGAGGGGCCCCCACTCCGGATTTGTTCCGGAGCTAATGGGCCTTAGTAGGGTGCCGAGTGGGCCCCCTGCAGCTGGGTAAAATCTAAAATATATTTAGAAATTGCAAACATTATGACAAAAATTTACTTATGGGAATAAAATATGTAAAAGCTAATTTTGGCACTGCAGTGATCACCTAACTGAATCTGCCTGCAGTTTTAAATATATAGTACGCTATTTCCAGACATTTCATCAGTTTCCCATTTGGGCCATTAGTTTGCAACAAAAGTATGCCCTGGTTGCTTCTCTTACAGTTCATAGCGGGATTTCTTTAAAAAGTCGTAATATATACTTGCTTTGGATATCCCTCAACCCAGGGCAAATACATAGGATGTTCTTTAAGGTTTTGCCGTGATAGTTACACAGACTGCAGGATGGACCAGGATGATCGATATTCCAGGAGCCCTCATACTGCTTATGGGAATGTAGAGAAGTCGGAATTGACTTCTCTACATTAGGAATTGTGTTGGGTTGCTGCCTCCTGTTTGGAATCAATATACTATTGCCTGGATGAGAAGTATGATTTGATTAGGTAGTCTGTGTGTTGGTAACATGACTTCCTCAGCGAGTCGGTAGGCTGAAGTAGGTCCTGCAGACCATTTCTGATGGTGTTTTTGCAGGTGATTGTGGACATACTCAGCAGATCTTCTATAACGGCAGGTTGGGTTCGGTTAGCAAATCGATAACAGTTTTCTCAGAGAAGAAGGAAGCTGACAGAGGGCTGAATGCCAGTTCTTGGAGAATCAAACCACCTGGAGCTTTTACTGGAGTTGGCACAATCACAAATGTAATTGATGTTTTGGGATACACTGGCGTATTTTCAGAAGGAGGATTTAGATCAAGAATGGATAATTGCATGAGGGGTTGATGCTCGAAGAGTTAATAGTGACACAAAAGTAGTTTCGAGGTTTTAATTTGGTTCTCCTTGAGAACTAGTGAAAGTACCTGAATCAGTTTAGCGCCTTTTTCTTTAGCCGTAGGACACAACTCCCTACCTCCATATACACAGGCAAACCTTTTCAAGGATGTAGTTACCATCGAGGATTCAAATTTTAACTTCTCCAGGTGTTTTGAAGACAGCAGTTTGGTGTCCAACATGAAGCCTAGATACTCATAAGTAGCAACTGTCTCAACAAGCTCTTTGCCAAATTTCCAGTGGAGCTTCCTAGGCTCCTTCCCAAAGAAGATAATTTTTCTCTGGGAGATGTTGACTAAAGGGCCGTTTGCCTGGTTGAATTCATGGAGTACTGAGAGTTGTCTCTGAAGTAGCAAAGGGCAAGATCATCTGCGTATGCTGGATACCTGATCAAGCTGTCACCTAGTCTTGGTGGAAGGAACTCATTATTATGAATGGAGGGGCCTATATCAAACATACAAAGGGAAAAGAGTAGAGTGGTTAAGTATGTGTGTGTAACATAGCTGTCACAAGGTGGAATCCCTGCAGGTCCAATTTGGCAGTACATCCTTCTGAGGTTGACAAGGTTGACAGTATAAGGCACAATATAAAAAGCAGGTTTTATTATTATCAATAATATTTACACCATATTGTTAGGCATTATTATAATCCATGATATTTTTGCCACTGAATAGGATTGTTAGAAGTCAAAGACCTGATCTCCCATATACCTGATCCTCAGCTCCACAGCTATACTGTACCTCTGCTTGAGGCACACAAACTACATACAACACATACAATATGCTGATCCCACACATTAATGATATCAGAAAGCCATATACATGTTTTTTTGTTTCACCTACAGAGAACTTAAGCTCTCCTTATTCCTACATTTGTCATGCCCAAGGAATAAGTAAAATAGTACTCATTCAATCTAAAAAGCAGTCTGATTAGACTAAACAAGGTGTTACCAACCCTATTGTTAGCAAGTAATTAAACCAAAGGTTTATGAGCCATTCTTAATTGAAAAGGCACACCCATAAGATAAGTCTTAAAATGTTCAATTCCCCATGCACATACTAAAGTTACTCATTCTGTGATGAAATATTTGTTTCAACTTCTGTGATGGTCCTGGAGAAAAAACAATGGTGTGTTCAGAACCCCTCTCCCATCATGGCTAATAACTTCTGTTGATAGCCATGATGTTTCAACTCCCCCATCATGTTTCAGGTTCTGTTGATGGTCCTGGTACAAAAGCAATGGTTGTTCAAATCCCTCCCCATTACAGCACCTAAACCCTCTGAACTGGCATCATCAGTGACAATATTTTTGGCAGCATGGGAATTGGAAGAAAGTGGAGTGACACTGACAGTTTATTTGTCAAGTTATCAAATGCATCCATGTGTTCATTTTCCCAAATATATTTAGTTCCCTTCTTGAGCAGAAGTCTTAAGGGAGTAGCAAGATTACTAAGTTCTTTACAAATCTTGAGTAATATTCACAAAGTCCTAAGAAGGTTAATTGCTGAACCTTATTCTCAGGAGAACGAATCACCTCAATGGCTTTCAATAAGTCCCCTTAGGGGCAATGCCTTTACCTGAAAATGTATGACCTAGATACTTTACCTCCAAGGCCAAAAATGTAACTTTTTCTAGTTGAATTGTCATGCATTGCTCTTTGAGAATGAACAACGCCTTACAAATACGCTTGTAATGGTTTTCAAGACAATCAGTACTCACCAGGAATGCCACTACTCCATCGATACCCCCAAACTAGCAATGCATTAGGTTATGAAGCACAGAAGTGACTGAAGCAAGACCAAAAGGCATTCTGTTAAAATGGAAGCACCATCTGGGGCAATAAAGGTGATAACATGGCAAGACTTTTTAGTTAAAACAATCTGTTGATATGCGGATTTGAGGTCAATCGTAGAGAAAAATGTTGAACCATCTGTCATAGCAAACAACTCTTGAATGGATGAAAATCAAATAAAATAATTTTGTAATCGATCTAGCATCTACACTCAATCTTAAATTGCATGTTTTTGATTCTTACAAAAACGCAGTCAGAGGTATTGATAGGTTCAATTATACCTTCATTACACATGTCCTTCAGCATCTTAAATAAATCATTCCTATCCTGCAACAGAACATATGCGGAGATTGTGAGGGAAAATGTTTAATTTGAAAAATATTCCTTTGTTCGTACCCTGTTTAGTGGATACAGCAGCCACTTTTGACATCATATTATCAATGTTTTGTTTTTGTTTTTTTCAAATCTGTTTGTATTGACGTTATGCAAAAACACCTTTATATAACATATCACAGTTCAATATACAATACAAATATCAATGAGACAATCAATCCGAAATATTACAGGAGGTTGTCTTTTCTGTAAAAAAACTGAGCACGTTATATAAATCATTATCTATGATCCGCAATATATACAGACAGCACTGTCAGTGCTGCTTACTGCGACCAATAGTCACTTGCATACTGTGCATAAATGATGTGTAAAGTGTCTTACACAGCGAGTTATTATTACTAAACTTTCATAACAACACAATATTTCCCCTCCGCCCCTCCCCCCCGGTACACTTGAATTTAATCAATGTGACATACATGTCGGCTTGATATATAGGCTAGTAAAATATTGAGTGTTGTCGCAATAACAATGTGTGTGGTTTCCTGCTTACAGCAATGTGTGCAGCCTGAGATGTCCCTGTCCCACGCACTTTCAGCAGTTAAGACATTGCAGCACTACATTGTGAAACGATAGCATATCATCATAGCGGTCAGAGTCATAAGTTCCTCATAATGAGGGTCCTTCATTTTCAAAGTCTAGCAGCAACATCTGCCAATCTAGTGATATTGGTGTCTTTCTTAGGCCCCTGTACTCTTCACGCTGCAACTCAGCCCCTTCGGCTTTCCCCCACTTCACTACCTCACTATGCCAATCCTCTGGGTTCGGGGGTCTAGCGGATTTCCATCGAGCCGTTACTGTCCTCTTGGCCAGGAGTAAGGCTAAATTAACAAACCTTAACACCGGGCTCTTCTTTTTTTCCCTGGTGCCCAGACCCAATAGACAGTATTCTGGGTGGTCATAGGGTTGTCTATGGATAATCGAGGTCAGTATTTTGCATACCGAATTCCAGTAATGCCCCAGTTTAGGACAGGACCACAGCATATGCAATAATCCCGCATCAGACTCGTGGCATCTCGGGCAAGTATTTGTAGCATCCGGGTACATAGCATGTAATCGGCGCGGGGTAAGGTACGCCCTATGTAGAATTATAAAATGTATAAATTTAAACTTAGGGTTGCGTGATACCTGCCTGGGATATTTTAAAACCCTATCCCATTCCTTGTCGGAAAAGCTCCTATTTATGTCTCCTTCCCATTTAGTACGTAAGGGTTGCAGGGTAACCGCTCGCTCATTGCGTATACCGTGCGTAAGCCACTTTGTCAAGCGCCCGCCACTGCCCATTAAATATTGTAATGTTAGGAGCGAGTTCGTGGGAGGCTCTGTTCCAGTATGCGTCCAAGTGGTGCGTATGTAGTGCACAACGTGAGCGTGCAATAAAAATAACACGCCCGTGGTTCGATGTGTATCTACAAACTCCGCATGGGACAGCTGTCCAACAGCGAAGAAGTCTCCCAATGTTGTAACTCTGGCGTCAGCCCAGTGTTGTAATGTATAAGTAGTGAGTACCCCGGACCTGGTGGGCAAACCAAGAAGGGGCAAAGTGGGCGCATAAGGTGCACAGCCTCCTGTGTATCTCGTGGCGCTGCGCCAGCAGTTGATTGTCAGGCACAGTAAATGCGGCGTGGAGGAGGGGAGTGCAACCCCGGGGAGTAATAATCTATGTATTAGTCCCCTTTCTCTGTCCGCTAGGGTCATTCCAATTTCATGCAAATTATGCCCTGCCAGCCAGTAAGCTAACCATTGTAATTGGCATGCATAACTATAGGCTCTCATATCAGGCACTCCCATGCCACCATGTATAGTAGGCAGTTGTAATTTGGCTAATCCTACGCGACGTCTCCCCGTGCCGCAAACCAGCTCAATAAGGAGAGTGTTAAGAAGTTGGAAAGTACACACTGGGATGAGAATAGGGAGATTTGTGAAATGGTATAAAAGGCGTGGCAGGACTACCATCTTGGTAATGGCTATCCTCCCCGCTATGGACAGCGGCAGAGAAGTCCAAAACTGGGTCTGTGATCTAAGAGATGTTATAGCGCAGCCTAGGTTGCCATCCAAAAGATCCGCCTCATTACGATATATATTAATTCCTAGATACTTCAAAGTAGTGGGGGCAATGCGGATCTTTTAGGGAGCAAAGCATATCTGGTCGTCCCCGGCTGCAGCATCAAAGCGGTAACCATACGACTTAAGCGCATTAATAAAAAGGCCCGAAATCGCACTGAAGGAATCAAATATAACCGGTAGGGGGTCAGGCACGGCAGACATATCGTTGAGGTACAATATAATGTCGTCGGCGTATGCCGAAACTACGTGACGGATATCGTTACGCATTATGCCTCTCAGGAGAGCGGACAGTCTGATTCTGTGCAGTAGGGGTTCCAGTGCCAGAATAAACAGCAAGGGCGACAGCGGGCAACCTTGCCGCGTGCCTCGTGCTATTCTGAAAGGACCAGAAATAAATGTTCCCGTACGCGCACGTGCTGTCGGTTCTGTGTATAGAAGTCGCACCCACGCCAAATACTCTAATGGCAAACCAAAACGCGCCAGGGCAGTAAACATATAATCACATCGCAGGGAGTCGAATGCGTGCTTTAAATCTAATGAGATGCATCACTCCGCGCTACCCAGGACCTCAGTACCCAACATTATTTGGTGTAACTGCCGTAGGTTAAGCGCCGTGCTTCGCCCGGGAACAGACCCGCATTGGTCTGTATGAATAAGTTGCGGTACATATTTATTTAGACGTGTAGCTAGCAATTTGCTATGGATCTTATAATCTGAATTGAAAAGTGACAGCGGTCTGTAATTATGCATGTGTATGGCCTCCCTGCCTGGTTTTAGAAAAGATACTATAAGCGACTGTAGCGTCGTGCACGGGAGTGCACATGTTGTCAGTGATTCTTGAAAGAGCAGCAACAATTGTGGTGACAAAAGATCAATATATGTGGCTTAGAACTCCACGGGTAAACCGTCAGTCCCGGGGGCTTTGTTGCGCGGCAATGCTTTTATAGCACATCGTATCTCCGCTACAGTGATGGAGCGGGCCAGATCTTCCTTTTGATCTTGCGATAACTGCGGTATCAGAAGCCCCTAAAAAAAAACATTAAGAGAGTATCTGGTGTCTGCAGTGGTGGTCCGTAAAGGTGGTTATAATAGTCTCGGAATGCCGTGTTTACAGCTATTTGGGTTGTGGCCATTCTCCCGCTGCAGTCTTGCACTGTCGTAATGGGCACAGAGACTGGAGCGTCACGAATTATACGTGCAAGTAGGGGACCTGATCTGTCAGCCTGAGTGTGTTGTCTGGCCGTATATAATCGTAAGTCGAAAACGCGGAGATCTTCCAAGAGTTCCGCATAACATATATTGGCCTCCTGAAGTTGAGTAAGTCGGTCATCAGTGCCTGCCGCTTCCCCCTCCAACAAAGTGATCCTATCTTCTGCCTCCTTCAATTTATCCATCACGAATCGTCGCGCCCCTACCTTAGTACCAATAGCTACACCTCTGAGCGTCACCTTGAACGCGTCCCATTCGGTCTGTCGGATGCTTGCCGTACCCGATTTACACTCAAAGTATGTAACAATCGCGTCCGAAAGTGCCGATCTGAAGAGAGGATCTTCAAGCGTATCTGGCTGCAGTCGCCATGTTGGAATTGGGGTCGGGATTTTCCCACACTGTATTGTTGTCTCCACAGGGTTGTGATCAGACAGTGTCTTCCCCATGTGTATCACAGATAGGACAGAGTTCATTAATGTATTGGAGCAGAGGATCCGGTCGATTCTGGTGTGCAGTTTGTGCGGGGGTGAATAATAAGTGTATTCCCTGTGTCCCTTGTTCTTACACCGCCAGGCATCACATAGCCCCCATCCCACCGCGGAATTCACCAGTGCCTCTGCCTGTTTCCTACTATCTGTAGCGTGTAGGGGGGGTGACCGGTCCAATGATATATCCAATACGGCATTGTAGTCTCCCCCTAAGAGCCAGCGGTAGTCAGACCAATCCGCCAAGACCCCACTAAGAGTCTCTAAAAAACGCGCCTGGTCCGTGTTAGGGGCATAAACACATCCCAGCACCACTTGTATGCCATACAGTAACCCATGGAGTAGCACATAAAGACCCACCTTATCTATGCGTTGTTCTAGCAGTTTAAAGGGGACATTGCCTCAGCCATATCGCTGCGCCTCGAGAAAAAGCAGAATACATGTTAGCAAATATCTGACCTTTCCATTTCTTATGAAGCTTGGACGTTTCAGCCGCGTTAAGGTGGGTCTCTTGCAGATACACAATAGAGGCCCTACGCCTGTTCAACTGCGCTAACACTTTTTGTAGTTAGTGTATTGAGCCTAGGCCTCGCACATTCCAGGTGCATATAGTATAAGTGTTATATGTCAACATCACAGTAATATCTTCTGATCCACGCACTAATTACGTTCAAGCCATACCGCATAATTTCTCTATAAAGCAAAGCACTGTGTACCACAAAAACTACCCAATACAAGGTTCCCTCCCCACAACTAGAAGGGACCAAACGAAAATCAGTAACCCACCAGGGGTTATTCAAACTAAGCGCAAATCTGCATTCGCACATGGGGGGGTCTCAAGTGCCTGCACCTATACATTCAAGTACATTGCTAAGACTGATTAGCAAAGGTGCCCAATATACTGAAACATTCCAGGGGTCAAACGCCCCTACAGTGTTCATTATCAGTGTGTCCCATATTATACATTACCACCTGGGCTTGACCCGCAGCAAAAATCAAAAGTCATTCGCCATCTGGGCAGTGATGATCGGGAACGGTAGCTGACTAGCATCCGATGCAGTTCGATCACTTGGTATTTGCGTCACGTGGTTGCGGCTCTTCGCATCATGGGCCGCTAGGGCTGCCGCTGTGAGAATGATGTTTTCCTTTTCAGCCGTCTGTAGTTCCGACGTCGGTGCAAGTGTTGGCGTTGCGTCATATCAATTTATCAATGTTAATATTTGTAAAAGAAATGGTCTACACTTTTGGCTGTTTCAAAAGCTTTCTGCAAGGATGGATTGCGATGATGTCAAAGTCGTACTTGAATTGTGTTGTTGGAGCAAGGAATAAATAATTGATCCCTGAGTGTCATAAACCAAACGAGCAATCTGAAGCTAATACTCTGAAGGCTGATACCATATAAATCAACAGGTTCATTTATGTAGACATTAAACCATTCTAAAATAATGTGAGCTTTTCTCAGTGAAACAATTCTGGAGTTTGTCTCGGGCACCTGTTAAAGAACCATATTCTTCTGCATCTATATTTGAGTATGCTGTTAAGGAGGTAAGTATCCAAAAACATTTTTCTAGTTGAATTGTCAAGCCTTTCTCTTTGAGAATGAACAACAACTTACCAATAAGGTTGTAATGGTTTTCAAGACATTTTTTGTTTCACCTACAGAGAACTTGTGCTCTCCTTATTCGTATATTTGTCCTGCCCAAGGAATAAGTAAAATAGTACTCATTCAACTTAAAAAGCAGTCTGATTAGACTAAACAAGGTTTTACCAACCCTATTGTTAGCAAGTAATTAAACCAAAGGTTTATGAGCCATTCTTAATTGAAAAGGCACACCCGTAAGATAAGTCTTAAAATGTTCAATTCGCCATACACATACTAAAGTTACTCATTCTGTGATGAAATATTTGTTTCAACTTCTGTTGATGGTCCTGGAGAAAAATCTATGGTGTGTTCAGAACCCCTCTCCCATCATGGCTAATAACTTCTGTTGATAGCCATGATGTTTCAACTCCCCCATCATGTTTCAAGTAGCCAAAAACATTTCTCTAGTTGAATTGTCAAACCTTTCTCTTTGAGAATGAACAACAACTTACCAATAAGGTTGTAATGGTTTTCAAGACAATAAGTACTCACCAGGATTTCATCCTGCAAAGACACTACTCCATCGATATCCCAAAACTAGCAATGCATTAGGTTATGAAACACAGATGTGGCTGAAGCATGACCAAAAGGCATTCTATTAAAATGGAAGCCCCATCTGGGGCAATAAAGGTGATAACATGTCAAGACTTTTTATTTAAAACAATCTGTTGATATGCAGACTTGAGGTCAATCGTAGAGAAAAATGTGGAACCATCTGTCATAGCAAAGAACTATTGAATAGATGAAAATCAAATACAATAAACGTTTTAATTGATCTAGCATCTACTCACAATCTTAACGTGCCTGTTTTCGATCCTTACCAAAACTAAGGAGGAAACCCAGTCAGAGACATTGATAGGTGCAATTATACCTTCATTACACATGTCCTTCAGCTTCTTTGATAAATCATTCCTGTCCAGCAAAAGTATGTGTACAGAGATTGTGAGGGAAAATGTTTAATTTGAAAAATGTTCCTTTGCTGGTATCCTGTTTAGTGGATACAGCAGCCACTTTTGACATCAATGTATCAATATTAATATTTGTAAAAATAAATATTCTACACTTTTAGCTGTTTCAACAGCTTTCTGCAAGGATGGATTGCGATGATATAAAAGTCGTAATTGAAGTTTTGGAGACAGGACTAAAGAATTGATCCCTCAGTATCAAAACCAAATGAGCAATCTGAAGCTAATACCCTCAAGGATGACGCCATGTAAATTCACAGGTTCATTTATGTAGAAAGTAAACCTTTCGAAAAGTATGTGAACTTTTCTCAGTGAAACAATTCTAGAGTTTGTCTCGGACATTTCTTAAATAACCATATTCTCCTGCATGCAGATTTGAGGATGCTGTAAAAGAGGTAAGTATCCAGACCGCTGACCCTCGGCTAGGGATCAGCTCCTTCCCCACAGCTCCTCCATGCTGTCTTCTGCCTGCGGGCCTCCCAGGGACGGTTCAAGTCTGCACCTTGCTGGTGCCGGTACAGTTTTTTTCCTGCTGTTATTGTGACACTGTTTTGCCTTGTCTGGATTGTATTTCGTTTTCGTTTTGTCCTGATTGTATTTTGTTTTGGCCCCCGCTGACTCCTCTCTGTGTCCCCATGTCCATTTTGCACTCGGCTTCCCGCCCACGCTTCTGCCGCCACCCAGCTGCTCCTCCCTCCCCCCGCCCCTACTTAATGGAGACAGCTGCGGAGAGTGCGAGCTAGACCCCTGTCCCTCGGCCAGGGATCAGCTCCTTCCCTGCAGCTCCTCCGTGCTGTCCTCTGCCTGCCTTCCTCCCAAGCAGGGTTCGAGTCTGCACCTTGCTGGTGCCTGTTGCCGGTACTGTTTTTTTTCCTGCTGTTATTGTGACACTATTTTGCCTTGTCTGGATTGTATTTCGTTTTGGTTTTGCCCTGATTGTATTTTGTTTTGGCCCCCGCTGAATCCTCTCTGTGTCCCCAAGTCCATTTTTCTCTCGGCTTCCCGCCCATGCCGCCCCCGCCTCCCAGCTGCTCCTCCCTCCCCCTGCCCTTACTTATTGGAAACCGCTGCGTGGTCGTGCAGTGGATGCACGCAGCTGGCAAGTCCGTCTGCACCTGTCTACGCTCGTCTGCGTCGTACACCCCTGGACCATGCCCAGTGCTAGACCCCCTGGCCCCCGCGAGTCCCACAACACCCAACGCCAATAAGACGCCAACTCCCTCAGCGCACTTAATGCCGGCCGAAACTCCACCTGCTTCCAGGCAGCCCTGAAGCTCACCCACGGACCTTTCATCTGCCGAAACTACAGCTACACCTGCCAGCGCACTCCAGCGCATTTTGCCCATCCCAACAAAGCAGGCCACACCATTCTCAGATGCATACTACTCAACACCCGCTCAGTCCACAAGCACGCCGTCGAACTCTGGGACCTTCTCGATTCTTCCTCCCCGGATGTCGCTTTCCTGACGGAGACCTGGATGAACGCCTCCTCAGCGCCTGACATAGCCATAGCCATCCGGACGGCTTCAAGATCACCCGCAGGGGCCGAAACAACAACAAACCAGGAGGAGGAATTGCCATCGTCCACAGGAACACCATCAGAATTTCGACCAACACCGAAGACTCCCTCAGCATGGCCGAACACCTACACTTCCAGATCCACGTTGATCACAACACCACCCTTAGAGGAACCCTTGTCTACAACCTCCGGGCACCCTACCACAGTTCAGTAACTCCATCGCCAACCTCATCAGCATGCACGCCCTCGCCTCCACAGACTTTATCTTCCTTGGAGACCCGAACTTCCACCTCGAGAACGCCAACGACAACAAATCCACGACCCTGATCGACAACCTCGGACTCAAACAGCTCGTCACAACTCCCACCCACGCCGCCCGAAATGCGCTCGACCCCATCTTCTCCACCAGCAATCACGCCACCTTCAGCCACACGACCGAACTCCACTGGACCGACCACCACTGCATCCACTTCTACTTTGTGAAACACACCGCGCACAGCCAACTGCAACAAATCCCACACCGCAGCTAGAACAAAGTCACTGAAGACCAGCTCCCTACCACCCTCGCCGGAGACCCAGCCATCCGAGCCCTCGGACACCAACACAGCGGCCCACAACTTCAGATAATGGAATGACAATTGCGCCAACACCCTCGTCCCGTTAAGGAACACCTCAAACAGGTGCACCGACACAAGAGCCATCTGGTTCAACATCGACCTCCAGACTTCCAAGCAAACCTGCTGAAGACTCGAGAAGCAGTGGCACCAAGACCAGACACCAGACAACCATGCGGCCCTCAAGGATGCCAGACGCAAGCACCACCAACTCATCCGATCCGCCAAAAAGACCTTTTTGAAGGAACGCATCAACAACAACGGACACAACTGCAAAGAGCTTTTCAGCATCGTGAAAGAACTCGCCTCCCTCAACTCCAGCTCCAATGACATCCCGCTGTCACAAGAACTCTGCAACTCCTTGACCACCTTCTTCCACCACAAGATTGCAGACATCCACAACAGCTTTGACACCCAGACTGTGCGACAGTCAGAGACACCCCCGACTCAACGCCTTCAAACACACCGACTTTCTGCTCTCCTGGAACAACGTCAACAATGAAGATACCATAAAATCATGAACACCATCCACTCCGGCTCACCCATCGACCCCTGCCCATACCACATCTTCAACAAAGCAAGCTCCATTATCGCACCCCAACTCCGAAAGATCATAAACAGCTCCTTCGAAACCGCCACCTTCCCGGAGAGCTGAAAACACGCCGAAATCAATGCCCTACTTAAAAAACCCAAAGCGGACCCAAAGGACGTCAAGAACTTTCGACCCATCGCCCTGCACCTGTTCCTGGCCAAAGCCATTGAGAAGACCGCAAACCGACAACTGACCCACTTCCTGGAGGAGAACAAAATCCTGGACTCCTCCCAATCCGGCTTCCGCAGCAACCACAGCACCGAAATCGCTCTCATCGCCACCACCAACGACATCAGGACCCTGCTGGACAACGGCGAAACAGTGGCCTTCATCCTCCTAGACCTCTCAGCCGATTTTGACACCGTCTGCCACCACACCCTGCGCACATGCCTCCACGATGCAGAGATTCATGACAAAACCCTGAACTGGATCACCTCCTTCCTCACCGGCAGAACCCAGAGTGTCCGCCACCCCCCTTTCCAATCCGAAGCCACCATGATCACGTCACGTACCTCAAGGATCATCCCTCAGCCCGACCCTTTGCAACATCTATATGGCACCACTCGCCGACATCGTCCAAGCGCACCACCTCAACATCATCTCATACGCCGAAGACACCCAGCTGATCCTCTCCCTCACCAAGGACCCAGCCACCGCCAAATCCAACATGCACAAAGGAATGAAGGCCATCGAAGAGTGGATGAAGACCAGCCGTCTAAAACTGAACTCTGACAAAACGGAGGTCCTCATCTTTGGCTCCTACCCCTGCCCATGAGACGACTCCCAGTGGCCGACCACGCTGGGAGCTGCCCCGACACCCACCAACCATGCACGCAACCTGAGGTTCATCCTGGACTCAACGCTTTCTATGACCCAGCAATTCAACGCTGTTTCCTCCTCCTGCTTCAACACCCTCCGCATGCTCCACAAAATCTACAGAAGGATCCCCACCGAAACCAGAAGGATGGTCACCCAAGCCCTCGTCAGCAGCAGACTGGACTACGGCAATGCCCACTACGCGGGAACCACGGCCAAACTCCAGAAATGACTCCCAATGCTTAAAAAACGCCTCCACACACCTCATCCTTGTAATCCCTTGCCACAGTCACATCACCGCTCACCTGAGAGACTGGCACTAGCTCCCGGTAAGCAAGAGGATCACCTTCAAATTCCTCAGTCGTGCTCTCAAAGGCTCTCCATAATGCCAGACCAGCCTAACTAAACGAAAGACTCACCTTCTACACCCAGGCCCGCCGGCTTTGCTCCACTGACGTCGCCACCGTCCCACGCATCCGCCGAATGACCACCGGCGGCAGGTCATTCTCCCACCTCGCAGCCAAGACATGGAACACCCTCCCCATCCACCAGCAGCAGACCCAGGTCCTGCTGACCTTGAGGTGACTCCTCAAAACCTGGCTGTTCAATCAGTAGCTGCCATCCCCTTTAGCGCCTTGAGACCCTCACGGGTAAGTAGCGCGCTTTACAAATGTTTGATTGATTGATTGATTTATTGAAACACATCTACAACTCCCATCCATAAGAAATTCAACAATAGATCTTTTTTCTGTTAGTGTCAAATGAATCTTAGTTGATCGCTAGCATACAATTTTTCAAATGTCTCAACCATTTTCCCTACTCGTGCTAGGTTGACTAGGATCATGAAAGAAGTGTGGTTGTGGAGTTACCATATTGCATGCTCATAATGACGATAGGTTGGATATGTATATGCTAAAATGCAAACAGAAAATAAGCTCCTGGCTGTAAAAATAGCAATTAAAATCTTTTTGACTGTATTAAAAACAGAGTATTGAAAAAACTGATGCAGCTGCCAGACTCGTCACCAGACCTAAAAGAAGCAAACACATCTCCCCGGATCTAAAACCCCTGAACTGGCTCCCTAATGACGCAAGAATACAACTAAAGCTTGCTTGCTTGCATGACTCACAAAGCCATCCACTACAACACACCAGAATACTTGGCACAAAAAATTTGAACTATCTGGCAAAGACAGATGCTTTAGAAGTAACAGCAACCTGCAGCTAAAACCACAGATGTTCCAAAAGAAGAAAACTTGCAACAGAGCCTTCTCAGGTATTGCCCCGAAAATTTGGAACTACCTACCACCTGAAATTAGACTGATCCCTTCTACTACATCATTCACAAAAGAAGTGAAATAGTTTCTTATGAGCAAAGGGCTGCCCTAATTGCATTATCCTGGACTCAGTAGCGGTCGGTGGTGGGAGTAGCTGCCGGGCGGTGACATGGGAAGGGGGAGAGGCAGGGTTGGGGGTAGTAATCTATGGATTACGGATGATTACAGGTAAGTAAACATATACATAAATAAAACGAATTTCGTTGCGTGCACTGCATCCCCAAATGCGATGCAGTGCACGTAACGAAATTCATTTTATTTATTTATAAGTTTACTTACCTGTAATCCTCCGTAATCCATAGATTACTACCCCTCCACCCTGCCCCTCCCCACGTCACTGCCCAGCAGCTACTCCCACCAACGACCGCTACTGCCTGGACTATTGTTCCTCCCACATGTATATTATTTGCCTTGTTGAATTTACTATTTTTCACAGTTTGCACTGCTGTTTCCCATGTCACTTACTTCGTATCACCTGTAAAGTGCTCTGATACCCGCTCAGATCATGTTTGTGCTATATAACACTTTATGAATAAAAATTAATAAAATAAAATGTAGTTGCTTTCTTACCATATAAACTGAAAAGACGTGCTACTAGGAATGTAACTTAACCCGTTTACCGCGGCGAACATTCCGCCGCGGTGTAGGCGTTCTACACAGTGGGCGGGGCTGTGTCGGCCAACGGTTGTGCGCAGCACCTGGAAGGTAGTGCTCGCATCGGCCGTTGGCCGACGCCAGCACGAAACGGGTTAATTTAAAGCCTAACATACAGGTTATACACAACCAGACAAGGAATGTGCAGATTGGCTAGACACTGACTACCCACTGCTCTAGCAGGCCTCCACAGCTTCTTCCTTGATGTAGTGTGCCTAAAAAACCATTTTCAACCTTTGTTGAATGGGGATAATAGCTGCTGGCATCACAGCACAAGTGATCTCCTGTAGTGTTGGCGGATATGGTATTCAAATAGCAGTTAATGCACAGCTGTGGAAGGGAATAAGTGGGTCTGCCAAGCACAAGGTAATTCGAGAAAATAAATTATCTCTCTGTGGCCTCAAGCATTTAGATCTTGACCTAGAAATTCACTGAAAGGTCCTATAAAACAACAGAAGAATATAAATACATGGGCTATGCACAGAAATCCCCCTGATATAATTCAATCACAGTCAATCACAGTATTTGTAAAGTGCACTATATACCCGTGAGGGTCTCAAGGCGCTGGGGATGAGGGGGTGCTGCTACTGCTCGAAGAGCCAGGTCTTGAGAAGCCTTCTGAATGTGAGCAGGTCTTGGGTCTGCCGAAGGTGGGTGGGGGGGGTGTTCCAGGTCTTGGTGGCGAGGAAAGAGATTGATCTGCTGCTGGAGGTCGCTCGTAGGATGCGAGGGACCGTGGCGAGGGCAAGGCCGGCGGAGCGGAGCTGGCGGGTGGGGGTGTAGAAGATGAGTCGGCTGTTTAGGTATGCTGGTCCAGTGTTGTGGAGTGCCTTGTGTGCGTGGGTGAGGAGTTTGAAGGTGATCCTCTTGCTGACGGGAAGCCAGTGTAGGTGTCTCAGATGGGGGGTGATGTGACTGCGGTGGGGGGTGCTGAGAATAAGACGTGCCGAGGCGTTCTGGGTGCTTTGAGGCTGCTTAAAGAGTTTGCCTGGGATTCCTGCATAGAGTGCATTGCCGTAGTGCAACCTGCTACTGACGAGGGCCTGGGTGACCGTTCTTCGCGTTTCGGTGGGGATCCACTTGTAGATCCTGCAAAGCATGCGGAGGGTGTTAAAGCAGGAGGAGGAGACGGCATTGACCTGCTTAGTCATGGAGAGGGTGGAGTCAAGGATTATTCCTAGGTTGCGTTTGTGGTCGGTAGGTATTGGTGCTGTTCCCAGTGTGGTCGGCCACCATGTGTCATCCCAGGCTGAGGGGGTGGATCCGAGGATGAGGACCTCCATCTTGTCTGAGTTCAGCTTCAGTCTGCTGTTGCTCATCCATTCTGCGACGGCCTTCATACCTTCGTGGAGGTTGGTCTTGGTGGTCTGAGAGTCTTTGGTGAGGGAGAGGATCAGCTGGGTGTCGTCAGCGTAGGAGATGATGTTGAGGTCGTGTTGACGGGATACGTGGGCGAGAGGGACCATATAGATGTTGAACAGCGTTGGGCTGAGGGAAGAGCCCTGAGGTACGCCGCAGATGATCTCGGTGGCTTCGGAGCAGAAGGGGGAAGGTGGACACTCTGTGATCTGCCAGAGAGGAAGGAAGTGGTGCAGTCCAGGGCCTTCTCTTGAATCCCGGCTTCGTAGAGGAGTATTTATAGTGTGTGGTGGCAGACCGTGTCGAAGGCGGCTGATGGGTCTAGGAGGATGAGGGCTGCGGTTTCTCCGTTGTCTAGCAGGGCCTGATGTCGTTGGTGGCGGCAATGAGAGCGGTCTCGGTGCTATGGTTGCTTCGGAACCCGGATTGGGACGGGTCCAAATGTTGTTCTCCTCGAGGTAGTGGGTCAGTTGTTTGTTGACGATTTTCTCTATGACCTTCGCCGGGAACGGGAGCAGGGAGATGGGCCGGAAGTTCTTGAGGTCCTTGGGGTATGCCTTGGGCTTCTTAAGCAGGGCATTGATCTCGGCGTGCTTCCAGTTTTCCGAGAAGGTTGCTGTCTCAAAGGAGATGTTGATCACTTTCCGGATTTGGGGTGCGATGGCTGTGTCGGCTTTGTTGAAGATGTGGTGTGGGCATGGGTCTGACGTTGATGTGGATGGAGTTCATGATCGTGCAGGTGTCGTCGTCGCTGACGTTGGTCCAGGAGAGCAGGTGAGGGTGGTGGTCGTGGGTGGGATGGAAACTGTTGTTGTCGGGGTGGTCGTGACGTTGAAGCTGTCATGAATTTCGGCAATCTTGCGGTGGAAGAAGGTTGCCAGCGAGTCGCACAGTTCTAGTGAGGGTGGGATGTCCTTGGTGTTGGAGCTAGGGTTGGAGAGTTCCTTCACGATGTTGAAGAGCTCTTTGCTGTTGTGTGCATTGTTGTCTAGGCGGTCTTTGAATGAGGATCTTTTGGCTGATCTGAAGAGGTGGCGATGTCTGCGGGTAGTGGTCTTGTGGGTTGTGTAGCTGTCCGGTGTTCGTTCGCAGAGCCATTTCTTCTCCAGTTTCCGGCATGCTTGTTTGGAGGCCTGGAGTTCATCGGTGAACCAGTTGGCTTTCTTGCTGGTGCGGCTGTTGGAGGGTTTCTTGAGCGGGGCGAGGGTGTTGGCGCAGTCTTCAATCCATTGTCTGAGGTTGTGTGCAACGGTGTCGGGGTTGGTGGGTTGGTTCTGAGCGAGGGTTGTGGTTAGCTGGTCTTTGGTGACTTTGCTCCAGCAGCAGCGGGGCATCTCTTGGGTGCGGTGGTGTGTGGTGGGCTTCCTGTAGGTTAAGTGGATGCAGCGGTGGTCGGTCCAGTGGAGTTCGGTGGTGTGGTCGAAGGAGACGTGGGGGCTTGCAGAGAAGATGGGGTCAAGCGAGTGGCCGGCGGCGTGGGTGGCTGTAGAGAAGAGTTGTCTGAGGCCGAGGTTGGCGAGGTTGGAGATCAGGGTGGTGGAGTTGTTGTCGTTGTTGTTCTCGCGGTGGAAGTTCAGGTCCCCGAGGAGGATGTAGTCCGTGGAATTGAGTGCTGATGAGGTCGGCGATGGAGTCACTGAACTATGGTCGGGGTCCGGGGGGTCTGTAGATCAATGAAACTCTGAGGGTGGTGTGATCTGTGTGAATCTGGAAGTGCAGGTGCTCGGCGGTGTTGAGGGTGGCGTCTGAGTGGGTGGAGACCTTGAGGGTGGATTTGTGGATGATGGCGATTCCTCCTCCAACTCCATTGGTGCGGTCACTGCCAGAGATCTTGTAGCCATCCGGGATGGCTATAGCGATGTCTGGTGCTGAGGAGTCGTTCCACCAGGTCTCTGTCAGGAAGGCAACGTCTGGGGTGGATGTGTCAAGCAGGTCCCATAGTTCGATAGCGTGTTGGCGTGCGGAGCGGGTGTTCAGGAGTAAGCAGCAGAGGTGGTTGGGTCCGGTCCTTGTTGGAGGTTTGGCGGCTCTGCCGCAGGTGAAGCTGCATTTGAGGCAGGAGAAGGGACCATGGGTGCATTTTGGGGCGGCCTAGAAGCAGCTGTGGTCTCTACCGGCATTGAGTGCGTGGAGGGTGCCCGCGACGTAGCGGAGTCTGGCCTCGTGGCGGTTGCGGGGACCAGGGGTTCTGGTGCTGGGCGCGGTCCAGGCGCAGACAGGCTTGCATTTGGTGCGCCAGCAGCTCGCCTGCTGCGCACGGCCGCACAGCGGCTGCCATATAAGGGGGAAGTGGGAAGGAGGAGCAGCTGGGAGGCGGGAGCGGGGTGGCCAATGGGCGGGCGAGGGGGCGGGGCCGCAGGGATACAGGGGCGGGAACTGCGATCGGGGCTGGGGACCGAGTGGGGGAAAAAGAGGGGAGTGCACAATAAACGCAGGAAAAAATAAAAAAATTAACGAAAGACAGAGAATTACAGGCAGATGTTACACGGGAGCAACAGTACACAGGAGGCACAAGGGAGTGTCGAACCAGCGGCAGCAATGGGGGAGAGAAACGGGCGCACTAGTGGTGCTGCGCGGCATGGGGAGCGGCCTGACCTGCAAGGTCATTTGACCCATTATTCATATAGCTCATAGTATACTTATAGAGCAAATTCTATACCTTCAATGCACTGTTTATTGTGCTAAAAGTGACGAAAAATTATGGAAATGAACACTTAGGGGGTGATTAGGATGGTGGGCAGAGCGCCCCCACAGGCCCGGCGGTGGCGATCTGCCTGCCATCCCAACCTGATTTACCCTCGCATATTACAACTGCGGGGGTTATCACGGCAGATGCACTTTGCGCCTGCCGCTTTTCCGCCAGTCAACAATCGTCCCAATTGCCGGACGGGCGGACTTGAGCATCAATATGGTGGCGGTGCCTAGCAGGCACCGCCATCCATATTAGGATGCAGGGTTTTACAGGCCTTACCATAGCGGCTTTGCCGCCATGGAAAGGCTGGTGGGGAATTGCTTTGGGGACCCATTGCGGACCCCCGGGGTGTGGGAGGCTGCACTTAGTGGGTACCTATGATACCCTCCCTACATTGCCATGCACAAGAAGGCAGTCACTTCGCGGTGCCGGCCACGTTTTGCATGGCAATGCACAACAAGGCACTTTAGCATTGCGGCGGGCAGCATCCGCCGCAATGTCAAATATGGAGAATGCGATCGCCATGGTGGTGGTCGCATCCTAAATACCGGTGCGGGACCGCAGCACATATGGCGATCGGTCTCAGCACTGCCAGGGTGGCGGGCGGACTAAAGTCAGCCCAAATGCTATGTTAATTTTTGTAAATATTTCTTAATTGTTTTTTTTTTAAAGTCCTTTTTGAAATGAAAATGCAGTTTGAATGCCATCAGGCACCATCTCATTTCCAGAAGTTAGCAGAGTGCTAATCAAATAGCAGAGTCTAAGCTACCCCATTGCCACGCGGACCTCAGAGTTGTACTGCATCAGTTGCATGAGGTTTGTGTGTCAAGGTATTAAAGCTTCATTTATAGAATGTTCTAGCACAGCTCCAAGTAGGCGTACTTCTGGGGATTATGAAGAGAACTTTTATAACAAAGTTAAATACTTGTACCAGGGTGAGAACGTACAACGTACACGTGTCCCTAGTTGATGACTGTTGTAATAGGAATACTTTCTCATCAGAACGTTTTTAGACGAATTCAGGGATTGAAGAGAACACTCAGAGTTATGAGACTGAAGGGTGGGGATTAGTAGAAACAATATAATTCTCTTTGTCTTTGCTCGCGGGGCGGGTGCCACCTGCTTCTCTGTATAACTGAAATGCAATTTGCCGATTAGCAGATACATGTTTATAATGGGTTTAGTCGTCCTACCGCAGAGTGGGAGTCTTGGAAAGTGATGAGTTTTGATTTTCACCCTCAAAATCAGAAACAGATTATCTCAAAAGCTAACAACACGAGATGCATTAAACGGGCAACTATGACTCGTGCTCTTACTGCATCGCTTTGTTAGAAATCAGCAGCTTCTTTATCTCTTCACATATCTGATCATGTCTGTGATCTGTGTGTCTCTCTGATCATTCTTGATCAATTCCGTTTCCTAGTCCTTTGTACCCACTGTCCTGACCGTACACCTGTCCACGACGCATGTTATGGAGAGATTGCATATGGCCACACACCCTTTGATAGACCCCAAAACCGAGTCACGGGAACAACAAAACTTGTCTGACCAAATGACGCTCGATGTTTGTACAATTACTTGTCCCTGTGTTTTACTCATCACATTCAATCAGTTGGAGGTCGAAAACAAAGTCTGGAATAATTCCACGCCACCCTATTTTCTTTGTATTCTGATGTATTTTATTGTGCTTTCTGCCTACTCCAAAGGGGACTCAGATTGAAGTAGGCCTCCCCTAACCAGCCTGCTGATGCAATTTTCGAGTACTTTGCTCACACGAGATAACATGTTGCTGTCAACCCCTATTACTCAGAGCGTATTTCTACTTCCGGCAGGAAGGCGACACGAGGTCTCTGCTTTGGTGGTTGCATAATGAGCTAAGAAATACACCAAATTCACAGAAAAGGCCTTTCCCATGATTCCTTCCTGGCTGCTTATCATGATCGATTGATTGATAGATTCCGTTTGCGAAGAGTAAATAGAAATGTCTGACCCCTGAGTGTCTACCAAGATGAATCTCATTTCAGTCTTGTCGGCGCCAGCGAGGTGATAGAGTGCTTTGTTACACGGTCCCTTGCATAGGAAATTATATAAATGTATTCAGGTCTGACTACATCTTACAAACTGTTTCCATCAGATATGCCCATTTGCTGAGGCTGATAAAAAAAAGTGGAAATTAACTTTCGAATTGAAGGGTGGAAAAAAATGTACCTGTCTGGAGGAAGAATAATGCTTTCAGCATACCTTTGAAACTGTTCCTCAAGCTTGTTAGCATTGTGTAGGTAGTCGCTTCATTTAATTCTGCTCCTGACCATTGTTTTGGCATATACTAAAATAAAGCCATGCTCTGGTTGGAATTTAATTCCCCAGGCTGAACAGAAGCAGCTGAATGTTTAATAGTTCACCTCGAAAAGTGCTCCTGTATCCATCCCTGTCAACAGATCTCCAATGGCGACAAATTGAAAGCAAATAACATTTGCTGCATATTCAGAGCCATTTTTGGTTATTAATGAAAGCGTTCTGCTGGAGCGGTATGTTCTCACCTGTTTAGTATGAAGGAATAGTGCTCGGTCTTGTCCCCCGTAAACCGATGTCCACTGTACATTCAGGAAAAAGCTACACATTTCCATCACTGAACTCTGGGCCCCGCGGCCCCATCGGCTGTAAGAAAGCATTTTGCGTTGGCCCTATTGCATTTAGTTGACCTCTTTTTGGAAAGACTGCCATTGTCTGTTTTGGTCTGCTGATACCAAGTCATTGTGTTTTTCAGCATCGCATCGCCCATCTGTTAAGGAGTGATAAAATGTGGCTGATTTAACAAAGCCAACCAAATACCAAAAATATATTTTGTATATTAATCTTCTACCTGCTTCTGGGTGTAAAGTGTGACTTAAACGTGGCATCGTTTGTTGGCAATTCCTGCATTAGAAGTTATTCCGCTGAGGTTTAAGTATGAGGTGCAGCAAACTTTGAAAATGTGACCTCCCACCAGCTCAAATTGCTAAGGTCATATTTCCTGCGCATCGCTTGTATGTGTGTAATTGCTGTTTTACCATCAGCTTATTGCAGACGCTATGGAGGAATGAGCAGCATGTGAACTCATGTGTATGATTCATCATCTTTTACATAAAGATAGGTAAAAGTGGGTTCTAATCATGGAGTGCACTTGAAGAACCTGTGTTTTCAGTTTCTCTCTGAATCGTAGAAAGTTGTTACGCCCTTGAAGAGGCTGTATGTAAGACTTTTTTAGAGGTGCTAATGTAGTGTTAGACAGGGTGTGGATCAGAAATGTTACTTTCATACACACACAAAAAGGACCAAGGCTTGCACTGTTGTTCTTAAGACAGATTCTGGAAGCTGGTACCATGATGTCATGGGTGTCTATGTGTTTTTGTAAAGCTGAGGTCTATAAAACCAAGTGATTTCACATGGTTGTCAGCCAAGCGTGAAGCTGTGTAGGGTCTAGTTGGATAGCTATGCTTGAATATGTGTTTGTTTATTGTGGTTGGTGAACAGAGGAATTCAGCCTTTGTTGGTCTGAGCTGTTGGTATGTGATTAATATCAACGTAGTGGTACATAGAATACCACTGGAGCATATGAATCCAGGTGCATGCGTGATAACCAATTCAGTGGTTTATTTAATGTCACTGATCCCTAAGGGTGAATCCTAAAGCCATTGGATGACTCTGGGACTCACCCTGGAACCAGATCACTCGTTTTCATGTGATGCCTTATGGCTCTACTTCCCTCACACTTTCTCCATTTGTTGTCATTGATGGAATCACACACTGATTCTTAATAGACTATAAAAGTCTCTTAACCTTTTGAAGGATAAAACTTATTTGATTTGATTTGTTTTCTGTTTTTTCTCATGCAGATTTTCCACAAAATACTGGATGTCTCAGACATGCACCGTCTGCGGGAAAGGAATGTTATTTGGACTGAAGTGTAAAAATTGCAAGTATGTCCTTTTCTTCCTATATTTTTATTTTAAAATTGAGGAAACAGACAGATATGCACTGATGCCATGAATGCCTATACATAAAAAAATGTAATGTTCCATACAAATGATTCCTGACTTTCAAGACAATGCATTCATAACAACTGATGTAGGATATCAGGATCCAGGAGCGTGCACTACACATCTTCCAAGTGTATGGATAATTTAGAATAGGATTGGTGGTCACCCTGGATCATACTAAATCAGTGGGAGGTCAGTGGCTGTCATCAACCCAGGTAGAAAATGAAAGTGTACATTGTTGATAAGGATACAGAGACAAGTAATGTCGGACCTCTCAGTACGTATTTTATGTATGCCCACTTTACCATTTCAACAACAATCCTTTTTTTGCCCTCACTTTTGAAACAATTGAGATATGGAAAGACAATAATCCCTCTTATTGAGTTGTTATTGGCTAGGGATTTTTCTCACCATGTCCGGTAGAAGGGACAGCCTTCTCATCTTAAGGTAAGATTGTGTCTAAAGATCTCCAAATTACCCAAGATAGTCGCTCATGGTGCCGCCATGGTGACCATATCCAAATTTGTTTTATTGCATTGCATGTAATCATCGGGCGTCCCTTCCTACCCTACCACTGCTCTTCATCTTGGAGTATATTCTTATCCCATACGTCCCAGAAGTTTGTCTGTTTGCTTTCGTCTCTAGATTGATCCAGCTTTCTAAATTTATCTACGGAAGTTCGCCATTCAGTTAGTGTTGGAGGGCAGGGGAGTAGCCATTTTATACGTATCTCTTGTTGAGCAAGTAAGATTAGTATAAACAACAATTGTTTTGGTTATTGTTTAGAGCAGGAGGAAAACCAATACTTTCCACCGTTCCAAAAATAGTAATAGTTGTGCTTATCTCAACATTCTGTCCTAAGTCTTTATTTATAATTTTACTCACTTTTTCCCAGTATAAACCACGTTGAGGACATTGATGAAACATGTGGATATCATCTGCCTTTGCTTCACCACATTTTGGACAAGTTCTCACCACTTTCTTGTTAATCTTAGTTAGTTTTTCTGGCGTCCCGTAAGCCCTGTGTAAAGTAAAAAGATGGTTCTTCCTGAGAGGTGTATATACTATTATATGCCATAATAAAGAACAGGATACTTGCCATAGATGTTGCAGGTCTTTTGTTGGTAAGTCCTTCTTCCATAAATCCAGTGGTAGAGCAAAGTCTTTTTGTCCCGCTTGGATCATGAGCCAATACCCTTTAGATATTTCTTTTCTTGCTGGATCACGTTGTAGCTCTTCTTCCGTCTTCCATGTTGTCTTCTTGAGACTTCTCTGGGCCTTTTGCCCAGCTTGTGAGTTGATAGTATTTGAACCTGGACAATTTCCCATCTGTACTTGCTAATAGGGAGTCGCAGCGTATCAAGGTTCCTGCTTGAATCAATTGTCCCCACTTTGTAGTACCTGCCCTTTTTAAGGGGACTGCCAGGGTATCTTTCAAACATTCAGGAGTTCCTGGTGATTCCCAACTGGGTGCTAGGTTTCTGTAGTATGGAATATTTAATATTTTAACAACAATCCTTGCATCACGTGAGCTTGATTCTCAAAGGTTAGTGACACTTTTGAGTACATTTACACTTTGTATTACATTTACTGATTATTATTTGTATGGAGCATAGTATTTGTATGCTCCATACAAATAATTCCTGACTTTCAGGCCTATGCATTCACAACAATAGCAGTTTGATATCAGGATCCAGGAGACAGTGCATTACATATCTTCCAAGTATAAAACATTTTATATCACCACTTAGGTTTAGTCACCGGAGACCATACTAAATAAATGAGAGGTCAGTAAGTGTATATTGTTGATGAGTATATGGACAAAAGAAATGTAAGACTGCTTTTTATGTAGGTATATATGGCCACCTTAATGTTTCAACTATAATCCTTACATCAGGTGGGCTTGATTTACAGGTATGTTACACTTTTGGGTAAGGGTACACTTTGTGGTAAGTTTACTACTTTCGATATTAGGCCGGTTCTCGTGGCTTAGTGGACTAATGTGCCCTGTGAAGGGGCCTGTGTTTGACCTCGTGGTCACAGATTCAAATTCCGGCAGGTTTACTCAGCCTTTCATCCTTCTGAGGTTGATAAAATGAGAACCATTGAGTTGGTTAACAGTAAACATCTGTTATTCAGCTCTAAGAGGCCTGCGAGTTAACGTGTGCTTTATAAATACACGTTATGTTTATGTTATTCACAAGCTCAGTGTGTAAACTTACTACAAAAGTGTACGTTACATGTCTCCACCCCAACAGTAATGCAATTGGCTCACTGTTGTGTGGATGAGAGGGTTCCAAAGCATATTTAATTTATTATGAGAGTGATAGTGGAAATGAAACATTTATTTTGGTGATTTAAACAGACTTGAAACATCCTAGAATTGCAAGTGTTACAGCCACTAATTCCTGAAAGTAACAGTCAATGATGTGAGGTTTAATACGTACTGCAGTTTTTTTCTCCTGAATTTTCAGCTTCTTTTCCAAAGAATGGGTCTTTTGGGTTTTCACTGTTTCTCACACAGAATTCATTATATTGAATGAACCTCAACATGCTCTTTTCATTTGCCTCGCCTTAGATTAAAGTGCCACAATAAATGCACCAAAGAAGCACCCCCGTGCCACCTGCTCATCATTCACCGTGGAGGTAAGCCATATATTCCGCATAAAACAAACCTCTATTTACCACCACTCTGTCATATTACTTAATTGAGCCTTTGCATCCTGGCAGCTATTCATTAAAACATAAAATGCACCTTATCAAAGTCGGTAGATATTTGCTGCTAAGGGATTACCGTAGACTGAAGGATTTCAGGCTTCTGTTAAATAGCCTAGGTTTTAGAATTAACAGAAGGACCGAAAGCAAATCCTCCATATAAGAATTCAGAGTCAAATACAATGTTCTAAACCTACGAAATGAATACAAGTCAGAATATCGTGCAGTATGTGTTGTGCAATTATCACTAGAGGAACGAAGGTCACTAAGGTTGCTCAATAAGTATTTAGGAAGATTTATAGAGCTTTTGGGATGCAATCATTACAGCACTCCATTCTGTCAAGTGTGAAAAAGGCTGCTTTTATTGTGAGTAAGCTGGGATGTTCTACATCTTTAGATCGAGCCTCACATACCAAATGCCCTACTCAATCCTCTAACAATGTATTCAAACCCATCCACCCTACCCCTAAGCAATTTCCTCCCCAACTATTCCTTCCACCAAACAATGACAACAGCTCCATCATTGTGTCTAAAGAATTTCATGTGTTTTCCTTACTCACAAACCATTGCCCTATTCCACACACCTGCCCGCCCCAGGACCAGATTCCACCTCATTATTTCCTGTTTCCTTTTCTTTCTTTCCATACTTTCTGTGTCTCCCATTCTGCCACTTAACCATCTTTCATTCTTTGCTCTCTCATACCACTTGCCCCTGAATGACAATCTTTACTACAACCCTTCCTACCAGCCCCTCCATACCCCCTTCTTCACCCATCCACCACACTTGGAGGTGGGCTCTGACTTTGAAGACCCACGCCTGACACAATGACATGGTATGCATCCATGTGGCTACTACTTCATTCTGTCTCTCCTGAACCCTATCTCAAAGTCCTGGCACGAAAGCCGTTTCATGCCACCTTGCATGTGCCAGCATTAAGAGGCGATCATTGTGCCTCTCCTTTCTGTCAAGTGTACAAAAGGCCACTTTTATTGGAAGCAAGCAAGCTGGGCAGTGCTACATTCTTTGGCTGAGCTGCACATACTAATATACCACACTCAACTCTCCAACAATGTATTCTAAACCATCCTGCCACCCCTAAAAAATTCTACCCCAACTTTTTCCTCCACAGTTCCCCCAATCAATCAGAATAGCTCCAATGTTACAAAATCAAATGTGTTCTTCTTGACAAACCATTTCCTTATATGATTCGCCTGCTTGCTATTTGACCAGGCGCCACCTCATTAATTCCTATTTCCTCTTCTCTATTAACATAGTTTCTGTCACCCCTTTTTCCCTCTAAACCATTTAGTGTATTTGCTCCCTCTAGCCGGCACCAGAAGAGCTTGCCCTTAGATGATATTTCCGTTCCCCCTCACTTCTCCTGAGTCATGCAACTATTCCTCTACAGCTGCCATAAGCGTTTCCAGATACCACTTGTTTACAGGCATGGAAAGGTGGCCCCCTTCAGAACAGAACAGAGCTGAGCACTCCTAAACTATATTCGTATGCTTTATAAACTTAATTCCTTTGGCCTTGCAAAACCCTGATACTTTCGTGTTAACTTCCTTTTGCCCTGTTAATCGCAGCTGGTTTCTGGGCCCTTCTCCTAACTCTCCTGGGCAATAACTGTGTCCAACCCAACTGTGTCCTAGTCCACTGATTCTTTAAGCATGCTAAGCCTTTCTTTACACCTTGATCAACCTAAGCCATGTGACGTGAACCAAACCATTATCACCCAGGTGATTATCACTCATGAGTAATCACACTGCATCAATGTCATACTCAACCCTGTAACAATGTATTCAAACCCATCCCCTTACCCGTAACAATTACATCCCTAACATTTACCTCCGCAGTTCCACCAAACAATGACAACAATGTTGTGCCTAAAAACATCTCGTGCTGTTCTTGACAAACAATTTCCTTATTTGATTAAACTTTCCGCCCTTTGACCAGGCCCCACCTCATTGATTCCTGATTCCTCTTCTCTCTCACCATACTTTCGCTGTCTCCTCTTTTTCCCTCTTAACCATTTATTCTTTTTTGCTCTCTCTAACTGCCACCAGAGGAGTCCTCCCCAAGATATTTTTTCAGTTTCCTCCACAGATCGACTGAGTCATGCAACCACTCCTCCAGATACAACTTGTTCCCAAGCATGGTAAGGTGGACCCCCATTGTAGCAAACAGAACCAAGCACTCCTAACTGTATGCTTGATAAACGTAATCGCTATCTTCTTGCAAAACCCTGTTAACTACCTTTCTTACCCTGTTAGTCACCGCCGGCTTCTAAGCCCTTGTCCTAACTCTCATAGACAACAATTGTGTCCAACCCAGCTATGCCCACGCCCAACAATCCATCAAGCATGCCAAGTCTATCTTTAGATCTTGGTCAGCTCCAGCCACATGAACTGAACCAAGTCATTATCACCTATGTGTAACCACACCACTTCATGCCATGGACGTTTTTCCCTGAGCTCCCACAGAGTGGGTATCAACTGTCTCTATCTGATCTCACCTAACTCAGGCTACTGCAGTTTCACCCATTCTTGGTCCAAGTCCAACTGCTGGCCACAGAATTGATTTGCGGGCTGATACCTGGCCCATTTCACAATCAAGTACCCACATACCCAAACGTTTTTCTTTCTATCGTTCTCTTTCTCCACACCTATAGAAAGTGTTAAACCTGCCTTAGGACCCTACATCTCCCTGTGTCATTTATTCCCACATACAGTTTCTCCTCCATTGCCCTAGGCCTTGCAGCCTGTAAGCACATATTCCTTATCAGTAGATTTCTCTCTCCGCCCCTGTTCCACACTACACTCCCTTTTGGTCCCTTTGTACTCCTCTTTAAATGTAGACCTAAACTCTATGACATCCAGTGATATCTCCTATCTCAAAGCCTCTGTCACCTTTTGCCCCCACCATTTCCAACACAGGGAAAACCCCAAAATACCATAAAAAAAGAGTACTCCAAACAGAAGTCTCTCCCAAGTGGAAGTGCACACAACTCTCACCTGGTATATCAGGCTCCACAATTCCTCTATCATCATCAGTTTCATCGCCCTACCCTCTTCTCTGTACCAACCTTCTGAAATCCTCTTTCCTAACACACCCTGCCAATAATCATGCACCCTTAGAATAAAATCCCTGCCATCTTCCCCCTCTCCAAATGTTACCGCTACCACCCCCTTCTCAATTTGTCACTATACAAAATTGATCATATCATCTCTTCTCATTTCTATGGCCTTACCCCCTTTCTACTGCCTTAGCACTCCTGACTGCAAAAACTCAGTCTAGCCAATCTTGTAAGCCCTCCATGTTGATTCAGCCAAAAAGTTTTTCATCAGTGCATCACTTTAACATACCAATCTCCCAAAAGTCCTCAGGAACTCTCAGGCCTCTCTTGTCCACTCCCAGAGTGAAACCACAGAACCTCTTCCATTGTGAATGAGATAATGTGTCAGCCACCTATTCTACAATCCTACAATATGTCGGGCTCTGAACAAAATATTGGCCTTCAAACACATCAGCACAAGTGCTCTTAGCAGCCTCAACACATATCAATTTAAGGTCTACATTCTGTTAACCACATGCACCACCATTAAGCACGACCAGGAAGAATTCTAGGAATGCAATGCTACAGGATTTGTTCTTTCACTGGCTTGGCCTCCTCTTGGCACACCAGTGCCCTTTCCGGTACACTACAAAATCCCCAGTGCCTGAAGCACCTGAAAATATCTGAATTGTATATGTTACAGGGTGAGTTTGTAGCCACAATGTCACTCCGTCATACTGTTCCAAAAACTTCAGCTACATTTTCAGGTCCTGTTCAAATCTGTCATGTGTATTCTGTAATGTTGTTTTGTCACCCCTCTCATTGCAAATGGCAATTGCCTGCAAAAAACTACCTGAGGCCTCCACTTCACATGCATAATTTAGGTGTCATAACACTTGTTGCAGTTTCCCCAGCTCATATCTTGTTTCTTTCCCGTCACCTCCTCTAGCATGCTCCTCAATCTGGCCAGTTGTGTTCCCAGCAGCCGAAACACTATTTAAACTGAGTTCATCTCTATTCCAAAAAAAGTTAATCTAGTGACTAGCCTCTCAGTGTTTTCTTTGGCTAAAGGTATGCTCACCATCTCCACCAACAGCTCTAACTTTGCCATTAGTCTCCTGTATTCTCCTGGTACACATGCTCTGTCGACCACTTAAATGTTGTTGAGGTAGAGCAGCACCTGTTCCAACCTACCCACCTGTCTCACAACCCATTTCAACATGGTGCTCAATTTCTCAAAGGATGCACAGGCTGCCGAGCACCTCCTGGGCATGTACTTGTCTAGGTAGAGATGAATAATTAATAATGTCTGTGGAACTGAATCCACAGGAGTTGAAAGTCATCTGGATGCAGAGGCAAGAGCTCGAAGTCTGATTCAATGTATACCCTGCTTATCTCGGCTTCCTGTATGCAGTGCCTCACTAAGTCTAATGCTGTGTTAGTGCTGTCACATGTCACTGTACAGTCTGCTGGTTCAATAAATTAATTTACTGAGATCCCTTTGGATCACGACAGATGATCAGTCAAACAAAATTCACCTGTTAATTTCTTAGGTACTATCCTGAGAGGTGACACTAAGACTAAGCCTGTAATTCTGCTTCCTGGCACTTACTTAGCCAATTGTTCTGCTACCATCCTCAGACTGTTCCTACAGGTTATCAAGTTATCTGCCAATTTGCCCTTGTGTGGCTCTTTGTGAGGCTCTTTGTAAGGAATCCAGAAACCTTTCAGGAAGCCATCCCACAAAGCCTTGGCCGACTCCCCATCTGACTACTGCAACAGCCCTGGCCGCATGTCTTACAGTTTAACACCCAACACTCATTGTTCCCTCCTCTTTCCACTGTTGGAAAGCCTGTGCCTCCCATGCAGTGTAAGACTGGGAATATTCCACCACGTTTGGAGCATTCATGCTTGAATCTACAGGGATACTTATGACAGGCTACCTTGTTGAAGTTCCAGCAAGCTCACATCTGATTTTGTCTGACTGCTTCTACACTCCCCCCGGGTAGGATGCATGTGACAAGCCTTATAGGGGAAAGTAACCCACGTGCTGTATGCGCTACCTGCAGCAGTGTGGTAGGGGTCATGTATTGCAAACACAGTTCTATGTCTGTTTCACCCCACGATTGGGTGTTTGAGACTTTTTTAATGAATAAAAATTGCTTGTCATATATCAGTGAGGGCAAACCCTGCAAAACTGACACTAGCTGTCCGAATTACATCCGTATAGTTCCATAGTGACACACTGCACTTAGGGGTTTTCTTACATATGATACAAGCTTAGATGGTAAACGCTAACATGTATCTATGTTTGTCTGCACCCCGGGTCGAATGGTAAGTTGTGGTTCCTCTGGTTTGAACCCCTCCTAGCATTTCATCTCCCTGGGTAATACTTTGAAATATCTGCATATTCATTTGCCCATATGTTGTCCTTGTTCCTCAATAAAAGGTGGCCAACAAGTGGGTCGACTATCCCCATGTAAGGGTGCTTTGCTTGTTGGTCTATGATCAGCCTCCTTTGAACTTGCTGTCTCATCTCCTCTCGTATGTGTCTCCACTGCCCCTGCCTACCTGCCCTAAGGCATGGATTTGTCTTCTGTGCCCCCCAAAACTTCCTTCTTCCGACCTTCCTCTGGGCTGTATTACTCCTTTGTCTGCCTCCGCGGCCAGATGCCCTGACCCCAGACTATCCATTCTTTCTATTTGTACTGATGATGATGTGGTGCTTTGTGTGCTGAGAATCGGTTCCCATGATTCCCACCAAGTTTTCTGCATGTTCTCAAATTCTTTTTCTTCTCAGCTAACCAAAATATCTCTGCATTTCCCATCTTAATCTCTCTCAGGACCTCAGTCCCTTCTCTATCCCCCAAATATCATCCCTCCGAGAATTTAAGTCCATGCTCATCCCTGCAGAGTACCCTACTGTCTGCTCTAATGTAGTGCTTCTCTCTTTCTGCCCTTGTTCCTCGTCCCTTCCTTCCTCCCGATCAATTTCTTTTTATTTGTTGCCACTCCTCTTTCCCTCAGGAGCGGGATGCTCTCATCACTGCAGTCAGACTACTCTGACTTTACTTTGTCTCATCCCTACCCTTTCCCATGTATCGTCCCTGCTTCCAGCTCCCCCATCATCTTCCCTAACTCTTCCCCAATGTATTCATCATCCTATGTGGCCTCGAGTTTCCTTCCTCAACACTCCGCAGTTTTCCCTTCACCCCGAAACCTCAGCACATCCGTACTCCTGGGACCATGCCAGTATCCTGCACCACCACTGGAACTGGAACTAGAGAGCAGCCTTGTGCTTCAACCACAGCCTGGCTTGTGCCCCGCACCTTCCCCCAGCTACAACCTCAGCTCGCTCCCTAACCTTCCCCAAACCTATGTTGTTGTCCAGAACTGGTGAGGACTCAGAAGTTGCACCAAGAGGCTACCGCCTCCCTGTCTGATGCCGTCATTCTTGTTTGCATTGGTGGTGGTCGCCCAAGTGCATCTGCCCTGCAGGACTGGCACCCTGGACCAGGGCCAGCACCACCAGGGATATCTTCCATATTGTGTCTCTTGTCCTGACCTTCATGGGCTGCTGCTGGGCCAGTTGGGCCATATCCATCCATGCAGCTCCTGCCTATTTTCACTCTTCATATCCGGGTATTTCAGCTGCCCTGTGACCCCTGCACCCATGTCCCCTCGCTACCTGAGTGGGAATGAAAGGGGGTCTTCCTCCACCTAATCCCGCCTGGGTTGTGTAGACCAGTCTGCACCCTCTCCCAACTCCAGCCTGTGAAGTATGTGTGCTGCTTTCCTGCGCCCTTCCCCATCTGGATGCTAATGCCTTTCCCAGCCAGCCTCAAGTTCCCTCCCCCACCAGGGGGTGATCCCAGAACTTGTTCGCTTGCACTTCTTCCTCTGCGAGGGCCCTTCTTCAAGTTGCTTGCAACTGCTTATTGCCTGAGCTGGACATCCATGTTGACCTTGTGGAAGCCTCGCATGCCCCCTGTTTATTGCACCTGCTTCTCCCTGACTGCCTTTGAGGGTCCCATCACACCCAGTTTCCACTTTTGGTGCTGCGGGTAATGATGGCCCCTTAACCCGCCAGCTCATGAGATGACTGACTTCTTGTTCGGCCTCCCACCCTCCTCCACCTTCTGGGGGCTGTATGGCAACACCGCCACCGGGACTCCAGTGGAGGCCGCCCTTTGCCGGCATGAACTTTCTTCCCTATTATGCCGGGGTCCGGCATAGGAGGACTGTAAGGGCTGTTTCCAATTCAGTGTGAGAGGAAGGCACTGCAGCAAGCATCCTCTCAAATTGGCAATGTGTGGAAAGTGATTTCCCCATGTCCCTTACACAATGATGTTGTACTGGGCCGCCCACGTGGTTCTGTTGCTCCCGATCCCCTGGTCACAGAGGGCGTTTCCCATCCCCTTGCATAGGGCTAACATTGTAATCATTCATGTCTGTGTTGGCCACTTTCAAATAGGAGACTCCAGTTTTCAGTTTCATTCAGTTTTATTGTACTTTACAAGCTTACCTGTTTAGACATGGGCGAAGACCACTTGTAAAATATGGCTGCACAATTATTGGGGCAGAAATTGCCAACCCCATATATACAACCATATTCACTGAGCCTCCAGGTCTCAAATAGCATTCTGAACCTGCTGGCTGTGGTGAAGGACTAGGGTCCAATCGCAGGTGCTGTGCTTGCAGATTCTGGCTGGCCCTCTACACATAGTCGAGTAGCTGGTGTGCATCCACTCCACTGCACTAGGATGCATTGACTTACATGAGCCACGTGGGTATAGTGGCATGGTCTGCTGATTTCAACAGGCTCTTGCCTCTTCAGCCACACTTATCATGTACAGGTTACCCATGATCATATGACCATGACCATTGAATTATATGTATAACCCAAGGTTAGATGCGTGTCTATACTCCACTGCTCATGGCTTACGGGAGAAGCGGAGTCCATATGTCTTGTAAAGCTGGCTGTAGGCACTATGTCCTCTGCCACCATTGTGTATTCCCCTGGCCCAACCCTGCGCCAAGCAAGTCTGGCATTGGTAATGGGATGTGTGGCATGCACATGTTCTGCTGCATTCCTGTGTGATCAGGTGAGTCCGTTATTTAGCAAGATCCGTTCTGGCCATCTCATGGCTCTGCCCGAAAGGGCACATTATGCTTCTACAATACACGTGGAGGAAAATCTGTTTGTAAACCCGTATTGTCTTTTGCCCACGGGCAGATTCGGTTGTAAATATGTAGTGGCAAAACACCCTTTTTTGCTCCATCGTGCACGACAGCTGATTGCCAAACATTCTTGCTCTCTGACATCTGCTTTACACTTGATTTAGCTACTTGTTTTTTCCTCTACTCCTATTACTTTCTAAAGTCACATTCTCAGGGTGCCAGTGCACTTTCCTACCCATTGGCATATTACCACGCTGAAGATCTAGTTTCAGTTTATTGCTTGTGCTTAGATTATTTCTACCAATATTTGTGCTGACACTGGGCACTCTGAATCGTATTTATTAAAGTCATTGTCATGCACACTACATTGCAAAGAATACATTTACCCCCAGATTCATCAAGAACACATTTTGCTATTCCTTAAAAGCGAAAAATACCGATTCGCTATTAAGGAATAGCAAAATGCTATGCATCAAGAAATCCCTACAAAAATAGCGATTTCTAATAATTCCTTAATTGCGACTCGCTAATTGCGAATCGCAATTAAGGAATATCTCCCCATTCATCCTACGGGCCTAGAGGCCCATAGGAATGAATAGGAAGACAATCTCAATTTGCTAATCGCAATTAGCGATTCGCAAATTGAGATTGCGATTTCAAGGGTGCAGGGGTGTCCAAAGAACACCCTGTTGCACCCCTGAAATTGATGTGTGCACACATGTTGCGCACACACATGCCCTTAGGGCATGTGTGTGCGCAACATGAAATTTTGAAAAATGCACTTTAGTGCATTTTTCAACGTTTTTGCAAATTACCACGAAGATGTACTTCATGGTAATTTGCGTGCCCTAATAGCGAATTCGCTATTTTTTTCATTTTCATGCATTGCATTTAAGGAATCTCAATTTGAGATTCCTTAAAAGCAAAGAATCGCAATTTAGCGAATTCTTAATTAGCGATTTTTGCATTTGGGATGATGCCTCCCAAATGCAAAAATACCGCTCGCAAAGGGCCAGATTCTCAGAATCTGGCCCTTTGCGAGCGAATTTAGGCTTGATGAATCTGGCCCAGAACCCTTTAACATTTGGTTCTCCTACTTTGCAGATTTGAAGGGCATGAACCATTGCTGTGTATTTCATAGTATTTCATGAATCAGACTTCTTAAATCATTGCTATAAGACCACGGGCCAGATGTAGGTAGGATTGATTTACCGATTCTTAATTACCAAATTTTACCGATTCGGTAATTAAGAATCGGTAAATCTGAGGGGAGGGTATGTAGGTATTCCAGATGTGCTGGAATACCGAATCGGAGAAAAATTGGTATTTACCGATTCGGTAATACCGATTGGTAATGCCCATTCATTCGTATGGGCTTTGAAGCCCATAGGAATGAATGGGCATTACCGATTCGGTATTTACCGAATCGGTAAATACCGAATTTCACAAGGGTGCAGGGGGTGTCACTTTGACACCCTCTGGCCCCCCCAAAACAGGCTCGGGTGCCATGTAGCAGGCATACATGCCCCAATGGCAGGTCTGCCTGTCATATGGCAGAGGTGTGCATGCACACATGTGCATGCACACTGTAATCGGTATTTTACCATCAAATTGGATTTGATGGTAAACTACCGATTCGGTAAGGCTTGTGGGAAGAGTCCCACCTACATCTCAAATTTACCGAATCGGTAAAAAAATACCGATTCGGTATTTTACAGAATCGGTAAATTTACCGATTGGTAAATTTACCGATTCTGTAAAAATAAGCCCCTACATACCAATTCATCAATACCGGTCGGTAACGGCCGAAAATACAGATTTTGGGCCGTTACCGACCGACCTACATCCGGCCCCACATGTCTACTCCTTCTCTCCGTGGCATACCCGCTGAAGCACCACTCTATACACAATTTCTCTCCTAATTTTCAAGTTGATGTTTAAAAGGAAGCAAGCACCTTGTTAAATATAACTTGCTAAGATATCTGGTGCCTATACTGTATTGCACACTCGTGGTGAGGTGTGAAAAGAAAAGACAAAGTCTAATTATTGACATATATAGCAACACAGCAAGTACAGTCTACAAACAACCCATTGAGTGTGTTACCTCAGGCTGTGTCACACTCACTTCTCAGCTTAAGCAAGAAATGTTGCAATGTGATGCTTTCTCCCCATCTTGTTCGCTCTATATCCTAACTTTATATTACTTTGTCCATTCCAGCGAGACTAGTGCGAACAGAATCTGTGCCATGCGACATCAACAACCCCCTGCGAAGGCCTCCCCGATACTCTGATCTTCATGTCAGCCAGACCCTTCCCAAGACCAACAAGATCAACAAGGTGAGGTCTGGGAGGTTCATCTCACTCTCTGTTGTGTATCCAGGGGAGTAGCTTTAGAAGTGCAGCAGCAACCACGATTGGAATCTCATATCTTTATTGTGATCAGATGTGTAGGAAGCAGTGGTGGGAAAACAAACTACAGCTTCCTTTTTATAATCTTGTGCACAAGCATTGAAGTGCTGCAAAAACATACTGTTACGTGATACAGTGGGGGCTTGGGAGAATAGATATTTATAGAAACTTTGCAACAACTACTTCAGCAAATCAGAACTAGGTCGACTATCGTGACTGCTCCAGAGTGAACACCAAGTCCACACTCTTTTGATATCCTAATGTCCTTTTGACGTAAACCTTTGATGTGCTCTTCTTCTCTAGCAATCCTATGAACCATTATCTCATGACGCGTATCCTCTTGTTTCATTGATTTATTAGACTGTATCATACTCACTATTTCCTGCCTGATTTTTAACTCAAGTTCCCACATATGTTATGTATTTAAAAGAGTCATTCAGCACCTTTTGAGTTTGTACATTTGTCGAGGGCTGAATTCTACCATCTTTCTCCGGCCACTCTCTGAGATGCTCCGAGGTAGTTGTAGCATCTTCAGGAAGTTACTCTGTCTTGAGCCACAACTACACAATGTGTGCAGCAAAATAGTGTTCACAGACTAGACATGCTCAAAAGTTCACATCCCCTGCCTTGAATGTTCCAAAGTACTACATAAGATGTATAGTAGACGAGTTCAAACTAATTGAATTTGACGCTCCTTCCGTTAGCAGAAGAATCTGTATAGTAGACGAGTTCAAGGAATGGGTTGTAAATGCTGAGAAAGATACAGTATAATAACGCTGTTTGACAAATATCCAATGGAAGTGTCAGTCAAGAGGGGGTTTTATGTTAAAAAGAATGAAACCTTCAATGAAGAATTTAAAATTATGGCATGTAAATTCACTGGTAGACTATGGTAGAAAGATACTGTGGCTACAATAGGAGAAATAGTGGAGCACACATGCCTAAACCAGATGATTTCACAAAGGAAACCAGATTTCAATGAAGTTAACCTTGCCCTACCGTGGCTTAAGTATCCTGAACAGCAACACCTTCCTCAGAGCTATGTGTGAGGTGTTTAATGTAACAATCCAAAGAAACACCAATGCACTTAAAGAAACAACAATCCTAAAGGTCAAGGTTACATTTAAGCATAAGTTAAAATAAAAAAGTACATATAAAATGTAAGATTTAGATCCTTCTTAGATGAAGATACAACCATAGTCATCACTATTGCACGTACATGGTAAGGCATTGCACTGTACCTTAGATATCATAGCGACCTATGGCAAATGTTAGTGGGAGAATGTTGGACTTGGGCCTTTTTGCAGGGTCATCCCAGAACTTTTTGCCTTCTCCTGTATTTTTTCTGACCTGTTGTAGGTGGTTTCAGGACTCTGGGCACTTTATCACTGCTGATCAGCGCTATAGTGCATGTGCTCTCTATGGTAAACTTGGTAAGATTGGTGTACACCTCTTTAGCATATTTAATTTACCCTTCATTCCCTTGTATAGTGGTATCTCATATTCCCAGCGACAGTAAATGAAATGCTACTGGTAGGCTTGCAGTGCTGCTTGCGCCACCCACCAAAGTAGCCTTTCAAACCTGTCTCAAGGAAGGGGCTGGGAAGGTGCAGGGGCTGCAGAGAGTCTGGAGTCAGCGCTAGGCTGAATAGGCCTAGTTTGCAGTTGGCGTGGTGGGAGGAGTAGCACCTGCATCTGAATAGGGCTGTGCCCTTTTCCACAATGATGGCTCTGCCCCCCTGTGGTATGTCTGGAGCCTGGGTTTACACTTACTATGGGGAGTGTTGTGTACTGGTTCAAACTGGGTCCAGGGCCATGTACTAGGGCAGAACAAAGACTGTGTGCACTGTAAAAATTGCAGCTGTGTCCCCATGTCTTTTGAGCTTACTTGGTAACTGGAACTGAGGAACCCTCTGCCAGGAGGAACCACCATTGGATACAGCTACTACCTGCTGGGAGGCCCTGCGTGCTGGCCTGCCTGTGCCCAGCTCTGCCCTGTGTGACTTTTGAACGTATCGCCGGGTAAGCGCTTTATCTTTTTGCACTAAGCTCGTGGTGAGCACTTGGAGCTCCAGTGGTTGTCTCCGCATGTCTGGGTAACTGGTGCTGTTGTTCCGCTTTAGGGAAGACTCCCTGACAAATGCTGGGGCAGTGCTTCCCCTCCCCACAACTGGCATTGATACGGGCGGTGTGAGCACCATATGTCCCTGAACCAGAGGGCTGCCTTATTTAGGGCACGGCAGCTCGCAGGAGCATTGGGTGTTGCCCGGCAACTGGTCCGGAAGTCGCACAGGCCAGAGAGGTGGCCAGAAGAGGAACTGTTCCATGAAGCAACCGTCCCCTGGCCATCGAGTGTTGGTGGTGAACATAATTCCCGGGGACGAAGGAGAACTGAGGGAGCCTCGGGCTGCTGCGATACTGGTAGACGCAGGCCCCCCTTTTGCTGAGGACCAGGACAGTGGAGAGAGCAGGTAGGCGCGTGGGGTTCCCCTCACCACCGGCCGCTACAAGGAATGGACCCAGCGAATTCTCCTCATCGGCCAAGGCAGTGCCTGATTTCAGTCCGCAGCTGCCCCTCCATACAAGTTGGGGATGTGGTTGGTGTTGCGTTATCTTCGCGGGAGACCGAGTGAGGTCTCCCCGCCAATGGGGATATTCCTGGAAGAAAGAACAGTGTTGCTGTTGTGAGGGGCATCGTCCTATTGGACCTTGCTCTCGATCTTGGAAAGGGCATTGTGGGGCGAGCCTATAACAGAGACCCCTACTTAGAAGTGCCCTATACGCTTATTTATAGCCAAGGCACCCAGATGTGCAGTAATGGTGATCTGCATATATCTAAGATGGGCATTATGTGCTCATGATACATGTATTGTGGCAAATGTGTACTAAGGTTCACTGATGATTATAGGCATATTGTGCAATGCTAATACCGTTATTATGTTTATTCCTGATGTTGTGCTAAGTGGGATATTACCAGTAGTTACTGGTCGCCCTAACTATAATGTGTCTAATGCAAAGCGATTTATGGTCTATGTGAGTGACAATGGCCCGATTGGCCAAATGGTATGTGTAATCCCTGTGAAGTCATGACAAGTGTCTATTGGCACAGCGTTATATGTGATTGTGTTCTAATGTGTTTTGTATGGGTAATACAAATGCTTTTTTTTATATAACCTTGTGTGGAGTTTCTTTTGTGGTGTGCCTAGTGTGTCACTGCTGTGTGAGTGTGTTGTGGAAAAGCTTTACACATTGCCTCTGGGATAAGCCAGACTGCTCTGTCAAGCTACCAAGGGGGTGAACAGGGGTTATCTTCAATGTGTAACTCCCTTGTCCTGACTACAGTGGTGGTTTCTGCCTGGCCCAGCCATTTGCCCTGGCCAACCCGCAACCCCATTTCTAACAGAGAGAAAGTGTTTAAGGTGCCTTGGCAGCATTTATGTGTTCTCTGGCTACCAATAATGTGAACTGACTGCAGCCAGCAAATGTGGCAGAAGTTCAATACAGATGAATATAGGATACCAGATTATGATACACGTGCCTTCAGCTTTGGGTTTTAACGGCCGTAGGTGAAAGACTGGGTGATTGAATGTTAGAAATGGGATTTCTGGTTGACATGGCATGCACCTACGCCAGGCAGAAACCACCACTCTAGTCACGGCAAGGGAGTTACACACTGAAGATAACCCCTGCTTACCCCCTTGGTAGCTTGGCAGAGCAGTCAGGCTTATCCCAGAGGCAATCTGTAAAGCGTTGGCGCAACACACTCACACAGCAGTGACACACTAGGCACACTACAAAATAAACTCCACACAAGGTTATATGAAAATAGCCTTTGTATTAGCATAAAAACACATTAGGACATATCACATATATACACTGTGCCACCTGGCACTTGGTATGACTGCTCATGGATTATATGCACTACAGGGCCAATCACTTCACTGCGGTAGCATCACAGCTCACAGTTGGTGAAGACAACCAGTAACTACTGGTAAGGGTGCACTTAGCAGCAAGCATGAGGCATGAATATTATAGCAATACATAGTATAGCATGTGTAACATATACCTCGTCAGCACAAGGCACCATGGTAAACACCTATAGTAGAGCACATCTTATAAACAAATCCTGCCCCTCTTAGGCATATGCAGGTCCTGTAAAAGTACTTGTTACCCTAGGATAACAGTAACTCTCCACTCAAAGTGAAGTACAGGAATTTCCCCCCCTCCCCCCCTTGGAAATGCGATAAGGCTCTTAGGGCCCATCCTGGGTTCTCCCCGCACAGTCCTTTTCAAAAGTGAGAGCTTGGGCCAATGGGGCCGGCCGTGCCCTTAACGAAGCAAGACCGTTTTCCCTTCCCACCAATGCCCCCGAGGGTGGGAGGGACATACACTGTCCACTCTGGTGGTGTGACCGCCTTCGGTCACCCAGCTGATGCCGGAAATGCGGAAGAGAGAACAAGCAATAGGGCTCCTCACTAGGGTCTCCTTGGTCTTGGGGCACCACTGGCAACCATGGCATCCTTTCTCAGCCTATGCTTTTTGTGCGAGGCTTGTGGGCAGCCTCCGTTGGGGATCATCTCACCACGGCTGCCAGCAATCATGTGGCGCAACTGCTCCATTTGGCGACCGTAGCTCCCTGCGAGGGAGGAGCAGGACCAGGAGTGAGCCTCCAGTGGTTTTGCTCTTGAAGGATGGCCCCACCCACAACCAGGCTTTGCTTCTGCCTGGTTTCTGGGTAGGTGGCCCCTCCTCCTATGTCAGGGTCCTGAAGCGGAGACGCATGTGCCCTCTCGGTAACATGGGAGGCGCACTGGACGCGCTGGTCAGCCAGCCTCCACCACAGGACATCAGTAAATAGCTGAAAGGAGCGTTGTGCTCTCTCTCAGCTCTCTGTTTTCGGCTTCCCTGGCAAAATCACGGAGCTCCCTGTTTCTTTAAGTCAGGCCCGTCCACAACCAGGCAACAGCCGCCTGACTTCCTGTTCTGTGGCTCTCCTGCCACAGCTCCCGCTGCCCTCAAGATAGGAGCCCCCTCCTCGGGATCGTACATTAAAAGTAAAAGTGTCCACCATGCGCTCTTGGTGTGTGGGCACAGCGCTGAGGGGCACAGTAAGGACACAGTGCTCCTCACGCTCTAGGGTTGTGCATCAAGCACAGCACTCACCATGCGCTGCTACGGTACGAGCCCACGCCAGGGGCTCAACACATAGGAATCCTGCAGTGTCCCGAATCCCTAGGGCAGAGATGGGCACAGGCAGGCCAGCACGCAGGGCCTCCCAGCTGAGGGCAGCAACTAGGTTCCACAGCGGTACCTCCTGTGGGTATCTTATGTTCCAACTAAGCACAACAGATGAGGTCACAGCCCCAATATTTATATGTCTCAAATCTTTGTTCTGCCATGGCACAGGGCCTTGGACCTAGTCCTAACCAGTTCTGGGGGGCACTTATCAAGTGCACACCAGTCCTCATTGTCAGTGTAGGCTCTGACCCCAGACACACCACTGGGGGGTGGAGCCAGCATTGTGGAAGGCAGGCGCAGTCCTATTCAGGTCCAGGTGCTACTCTTCCCACTACTCCAAATGCAGATCAGGACCCTTCAGCCTAGCACTGACTCGCCCAGACCCTCTGGAGCCACTGCACCTCCCCAGCCCCTATCATCCAGAGCAACACATGCAATAGACAACAGGCAGGTACAAAGATAGCACACAGAAATGCCCACTTCTAAAAGTGGCATTTCTAAAATAGTGATAATAAATCTGTGAACACCAGTACGCAGCATTTATTGCCACTATTCCAAACATACCAAACTTGATCACGCCACCCCTCTCATTTCAGGAATTACCACTGAAACACATATCAGGGAATCCCCAGTGCATTCCTATGACAGGGCAGCCTCACAGCAGCGAGAAACCAAATAGACTGTTTGTCATTACCAGAAAATGCCACACAGTTAAGGCAGATGTCCTACCTTTTACCTACAGCAGCTCACCCTGCCCAAAGGGCTAGCTAGGGCCTACCTTAGGGGTGACTGATATGTAGTAAAAGGGTCGTCAAAGACGTGGCAACCACTTTATGTGCCACGTCAGATCGGCAATAAACTGCGCGCTCAGGCCCTGCCAGGGCAGAGGCCTGAGACAAGTTTGATAGGTTACTTTGGTGGCAGGCGCAAGCAGCACTGCAAGCTCATCAGTAGCATTTAATTTACTGGCCCTGGATATATGATAAACCACTTTACAAGGGACTGATAGGTAAATTAAATACTCAAAACAGGTGTAGACCAGTCTTACCAAGTTTACCAATAAGAGCACATGCACTTTAACACTGAACAGCACTTATAAAGTGCCCAGAGTCCCAAAACCTCCAACGACAGGTCAGAAAAAGTACCAGAGGAAGGCACAAAGTTCTGGGATGACCCTGCAAAAAGGGCCAAGTCCAACACTGAATGAGTTTGGGACTGAGTGACAGTGCTCCCTCGGACATGCTTAAACCTTCCCTGACTGGACGACCCCTCACCCTACCTCCAATCTTCACCAGACTTCCTGCTTATATTTTTTGTCTGCACAGATGGAAAAGGACCCAGTATTTCCAGGTCCATATGATTATTTCGGATTCCATGGAGAATGTTGTAATAATCGGTTTTGGTACCAGAACGCTGAAATCCCTGATTAAATTCAGTACCCCCCCCCCACTAACACACTCATATTAAAGTTCATAACCAATTTAAAGTATACATATTCTAATTGTGTAATGTAAGAAATGTACCATGCAAATATGTTCACACCTAATCTCCTTTATGTCACTGTCTGGGAGGAATAAACAAGACCCAACAGCAGAGCCATTCACAATCATGTGACCCAGGACACTGGCAGGAGACATCAATGGTTAGGACAAGAAGATGGCAATTTTCTAAAAGTTACATTTTCAGAATTGCGTAATAACGTTTGTGAACATCAAAAATCTACTACTAAACTAAACACCGTTCCACTAGGGGACAAGGGTCCAAGGGAAAATATTTACCTACCCACTACAGATTTAATCCCCAATTCCATACTAGTACAACACACAACTGGAATCTGGAATCTGGTGGTCAAAAAAAGAGACTATGATAAGAGAAGTACGAGCAAATGCAACCGCTGAACATACAGTCCCCAAAACATGTGTTACACCAAAAACAACTACTCATTCTTCTGTTCATGAGGTGTTGTGACAGGAAAGCTGGAATTCCAGATGATGACACTGGCCACGAAGGGCAGTTGATGGAAATCCTATAGACACTTTCCTATGTTGTAATGGGTCCATATGAATGAGTAGTTGTTTTTGGTGTAACACATGTTTTGGGGACTGTATGTTCAGCGGTTGCATTTCCTCGTACTTCTTTTATCATAGTCTCTTTTTTTGACCACCAGATTCCAGTTGTGTGTTGTACCAACATCAAAAATCTTGCAAAGTATTTAAAAACTTGAGAGGAAATCCTGCCAAACACAGATATTGCAGTAATAAAATGTGAACCAAAATTTGACTGCAAAAGAAAAGTAGTAAGCTTGCTAACTTTGTTACTTCCAAAGGTACAAAAAAGTTGGAAATTAGGCACAGTTCTGTGGCAGACTTTTAATTTTGCACTTCTTTACTGACACTAACTTGCTGCCTTTAGAGCCCTACAGATCTTGGGAAGTTGAAAATTAACACCCAGTTAGCCATATTTTAGTGTCTTCACCTGCTGTATTTTTGCCCGTACCTTGTGTTATTTTAAAACGCAATTCCATTTTCAAAGGAGGCAAATCTCTTCACTTTCCCTTTCCACTTTCACTGAATTATCTGTATTTTGTTTTAATTATTACCTTTCTGGTTTTTTTCCCACTTACATTTTTGTTCAATACATCATATTTTGTCTAAGTACAGCAAACCTCAAGTTCCAGGCCTGTCTAAATGCTCCACATGTTTCATATCCAAAGGATTGACACACCCACAGGTGGGGCATGAAATGATGTGGAAAAGGATGTGGGATTCTGATGTGTACATCAAACAAGTTTATCCTCCCCTTCTATCCCACCCACCCCTATATTTTTGTTTGTTTGCCGGAGATAGAGCCATCTGCTCAAATTAATGTTCCAGATGGCCTCTTAGGTTTCCAGGCATGATGAATTCTTGCAACACAACAACAAAAAAATGGAAAATCATGAAACAATGAAAAAATATTCAAAGAAAAAGAAGGCTTAGCAGGAATGAATATTTTCACAAAGAAATCGCAGGACGCCAATGAATCTTATATTTTTGGCAATAAATAGCTAGACATTGGATTGGTGCTTATCTGTAACACGTGTTGAAAGCACATTATGTGGAGGTCACCGCAAGTCCCTGAAAGCCATCTGGAGAGAGGGTGCTAGGAAACCATGCACTCCTATCTTAGATTAGGTGCGAGAAGCCTTCAAGTCTTATTTAATTGCACAGAGAGTATGTTTGTTTGTCTTCATTCTCATTTAAAGTTGTGCAAGACACAGATTTAGGACTATAACTCTCCTTATCAAGTTCTTTGAGGCATATTCAAGAACTAAATTTTCGAGAGAGTTTTCTACAGCTGTTTCGCTTGTTGATACATTGGTTCATTTTTTAGCTTTGTAATCATTACATTTAGGAGTAGAATTCTTCTTAGAGTTTTGCGGAGCGAGAGCACAGCCATAAATTGCAGGAATGAAAACACTCTCTGTTACACCACCAAATTCAAAAAGTGGGGGAACCCCAGGATTTCCATTAGCTGAGTCTAGAGAAAACCTTGACCCAGTGGTTCATTCACAACTAGGCCTCTGGCTCACAGTGACATTCATGCCGCCCTGTAAAAGAGCATTCAGCACCATTGTCAACTTCCTTGACCGCCATGGCGGTCCCAGGAAGGAAAATGCTCATAGATCCTGGCATGCAAGGAGACGACTCAGCATGCATCTGCCATATTTGTCTTTTCCTTTGCAGGAACAGCTTTTGCTGGAAACTTTGCTGCAAAGTAAAATAGGAAGCAAGCTGCTTAACATGATCGTCGACTCAACATTCAACAGTAATGAAAGTGCACTCCAAGTATAATCCACTTAGCAATATCTAGTAGCTCCCATGCCCTGTACATGCCAATCTGTGTGAAGTGGCCATCATCTGGTGAGGAATCTTTCTCTTCACCTAAATCAGTGATTCTTAACCTTTTCATTCCTGAAGAACCCCACCCTGGGCATGATTCACAAAGGGCCCCCAATCTCGTGGAGGAGACCCGCAGTCATAGGGGAGTCTCTGCACTTGGGACGGAATCTCCTCAATGAGAATTATTTCATGAGTGCGCAGGTCTTTTTGAATCAGACCCATAATCATTAATGTATCCTGTGAACCCCACTGAATCCTTTGCCATAGGTACAAGTTTGTGGATTGGTTTGGCACTCACCAAGTTGACCTCCTCCAACCCAAACTGTCTGATGTTTTGTTATTTGTTCTGTCTCTTGCCCAGCAAAACCTGGACAAGGTTAAGGGGTATCTTTTTTGGTCCTTTCAGCCTTCTTATGGTTGCCTGCCTAGCCCTCTTTGTTTAAATTACAAGTTTCCTCCTTCTCCTGTTGTCATGCCCCATGGACCCTTAATCTTGTCCTGACTTATCTGATGTGCACTCTGTTCGTGCCACTTCACAGCTGTCCCCTACAGCTCCTTACTATCAAGACCATGATTTCCATTGCCATCACTTAAGCATGGCGTTTGAGTGAGCTTCAGACTCTGTGTCAATCCACCTTACACTTCCTTTTTCCTAGAAAAACGGGATCTGCAGACACGTGCATCCTTCCTTCCAAACGTGACGCCCTCTGCATTAGCCAAACCATCGCTCCCCTGGTGTTCTATGCTCCTCCTCACCCCTCTAAATAGGAGAGACTTTATCCATTTAGAAGACCCAAAGTCTATGAATCAGTACACTCTCTACTGATTTGCTAAGGGGCTCTTTGTCTGGGGGCACAGAGAGTCTCGAAAACAACCAACATCAGAGAGCTGGAGGGATACCTAATAGGCCCACATTTTATAACCATAGCGGAACGGTATCAGTACAGAGCCGTAAGGAGTCACCTTCCGATGCTCAGAGACACTGCTGAAAAGTTTCTGGGTCCATTCTGATGCCTGGGAAATATTCAAAATGTGAGGATTCGTTGACTAGATATATTCTCTACAAGAAAGGTAGGATGTAGAAACAATCCCAGTCTTCTATTTTCATCCTGCAGTGTTTGAGAAGCCAATGTTTTACACATGTCACAATGTACTGACTATGGATCACTGACAGAATATCGGAAACACAAATATTGTGTGCACAGAATATTGTGGCAAAAATATCCAGGGCAAAAATATTGCAAAAGCAAGGCCAAATAGGTAAGTATAGATTTACTATTCTTAACTCCACATCCATGTACCTTGAAGAATATAGATACACACACATATATATATATATATATATATATATATATATTTATATGTGTATATATACATATATATATATATATATAGATATATATATATATATATATATATATATATCAAGGTCCACAAGTTACCCACAGGGCGGGGCTCACTCCCACATCAGCGCGTTCCACATAAGCGGAGACAAAGGCATAACCAGCGTCAGCAGAGCCTGACGCTTTTCGGGATCCTCCTTTCTTCAAAGGCTTCTCTGCTACCGAATGACAGCCAACAAAAGACATCGGTGTTTGTCCCTCTTTTATTGCAACACTAACACTCAGGTGAGTAAGCATATCCATACTGCATTCTGGGACCGATAGTCTTTGCAATGATACCCCAGTGGGCTGAAGGCTGTAATTCAGTAAATAAGTTCTATAGTCACGGGTGTGCCTCTGCTGTTCTCCCCCGTTCAAAATTGCGCCAGATAGGCCTGATCCGCAGTTGTTTCAACCAGCAGCAGAACCGCTAAGTATTTGTGGCGGTGCGCCCCCCGGCCGGGTCAGCCGTACAAATCAAGGTCCACAAGTTACCCACAGGGCGGGGCTCACTCCCACATCAGCGCGTTCCACATAAGCGGAGAAAAAGGCATAACCAGCGTCAGCAGAGCCTGACGCGTTTCGGGATCCTCCCTTCTTCAAAGGCTTCTCTGCTACCGAATGACAGCCAACAAAAGACATCAGTGTTTGTCCCTCTTTTATTGCAACACTAACACTCAGGTGAGTAAGCATATCCATACTGCATTCTGGGACCGATAGTCTTTGCAATGATACCCCAGTGGGCTGAAGGCTGTAATTCAGTAAATAAGTTCTATAGTCACGGGTGTGCCTCTGCTGTTCTCCCCCGTTCAAAATTGCGCCAGATAGGCCTGAGCCGCAGTTGTTTCAACCAGCAGCAGAACCGCTAAGTATTTGCGGCGGTGCGCCCCCCGGCCTGGTCAGCCGTACAAATCAAGGTCCACAAGTTACCCACAGGGCGGGGCTCACTCCCACATCAGCGCGTTCCACATAAGCGGAGACAAAGGCATAACTAGCGTCAGCAGAGCCTGACGCGTTTCGGGATCCTCCCTTCTTCAAAGGCTTCTCTGCTACCGAATGACAGCCAACAAAAGACATCGGTGTTTGTCCCTCTTTTATTGCAACACTAACACTCAGGTGAGTAAGCATATCCATACTGCATTCTGGGACCGATAGTCTTTGCAATGATACCCCAGTGGGTTGAAGGCTGTAATTCAGTAAATAAGTTCTATAGTCACGGGTGTGCCTCTGCTGTTCTCCCCCGTTCAAAATTGCGCCAGATAGGCCTGATCCGCAGTTGTTTCAACCAGCAGCAGAACCGCTAAGTATTTGCGGCGGTGCGCCCCCCGGCCGGGTCAGCCGTACAAATCAAGGTCCACAAGTTACCCACAGGACGGGGCTCACTCCCACATCAGCGCGTTCCACATAAGCGGAGACAAAGGCATAACCAGCGTCAGCAGAGCCTGACACGTTTCTGGATCCTCCCTTCTTCAAAGGCTTCTCTGCTACCGAATAAAGCCAAAATCAGTATTCATGCCCGTAATGCCCAAAGACAATCTGGATTTGTTCTCAGACAATGTCATCAAAGACTTAAAGGAACTATCCCTGCAAAGCACAAAGGAATTTTGGAAAGAAAATGAAGACCACAGAAGAAAATATAACAATTTAATGACAAGGATAAAATCAAGACCTGACATTGTGGTCAGATGGTCGGACAAGGGGGGCAATGTTGTGCTGTGGCCCCTACAAATGTATAACCTAGAAGCTTGCACTCAACTCCAAGACAAAGAATGCTACATGAGGATTAGTCCAACTCACATTGTGGGCATTCATGAAAAATATCACAATGAGCTATATAAATGGAAAGGAATGGGCCTCATCAATAAAGACGAATTCAACTACCTGAAAAACGACTACCCAGTGACACCTCAACTATATTTGATACCAAAGGTCCACAAAAATGAAAAAACGCCACCAGGAAGACCAATAATTTCAGCAATCGGCAGCCTGTTTGAAAAAACAAGTATCTTCATTGACTCTTTTCTGCAACCTGAGGTAAAAAAACTTCCGGCCTACATCAAAGACACAGGGGATTTTCTGTCAAAGGTGTTCGACATTGAATGGCAAGATAACTATCTCTTTATGACATTAGATGTCCAATCTCTATACACCAGCATCAGACACCAGGATGGGCTGAAAGCCATGGAATACTATCTGGGAAAAAGACCCATTGAACTATACAACCACACGAAAATGTTGTTGGAAATGGCAGAATGGTGCCTGACAAACAATACTTTCATCTTTGACAGATTGCATTATAAACAGCTTCAGGGTTCGGCCATGGGAACTTGCTTCTCCCCCAGCTATGCGAATCTGCATATGGGCTGGTGGGAGGAGCAGGTACTTAAAGTTCAGCACTGTGACACTATGCAAAACAATATAGTGATGTATAAGAGGTACATCGATGACATTTTTATCCTATGGTGTGGCAGTGACAAAGATGCAGAAAGATTTGCACTAGCATTGAATGAAAATATGCTCAATTTGAAATTTACTTGTAACACCAGTAATGTCAATATCCAATTTCTCGATCTTGAATTATATGTGCAAAACAACAAGGTACAGACACGCACATACAGAAAACCCACTGCAGGGAACGCCCTTCTTCATGCACACAGTTTTCACCCCACACCATTGAAACAGTCAATCCCATATGCTGAGTGCCTCAGAATGACCCGGAACTGTAGCACCCCTGAAGGACTCACTAGTGCCAAACAAGAGCTATGCAATAGACTGAGGAAGAGTGGGTACACGGAGAATACATGCCAGAAGGCGGAGGCAAAATGTAGTGTCAAAAACAGGACAGATTTAATTTCCCCCAAAAATGAGGTGAAAGATTTGGACCACAAGAAGAGAACTCCCCCGAGATTAATAACAGGGTACAACAGATACCACATGAATCTCCGCAGAATTCTGAGAAGGCATTGGCCGTTAGTCCGGGGTGACACCAGCATAGGGGAAACAGTGGGCAAAAATCCTCTGATCACATTCAGAAAAGCCAAATCTATGAGAAACGAACTTGTCTGCAATGCGCCAATACTAAAAAAGACAAAAAATTGGCTCAACTCTCAAAAAGGCTTAAAGAAATGCAGCAAGTGTAAAGCGTGCACACATGGCGTTAACACAACCAAAGTACACGTTCCTTTCAGAAATAAACCATACTTGCTGAGAGATTCGTTCTCATGCAAAACAGACTTTGCCATATATGTATTGGTGTGTTCCTGTGGCAAGAGGTATGTGGGTTCTACAATCCATCCAGCACATGTGCGGATCCTACAGCACTTGCGAGCCATTTCAAACAATGACCCGGCATATCCGGTAGCCAGACACATTCACGAGGCGCACAATGGTAATGCGAACAATATCCAATACTTTGTGATTGACAGCATTCCAAGAAACATCAGAGGAGGAAACCGCCTATTGGCGTTGCGCCGCTTGGAATCAAGGTACATCATACTTTTGAATTCCAAGATCCCATTTGGTTTAAATGCGGATGAAGCCTTAAGTGTCCACCTTTAATGTAATGTCTGCTTAAATTTGATCCTCCCCTAAGACCATTCGTAGAACATCTGCAGTTCACATACTACACTAATCACGGGATTCTACATGGGCACTTTAGAGCACACCACAGACATAATCCATGTCAGTATGACACACCACTTAATTTTCTTTAGCACATTCACCAACACATTAACACATGCCCACGATCTGTCCGTTAAGCCATGACCCTATTCAGAGCCTTTCACATTGTAATTTGTTCCGTAATTAGGTCCATCGGGTCACCGCCTGATATCCTATTTCAAGTAGCCCCAAGAATCGGAGACCACTGGGTCATCCCGAACACAAAGCATTGAGTTTAGAAACCACATTTCTGTGGTGTCCCTCTTTTCTCGAATGCCGCTGAGTAATAACTGTCAGCCACACACTGTACCGCGGTAATCCGCGGCTGTCCGTGAGTTAAACCACATAGGAAACACTCACTGAGACAGGCTGATTTGTTAAATTAAAAACCGACAGCTATGCATGCCAAGCCACGGATGCGCAAACCCGTGATTGCACGCGTTAAAAAACCCCGCCGGGCAAAGCACTGACTAAGACAGGCTGTTTGTTATAATTGGTCAATATATCGACCAACCCCACTATATTTGCCATTGCATAACGCCACACAGTTAGACACTCACTCTGATTCTGTCGAGCATTGTCCGATCATTTCAGTGCAAGCATCCTTTTCACCCGGGAGGCGGCTGAGGGAAATGTGTCCCTGTGTATGCCCCAGCGTCCACATGGCGCGACTGATGTTATTGCAGACAGGCAAACCAGATGGGCTACTAGCACAGGACCTATATAAAGGAACTTTCATGACAGGTACTAGCAGAATGGGACGGCAAAGTGTGTTAATTTAAATGTTTTCACTCATGTTACAATTTTCTTTCATTTCCTTTTGGTTTCTGTAACCTGAATTCAGCTGTCACTGGTGCATAATGTTGAATGATAAAAAGGTTTAAGAAAAGCTAAAGACATTTTTATTTTGGTGATTTTGAGACATCTATAAAATTGTTTCCAATACAATGCTTGTAAATGTATAAACAAAAGTGTAAAAAGACTTTCAAAGACAGGTACTGCCACTATGTAACCATGGCAACATCTGGTTTAAGCCTGTCACACTAATTAAGAGACACACCCATGTTTCTGTGCATATATACATGCCCCCAACATAACAGCAGATGTAGTGAACAAGGCGGTAACGCCGAAACGCGTCTAAGCAGCAACTGATCTTAAGAATAAACATTTGGATTCAGATTCACGGAGTCAGCGCCTTCTTTAATCATGAAGTATGCGTTGTGAGAATATATATATATATATATATATATATATATATATTACCTACTGGCGGTCGCCAGTAGGTAGTTATAGTTAGGATCGTTTTCCATAGGAAATCCGCAACATTCTATTGGGAATAACTTTGGCGCCAAATGAGGGATCTGCCTGTAATTTTCCTTAACTTTGCCTCGCCGCGCTCCGCTCCTTCCCTGAAAGTTTCGGGGGGATCCGTCAAGCGGGGGTCGAGATAAAAGGGGGGTCCCAAAACGTGATTTCCCATAGGGCGGTTGGACTCACTTTTAGCCCGAACGGCTGAATGGATTTCCACCAAACTTGGCAAAATTGTAGGGACTGGTACCCCGATGTGCCTTTGCTATGTCTCAAGATGTATGCTCCAGTGGTTTTTACGAAAATTAACTTTGAAAAAATATATATTAGGCTACATTGGGCTATATATATGTTAGAGCCCAAATGTAGCCCAATGTAGCCCAATGTAGCCCAAAGGTGGCCACCAGAGACAAAAAAACAAATGTAGCCCAAATATCAGCCAGATGTAGCCCAACTATAGCCCAATGACAGAATGTCCCAGAGTGTTCTAAAGAACAACTAGAGCGCTAACAGTCTTACGTATGACAAAAGTATGGCACACCAGAAGTCATCTTGATTGGAATAAAGTGTTAACACTTAAAACATTTAATTTGCAAAGGAACAAAATGAGGGGGTTCATTTTGCCATAGAAATTATGATTAGTGCTGAAGAAAGAAAAATTAGGGCACATTTTGAGTGACTTCTCAAATCCTCTTATATTTCATTAAAAAAATTCTGATATGCAGTCTCCCAAGATGGCCACCAGAGACAAAAGAGCCCAAATGTAGCCCAAATATCAGCCAGATGTAGCCCAACTATAGCCCAATGACAGATGGCCCAGAGTGTTCTAAAGAACAACTAGAACGCTAACAGTCTTACTTATGACAAAAGTATGGCACACCTGAAGTCATCTTGATTGGAATAAAGTGGTAACACTTAATACATTTAATTTGAAAAGGAACAAAATGAGGGGTTTCATTTTGCCATAGAAATTGTATATATATATATATTCACTGAAAAAACCATAGGTTACACACCAGTTATAGTTAGGAATTAGCATTTAAAAAACCTTTGAAATTCACTGAAAAAACCATAGGTTTCACACCAGTTATAGTTAGCTGGAAATGTTACTCGCATAAACCATTGAAATTCCCACGTTATAGTTAGTTGGACTCACTATAACTTGCACGTCTGCAATGCACTGCTGATGACGTCACATATTACATCACTCATGCATATATTTAAATATTTAAACATTACTCGCTAATATATGTATTCACTAAGATACACTTAATAAGCCAGTTAACCAATCAATTTTTTTTTAAAAAACACTGTCATGAGTGATGTAATATGTGACGTCATCAGCAGTGCATTGCAGACGTGCAAGTTATAGTGAGTCCAACGAACTATAACGTGGGTATTTCAATGGTTTTATGCGAGTAAAATTTCCAGCTAACTATAACTGGTGTGAAACCTATGGTTGTTTCAGTGAATATATATATATATATTCACTGAAAAAACCATAGGTTATAGACCATATATAGTTAGGAATTAGCATTTACAAAACCTTGAAAATTCACTGAAAAAACCATAGGTTATAGACCATATATAGTTAGGAATTAGCATTTAAAAAACCTTATTTTACTCACACAAAACCATTGAAATTCCATATATAGTTAGTTGCACTAACTATATATCGCGCACCCGCAATCCACTGCTGATGATGTCACATATTACATCATTCATGACATGGTCAGTGACATCACTGATGACATCACTGATGACAACATCCAGTGATTATGTGTTTCTGTAAAGTTTAAATATGTTTTACATATTGAAGAATGAGTGGATGTATAAGTGTCTGAATGAAGGTTTTAGTAGGTGCGTGATTGACTGTATGAGTGAGTGATTAAATGCGTCTTACTGAATGCACGGGTTAGTGACTAAACTGTCTGAAAGTGTGCATCAGTATGTCTGTTGTTGTGCAAGCTGCTGCATGTGTTGATCAGTAGCTATATAAGTAGCTATATGGGTTATTGATTGGTTGCACAAGTATTTGTATGGGAGACTGAGTGTGTGTATGGCTGGCTGGGAGGTGTGTGACTCTGTGCAGATCAATGTGTACTTGTATCAGTGATTCTATAAGAGAGTAACTATGTGTTAGTATATGTTTCAAAAATGTAAGGTGTTCTGTGTTTAACTGTATAGATGAGAAAATGGAAGTGTGATTGATTCTTTTCAGGACTGACTAGGTGTGTGAGTAACTCCATGGATGAGTGGCAGAGTGTGAGTGTCTGTATAGGTGTATGAGTGCATATGATAGTGTTGTAAAGATGAGTGATTGTATGTATGAATGATTGTATGAGTGAATGTGTGTGTAGACATAGGAATCAGTGAGTGCGTATGTAGTAACTAGTATTGGTGTGTCAATGGTTTCAAAAATGATACTCTCTATTTAACACTGGATGTAACGGAGGTTATATTACAGTGTGAGGAGATGCATTGTATTATCACATGAATGATATCATCAGTGATGTGATCATTGATGTCAAGTGAGATGTCATCAGTGATGTCATTTGAGATGTCATCAGTGATGTCATCAGTGATGTCACTGACCATGTCATGAATGATGTAATATGTGACATCATCAGCAGTGGATTGCGGGTGCGCGATATATAGTTAGTGCAACTAACTATATATGGAATTTCAATGGTTTTGTGTGAGTAAAATAAGGTTTTTTAAATGCTAATTCCTAACTATATATGGTCTATAACCTATGGTTTTTTCAGTGAATTTTCAAGGTTTTGTAAATGCTAATTCCTAACTATATATGGTCTATAACCTATGGTTTTTTCAGTGAATTTCAATGGTTTTTTAATAGCAAATATCATAAGCTGTCGAATGTCAAGTACGTGGTAAGTAAAAACATTTTCGTGTTTATGCACACTGATCTGCTTTGAATGCTGCCCCCACCCCTCATTTCTATTAGGAGTACTCTCTCTTTGCAGATAGTGAAGGGTAGTTAACGCAGCCCTTTGCCCCCTTTGTAATCCGTCGTGCCTGCTTCTCTCTCCATTTGATTGATTGTTCTCTTTGGTTCATTCTCTATTTACAAACAAGCACAGAGTCAAAATACTCTGTTTAGTCTTTGCAGATAGCGAAAAACCGTGTAAAAAAACAAAAGGAATCGAGCAAAATCAGTAGGCCACTAATGGGATCTCTTTTTGACCTCGCTAAAATAGAAACATTAGGAACAACCTGTTGAAAATAGCAATGCGTATGTACATAAGCGGCGTTCATTTGTGTTCACAGTACCCCTTGTTGATTGTTTGAATCGAGCATTGAATTGTTCAAAGTTGGTTCTCTTAAGGATCTACTCTGCCTGCAAACGAGGAAGAATAGGAATATTCTCTCTCCCTTTGCAGATAGTGAAGGGTAGGTAACGCAAGCCTTTAACACGTCGTACCTATTTCATTCCTCATTGATTGATTGATTGTCCGAACATTGACTGTTTGGGAATTAGTTCTTTTTGGAGGTATTCCCTGTTTGCAAATAAACGTAGGAAAATCTTTGCAAGTAGTGAAAGGGTACGTAATGCGGACCTTTCTCCCCCGTTGTAATCTGTCATGCCTATCTACTCCCCACTGATTGATGCACCTGTTTCACCCGGACCATTTACTAGACATACGTCATCTGGCCCGACCAGAGAGCACCCCTAGTGAAAAGGACATATGCAATAATAACGAAGTGATCACTGTATCCTGTTAACAGAAACTTTAGCATGAAACAACCTGGAAAGAAAAGAATAGGAAAACGAAAATCAGTAGGCCACTGATGAACATGAACTTTTATTAAACAACGAACAAAGAAACGATAACATAACGTAATGATAAAACCTGTTAATGTCCTAGAAACAAGAAAACGTTAAAATATGCCATTGGTGAGAGACCAGAAAAACAGTAAGAGAAACCAAATCACCCCTCGCTGTCCCACCGCCTGCCACGCCAAAAAAATCGATAGACTAGGGAAAATGCAAGTCAGTAGAACATCCGCCCCCACTCTGGAAACTTCCAAGGTGGAGCAGGGTTCCGGCTACGCCCAGCCGGGAGCAGCCCATATAAGGCAGGTCCTGCTGCCACGCCTCGGCCAGGAGATCCTAACGTAGGGTGTAGCCAGAGGAGAGGCCGAGACCAGCGGGACCCGGCCAGGGGATTGCCTTTACAACGCTGAACAGTTGCAGGGGGGGGGAATGTCTCCTCGACCCTCCCCTCTCTCTCCCAGTCCGGCCGCGGTGGCCCTTGAGAGTTGCAGGTAGTCCCGCCACATGCTCTTCCGGTCCGGCCACCAACGGTCGGGGGGCCGAGGCCGACGGGATCCGGCTGCAGCCGATAAACCAAGAAACCCGTTCATGGGGCCAGAGCCAGGGGCGTCCGGCCGACATCTACCGGAAGCCCGGCCCGAAGACGGACGGGACACTTCTTCTTTCTTGTATAATTGCTGCAACAACCCTGGGGGGGGATGTCTTGCACATGCCTCCGACCCCCCCCCCTCGTCCTCATCGCCTGGTCCGGCCATAACAAATATCAAGCGAGACGCCGTGGGGTGCACTGGGAGGGAGAGACGGTGCAAACAGGCCTCTCCCGCCTCCCCAGTGGAGGCTTCCCAGCTGCACCCTCAGCGCTCCAGGCGCCCGGAAAAGAGTTCTTCCACTGTGGCCATGCTGCAACGTCTCGCCCGGCAGGGTGGAGCCCGTCCGCTCATTTGACCCCGCGATCGCCAGTAGCTACCGAACTCTCAAAATGGCGGTCGACCTGGCAAGAGCGGGCCCAGCATAAAGAAATGGCCCGGTCACTGGTTGACTCCACCACCGTAGTCCTCCACGACCTTGAAGATTCTAGAGGAGCCGCGGGAGTCTCCGACCCCCGATGGGGAATGACTGCCATGATCACCCGTGGAGTGACGAAACTGTATTCGCGGGACGTCGGCGCCAGCCTCACTTTGAATTACTAGAATCCTGCAGACCTCACTTCCGGTAAAAGCACAGTGTGACCCGGTAGGAAAAATTGTTGCACCCCCTCCCCTTTTTGACTGATAGTTCAAACCACCGATCCTTTCCTTTGCCCTTTTAACGGAACTTTGGACTGCCTCCCCCTCTTTTACATTTTCTAGAGAAAACAAAACATTAACCACTACATTAGCATAGCAGTTGACACCAGAACTGTTTTCAAATTGAAAACCAACAACATCTTCAACAGAATCCTTTTTGTTTCTGCTGTGACCCTGCTACAGCACAGGCATTGTCCCCAGCAGTAATTCTGCAATGCCGGTAAGAATAGCTGTGGTGCCTACTGGACTCACTCACCCCCGCGGCGCCCCACGCCGTTATGTGCTGGGCGGCAACTTGCTAGACATCACTTTAGTGCCATCTAGATTTCAGCGCGTTCTGCTGCCTTGGAACTATTCGCACAACAGACCGCTACTGACAAGAATATTTCATTATTGGTGCTGTCAATTTCAATAAATCTATTGGATAATTCAAAAGAAATTGCCACGGTCTCTTCGTTGTTTAAATGTTTTTACTGTTTTTGTTTTGTTGTATATATTTATATGTTATTAAAGTTTTATATTCCTACTACTTTGTTGGAGTGCTATATATTTTTAATGTGAGACATAATTGTAAAAACTTTGATGTACAAAGAGTCATTCCTGGAATCTTCCGCTTCAGGCTCGATCCCCTCCCCAATCACAATACAGGATAGTTTTCAGATAGTAGGAACACGTGTGGTGTGACGGATCTCATCGGGTGTGGGCCTTGATCTACTATAACTCCTTTGAAGAGGGGTGATTCTTTACAGCTGAGGCCATAAACTACATCTGCAGGGCTAGCTGATAGCCTGGACAATCGGACACAGAGGAAGAGGAGTGTCAGAGGGTGCGGTAGTGAATAGGGCGAAAGGGAGGTGTCGGGCGGGCACAGAGTGTGATTCTCAGGGAAGAGCAGCGCAGATGGGGGGAGGTTTATTGCCCATGCATAAGACAGAGAGCGGGGGTGACCAGTGCCTGGGGAAGATGCTTGCGAGGGTGAGGAGCCATACTACGAATCGACAGCGTGCAGAGAGTGGGTCTGGTCAAGACATCTAAAATGGCTGCCGTGCACGACAAAAGTGTGGCATTTCAAAAAAGGCAAGATGGCGCAGACAATGTTTTTCAACACTTCCTCATTTCCTTCGAATCGAACGTTAACAGACGTTGGGGCATATTACCAAAGTTAAGCGATATTTATCGCTAACGATGCTTACCAACGAATTTTTTACCGCTAAGCATCGTCAGAAATTATCAAAGATAAACCTTGCTATTATCAAGGTTTATCACAAATGCGATAATAAACGGCCGCAATGCATGAATATCGCTAAAAACTCAGCGATATTCATACATTACCGAGCTAATGCTCTTAGCCATGTTATCCACCTCCCATTGGATAACATGGCTAAGAACTGCTCAGGGCAAGTGTTACTTTTTGGAGATATTCGCGCTTAGCGCGAATATCTCTCAAAGTTGGTAATAGGAGATAGATATCTTGCATGTTGTAATGCAAGTTATTGTGGTATATGGAACTCATACCATAATCTCTCAGGAAAGCAGAAACTGATCCTTTTGGGACCGCCTAAAAAGGCCTAGGGGGTGAGGAGTACTCTACTTTGCCCCCTTTTCACGTTCCGAACTATTTTATTTTACTCTCTTCTGTAATTACACAAAATAGCACCGATAAGATGCATCGGAGACACACAGTGAGAGAAAGGAGGCCGGAGATGAAGAAGAGATGTCAAATACACATTGGAGATAATATAGTGGCAGAAGGGAAGTAAATATGAGTAAACTTACCATGTAACATAAAAATGTTGCACTCTATACTATAAGTCTCATTTTATACTACAATCACTTCGCTACAACCTCATAAATTAAAAATAAAAATGAATAATGTCTCAAACAATTTTTGATTTCTAAATATAAATTTATTCTTCAGAATTTTCTAAATTTGAAAGAACTAGTAACATGTCCTCATCAGCAATGTCCTCATGAAAAGTCTGCAATAATGATTCTTGTAACTCTATCGTCTCCAAACACTCGATAAATTCGCCATCAAGAGATTGATCAAAAAAATCATTCAAGTCATCTCCTCCTTCTGACAATATTTCATTATTGGTGCTGTCAATTTCAATCAATGTAGTGGAATCATTCAAGTCATCTCCTCGTGACAATATTTCATTATTGGTGCTCTCAATTTCAATCAATGTAGTGGAATCATTCAAGTCATCTCCTCCTTGTGACAATATTTCATTATTGGTGCTGTCCATTTCAATCAATCTAATGGAATCATACAAGTCATCTCCTCCTTGTGACAATATTTCATTATTGCTGCTCTCAATTTCAATCAACGTAGTGGAATCATTCAAGTCATCTCCTTGTGACAATATTTCATTCTTGGTGCTGTCCATTTCAATCAATCTAATGGAATCATACAAGTCATGTCCTCCTTGTGACAATGTTTCATTATTGGTGCTCTCAATTTCAATCAATGTAGTGGACAATTCAAAAGAAATTGCCACGGTCTCTTCATTGTGAGCCATTTTATTTTGAAATTGCTTGCTGTAAATTGCAGAAAAAAATAATCACTTTCATTTATCGTTTTTAGTAATACATAATATAAAACTAACTTTATCAAGTATTTAGTATAACAGAAGGACTGCAAATAAATAACAGAAAACATTTTTCAAATTATCTTCAAGTGTACAACATAGTTCCCCTTACAAATTAACAACTCACCTTTTCAAAAGTAGGAAAAGTGTTAGTACTGTGTAAATCAAACACCAGAAATTCACCACCAAAAATTCCTCACAAATGTACCTCAGACAGTAGTATCACAAAATGGCTGTGGTTTCCTCTCATTTGACATATATACATAACCAATTAACTTTCATCACACACAAATACAAAACCAAAGTAACATTTTAATTGGTTCTAAATTTCAACACTTTCAAATGTGTTTTCCCCATGCAATTTTCCATAGGACATTTACATACGTCTACAGCCTGAATGGCTGAACGGAATTACACCAAACTTGGCAAAATGGTACATCAAACCTAAGAGGTCAGGAAGGATCTACTATGCCCCCTTATGGTCATTTCCCCCTTCGCTTTGGCCTCCTCTTGTCTCTCAATCCTACCGAGAGACAAGATGGCGGCCGCTACGGACTGTTTGGAATGTTGACAGACGCCGGAGAACCAATCAGCTTCGCAAAGCTCCGTAACGCGAAAAGTACGCGAAGCGGAGCGCTGTTACAGATATATATCTTTTTTTGAACGTTAATTTCTCAAAATCCACTGGAGCACATATATTGAGACCTAGCAAAGGCACATCGGGCTACCAGTCCCTAATATTTTACCAAGTTTCGTGCAAATCCATTCAGCCGTTCGATTATTATTATTATTTATTTTTTTTGCCCCGCGGGGCCCTTTTAAAACCTCCACATCAAACCTAGGGGGTCAGCGAGGATCTACTATTCCCCCTTATGGTCATTTGCCCCTTCGCTTTCGCCTCCTCTTGTCTCTCGATCCTACCGAGAGACAAGATGGCGGCCGCTACGGACTATTTAGAATGTTGACAGACGCCGGAGAACCAATCAGCTTCGCTTCACAAAGCTCCGTTGCGCGAAAAGTCCGCGTCCTGGGCCGCTGCCCGGTCCGCTGTTACAGATATATATCTTTTTTTAAACGTTAATTTCTCAAAATCCACTGCAGCACATATATTGAGACCTACAAAAGGCACATCGGGCTACCAGTCCCTACAATTTTGCCAAGTTTCGTGCAAATCCATTCAGCCGTTCGGGCTAAAAGTGAGGCCAACCGCCCTATGGAAATTAACATGGGAAAAACGCGTTTTGGGACCCCCCTTTTTTCTCGGCCCCCCTTGACGAACCCCCCCAAAATTTTCAGGGGCTGCTCAGAAACAAAATGTGCCATTTTCCTGAAAATTTCAGCCAATTCCGTCCACAAACGCCAAAGTTATTAGACATAGAATTTTCAAAAAACCCATAGAGAAAAAATCCTAACTATATATACCTACTGGCGACCGCCAGTAGGTAATATATATATATTTTTGTATATGTGTATATATATAAATATATTCAGCATAAGTACGTCCTGCAGCGGTCTGGCAGCAAAAAAGACGAAGCAAACCCAGGTATAGTGCAGTGATTTATTTGCTCACCACCACTCCACCACGACGCGTTTCGGTACTCGGAGCACCTTGATCATATACATATATATATATTATTAAGGTACATATATGTGGAGCTATATATATTGAAACTTTGCTTACTTATAGAATCTCACCTTCACAATATTTTTGTCTGCTCTATTCTTGACGCAACATTTTGTCCGCATAATAGTTTTTCTCCAATACTTTGTCTGCACACCCTGACATTAAATTTGGGATGACAAGTTGGCAGCAGAAAAATCACATAGACCCACTGGTAACACAGGCCTGAAAATTGTTTTATTACTTCTAAAGCGTGTCTGCTATGTTGAGAGAGAACTCAGTCCTCTGGGCCAGAGCAAAATAAACAGAAACAAATCACCACAAAGTGTGTCTGAACCTGACCCAAGTTTAAACTCAAAAAGAATCAAACTGGTTAAATTATATTGTATTGTATTAGATTTGGATTTATATATGTTACTTTCCTCTCTTTTACGAGGCCCAGAACTTGCGCTGATTGTACCATTTATATGGTTCTTCATCTCACTAACCAGGTTGTGAAGCTCACTGATTTCATTTGGATTCCTAGACACCCTTTGAGGTGAACAGGTTTGTGGTTTAACTTACATGTGATATTTCGGGTGAGGTGCATAAAGTTTGCCAAAGTGGCAGAAGCATGTCATGTCGAATATATTGCATAAAAACACAGAATGTTGCAGAGAGTTTGCAAATGCAGATACTTACCACCTGAAATAGAGAACAGAATCATACATAGCAGCCATAAGGATGAAGGGCTGATCCTGATGCAGGCAGTGTTAATCCACCAAAGGAGTTCTCCCCAAGAGTGACAGCGAAACATCCAACTGGAAGAGCTGTTATGACACAGGGTGGTGATATATATGGATTGGAGTCCACCCTGGAGTGACAAAGGACTGATGCTGATGCAGGAATTGATGCAAGGAGTATGATAAGGAGTCTATCCAGGAACGATGTAGGACTGTCATTTTGGAGACACTGTTAAGGCACTAGGGGTATTGTATTTAGGCTACCCAGGAGCAAAATAGGACTGCACCATTAAAGACATTGTTAAGCCCAGAACCGGAGGAAGATCCTTCTCCTACCTCACTGCCAGGACCTGGAACACCGTGCCTCTCCACCTCAGGTAATCCCTGTTGTTGACCCAATTCAGGAAGGATCTCAAGACCTGCCTTTTTGAATGAACCCTAGTACTCAGGCGGATCAACAGCCACCCTCTTTCTCCCTCCTCAGCGCCTTGAGACCCTCACACGTCAGTAGCTGCGCTATACAAACCCCCAATTCAATTGATTTTTTAAGCAACTAGGTGTGCTGCGTGGAATCTACACAGTATCAGCAGTTAAGCCATTAGGAAGAATTATATGGAGTGTACCCAATAGGGAATGAGGAAAGGTCTTAGAAAGATTGGAAAGAAGGCAGGAATTTTTGCATCCGGTTCTTTTCTAAACCCTTAAAGGTATAGACTCGGAAGATGCTACAAGAAGTAAAACATAGCCACACCTTCCCCAGCCTCTCCATCTCTTACTTCTCCACCTTCCAATTATGCCTGTGCTGAGCCAGAGTACTAAAATAGAATCACTGGGGCTGCTGGCACTGAGGGCACTCACACAACTTCAAATATGTGTTGTTTTCAATAGCATCAGAGTTAACAGGGTCTATCATGTGACTCAATGTGCATTAGTGCAGAACAGGGGATTTCCCTTTTAAGGATAGTTCCCCTCACACACAGTTCCCCTCATAGGGTTTTAGTACACCCTCCCTCCTTATCAAAACATCCCTGAGCTCCTCCCTCACAGCGAGGGGGTTGTAGCCCGCTTGAGAACTAGGTCTCTCACGCGAGAAGGTACCCCCTTGATGAAGCATGATACCTTTGGTGTGTGAGGGGAACTGTCCTTAAAAGGGAAATCCCCTGTTCTGCACTATTGCACATTGAGTCACATGGTCGACCTCCCTATCGGTACGGGTCCGGGCTGCTTTTGTGACGAGAATATATGAGTTGGGAGTTGGCTCCCGCAGGTCCTTAAACCTCCTCTAGCCCCCTTTGTGTGATTACTAAATTTCATGAGCTAACAATAGAAAATCCAACCCAAGCAGATACTGTTTAGATGGACTACCATCCCCGGATTATTACCTCACATATTACATTGCTTAAGACATATGAACTTTAAAAACCAAAAAGGACTAGAATATGGTTGTGTAATTGTGGAGGATGTGTGTAGGGTCAGGCCTAAGGCCAATCAATAATGGGGCAGAAGCTATAGGGTTTGTTTACTAAACTATAACTGTTGTATTTAAGTGTTTTTTTTCATTTTTTGTTAAGATTAGCTCATGTCTCATTCAAACAACTAGAACGTGATACCACCCTTTGTTTTTTAGTGAATTTCAATTTTTTTCAGCATCAGCTAAGATCTTAATACCACACCTAACTATAATGTCATTTTAATATTTATTTATTTTTAGTCAATTTCTGTTAATTTTGTAACATCTGGTAAGAAGTTATTATTATACCTAACAATAATGTTGATCTGTTGCACGGTCCTCCCTGAACTTTTTGCCTTCCTCCTAGCCTTTTTTCTGACATGGTGTTAGTGTTTTTAGGACTCTGGGCACTTTAGCACTGCTGTCCAGTGTAAAGTGCGTGTACTCTCTGTGGTAAAGGTGGTGTCTCAGATACTCAGGACCAGTAAATGAATTGCTACTTGTGGGCTTGCAGTGCTGATTGCGCCACCCACCATAGTAGCCTTTCAAACCTATCTCAGGCCTCTGCCTTTGCAGGGACCTTTGTGTGCAGAGTTACTGCCACTGTGATGTGCCACCTAAAGTGTGTGCCACATCTGTGACCCCCTGTTACCCCTTACGTAGGCCCTAGCTAGCCCAATGGGCAGGGTGCATTGTAGGTAGAAGGTAGCACATGTACCTTAAGTGTGTGACATGACCTGGTAGTGACAAACAAATTTGGTTTTTCACTGCTGTGAGGCTGCCCTCCTATAGGAGTGTTTCCTTGGTAATTCCTGATGTGAGAGGAGCAGAGTGGTCACGTTTGGTATATGTGGAATAGTAATAATGAATACTGCACAATGGTGTGCGCAAATTTATTATCCCAATTTTAGAAATGCCACTTTTAGAAGTTGGCATTTCTCTGTGCTATGTGTCTGCCTGCTTGATGTGTATTGCATGTCTGGCTCTGGAGTGACAGGGGCTGGTGAGGTGTGTGGCTCCAGGGAGGGCAGGGTGAGTAGGAGCGAGGCTGAATGGGCAGATCTGCATTTGGAATAGTGGGAGGAGTAGTCCCTGACACTGAATAAGTCTCTGCCTGCCTGGGTGAGTGCTGGCGCCGCCCCTCTGTGGTGTGTATGATGACCGAGCCCAATCTGACAAAGGAGGGCAGAAGCCTGGTAAACAGTGTACTTCAACACCCTGCAGAACCAGTTGAGACTGGTTCTCCCAAGCCCTGTGCCAGGCCAGACAAAGAGGAATGCTGTATAAATATTGGGGCTGTGACCCCATGAAAGTGTGCTGCTTGTTGGGTGGTTACTTGAAGACTGCTGGACGCCTTTAGGTACCGCCACGAGGGAATGCCCCTCTGGTTGGAGGGCCCTGTGAGCTGGCCTGCCTGGGCCCAGCTCTGCCCATGAGGACTTTGGGGGCTTGACCAGTGGGAAGTGCTCTGGACTTTGCACTGCTAAAATTCGTGCTCCAGGACAAAGAGGAGCACTGGTGCCCTGCATCGCATTGTTGTCAAGTGTCTGAGAGGGATTCCCAGCGTGGAAATTCCCCCGTGGTTCAGGGGTACGATGGGAGCCCATCCCGCACTTCTGGTGAAGCGTGAGCCAACCCCGCATGGTAGTGTTCTAAGGAGCAGAGCGGAAGCCCACCCCGCATTTGTGTGTTGCCAAAGGACCCCGCATCACGAGCAGCCCCCTGGAAGAAGCTCCACCACAGAGGAAGCCAGGCAGCTGTGCCTGATTGGGGGCGTGGCCGGCAGGAAGGAAGTCCCTGGGAGCCATGCCAAGCATGCCTGGAGGAAGGCGAGGCCTCTGTGCTGGTGGGAGCCCCGCGTATGTCCAAAAGGATTTGGAGCCTTGCTGGTTCCATTGATGCCTCCCCCTGCCTCATGAAGAGAGAGGCGAGTCCCCAGGGCCTTCCCCCCTGCCTAAACAGACCAGAGGAGTCAAGCAGAGTCCAGGTGAGATGGGGCTGAGGGTGAAGCAGTGTTGGTGCTCAAATTGGGCACAGTTGATGACACTGCTTGTTGATCTCCACAGCTGCACCGCGAGAGAGGGGGCATTTTTGTTCCTTAGTCCCGGAGTAGGGGCTTCAAAGGCACTGTTAGTGTCAGTGCTTGTTTGTTTTTCACAGCTGCACCACGAGAGAGCGGGCAGCTTCATCGTGGGGGCAATTTTGGAAGGAAGGAGTGAGATACACCCCCACTGGTCCCAGTGCACTGCAAACATTGGCTTTGCTGCCAAAGAAGCTGGAGGGCCACTTGGAATGCTTTATGAATGCGCCCTGACTTTTGGGACAGAGGGCATTTGGGCCCTAGAGAAGGCCTGGGGTAATTTTGAGTACCTGTGTGTACTGGTAGGGACCAAGGCTCTAAAGGAATGCATAATGCGTTTATGCTAAAGGTAATGTATGCACCTGGGGAGTGTTACTAACGTGCACTCCTAAATGTGATTTATGCTAAATATAATGCAGACATAATGCGTTTATGTTGCTAGTGATAATGCTGAGTACAGTATTTTGCCAGTAGTTGCTGGTTGTGTTATATTTGCTACTTGTGCTTTCTAAAGGTTCTGACAGTGGCCTGATTGGGCCTGCATTGTATATAATCCCCTGTAAATTATTACCTGCTGCCAGTTGGCACAGTGCATATGTGTGATTATGATTCTAATGTGTTTTGGATAATACAAAGGCTATTTTTTATATAACCTTGTGTGGAGTTGCTTTTTTAGTGTGCCTAGTGTGTCGCTGCTGTATGTGTGTATTTGCGCAAACGCTGTACACATTGCCTCTGGGATAAACCTGACTGCTCGTGCCAAGCTACCAACCGGGTGCGCAGGGGTTATCTTCAGCGTGTAACTCCCTTGCCCAGACTAGAGTGGTGGGTTCTGCCTGGCTTAGGCGCATGCCCTAGCCAACCAGAAATCCCATTTCTAACATTCTCTAATATTTTTGTTTCACAAATATCTTTTTTGTTTGATCATATTCATCGAACTCAATGTTTGCGCATGGCTGGAGATCAGGCCCTGCTCCTAACCCCCGCAGACGGGAAACCCCCCACTACAAACTCTACTGGAATTCATCACTTGCAGTTTAGTGGACTGACTAGAGCTTTTGACTCTGCTATGCACTGCTTGTGACCGCACATATTACCTCACTTATGACTTACTAAATGACATTTTTTTTAACTTTTTATTGAACAATACAGCAAAAGATACAGTCAGTTTGTAATAAACTTGATATTGGTGGGTTACAACATTAGTATTCCGCTAAATGAAATTATTGATGACATCACTGATGACATCTCAAATTACACCACCTAAATATAACATCACTTTAACCTTTGTGTTTTTTCCAGTAAATTTCTTGGTTTTATGTTACCATATTCAAAGTTAAGAATACGCCCAACCTACGGCCAACAGCCAATGTCCTCTGCTGCAATTCCTGAAATTGCAGGGAGAAGGAAGGCTGCTAGTCACAACATTTAACACTTGACAAATGTTATAGTACCAGAAACTGTTACCTTTCTTACTCCTGTAAACCCTTGTAAACCCCAGGGAAAATTAAAGGAGTATAGCATGCAGAGTGTTGTGCAAATATATATGTAATTGATATCAACCATAGGTGAACAACAGGTCTATAACTTAGAGATTAGTTTAGTCCTGGTGAAAGCATAGCTGCTCCCAGTGGCTGGAGAGAGATTCTGAAACATGGTGACAAACAGATTTCTAAGGATGCAGGGTGTTTAATCACCTCCTACAACCCCTTCTGATTTTTTTTTATCTTATCTTAAAAAAGATTAACGAATATATTGTTTATTTATTTGGCCAAAATCATTTTAATATCACTTCTACTGAGCCCCAAGCGTACATAATAATAAGAGCTCTCAAACTAATCTTGTTCGAGCTTATATTTTAAGATTTGAAGTGCGATGATGAAGCATGCCACAATATTTGGAAGAGGAACCCAATAAACCTTTTTAAAGGGATCATGATATGTGACAACCCTTTGTAGGTGACTCATCTTGTGGCATCTGCATAACTATATTTGAAGACCTACAGTTGGGCTGTTCCTCTTCCTCCTCCTTTGTTGCATGGCTAAATGGATTTGCTACTTAAGATTTCGTTGCCACACGTGTAGAGGGAAATGTTCGTTCACTGAGAAAGAATGGCAAACAAATGTGCACTTGCACAGCTGGCTCCATTTCCCCGTGCTGACATTTTCACTATATATATATTTCTTCAGAGAGGGCACAGGAACTGGAGGGAGATGTCATCCACATAGCATTCCCAGTAGGATACCTGGAATCCTGCATCCAAATCAATAAATTGTTCACTCGAAGAAGGGGAAACAAAACAAACATGTAAGCCCAACTTTAAGAAATAGAGACAAAAAGGAATAGATGCAAGGATAGATTGTAAATTAAATGTATACCCAATAAAGTGCAATACAGTTATAATAAAAAGACACCAAAAACACAATAGGCTGCTTTGAATCCTGCATCCTACTGTTCCAGGCCAGATCGGATCCTCGGGATTGGTTCGATGCACTATGGGGTCCACCTCTCAACCGCCCCAAGTCTGGCTTTGAACAATACCCAGACTAAATGATGGTTAAGCGAGGGAAGTATGGGAAAGGTAGGGAAGGAAAGGATGGGAACAGCAGGGAGGGAGATCTGTGAGAAGACACAAGAAAAGAGAGGAAATGATTACTAACAAGATCTATATCTCGCTCTGTAAACTGTATCACACCACCCTTTACTCTACTAACCTGTAAAAGAAAATAAAGAAGACTGGTTTTCAGGAGTAGTGTGTATGGGACGTCTATACCTTCAAGGAGCTGTAAGACAACAAGGATATTTATATCTGTCCTCTCTACCTGCAATAGCAATATAATATTTCTAAATATCTGGATATACCTGCTAAGAGACGAGGAACCACTTCTGCTCATACACACCCCCTGTAATAAGAAATGAACAGCATGCACTGAATGAATATAGGTCTTAAGCTTTATACTTTTCTTTTATGGAAGCATATCACTACATCAGACTTCAGGCAATAGTGTTTCTCCACAAATGAGTAATAAGTAAGCAAGAGTTACGTCACTCCCACTAATTACTGCTTGAACTGAAACAACGAGTATTACTCTCTTTCCACGATGATCAACTGGTCTAATGATTCTTTCCCTCGCATGAACTCCCAGACAGCAAATGAAGGTTGGAGTTCGCCAACGAAGGGAAATATAGACCCAAAGTTCCAAAAGTACTGTGGGGTATCTATTTCATGTAACAGCCTGAACTGGATCAGACAGCCCTCGAGTTAAGTCAATGAATGTACTCCCATGTAACCGATTCGGGGAGAAACAGTACCCAGGGCAGGAATCCAAGGAAGCAAACAATAACGAAATGTGGGCGTAGTTCCAAGGAGACTGGGGAAAAGGATGAGCGGTGCCAACGGCACCCTTACCCTACGATTGACTCCTCCGCTAAGCCCCTGCAACGTGGAACTCCTCCGGAATAATCAGCAGCGATTCTCCTCGCTGTCCGATCTAAAAGCGCTTCCACATCACGTGACGTTGGCAGCGTTCCGACCACGTCATGCGTTGCGCTCAGGACTCTGGGCAGTGTAGTTCCTACAGCCTCAGCGCCGATCTGCGCAATCGTCGCCTTTGTGTCCCCTGACACCTACAGTAAGTTCATATCATTCTAAAAAAAAGACGTCCAAGTTAATGTAATTTAGTTTCAACACTTGGTGCAGCTCATATTAAATAAAAGGAAAAAGTGATTTAATTGATTGGGGCCACGATCAGGGCAGTTGTCAAACAATACTTAAGCGAAAGCAACCTAAAAGAGAGAGACCCAGAAGAAATAAGTTAGTTACCAAAATTGTGCAGAAGAATCAATACTAGGTAAGGCATCTGCAAACCAGAGAGGCTTACCTATAGATTTCTGCTAACAGATATATCTAGTTAAGCAGAACTGTAAATCACGGTCCAAGGCACTGACAAAATCTATAACAAAATCAAGGAATGACCTAGGATAAGGCACAATTGTCAAACCGTAAGTTTATTGAGCTCAAACAATAAACCCTTAACACCAATACAAGTACCTGGAAAATGAGGGAGAGGAAAATATCCTCTAGTAAAAGCTGTTTGCAGAATTGGTGTCCGTCAAAATAGACGGCAAAGCAAAAATGGCATGGACAAAATGTCAAGCTGTCGTTAAAAAAACTTGAAATGGGAGAGAATAATACTACAAGAGAACTTACTGAAACATGCAGCCATTGGACATCCAATAGGGGAAAATAACAAACTATCAGCCTGATTCATGAAGCAAAATTGCGCCCGCAATCGCTGCGAAAATGCAATTGCGGGCGCAATGTCTGTAATCGGCATTCAACATGAAGTCGCAAACACATAATAGCGAATTCGCAATAATATTCGCAGAATCCCGGTAGGAGAGCATTAGCGAATCGGAAAATGCGAAAATCCACGGATCCTGCGAAATAAATTGCGAATTCGCTATACAATCGCAATCGGTATTCATGAAAAACCACAAATAGCGAAAAACCCAAAAATCGCAGTTTGCGCGGTGCAAATTAAGGACAACTCAAAGCAGGTGGTAACCATAAAAGCCATTCAAGAATATTTTTCAAAAAACCGTTGGCCAATCAGTAACAGGTTCAGGCCTGACCAATCACACATAAGGACAATCAGCAGCAGCAATAGGAGTTCCACAATGCCAGGAATGTACATGGTGGTCAGGCGGCGAAGGCTACAGCGAGCAGCACGGAGGAGAGGCCGGATCCAGGACAGGATATTCCGCCAGCGGGTCACCTTACTGGGCCAAACCAGAGAGCAGATATATGCTAAATACAGGCTGAATGGGGAAATGATAACCCAGCTGATACATGACCTTGACCCCCTGATGCAGCACCCAACAAGGCGTACCAATGCGGTGCCTACACATGTGCAGGTATTGTGTAGCCTGCACCTCCTGGCCTCCGGGAGCTTCCAGGGGATAGTAGCGGCTGCTGGGGGGATATCCCAGCCCACCATGTCACGCTGCCTCAAGACTTTTGTTAGTATGTAGAAAGGGGTCCCAGTTGATACTACATTAAAAACACAAATTCATAATTCATAAACTGAACATTAATAAAAACTTCATGAAAGTTGACTTTGAGGAATGTTATTTAATACACATCTCATTTGAAAATTCATTACCATTCCTTCACAACCAAATATTTCAAATCATTTCAAAGCATTTATTAATAAGCCCAAGACGGTGAGAAGTGGAAGGAAAGGAGGGTGAAAAGGGGAAAGTAGTGTGACAGATTCAATTAATCATTGAAGAAATACTGATTATGCGGTCTCATACATATTCAACATTGAGTTCCACATTAGACATATGAACTTTATCATGTACTCATTTATATCCTAAAAGAATCCTATCCTGTTTACAGCTTGCACAGTCACAAATATTCCGGCTGGGGGTCGCGTAACTAGTTAATTCCGATAACGAACGAGACTCCTCCATGCTAACTAGTTACGCGACCCCCAGCCGGACTATTTGTGACTGTGCAAGCTGTAAACAGGATAGGATTCTTTTAGGATATAAATGAGTACATGATAAAGTTCATATGTCTAATGTGGAACTCAATGTTGAATATGTATGAGACCGCATAATCAGTATTTCTTCAATGATTAATTGAATCTGTCACACTACTTTCCCTTTTCACCCTCCTTTCCTTCCACTTCTCACCGTCTTGGGCTTATTAATAAATGCTTTGAAATGATTTGAAATATTTGGTTGTGAAGGAATGGTAATGAATTTTCAAATGAGGAGATGTGTATTAAATAACATTCCTCAAAGTCAACTTTCATGAAGTTTTTATTAATGTTCAGTTTATGAATTATGAATTTGTGTTTTTGATGTAGTATCAACTGGGACCCCTTTCTACATACTAACTACTACCCAGGTCCCAGCACCATTGGGTTGACCCATATATTATATCAAGACTTTTGTTGACGCTATGCTTACCCAGCTACACCGACACATCCAATTTCCCACCAGCCAACAGGATTTGGACTTGACCAAGCTACAATTCTATAATGTAGCCCATTTTCCACATGTACTCGGATGCATAGACTGTACCCACATCGCCATCTGCCCACCAGCTGCCACGGAGTATATGTTCCGCAATCGCAAGTCCTACCACTCCCTCAACATACAGATGGTCTGCAATGCCAAGACATACATCACTGACATTGTGGTCCAGTACCCAGGGAGTACCCATGACTCCTACATATTCCGGCACAGCCGCCTCCACACACGACTGGCGAGGGGAGACTTTGGGGAAGGACACCTACTTGGTAAGTACACTTTGTCGACAATGTCACATTGCTATGAAGTAGCAGCGCAGCACAGGCACTCACCCTCTGCTCCTCTCATTCAGGTGACAGTGGCTACGCCCTCCGTGATTACCTCCTCACCCCATACCGCAACCCTGCTACACCCCAGCAACGGCGCTACAATGTTGCACACATTCGGACAAGGAATTGCATAGAAAGGACATTTGGGCTGCTCAAGAGCAGGTTCCGCATACTGCACAAGACAGGTGGGGCCATGTATTACAGTCCTGCAGTGTGCTGCCGCATTGTGGCTGTCTGCGCAATACTACATAACATTGCAACCAAGCGCCGGATACCTGTCGACATCTCTGGCAGTGAATCTGAAGGGGACGACCGGCCACCTGCACATGCGCGCCATGCACGCGGGGAGAATCCAGCTGAAGGCCACAGACCTCGTAACCACATCACACTGAACAGTTTCTAATGCACCCTCTTCCCTCACCCCACAAATCACAAATGCATGCAAAAAGTAATAATGACACAACGCCAATGTGTGCTGCTAAAATAAATATTATTGTTTCATTCACAATAATGGTACCACTTTACATGTTGTCATTGCTAACAGTATTTCAGCATACTGCTGTGTGAAAGGACAGGGCAGGCTTATACTCAGCCTGTGCCTGTAAGAGTCATATGAAGTCATGTGCGCCTCCTGCGCGTACCACCCAAGCGCCTCTGTGGCTCATCCTCATCCAAGGCACGTGCAGCTGATGTGGGCCTGGTGCTGCGCCTGAGTCCCCTCACTGGCATCATCACCCCCAACAGTGGCAGGTAGAGCAGGAGGGTGTAGTGCTATCACGGCACTGGTCAGGTGCTCAAGGACCCTGGCCACATCCTCGCAGCACTGGATGAGCTGCTGCTGCTGCGCAAGGGACCGCCGCGACAACTGTGATGTGGCATTGCCTATGATATAATTGGACCTGGTGTAGGCGGTCAGCCGGGTCAATAGCTGACGGTGGCGGCGGCGTGCTGCGTTGCGCTGCGATGTTTTTGCAGCAGTGCTGGCCTCCATGGCTGCAGTCATGCGGGCCATACCCTCCCCCACACCTGCCATGGCTGCAGTCATGCTGGCCATTCCCTCCCCCACACCTTCCATGGCTGCCGTCATGCGGTCCATCCGGTCCCCCACTCCGGCAACATTGAGCCCAATGTTGTACAGCTGTAGCTGTATGGCACCTTGCTGGCCTGCTTGCAGCTGATGTATACGGAGCATGCGTGTTTCCACACTCACTCTCACCAGCTCCTGTCCATTCCCCCTCCTGCTGATAGGTGCATTGGTCTGCAGGCGAGGCCTGCCACGCCTGCTCTGCTGGCCTGACACAGTGGGTGGCCGCTGTGTTGCCGCTGTCGCAGGCCCTGATGTTGAAGCACCAGCTGCTGGTGGTGTCACGGCAGGCGTTGTTGGTGCGGCAGGGGCTGCAGGCACCCTGGTAGTGGAACTGGCTGCGGGAGTAGTTGCTGCGCCAGACGCAGGAGGCACACTGGTGGTGGACCTGGCTGCGGGAGTAGTTGCTGGGCCAGACGCAGGAGGCACACTGGTGGTGGACCTGGCTGCGGAAGTAGTTGCTGGGCCAGACGCAGGAGGCACACTGGTGGTGGACCTGGCTGCGGGAGTAGTTGCTGCGCCAGACGCAGGAGGCACACTGGTGGTGGACCTGGCTGCGGGAGTAGTTGCTGGGGCAGGGGCTGGTGGCTGTGTATGTGGCGGCACCTCCTCCTCATCCTGTGCCTCCTCATCTATTTGCAGCCTCTCGCTGTCGCTGCTGTCTGCACCACCTGTGAGGGGAAGTGGACGTTCATTAGTTGCATGTCTCTGTCACACGTGCAGTTGCTACATGCATGCTGGGTGACATTTCCTGACTGGCTATGGCTTTGCGTACTTTGGAACCTGTCTGGCTGCATTGTGGTACATCTACATTGTGGCCACACTACATGTCCCACAAAGCTTCAGAGCATTACCTGATGTGGAACGATGGTATGACTATGGAACAATATGGGAGGCTCATTGGTCATGGACATTCATAGGGGACAGGGTCGCAGTCGCATGCCACTTACCTTGGTTGTCTTGGGTGGGGCGGGATGAGTCCAGATGAGTCACTCCGATGACCGCCTCTGTCTCCAGGGTGTTCTCTACTTGGTCCTCCATGGGGGTGTTTGGAGGGACTGTAGGTCCTCCCCCTCCAGTGCCCGATGACTCTCCAAGGCGCTCAGCCACCCTCTCTTTGGCACGACCTCGGAGGTCGTACCAGCGTTTTTTGAGTTCATCCAGTGACCTATCAGCCACACCCACGGAGTTCACCGTGGACGCTATACCCTGCCAGATCCTGCATTTTTCCTGTTCCGCCACCCTCCTAGAGTCCTTCCCAAACAGTTTTGAGTGGTTGGCCACCACCCCTTCTATTAAATGCTCCAGCTCCTGCTCGGAGAATTTTAACTTTCTCTTCCGCCCTGTGGTGTTGCTGGGCCCAGGAACTGCATCCTCAGACATTGCTGCACTGTACTTTCTGAGTTGTATCCAAACAGAATTGCAGGAGCTCTCCCAGTTGCTGACTCGAGGTCTGCCTCACTGTGGTGAATGGGGGTGGGCCCTGGATGCTTCCTGGTTGTGATGTCATCGCTGTGCTCGACATGCGACTTCCCGTTTTCCCGATCTCGCGCTATTTGCTGTCCCGCTATTGACGAACTCGCTATTAGAGAATTCGCAATTCCGACACGGATGTAGCCGGTAATAGCGTATTTTATGCGATTTTCGATAATCGCAACCGGTATTAGCGGCCGCGTGCGATTCGCTTTACTTTCTCTAAATTAATCATGAATACCGTTTTGCGTGTCCTTGATAGCGAGTCGCTATTAATCGCTATTAGGGCCTCGCAAAACGTCCCGTTGATGAATCAGGCTGTCTGTCTTTCAATTGAGCGAGGTACAAAAAAAGTGCCTACTTCAAAATACAGCCAGTCATGAAATAGGGAAGATAGAGCCACCAGCAAGAGCTAGGTGATTCTAAGGGCACAAGATATCTGTTTTGAGACTCAAAGTGGTATAAGAATACTTAACTGAGAAGACATTCACCGGAAGGGAAAAGGTGGAAGCTGACGAAGAAACAGCCCGCTGCAGGGACACCAACCCAATTGTTCGTGAAGAATGCATGTAAGAAAAGGGATCTGGCACAGCTTTCCAGGCATACTTCTGGGAATGTTTGTGAATAGCAAAAAGCATTAAAGACATTTCAAACAGAGATATGCTGTAATGTTCTGATACATTGTTTTCATGAATCTGGCTCACTGTTAGTAGTCTGATGACCAATGCTTGAAGTTCCTAAGTCACCTTGAACACTGTGCCTTCAGTGTCTGACAGAGCAGTTTCATCATTATCTCAAGTGATGCATTTGCATTGCAATTATATTTATTTGAACATTATACATAGTGTATTTGCGTTGCATCGCAGGCTTACAATATCGAACAGACTATGATCAAGAGTTCATTTATAAGAAATTTCAGTCGTGACAATGAATGGTGTACCTGTAGCACGTATTTAACTATGTTGATTTGCAGAACTGTGTATCTGTGGAAAGTTAACAATATAATTTGATTTGATTGTATGTTATTTTAGGCATATGACTATTTGTGCATACTATACTACAGCTATAGGTGCACAAATAAAGAAATGCCTTAGATAGCTATGTTTTTGTTACCCCTGCATTTCTCTCATTTTCTTTTCTCCTCCTGTGTTCCTGGTCTCACAGGATCATATTCCAGTGCCCTACCAGCCAGATTCCAGCAGTAATCCCTCATCTACAACCTCGTCAACGCCATCTTCACCAGCCCCTCCGTTACCACCGAGCGCTACACCTCCATCCCCGCTTCACCCTTCGCCACAGTGCCCACGGCAGCAGAAACCATTTAACCTACCAGGTACCGTTCCTCTTGAATATACATAAAGTGGTTTTGCTCCCGAAGCGGTGTAGATTTCAATGCGCATATTGCTTCTCCTAGTGATGTAAGAAAATGATATGCCATTTTACTTAGGTTCCATTAAGTGCAAATTGTGTCACTCGTTGGTTGAGCTATGATCAACAGACAAGAAGAGATGGGGAGTGCAAAAAGTAGACATTTATTTTTTAGCACAAAAGTAGTGGCTTCATTCTAGAACAAAAATGAATGACTTAGAATATAACAAAAGGTCAAAGACTGCAATCAAAAAATATTGTAATGTTGTCAAGGACGTTGGGGGTAACATGCAACATTCTGTATTTATCTTGCCATTTCTACTGCGCTTCAAAAACAGAGGTCAAATGTCAGGCTATGCCCTCTGAAAACCACTGCTTATTCTTTTTTTACATGGGATTGGTTTTTACAAACTCCTCTCACTTTACAGTCAGATAAAGAAACATAAAGTGAACTATGTGACAATCTTTTTTGTAAAATACCTGTAAATGAACTGTACACATTCAGTAGTAAGGAAAGCAAAAACTGAAGCACATTTGTTGTGTAATTCTGGAATGCGAGGGAAACAAAAATTGAAAATAGGATGAAAACAAATCCAGACACTTTACCTGGTGGTGCACAATAATAAATATTTACTGAAACCGAATTTCCACTCATTTTCATTTGTTCTCAATATAGTTGTGCTCAATATAGTTGTATCACCACTAAGATTGTATGTCTGTGTAAATTTAGCATCCATTACAATGGAAAATGTACTGCCTGTGAAGGATAGTGGGCTATCACATAATACTTTAGTTTGAATAAAAAATCACCCGCCTCATGACCATTAATGCTAGGTAGGGTGCGATCTTTTTTCAATGAGGAACCAGTTCCTTAGATACATTGAAACTTTGTATTTTGTGAATCACAAGCTTTGTTGCCACAAAATCTATTACTCCATAGGGCAACAAAATGGCAAAGGAGTTTTGGTGTTTGTCCAAAAGGAAAAGTATATTGATTTGACAAATTAGAATTGTTACGTGATTTCTGTAATGAAAGAAGTTTAAAAGACACATACGCTAGAAAAGATGGAAAGGAACAGCACAAGACAGGGAAAGAAGAGATGTAATGAAAATATCAGTGTCTACTGGTCAATTTTGAATGTGGTTACACGTCAATAAAAGCCAGCTTTGTACAGTGAAATGAATGAGCCAGAAGTCGGCCAACGTGGGATCTGGATGCATTAAAATCAAGAGAACAGCAATGACAATATAGGACAAATGATGTTGTGGAACACATTTTCGGATCAAAAGGGGCTCTCTTATAATATTCATGGTGTGTGAGTGAGCCCAATTCCTCATGACAATATTGAAACAATGTTAACAGAGCAGAATAATTTTCAGCGCAAAGTCCCTTGTGACTTTTCTGCAGCTCTGAATATATTTTGAGTTAAATATTTCCTTAAATACATTTCTGTACATCCCATAATTGTGTCCCCAATTATCTGAGATTTTGAGAACTGGGGGGTCGATTACAATGGCGGGCGGACTTGAGTCCTCCCGCCACCTTAGCGGGATCTGGACCGCCCACCTGTAATGCGGCGGTCCCGCACCTCTAATTACGATGTGACCGCCACCGCTGCGGTCGCATCCAGCAATTTAACATTGCGGCAGGTGCTGCTGTGCCTGCCACCGTGTGCATGGAAATTGCTACCCCCCCAGTGCACAACTGGCTCCCCCCACTACAGAGGGGACCCGTTACCGGCCCGCCGAAGCCAGCCTCCGCCAGCCTTTCCATGACGAATCCCCCGCCATCCTAATGTAGCAGGGGGAAATGGGAGCCGGATGGTGGAGGGACCGCGGTTGCGGTCCCACTGCCATCGTAATGAGCCCCAGATTTCGTTATCAAATTCAAGCATATCATTCTGGCTAAATAAACTCAGTTCCTCAAATGGAATATCAATATTTTATTTTTTAAATGTTTGATGTCCAAACGTCGTCATGTCATTAGGAACTTAAGGCACAGCTATATCTGTGCACAGGCTACACCTCAATGTCGACGAACAATCACTGCATGCCAGAGATGTCCATCAGATGTAAGGGATTACAACCGCCATTATGTGATTCTGATTACATGCCATAGCTAGCATTATGTGTAGAATGGCCACCACAATGCCAAGGAGTCCTCACTTTGCCAGTGATGCCACTATTATGCTAAGAATACTGGTATTTTGACAAAGTTGGCCACCGTTATGCCATGGACTCTGTTATGCCACAAACTGGCACCACACTATTAAGGATGCTTAGAATATGCCAGGGATGACAAACATCATGCCGGGCATATCTAATATTATGCAGTGAACTCAACACAATATACCAGTGATGGCAACAGTATAAATAAAAAAAATGTAAATCCAGTATTTGTTTAGCGCACAAATCTCCCCCGAAGGGGTATCTCAGCGCTGGGGGCCGTTGGGAAGAGTAAGCGAGCTATTGCCCAGAGTCGCATGGTGTTGGGCAGACCCCTGCCGCCAGAGCCTGGGATCGAACCGTGGTCCCCAGCGTCTAGCGACAGTCACCCTGACCGCGGCGCCACACCTCTTCCCTGGCCACCATCCATTATGCCATTAATTAGATATTAATGCCCACAGTCTGCCCAGGGTGGCTGCTCTTATGCCATGTGCTCCCTAATAGTCACTGGGTGTGATCGTCTAAGGCGCATGGGGAAGGGATCCAGGAAAACAGTCAAAACAAAACAAATGCCATGGGTGCCATTCATTATTCTAAGAAAACCTAGGATAGGCCAGTGAATATGTCAAGGGCATCACTATACCACGAATGGGCAGGGATGACAGATATGCTAGTTATAGCTCCCATTCTACAAACGAGAACTCCATAATGCCTTAATTGCCACTATATGCCAATTGTCGCCACCAGAATGCAAAGACTGCCTTCGGTAAAAACCATGGTGTCAGAGATGGCCCCTGGATGCGGGAGACAAGCCCTAATGATAGCAGACGGGTAAGCCAAGGGATATGGTTTGCCAGTGAGGGAATAGAAAATGGACACCACTCCAGGTGTGCCCGACCATACTGATATACACACATACACACACAAACAGATGTGTGTATGCTCACACACACTCACACACATATACACAGACCCATAATTTCACAGATGAAGGAGCACACACAGACGTGTATGCAAAACTATTTTCTAATTAGTTGTTTTCTATGCAGACTTTGCTTCCTCCCCACTCTTGACCCATAAGCAAGCGAAGCATCACCTGGCATTCCTTAACCGTGGGTGATGAACCGCACACTCACACACATACACACACACGCTGAATGACAGTATAGGGTGCTGGGTTTGCTAAATGCCAATCCTCTTGCAGCAGAATTGTACTGTGATTTGTTGTGGTCAGTCCTGCACTGTTAGTTACACTGTATGTTTGAATGTAAGATACTGTCATGATTGGCTGAAACATTTGGCGGAGGTGTGCAATGCTCTGAGAGAACAATATAGTTCGCGGTTTCTGCAGTGTGCAGAAGACTGTATCTTTCAACTCCAGACCCTCAAGTGAAGGCTGGAGGAATAGGGCAAATGGGTTTGATGGAGAGGACACAGACACATAATTCAGAAGATGTAGCATGTTGGTGAGACGTGCGAGGGAAGACACTACAAACTGTTTGGAATCTTGCACTATGATTTGGGACAAAAAAAGAATCAATAAATAGAAGAATTTCAGTGGCCAGAATGTCGATTTCTATTATTATAAATACCGATGTTTTTTAAGACTGCGTGATCTTTTCTGTTTCTGCAGGGTCAAACAGCACTTCACATTCCTGTGCCTCTCCTCTCTTGCAAGCGTCTCATTACTACAAATATAAGCAACAGTTCATATTCCCAGGTAAGCATTGTGGCTTTATTGCTGAACATTCCTTGTAATAAATCATGGATCACAGCAGGCTCTAACCATTGATGTTCTGGTAAAGAAAAAACTGCCTTTTCACCCGCAACACATGGAAATACTTTTCGGGTTAGAATATGGAATCTGTGCACGTTGATTTTGAGTAACAGGCTCCTTAATAAAGATTTGACTACACCATTATGCATATAATCTCGGAGACTGCAGATGGTTCTGTTGGCTTTATTCTTTATCTCGGATGGGAATCTTTTTGTTTTGATTTGCGAAAGTCGTCATATCCGTCACACCACTCACTCTACTGTCTTCCCTCATCCTTTGTTCTTGTCTTATTCAAGGCCGTCTCCCTTTTCACGTCTCTAGTCCGAATCTTTTCTGTTCTTTATTTCTGCCTATCTTTTTATGTGTATGTCGTTCTACTTTCTTTTTATAGTTTTCCTCTTTCTATTATTCCTTAGTTCTCTATTTTTATATCTCACCCTCACTTTTTTCTGTTGGCTCTGTTTATTTTGTCTTTTTATTTTCCCCTTTTTTCATTTTCCCATTCTTTCTTTGTCATATTCTTTCTTTATTTTGCTTCTTCAACATTTTTTGGGGATACTAATCCTAGTATACTATGCTTTTCCTGGATTTCACAAAACATGTCCAAAAACTGTGCAAGTCAGTCAAGGAGTTCAATGGAAAACTTAAAGCCATGGATCTCCAATAGATGTTAATATACCCTGCCAGGCTGACAGTGATCTTCCAGAATCTCACTTTCTTTTTTGAGAATACTCAGGAGGCATGAAAGTGGGTGGAGGAAAGGCCAAGGGTTAGGTGGTCCAGCATGCCTATAGGGGAATGGTCGCTGTGGAGGAAAGAAATAAACCAATACGCAAAAGAGCAGTGAAGAGACAGAACCAGGTCAAAACATCAAGCCACAGAAAGAACGTCGGCATAGGAGTCGGAGGAAACCATAGAAAAGAGAAGAGATGACTCTTAAGACAGACTGGACTTAGGCCAGGATGCACACATTCATGTGGTGGAAAACACATCTGGCTTATGCCATGGAGAGCAGCATAACAAACTAAATTAACACTAGAGGCTTGGGGGGAGGTTCTCCTCCCACACACCCTCTATTTGAGCTGAAGTGAAGGTAGAGAGAAAGGTTCCTTACCTCACACTCATTGCCCCCTCTCCCAAATTATATAGGATGGTAGTCAGAGGGGCTACCGTGCAGGAGGAACTAGTTAGCCCTCTCTGGACACCTTCTTGGTCATACCATATTTTGTACATTGCTTAATAGTTCTTGGAATGTCTTTGTGTTATCAAGGGATTTGGTGAGTAAACAGCAGTGGGATCTGAAGGAAGAGGTATTCTTAGCTTCTTATCCTTGACATACCTAGCTCAGCTTTAGACCTGAGTCAATAGATGCTTTAGTTTTTCGAAGTATGGTAGAAGGCGCTCTCAGTTAACACAGTATAAACCCTGGGGTGAGAAGGTACGGGGAGGAATCCTTCCTTCCTAGCATCTTATGGCAGGCGACTCCTTTGATGTGTGACCTATGACCTCAGTGAGATTAATGTCTTTAAACATTAATGGACTCTTTATGGTTGTATGTCGGAATAACGAGTTCCTCTATCCCGCATACCTTAAGAACGCGGTCTCTATTATGACTGTGTGTTAAGCAAGAATTGCCTTACCACGAAGGCCTTTACCACAACTTTTTGTGGTAAAGGCATGCATGGTAAATGGCTAATCATGGCTAAGGTTACAATCCCCCTCCACCTAAGCCCTAAATACAACCCACCTTCCCCATATCCCTAAAAATGACCCCCATCTCCCTCTCTGAATCCTAAAAACAACCCCTTTAAAAATACTCTGAAGCATTTTCACGAACTCTCCTCCACCCCTAAAAACTACCCTAAACCCCTCCACCCCCTAAAAACTCCCCCACACCCTCTCTACCCCTGAAAACTACCTCAATCCCCCAACCCCTAAAAACTACCCCTGACTTACCCTTATCCGCCTCCACCCTTGAAAATCACCCGGAACCCTGCCCCTAAAAACTACCCCAAACCCCCCACCCCTAAAAAACGACCTCAAACCCCCCACCCCTAAAAACTACCCCAATCCCCCAACTCCTAAACAACTACCCAGAACCCCCACACCTGAAAACTTCACAGGACTCCTATTCCCCTGAAAACTACACTAAAACCCCAATTACCTGTCTGTGTCCGCTTTCTAACGCTCCTCTCTCCCTGCCGATTCCGAACACTAGACCGACTTTGCCTTAACCATGCACATGTGCTGTTAAAGCAAAGTCATTGTTTGGGTAAGTCGTTGTTCAGCTTGCAGGCTTCTGGAAGTCATGGCTCTGGCCTTGTTGTTCCGTATGTTTTCCCTCCTTATTAAGGTCAAATGTGGTGCAGTGTTAACTATCTCTAAACAGTAGGTGGCACGCTTGATGGGCACTATTTGTCCATATCTTAAAAGATATGGCTTCAATCCAACAACTCACTCGGATTTGGGATGTGTTCACGAGGGGTAGCAACACTGATAAGCAGTGCTTAATTTGTAAAAATAAAAGTACTAGGGCCCTCTTCAGGAGGCCACTTCTGCTTGCACCATGCATTGCCCTTGCCAGCACTGCAAACTGCAAAGCTATACGAAAGGCTTTGGTGGAAGTTATTAGTCTTTTTTGATTCATACTAAATTAAACAACTGTTGTTATGCTTTTCTCTAAATGATGCAAACATGGCCACCATGTGGCAGACTGCCATAAGTGCAAGTGTTAACAATTAAGTGTGTCCAAGGATCTTTTGAGTTAAACTGAATCTATCCTATTGAGAAAACTGCGTGGTCTCATAATCTCAGAGGGCGATTTTTATGGGTTGATCAGCTTTACATGTGATCGATCTGGCCCACTCCTTACGACAACCCTCAAACCACCTTAAATGTGGATTTAACAAGATTTATGGGACTGTGTGATATGTGGCACCAATTTCATTCACCTGAGGGGGGGCTTCATATTTTTCTTTAGGGCACAAAGGCCATTCTGTAGTATAGATTACTTTAGAGAAAACAATAAGAGAGTGAGGGTGTTTCACATAAATGTGAGGTGGGAACTCCTAGTCCCCAGTAGAGATTATGACAAAAACAATTGGAGGAGTGCCCCCTAAGGGCGAGACAGAGAAAGTCTCTGCGCCTGAAGCTTAAGGCTTACTCAAGCACTTGTGCCCAACCTTAACATAGGACATATCATGTCCTTTTAGAAGACCCCTCACTCACCAACCAGACCTATTCACTACAAGAATTTATTCCTGAGTGACTGGACACCTTAGTAAAAAGAACTGTAGCACCTTTGTCTAATTAAGTAGACTTCGGTGTTAAAGACGTGTAGTGTTAATAAAATAGCGACGTGTGCTATGTGATTAAAATAAAAGTCTTAGGTCTTTTACTAAGGTGTCCAGTCACTCAGGAATAAATTCTTGTTGTGAGTAGGTCTGGTCCCTTTTTAAATCACTTACCCCTTTTTATCACTGCACATATAAAAAGAGAAAAAATACCTGCTCCACTGTAATCAGGTGTCGCAGCACAGCCTGTTGGCACTCGACCTTCGGGGTGGGACCCCGATGATGAAGCATGTCACCAACTAGGTTGGTGAGTGAGGGGTCTTCTAAAAGGACATGCTATGTCCTATGTTAAGGTTGGGCACAAGTGCTTGAGTAAGCCTTAAGCTTCAGGCGCAGAGACTTTCTCTGTCTCGCCCTTAGGGGGCACTCCTCCAATAGTTTTTATCGTATAGATTACTTTGCCATACCGACCTGCAATGTACCAGGTCAGGTCATATCTGTGTATGCCAGAGTTCTCTACGATTATCCACCTATTGAGCTGCAGTTCTGGGCCAAACCACCAAACTCTCCTTACAGAAGGAAGGTGAGCTACTGATGGCTCAGAAACAGAGAGGTGAGGGATTCACCAGTGCAAGAGATGACACAATACTTTGAAATAAATAAGTCTATAGTGGACTCACCAGCAGTATTGTGGGAAGCCTACAATGCTGTAATCGGAGGAAAGTTTTATTTTGCATAAAAACAATGCTCTCTTGATAGGTTAGATGACAATGTTCTCCAGATGGAATAGACCATAATTTATATACTTATATACTTGCACATGTGAAACAACATCATAAATAAGCCAGACATAATATGGCTTATATAATGAAATTGGCTTCTCAGAGCAGAATGTAGGATCAAGGAGAAAAAACTGTGAAAACAGATGCATTGGGTTGCATGCAGAGAACAGGGGCCATGACACATACACAATATTGGAGTTGGTGAGGTGAACCTTCACTCATGACCCAATGAAATAGCCCCCATTTTCGCCCAGCAATATAGGGTGTTATAACAGCAGACTAGTCTGCACTGACCATATTCAGAGAGAACTTACTGTCTGTACACATGCCCAGACTTTCTGAAACTGACATGATGCAGCTAGACGATCTTATATATGTAAAGGAAATCCCGGAAGCCATCCACCAGTTATGGAATGTCAAATCCCTGGAACCAAAGGTTTCCAGTAGAATTCTTTAATTGCCTCATCACTACTCTTTCACAACCAGTCTTGGATTTCTTTGATTGGAATAGAGCACTGGGGAGCCTTCCTTTAGAACTTCAATAGGTGCTCATTTTGTGAGGACTTTTAAGCCGGATCGACCTCCGGACATCCCATGCTTATATCGCCCAATATCACCAATTGAAATGAAATCCAAAATCCTGGCCAAAATATTAGTGTGGAGGCTAGCAATAGTAATAACTAACTTGATCCATCCTGATCAGTGTGTCTTCATGCCACACAGAATGGCAAGGCATAATCTCTTTCAAACATTTAATACCCTTGCTATGTATCACCAGTTAAGCGGACCTCTGGCCTTATTATGTATAGATATAGAGAAGGCTATTTGAGCTGCTGAAGCAAGTGGGTCTAGGTCCACACTATGTAGCCATACAGGACTGAGGGCCTAGGTCACGGTTGGAAACTTTTTGTTAGTTGTGATTGTGTTGGAGAGAGGGGTGAGACAAGGATGCTCCCTCTTCCTTTTACTGTTTTCCATTACAGTTTTAGCCCTGGCAGGCAGAATTCAGCAGTCTGTACAGGTTACTAACTTTAAATGGTCTAAAAATGTTTGAGTACTACGTTGTGCTGATGACCAACTCGTTTATCTAAAGAACCTAACATCCTCTTGTCTGGTGGTAAAATAGCATTTGGAAGACTTTGGGCTAAGAGTTAACTGGGCAAAAAAACCTATGAACACGTTCCCAAGCAGAAGGTTATGGGACTTAGGTTGATAAAAGGCGGATCCAGGTTAATTACTGTAGCATTAGATAGTTAAGGGTTCGGCTTACAGGGGTGAAAGAGAAAGCCTGAGCTGACAACATAATTCCCTTGCTTGATAGTATCCGTAGAGACAAGCAGACCTGGATGTCTCTCCCCTGACAATGACTAGGAAAATCACCATGTTAAAATGGTTACTCACCCTAAAATGAATATGCCTTTCAAATGTATCACTTTGCTCCACTTCAAAGCAATCTCAATGCCCTAACATCAGTCCTAACATACTTCTTATGGAACAAAAACCATCAACTGATTTTATTTGCCAAATGCTGCAATTCAACATATGGCAGAGGCTTAGTGATCATTGATCCTGTGTCTTACTACTATGCTGCTGACCTAATGGCGGCAAACGAGTGGATTAATTCTGCAAGTGTGGGATCTACTGAAGATTCAACATATGATCTGGATTTAAAGGCCTTTGGGAAGAAGCCTGTGATCCATTCCCCAAATTAGGTGAAATCTCCCCTTGGGAGTTCTTCCTGTAACAAGAGTGGTCGGTGAGATAGGGAGAGCCTCAAATATATTGGTTGGGTAGACAGGCCTGCAGAACAGATCTCGTCATGGATAGAAACTAGCTTTCCAGAGACGGCTACTCTAGAGGTCTTTGGCTACCTTGGAGGGCTTCAAGGCCTCGGATCATCTTGGAATATTCACTCTGGTTGATGTGACTAATGGTGTTGTGATGACGTCCTATTTAGAAATCAGAGAAGAACAAAGCTTATTACAAACTAGGTTCTATGAATACCACCAACTCAGACACACCCCTGCGCCCTATATATCTAACCTTGAGAAGGTCCCGGAGTTTAGTTTAAAGTGATCTAAACAGGGGATGTACAACTCTCTAATGGCAGGAAAGTGTCCCACATATTCAAAATGCTAGTGATGAATACATCTGCCAACTTTAACAAGCTTAGGGAAATATGGAAGGAAAATGTTGGTTCTCAAGATGATGAGGAATTGATATTTGTCATTATGGCTCCAAGTGGGGCATCAATCTTAAATGAGTTTCACTTCATAGCATTTAAATACCTCCATAGAAACTCCTAAAACACCTTGGCATTAACAGAGGGGACTGGGGCTTGATCGTCTAAGAGGTCAGGTGGCAGCAATAGATTTTCTACAAACTGTATGGGCCTGTCTGGATCTAGAGCTCTTATGGTCAGGGATCTTCCATACACCTCAAAATTTAAAGAAAAGACAGATAGACTGAATTCCAAAATTGGCCATGCGGAACGTTCTTAGAGGACACCATCTTCACAAACTCTGAGAAGACATTCTTGAGACTAATTTTGATGTTGGGGAAAAGGGATATTTGTCCGAAACTGGAGGACCAGACACCCCCTATTGTCATGTTGTGGAACGTGGCATGGACAGATGCATATCTTTAAGATCCCTGTACATGAAGCTTAGGGTTGTCACTAAAAACATAAAAGAATTTGGAGTGGAAATTAAGCGCACCACACTGACACCATGACCACTTGACCCCTGCTTAATTATACACACACTTCAAAGCAATCTGAATGGGTTGCTTCTCATGTATACATAGTGGGTATGTCTATTTCATATTTAAATCGTACCATAAATGGAAAATGGAAACTGTGTGCCTCCTCAGAAACCAGTCAAATGCTAAACAGGTAGGTCCCTGTGGTGTTATGTTGTGCGTTGTTCTGTAAAACACTCAATGAAGAAACTCATTAAAAAAAATAGCAAGACTATCACACTATAGCCTATAAAAAACAGAATTGCATTTTCAATCAATCTCAAGAACCTTACAGATTTTTAGGTAGGCAATGTAAGAATTTAGTCATTAACAATATCACACAATGACCAAGGAATAAGATAAAAAATATTGTCAATGAAGCCCTGGCATCTTACAGCATTTTAAGTATGTTAACACAAAATTCTATGATGTTAGGTGCTCATGAAATATTCTCCATTAATAACTTTGCCTCATTCTTCAACTTTTAAATTCATATAAGAAATGATTATAATATTCACCTTTGCTTGTAACTGATTCCGCTGAATGAACTTCTTGTGATTGCAGGTTTTTACAGTTTCATTGCATCTTATACAGACACTTTCTATTAATTTTTTTTTTGTCAAATCTGTTTATTGGCATTTATGTTATTTAGGCATTACAGCTAGTGCAGCATTTCAAACATTACATTTTTTGGTGATGCTAAATTTGCAGTGCATGTACAGAATTAAATGCCACTTAGCGTTACAACGTTACGCATGAACAAAACAAAAAGAGCAGGGTAGGCGCCTAAGCACATCCATTTCGTAAGGGAACTTGAGCACCCCAGTCCTGTGTACAGAAGTGATTTTTATAAAAGAACTGTAAAAGGTCTGTTGTAACAAAGCAGAACCAGCAAACTGCAGCCTATTCGCAAATATACAGCACATTCCGATTCCTCCCGTCCTGTCTCCCCCCATTGACCCCCCCCCACCCTCCTTCCAAGCATGCATGTCTCCAACCTCTGCAGACACTTTCTATTCATGCAGGCATTTAATGAATTAGTGCTTCTTTACAGACCATTCTCCATTTCATACACTTTTTTTCACATGCTATTATCATCTATCCTTTTCAATGTTATTTTGCTATTCTTCCTTCACTTTGTCCCTGGGTATATACTATTTCATGCATTTCATGTACTGTCATTTATCTTAAATTGTTAATTGTATATCACTCCTGTTTTCATTTTTCTCTCATCCACTTCCATTTTTTTAATTCTCTCCCAACTTTCCCCCCGCTGTTCACTCTTCCATGTTTTATGTCCATTGCTCATGGAAGGCCAACTATTTTTAAGCTGATACACCACATATCTCCACTCAACTTTATCCTTCCTTAGCCCCTTTCACTCTCAGTACCACTCTTGTTTTTAAGGAAACAAAAACAAATCTCAACTATGGGACCCATTGACATCTGCTGTCTTAATGACCGATGTGACCCTGAATGAGCTCCTTTAAACAGTGCTTAATTTGAGCAGGTGTTTGCACTAGATCTAATTTTAGAGCACAATGTTTTAATTGGATTGTTTGCATTCATAATTCATCTGAATGTGAAATGGCCAGGTAGTTGTACGGTTTGCCTGAAAGAACCAGTGCTTCTTCAAAAGCATTGGCAATTTTCAGTTCAAGAGTGGCATTAATAATTTAGAAAAATGAAAGTATCCCTATCATCCTCAAGTAAGCTTCTTGCACATTGGCTATTATAATCTTCATGCATACTTTTGAACTCATTATTTTGTAAATAAAAGAGAATTGCCAATATTCTTGATTTGTTTTGCACATTTTAGTCAATTATTGTAATTTGGACATTTAATAATTTCTAATGCGTTTTGCGGATATAGACTCTTCCTTCCACAAGAAAAATGCCTCTGTGTTTGTTAACTCAATCTCATAGTTTCTGTCTCATATCTAAGCAGTGTATGCTTCTAATATGAATACAGAAAAATACTCGTTTATCACATTTTTAAATAATAGCCTTAATTCCAGATGACACAAGCATTAAGCAACATGAAAAGTTGTGTACATACAATGACGTCTTTAAGTGATTTGTTTCCATCTACTTTTACTGGTTCTACACATATTTGTTCTATTATCTAGTATGCAGTCCACTGCTTATCCAGTATTAGGGTATCTTTCATAGATTCACATGCCTGAATCATTCCCCGTCGTCGAGGTGGGAGTCCCAGGGTAAATTATATACAATAGCAGTGCCTATAAATTTCTTGTAGTAGGCTGGAAAAGCCCAAAGGCCTAACTAGGCCTCAAAACTTAGCAGCCTATCTACATCATTATGTAAAAAGACCTGAAATAGTAGCCTTAGCCAATCAGCTGACCTCACCCTCTAGAACCTTCCCAGCTCAGGCAGCTCTCCTCAGATTTTCACCGCACTTCGTGTGTAAGGGAGTCTCCCTGAGTGCCTACTCAGTTTTTTGATCTTTATTCCTTAAAATGTCTGAAAAGAAGGCTCTTTTCAAAGCGTGTGGGACCTGCTTCAAGAAGAGAGTCCATGTGGATGACCAGCACTCTGACTGCATTTATTGCCTGCACCCTTCACATGTCGTGAAGGACTGTCGAATTTACCGTACCTTCCCTCAGAAAACTATCAGGGATAGGGAGGCAAGGGTTCTTTTGTGGTTGAAGTCTTCTTCCACTGATGATGAGGACAAAGCCTCTACCTCCAGCAAGAGAGCTAGATCCAAAGAAAGTGCTTCTCCTGAGAGAAAGAAAAAACTAAAATCCTCTCAGAAAGCTTCAGAACCCTCTAAGAGTGCATCGGCTTCTTCAACTGTAAGTACAACCCAGGCTAAGACTATTTCTCTGGTGTCTGTACCTACCACTACTTGGACTTCTACCTCCTCATCTACTTCTATGGTTACCACTTCAGCTATTACGTCGCCTTTGATGTCTGTTCAACCATTGCTGACTAAATCCAAGTTACCATCGTCGAAGTCCTTCTCGACGACGGTTCCATCCACTAAATCTCCTGCTCCGTCAACGACATCAAAGCCGTCGTCGACGAAGACATCGTCATCAAAGGAATCATCGTCGAAGTCACCATCGACGGCCTCGTCGACGAAGACATCATCGACGGTCTCGTCGACGAAGAAATCGTCGACGAAGACACCAACGGCGGACCCGTCGACGAAGGCCTCGTCGACGAAGACACCATCGACGGTCCCGACGACGAAGGCCTCGTCGACGAAGACACCATCGACGGTCCCGACGACGAGCGACCCGTCGACGAAGACATCACCGACGGTCCCGATGACGAGGGACCCGTCGACGAAGATACCATCGATGGCCCCGTCGACGAGGGGTTCGTCGACGAAGATGCCATTCACAACCTCGTCGACGGCAAGATCTTTTTCATTGACAGGACCGTCGACGGAGATCCCGGTATCCGGAGCTTCCGCTCTGACATCTGTTCATCGGATACACGGTTCCCCTCCGGCAAAGACACAATTCACTCATTTTCAAATGAAAACGTATCAAAGGCAGGATTATTCACATATTTCTCCACTCTTGCCATCACACATTTTGGAGACATACATGGAGGAGGAGTCAGATGAAGGGGAAGAGGATGTTGGTCCTTTTGGGATTGCCCGTCACCCTTCTCAATTAAATATTAAAATGCAGGAGGATGATGAAGAGGAAGTTCATGATCATTATACACATGATGTTTATTCCACGCCATATCAGTCACCTCATACTAGACCTTCTCAGTCTGAGGACACTACGCATTTACCAACCTCCTTAATACAGGATTTGCAGGCTATGTTGGCAGATTATCGCCAGAGATTTCCATCCAATCAGGGTGCGCCTGCTGGGTCACCTGTTCCAGTTACTGTGCCAAGACCTCCGTCACCAAGAGCTTCATTGTCGCCACAGCAAAATACTGCACCAGTTCCTCAAATTGACGACAGTTCCTCCAATGATGATGAAGACAGCAGGAAAGAGGGAGAGTTACCGGATAAAACACCTGTGGATCCTTGGGAAGATTATGTCATCCCTATGCCTTCTCCACCTCCTCCTCGCCCTTCAGATTCTCCACCTGAAGATATTGGTGGTTTCCACAATATTATGCAGAGAGCTGCTAATCGTTTTGAGTTAGCTGTCACAGTTGAACAGTCGGACTGTTTTTTACATGACTTTAAAGAAGGATATCGGAGAGTGGTCAGGGCCATTCCTATTATTGATTATATCTGGAAGGAAGGCCTCAGCATAATGAAAACTCCTGCTTCGATTCCGGCAGTCCTGCCAAGGATAGACAAAAAGTATCGAGCACCATCTGATACTCCTGCTTGTTTAATAGGTCACCCTCCACCTGATTCTGTAATATCTCAGGCTGCGCAGCAAAAATCCAAAAATCCTTCTGCTCCCATTTCAACGCCACCTGACAAGGAGGGAAGAAGGCTTGATGCAATTGGAAAGAAGTTTTCAGCAAATGCAGCAGCCTCCATTAAGGCTGCTAATTCATTAGCTATTCTAGCTCGTTATGATAGACAAATGTGGTCTGAGCTCACGGAATATCTGGAAATGATCTCTGAAGATCATCAGATGGAGGTGCGCAGAATTGTACAAGAGGGTGAAAGGGCGGCCTCAGAAATTATTGATTGCGCCCTGGACATTTCTAACACCAATTTTAGACAATTGGCTGGAGCAGCTGTGCTTCGGCGTCAAGGTTGGCTCAAGGCTACCACTTTCAGGCCTGAGGTCCAAACCAAAATCTTGGACATGGCATTTGATGGTGAGTCATTGTTTGGGAAGCACATTGATGACGCTTTATTGGCTATTAAAACTGATACCGATACCGCTAAATCTCTTGGAACCCTGCAATATAAGAGGGGATCCTTTAGAGGAGCAAGAGGCCGTGGTTACTCATCCAGAGGCAATTATTCCAACCAACAAAATCGCCAGTATCAATCTAACTACAACAAACCCTACTACCAATCTTCTTACAGGCAGCCTGCCTCTGGTTCTTTCTCTCGGCAAGGAGGGAAACGACGCGCAGGCAATCAAGGCCGAGATTCCAACAAGCGCCAATGAGCTTTGCCGGATGTCAGCCACTCACCTTTCCCTTCCCGTGGGCGCCAAAATTTCCGCCTTTTACCACCAATGGCGGAAGATAACTTCAGATCAGTGGGTCCTAGATTTGGTCAGCAAGGGACACACTTTGGAGTTTTTGCAGAAGCCTCCGACAACGCCGCCCAGGGGTCCCCCTCCCCCTCGTCTTCACTTACTCTTCAAAGAAGCCTTAAAGATGCAACACAAGAATGCGATAGAACGAGTCCCTCCTTCTCAAAAAGGGAGGGGGTTTTATTCTCGCTTCTTCCTCGTGGAGAAAAATTCGGAAGAGTGGCGTCCAATATTAGATCTGCGCAAACTCAACAAATATCTAAAGAAACAGAGTTTACGCATGGTAACGTTGAAGGACATTCTGAATTGTCTCAACGAAGGGGACTTTATGGCTTCTCTGGATCTACAAGACGCCTATTTCCACACTCCTATTCACCCGAACCACCGCAAATTCCTAAGGTTCCAAGTGGCTGGCGTCCATTTCCAGTTCAAAGTGCTTCCATTCGGCCTCAAATCGGCCCCCAGAATCTTTACAAAATGCCTGGCTCCAGTGGCTAATTACAAAAAGGGGGTGGTGATGGACAGAGTATCTGAGTTAATCAGAACACTCCTACCCAGTCAAGAGATCAGGGCTTGATCCATCACCGTTTTTTAGCTCACTGCACCATCCCAGTTCAGAACCTGGCTATATGCAAATTAGTCTGTCCCTGGCCCAGTGCATCATGGGAACAGGGCAGACCAAACTACCAAGCCAATTCTTCACTGGAAAGGAAACAAGCTTCCGGGGACCGGTTTCTGGCATTACAGCCGTCTTCGGCCCGGCTTGCTTGAATCCTGATGGTGCAATGAGCAAGGGACTCATGTCTGAGCATACCCTTCCACACTCATGGTGGCCACAATAATTACAAAAAGGGGGTGGTGATGGACAGAGTATCTGAGTTAATCAGAACACTCCTACCCAGTCAAGAGATCAGGGCTTGATCCATCACCGTTTTTTAGCTCACTGCACCATCCCAGTTCAGAACCTGGCTATATGCAAATTAGTCTGTCCCTGGCCCAGTGCATCATGGGAACAGGGCAGACCAAACTACCAAGCCAATTCTTCACTGGAAAGGAAACAAGCTTCCGGGGACCGGTTTCTGGCATTACAGCCGTCTTCGGCCCGGCTTGCTTGAATCCTGATGGTGCAATGAGCAAGGGACTCATGTCTGAGCATACCCTTCCACACTCATGGTGGCCACAATAATTACAAAAAGGGGGTGGTGATGGACAGAGTATCTGAGTTAATCAGAACACTCCTACCCAGTCAAGAAATCAGGGCTTGATCCATCACCGTTTTTTAGCTCACTGCACCATCCCAGTTCAGAACCTGGCTATATGCAAATTAGTCTGTCCCTGGCCCAGTGCATCATGGGAACAGGGCAGACCAAACTACCAAGCCAATTCTTCACTGGAAAGGAAACAAGCTTCCGGGGACCGGTTTCTGGCATTACAGCCGTCTTCGGCCCGGCTTGCTTGAATCCTGATGGTGCAATGAGCAAGGGACTCATGTCTGAGCATACCCTTCCACACTCATGGTGGCCACAATAATTACAAAAAGGGGGTGGTGATGGACAGAGTATCTGAGTTAATCAGAACACTACTACCCAGTCAAGAGATCAGGGCTTGATCCATCACCGTTTTTTAGCTCACTGCACCATCCCAGTTCAGAACCTGGCTATATGCAAATTAGTCTGTCCCTGGCCCAGTGCATCATGGGAACAGGGCAGACCAAACTACCAAGCCAATTCTTCACTGGAAAGGAAACAAGCTTCCGTGGCAGCAATGTTGAGGTCCCAGGGAATGCAAGTTTTCCCATACCTCGACGACTGGCTGTTAAAAGGTCCAACCAAAAACTCGGCAATGGAAGCGGTCAACAGTACGCTTTCTCTCTTCTCGAACCTAGGACTGACCCTCAATTCAAAGAAATCTCAGCTCCAACCTCGTCAACAATTGACCTTCCTGGGTGCAATCTTGGACACATGCCAGTGCAAAGCATACCTGACACAGGAGCGACAAAACAAACTCGTAAAACTAGCAAAACAGATATCCGCAAGAAGGTCTCTTTCAGTTCGGATATATGCTTCCCTTCTAGGGATGTGCTCATCTGCGATCAACCTCATTCCTATGGCAAGACTCAGAATGAGACCGTTGCAAGAGGAGTTACTTCGTCAGTGGAAGCAAGTCGAGGGATCATTCGACGACCGCATCAAGGTCACTGCCAAAATGAAACTTCCTCTTCTTTGGTGGTCAAAGGCACACAACTTGTCGCCGGGCCTTACCTTTCTCCAAGACATTCCGGAGTTCACCCTGACTACGGATGCGTCCATGGAAGGTTGGGGGGTCACCTTCAGGACCTTCAGATCCAGGGAAGATGGTCTCGTCAATACCAACAGATGCACATCAACAGCTTGTAACTAAGAGCCATTTTTCTTTCCCTACAAGCCTTTCTGCCAAGGATTGTGAATTCGTCCGTGCTGGTGCGTACGGACAATACCACCAGCATGTTCTACATAAACAAACAGGGAGGAATAAAATCTCTAACCCTATCACTGCAAGCGCAGGAGATATGGGATTGGGCCCTGACTCACGTCATATCCCTCAAAGCAGAGCATGTACAAGGAGTTCGCAACTCGCTAGCAGACAGTCTCAGCAGAACGTTCGTGGGCTGTCACGAATGGGAACTCGACCACCATCAACTAGAGAAGATTTTTCAGTTCTGGGGGAAGCCGACGCTGGATTTGTTTGCCACGCAGCAAAACAGCAAATGCCGGTTTTATGCCACCAGGTTCCCAGAACGGGGATCAAGAGGAAATGCCCTCCTGATGAGATGGACCGGAATGTTTGCGTACGCTTTTCCTCCGATTCCGCTCATTCCGAAGGTGCTGCAAAAGATGAAGAGGGAACACTGCACTCTCATCCTCATTGCTCCACGTTGGCCACGGCAAGTTTGGTTTCAGGAGCTCCTTCTGTTGTCTCAACAACCTCCGTTTCGTCTCAAACCGACAGTGTCGATGTTGACAAGGGAGGGAGGTCAAATCCATCATCCGGATCCTCAATCGCTGCACTTGCACGCTTGGCTCCTGATTTCCTAGAGTTCAAGGACCTGAACATCTCCTCGGACTGCAGGGAGATATTGTCGCAAGCACGTGCGCAGAGTACCATCAAAACATATAGTTTCAAGTGGAAGAGATTCTGTTCATGGTGTGGAGATAATGAGGTTCATCCACTTCAGGCTCCTCCTGAAGCCATTCTTCCATTCCTACTGTCGTTGGCTAAGGCAGGTCTAGCGTTCTCTTCTATTAAAGTTCATCTGGCGGCAATATCCAGATTCAGGAAGAGTTCCAACAAACCATCCTTATGTTCATCCTCTTTGGTCAAGCAATTCCTTAAAGGGCTATTCCGAGCTTTTCCGCCAGTTCGTCCTCCTCCTCCGGAATGGGATCTTAATGTTGTTCTTTCCCAACTTCTAAAAAGGCCTTTTGAACCGATTCATAGAGCAGAACTAAAGTTTCTGACTTGGAAAGTGGCAATCTTGTTGGCTCTTACTTCAGCTCGCAGAGTTAGTGAAATACAGGCCTTCACTATTACTCACCCCTTTCTGCAATTCTCTAAGGACTTTGTTATGCTTAGGACCAATCCAAAATTCATTCCTAAAGTACCAACTCAATTCCACATTAATCAACCGGTCAAACTCAGAACCTTTTTCCCGGATCCAAAAACTCCTGCAGAGAGGGTTTTACATTCTCTGGATGTGAAAAGGTGTCTGAAGTTTTATCTTCAGAAGACAAAGGACATCCGCAAATCTAAACAACTTTTTGTTGCCTATGGGAAGGCCACTTTGGGCCAAGCTGTCACAAAAGCAACTATTGCCAGGTGGTTGTCTTCCACAATTACTTTCTGTCATGACAAAGCCAACAGACCTTTATCAAGGAAGGTTAAAGCTCATTCCACAAGAACAATGTCGGCGTCTACGGCCCTTTTCGCTGGAGTGATGCTGGAGAACATTTGCCGAGCTGCTACTTGGAAAAGTGTACACACTTTTACCGAACATTACTGTCTGCAGTCGGCGGTCCAGGATGACACCGCTGTTGGTGATGCGGTGCTGCAGCATCTTCTTCACTGAGGTTGGATGGCTTATTGCCTTTTATTCTTCTTTTAAAGTTTAAGTATTTCTAATGCTGTCCTATCAATCATGTTTTTGAAGATGTTGATGCATATGTTATGTTACCAAGTTTGTACTCTATTACCTTCCTGGTTGAGTGGGGATAGATATATATATTTTCTTTGTCTCCCACCTTCCTCTATCGACAGATATGATGTTACTGCTTGCTATTCTGATTCAGGCATGTGAATCTATGAAAGATACCCTAATACTGGATAAGAAAACGAGTTACTTACCTGTAACTACGGTTATCCAGTATTGGTATCTTTCATAGATTCACATGCACCCACCCTCCTCCCCAGTAAGGCAGTTCTTTCTATGGATACTCATTCTCACTTGTGCTGGGAAAATCTGAGGAGAGCTGCCTGAGCTGGGAAGGTTCTAGAGGGTGAGGTCAGCTGATTGGCTAAGGCTACTATTTCAGGTCTTTTTACATAATGATGTAGATAGGCTGCTAAGTTTTGAGGCCTAGTTAGGCCTTTGGGCTTTTCTAGCCTACTACAAGAAATTTATAGGCACTGCTATTGTATATAATTTACCGTGGGACTCCCGCCTCGACGACGGGGAATGATTCAGGCATGTGAATCTATGAAAGATACCAATACTGGATAACCGTAGTTACAGGTAAGTAACTCGTTTTCATATCACATATTTTTACTTTTTCTAATTCTCATATATTTAAAATACTTATTCATAGGGTTTACATGTGTTTTTCATGTTTGGTAATGTCCCCGGAACTTCTTGTTAGGTTATTTCTCATACATGAATATTTATTCTGTTTTGATGATAGTGTACACAATGTATTTTTCCTGTTTATGATGTCAGCCACTAGATGTATGACTAGAAATCATATTCAAATGTAATCCACGTTCTTACAAGAATGACAAGAAATTAACTTTTTCAATGCGTACTGTGGGAGCTAAAGCATCCACATAAATTTTCACCAGGATTCTTTTAGCTTTAATATTACGTTTCTATCAACTCCTCTTTGACATCAGGAAACATATTCCATTATGTGGAAGTTGATTTGCGAAATTGAATACATATACTGAAAAAAGTGCCTACATACAGTCGAATTTACATTTGTTTTCCTCATGTTTGATATATGTTCTTTCAATTACATTTTAGCAGTGTTTCATTTGGTCTGTGTAGTACAAATCACATGGGCAGCATATGATATACATCATAGGACAAGTGTTGCCTTTAGCGTAAATCCTAATTGAAATTGTTTTACCTGTGTGTTGGAAGTAAATCATATTTTCATTTATATTCAAGTTTGTGCAGCAAGGATAAATGCTTTTATTTTGTTGCGATAGAACCCCTTAGACTCTAGTTAAAATAATACATTCGGATTTTATGATTACATTCCTACATCTATCTATCTATCTATCTATCTATCTATCTATCTATCTATCTATCTATCTATCTATCTATCTATCTATCTATCTATCTATCTATCTATCTATCTATATATATATATATATATATGTACATTAGTTATAAGCAAATACATTTAGTAGTATGGGGCTTTTCCATAATCTATAGCTAATTATTTTACATTTAACTCAACTGTAATTTAATGCTTTAATTAATCTATATAGAAAATACGTTTCTTTTTCAAATAATATTATACAATCATTTATGAATTTTTTAAGTATTTAAAATTTTTAGGGGTGGTAATGTTCTTTCATGGTTCAGGGATGGATAGTGTAAAAGGATAGTAAAAGGTTTTAGGGTTTAGGAGTGGGTAGTGTTAAAGGGTAATAAGACGTTTTTAAGGTTCAGGGAAGAGTTGATTTAAGGTGTAGTAAGGTGTTTTTAGGGTTCATGGATGAGTAGTATTAAGAAGTTATAAAGAGTTTTAAGGGGCATATGTATCATCCGTTTTTTTTAGTCGCAAACGCTGTGATTTGTAAAAAAGCAGCGTTTGATTAAAATCGCATCGCAAAATTAAGGAATCGCTAAATTTGCGATTCCTTAATTTTGCAGTAGCGTTTAAAGAATCGCAACATGCGATTCCTTAAATGCTATGTATGAAGCACCCAAGTTGTGCGATTTCTCATAAAGCTTTCACAAATGCACTTTTTGGCATTTGTACAGGTGCCATGTGGCACACATTCATGCCCTTAGGGCATGTATGTGCGCCATATGCGCACACATGTAAATTTCAGGGGTGCATCAGGGTGTCCTTATCACATCCTTGCACCCTTGAAATTATTCACAATTTGCGATTCTCAAATTGCGAATCACAAATTGAGAATAACTTCCCATTCATTCCTATGGGCCTCCTGGCTCATAGAAATGAATGGGAAAGTATTCCTTAATTGCGATTCGCAATTTGCTAATCGCAATTAAGGAATATTAGGAAATCGCTAAAAATTTGCGATTTTTTACATACATCCCTTTTTGCAATTCTCAAATAGTGATTTCTAAAAAATCGCTATTTGAAAATCGCAAATGAGAATGTTGATACATATGCCCTAAGTGTTTTAAGATGTGTGAATATTAATGTTACTAGTGAGTTTTGTGGTTCAGGAACAAGAAAAGTACAATTTAAATACTTCAAATAAAATAGTCCAAATTAAATTAATTTATCATTATATTTAAAATACATTTATGATAACGTTAATTTTGTGATTCAAAATGTGAAATTAAATGCATATAATACACACATACAAGTAATGATTTAAAAATTATTCATACTTTTGAAGAAAGGCACCCCTGATAAAAACCACATACATTTAAAGTACTTTAGCCCAACAGCTGACAATGTAATAACTCCCTTTGTAATACCATGAGAAGCAATGACTGATATTCAAATTACCATAGTTGAGAATTGTGAGTAGCAACTGCAGAATGCTCTTCTTAATAGCTCTTAAGAGCTTGAAGTTAGAAACATTACCCACCTGCTAGTCCTTCAATGTGAGAGATTGATGTGTACGGATAAATGGATGTTATAATATAGAGTGAAAAAATATTATCCTTCAATAGTATCGCATCTAGAAGGTTGACTCACAATGTTGTGAACTTAAGGTGAAGTATCAGAATATCATTGTCAGAATATCATGTCCTGAATTTCGTCTACAAGATATCTACCCAGTTGAAGAGATAATATTAGAACATTTACATGCATTAGGACAATATTTTATGCAGTTAATATTTAGGACACAATATTTATGCTAGATGACATTTATGTGTAGGATGTGAAGACATCCATAGGAAAGTATAACTTTAGTAATCTTAACTCCACACATTGAACTTTGAAAAATATATATTGTCAAGGTACATAGATACAGAGTTTAGTATAGTAAATCTACATAACCTTACCTTTATGATATTTATGGAGTTAATTTTGTGAAAACAATATTTTGGCAGGATGATATAGTTTAGTGGTAGACTTTGTTTGTAATATGCTGTTCTCCTCTTTGGATAAATTCCAGTTTGAAATCTTCACTACTTTCTTTTTTTGGGGAGAGACTGTTTATCTTGTTCATGATCATTCCCTGACTATGCCTGTTTTTCCTCATCTTTTTGATAAACCCATTAAAAGCCACTGCAGTTTTTGATGCTGTAGTGCCATGTGCCTGAGTTCAGCCTGGTAGGAAATATTGCCATTTTAAATGTACATGGTTCTTTCCTAACAGTTGCCTTCACTTTGTCACATCCTTTTTTACACACATTTGCATTTGTTACACTTGGGTTAGTTTCTTGGAAACACTGACCTTGCTGATACGGAGAACTTCATGAGAACACTATCACACTGCCTGGGCATTATGTACAAGGCCCTTAAGTGCGTTTTACAAATGTGTTTGTTATTACGTCCATATGGCGCCTCAACTATCTGTGTAATACAAACAATGGCAGCCTGGTCACAATTTCGGTTGAATGCAAGGATACCTTTTTCTGTACATAACCTTTTGTTTCTCAAGTATGCTCAGAGGAGTCACTTCTGCTGAATTTGAAGGATCCTTGCATGCTTTTCCCCAGCAGCTGACTGACATCTCTGTGAGTGGTGTCCAGTTCATGACCAAGAGGGAGGCCTACACTCTTTCACACCAGGTGAAGGGGTTAGATCATACCAGTGCTTCATTTGAGCCGGTGGTATCCGGTGCTCAGGACTGGCACTTAATCAGCACAACCTGCTCTTTTCATGAGCACCAGTTAAGGACACTTTAATTTACAGGGAGATTAAGTGATTTGCCAGAATCACAGGATGTAGAGCCGATGCAGAGACTTGAATCTGGTCCCCAAGCTCCAAAGTCTGCAGTTCTGGCCATTACTCCATATCCTCTCCCCACTTTCATTGTTAGCAGTTGGTACTGTTTTAGGCTTCGCTAACGGGAAAAATGGGATGGTGCAAATTGCCGCCTGACGAGAGCCATGGCACTTATTTATTTAAACAAATTAACCACTGGATCATTCAGAAAGGGGGTGCTTTGCAGACCATGTGTTCCTACTTTAGATACATAGGTTAGGGTTTGCTTCAGTAGGATTATGCTAGATTGTTATAATCCTGTATATGAATGCATATATAAATTGTCTCGGCAAGATCATGAAACTATTTATTTTATCCAATGTCTTGACATTTATAACTTTTGTCTGCTTCTGTCTGTTGATCATTGCAGCCTCTATTTTCTGTACAAGAATCACTTTGGTTCAATAAATATTGAAAAAAGTCCCTTCATGTATTCTTTGTATATTTGTCTGAGCGAAAGAGAACACGAGTGTCAGCGCAAAAGGTTCTAGATCTGTCATCATGTTTCTTGAGGGAATAGGGTTGTCATGTTCAGTATTTGACGGAACTGTTCACTCACTGTCTAGGTTAGGAGGGCAACTGTGGCACTGTGAGCTAGCTGGTTTTGGGGACGACATACCCTTTAGGGGTGAATGGAATCAGCCTGGCATCATCCTAGGTTTATGTCTCCACAAACTTGCAGTTCCTACTGATTAGTGGCATTCCTACTTCTGTAGCACAGGTGTTTCTCTCTCTGGCATCATCCTCATGGCCACTACTTGAGGTATTGGCATTGACAGTATGTCTTGGTTGATTATTTTAAATGTTGTTAGATAATGTGAACACCCATATGATTTGCTACTTGTTTTAGAGATGCAATTTCCTAACCCAATTTGATTATGCTTTTGATCTGTAATTAGTACCTGTTCAGTATTTGCAACAGTTTTCGATTAAATGACTGTGGGCCACATCAACAACCGGTTTTAGTGGTTGCAAAAGGAGAAGTTGGGCATTTATGACCCCTAAACAGCCTTTTGCAATGTACTAACCCTATTTTATGAGTTGATAACCTATTACTGAATTGCAAAATAGGGTTTTCAAGTCGGTATTAGGAAGAGGCATCCCTTTTTAATAGTGAGTCACAAGGGCATTGCATGAATGTTTTGCAACAGGAATGCGGTCACAAAACATTCACACTTTACCAACTCAATGAAGGAGGTGGTAACTGATTCGCAAGGGAGAAGGGGTTCCCAAGGGACCCCTTATCCTTTGCAAATGTGGGTACCAACATTTTTGAAGAGTAGGTAGTGGTCCCACGTTCCACTACCTGCTCTTAAAAGATGAAAAGGAAACTTTTTATTTAATTTTTTTTAATGAATCCTGTTTTCCTTTAAGGAAAAGGGGCTGCATTTAAAAAAGAATGCTTTATTTAAAAAGCAATCACAGACATGGTTGTCTGCTGACCCGAGCAGGCTACCATACCTGTGATTACAGGCCATTTCCAATGGGTCACAATTTGAGACCAGCCTCATGAATTTTGATGAGGCAGATCAATTGCAACCCCATTGGGAATCACAAACAGTGTGTGAGCCATTGTTGTACCCCACATCTTGCGATTTTCTAATTGTGAGTCACATAACATCGAAATTAGGAACTCACAAAATATTTCTGCAATGCATGTGGCCTTTTGTTCCTTATGTAGTGTTGCTTTGAATGGAATCCAGTGCAGTGGAATTCTCAATCCCTTGAGTAATCCATTTCATTTTATAGTTCTGTGCCTGTGAAGAAGCATGTGAAGTTATAGTTCTGTGCCTGTGAAGAAGCATGTGAAGAAGCATGTAGTTTTTGACAAATCTTTTATCAAGTTGTTAAGTTTTTTAATCCTTTGTTCTAAAGAGGTTCATGGGATTAATTGTACCAAATCCTTTTTGATTTTATTAGTATCCTCTCAAAGCCATCTCCACTGAATGGCAGGGCACTCTTTTGTCCATACTTTTGTCAATATCCACAAGGAAAAAAAAAATAACTAGAATAGAATTAAGATTAAAGTAGAACTCTATTTTCTAATTTCTGTGTTTATTGTCAAGCTTCATATATTTAATACCATTTTGACTTTCATGCAGTCTTTCAGCTGAGCGTCCCCAATGTCCATCTAATGATGTAAAATTCTAATTCGGTAATATGCCTATCTTCCCCATGAGGTCTTCTCCTCCCCTCGTCTTATGCTTTTATAATGATCATATAGTATTTGTTGCATCAGCATTGCTATCATGGAAAACGGCAGTGGAACTAGAGCCACAATAGGCATCACTAAGATTCCACCATATATCAAAGTAGAGAGATCAACTGGCTTATCTCGTATTGGTAATTTTAGTATGGGTGGCCAGCACTCCCCTTTCTGCAAGCCTCCCTATAAATGATTCAGTGATTTCCTAAAGGCTGACTGAACGTGGTATTGGAACGGCCACACATTTGATTTAGAATAAACACCTAGCCAAAGGATTCAGGAGCTCTCAGTTTCACCCTTGACTGGCTGGTTATCTATTCAGTCATGCCTTTCCTTTAAGTCTAGTATTGGTAGTCTGAGTTCCTTTATAAATGGTGGACTATCTAAATACAGAGGAATAACGTCTCTAGACGCTACATAATACATAGATTTACACTAACAAAAATGCTGAGCCAAACCACTAATAGATACTTCAAGCATTGCTAATTTCAATAAGGTTAACATATTAACTATAACAGGGAAATAGACAGTACAACAGGCGTGCCATTGACAGCGAGCAGCACAGGCAGTGTTAATTGCGAGGGGAGTAACCTACTAAGGAAATCTTTGAGTCGTGACTGTTATTTTTTATTTTAAGCACTGTATGCAAAGATTGAAGAAGGTAGCTGGCTATACATCAATGTTTCTACCTGCCACCTAATGTTATGATACCTACATTTTTCATTTTGCCCATTACATATTTAAAATAATTTCTCAGCTTTCTGTTATTGTCATGTTTAGAGTTGAACAGTACCAGACATTTTGCTAGTAATATCACTAGTGCATTCTCCATTTAGAAACAAATGTTTCACTGAGATTTAAACACTTCCTCCACAAATTAGAGGATTTTTTATCACCCACATATTAATCAGACTTTATGTTTTTGAAAAATGGATCATTTGCCTCAGGTGATAGTGTTATGGATTGTGGCCATAACTAAAATGTACATTCAACACCTACTCTTGAGAGCAAGTGAAATTATTCTAATATGGCTTCACTCATTGTTATTAAGCTACAAAATATTAACTGCTAAATGCTTGTTCTGACCACTTAATTTTCCACAAATGTATGCAACATTTTCATATGATATGAAATGCTTGAATGTTTCATGCATTACTGTTTTGGTAAATTCTGGTTCTTTATATCTGTGTCCTTTTTCTCACTTTCTTTTCTTCAGTGTCTGTTCAGAAGAGTGCATGCAATTTGATGTTTTTGTTCAGGTGGTGTCTGTGATGTGTTCGTGGTGGGGCTGGTTGGTGGTTGCTGTGGTTGGTGTGTGCTCTGGCGGGTGAAGTGGCCATGGGTGCAGGTGACAAGTACTACTGTCTAGCGTGGATTGGTGCTGTGGCAGTATTTGTTTTGGCGCTGCAGCATTACATAGGTCCTCCGGTGGGCGGGCTTCAGTTGGTGGGAAGAACGGTGAGCGGGAAAACCTGGGTGGGAAAACCCAGGCAGTGGTGGTGTCATTCAGTCAGGCTGGAACAAGCTGGATCTGGAAGGCACAGGTAAGTGGAAGGCTAGGTGTCCGAATAGGAAATGGAGTCCCCAGGGCCCAATAAGGCTTTGGGGAGGGGGGACTGCACGACTCCCTTCCCTTAATCATGGAATTCCGTCCCTGGGGATGGTGTTTCCTAGGCTTAATAAGGCTTGGGGAGGGGGCCACATGGCCACCTGCCCCTTTTTATTGCATTTGGCCCCACAGGATTGGGTCCTCAGGACCACAATAGGCTCTGCTCAATTATGATAGTAAGGCCTTAGGGAATGGGTCTCCAGGACCTTTTAAGGCTGCATAAGGGAACCTCGTGCCCCCCCTTCAAAACCAGTATGCCAGTCAGTTCAGCTGCTGTCTGTAGAGTTTAGGGGTGATTTGTCAGGCAATCGCAGATTAAAAAGAGGGGAGTGCCAAAACGCTTTTTCCGCATGCAATTTCCCATAGGGATTTTGAATACGACTTCAGCCCAGACCGCTGAATGGAATTATACCAAAGTTGGCAGACAGCTATATCTTGGTTCCGAAAGATCTCTTTTCAATATTGGGGATACATTGTTCAGCAGTTTTGGGTTTATTTTAAAAAAAGAGAAATGTATATTTCCAGGGATGCCGAGGGTCCGCTGAACCATCAGTTCTCATGGTGAGATCTGACTGGCTGCCAACACTTCAATAAGTAAGTGTTGGCAGCCTTCATTGGACTTGGACTCCTCCGAGTCCCAAGAGCAAAAGGCAACAAAATATAAAAGGGCACAGGGTAGGAACACCCTGACCACCTAGGACTGGTGTTGAGGTTGCCCGCGCTTGCTTTCATTGTCCCCAGGTGGGCTAAGCCAGGGAAGGAAATAAGTGTTATATTAAGGGGGGTAGGGGGAAAAGCGGCCCCTTCCCCAGGCTGATTTAGGCCCGGTGACTACATTCCCTAGGGCCTCACTAATTTCATAAACGGTGAGGGGGCCAAATTTGGCCCAGGGACCCCCATCCCCTGGGGTCTAGACACTTTTTAAAATGGGGTGATGGCCACATATCCCCCCTCCCAGGCCGATTTTGGCTCTGGGTACCCCATCCCTCAGGGTCCAGCCTTAAAAGAAATAGGAAAAGGGGGCTGCACTGCCCCCCTTCCCATGCCCCGTTCGAAGTTGGGGACCACATCCCCCAGCAGTTCATAGGAAAGGAAGGGGGCCATGGAGTCCCCCTCCCAGAGCCATTATTGGGTCTGGAGACCCCATCCCCCTGGGCCAGGCTCCTGCTATGTCCCGGGATACCTACTGGCTAGGGTCCGAGGAATTGGATCCATGGGGCCAATGTTGGCCCAGGTAGAGGGGCTCCGTACCCCCCACCCCATTGATAATGTGACCACGCTCTTGGAGATGGGGTTCCCGGGGCCAAAATTGGACCTGGGAGGGGCGCACAATGTCCCCCTCCCCAAATCTGAGTTATATACGGTAGAAGTAAAGAAGGAGAATATTGTGCCCAAAAATTTGATTATAATATCCTGAAGTAATGTAATCAAAAATGCCCTAGGTGTTGTTTCTCCTCCGGGCGGGATGCCGTTGTTGTTTTGGATGGTCCAGGAATCCTCTTGCACAACGTTATGGTTAAAGTGGTTATAGAAGTATTTTGCCCAGGTAGCCTCTGTTGAGTTTATTCCTTGGTGGCTTGGTTGTTGGAGCCTATTGATCGTTCGCCCGAATCTGGCACTGTTCTTCAGTATAGAGTTGTGGAGTATCCTTGCCCAGATGTTCTTCATTCTTTTGCCTTCTCTTACTCCATTTCTTCTTTTTTTTATAGTGCCGTCAGCTTCCGCAGGTCGCCTTGCATGGGTGTTTTTTTTTAGTATTTCGAAGCTGCCTCAATGTTTGATTTATGGTGTGTTAGAGGTTCCTTGTCTCCGGTGTGATAGCCTGCCTAGGCAGAGTGGGCTCTGTTTTTCCAGTTTTCCTACCTATCCTGGTGGCAAATTTGATTGCCTGCCTAGGCAGAGTGGTCACGGTTTTTCCAGTTTTCCTACCTATCCTGGTGGCAAATTTCTCCCTAATGGCCGTTGTAAAGTTTTCCCAAGGTTTTGCGGGTTGAGCTGAGGTGTTGTTTATTTAAAGACTTTGCAATTTTGGATATTTCCTCAATTGTGCTGAGTTTGCATCTTATCGTTTTGTAATCCGAGGTATAGTCTGTGCCAATTATTTTGCATGCCTCCATTAGCTGTCCTTTGTTAGCTTTTAATGTCACTTCTTGTGGCAGGCGATCTCTTTGTTCGTTGTTAGCAATTCTAAAGGAGTCGATGTTGTGGAACATTGGGAGAGATTAAATCTATGTTTGCTAGGGAATGCTGGGCCTTGAATTGGTATCCTCCAAACTGTGGTTAGTTCTTCTGTTAGTTCATCATTTGACACATTCTCAATGAGGTGAACATTAAAATCACTTGCCAGGATGATGTGCTCCTTGTCCTGGTCTTCTATAATCCTTATCAGCACTTTGATTAGCTCTTGTGCAGCTTTTAGCCTGTGCTTAGGATGCACGTAGGTGTTGATTATTATGAGTGGCTGATCTTCCTCATTAAACTTGAGTGATGTCATTACCGCATGTATGTCACTTAGGGATGTAATTTGTGCTTCAACCGGTGTAATTGCTCCTATTGTTATTATTGAGGCAAATATCATATGTTCCCCTGAGCGATGGCCAAATTTGGATTCCTTTGTTGCTGGAATGAATTGTGACGTGTACCCCTGTAGCTCAGTTGCATGGTCCTCCTAGGTTTCTTGAAGTAATATCAAGTAAAATGTCTTTAGATAGTTTAGCACCTCCCGATCCTCCATCTTTTTCGGCCATTGATGTTCCAGATACATATACGGATTTTCCTTGACTCCCCTATAGGTGGTGTAGGGCAGGACATTCCTTGTCATTGGGATTGTCATTTAAATTAATGGGCATTCCCTCATGCAAACAAGCTCCTAAAGCTTCTTAACAGGTGACTAACACAGTCTCAGTGCATGATTTGTAAAGTTCATGGGTATATTTGGAAAAGAAATGGGACTCCTCGTTTAAAGCAACTTAATGGGCAAAGTTTTTTATTAACATGATTTTGTTATGTACGTAATGGGCTTCATCTTCGTTCTGCTTCCTTTTCTGTTTGTATTGTTTTATATGCAATGGTTTTAATTAACTATGCATGAAATAAAAAATAATAATAATACACATATAGGTATCCAACAACTCAGCTAGACTATGCAATGTCAATATAGCGCTGATCAAATCGCTGTTAATTCTACATTATTTGGGGAAAATCGTAATGTCACACCTTCTAAGAGGCAGGTTGTACTTTCAAACAGAGTACATTTCACTAGAAGAGTGGTGCCAATATTTTACCTTTGCATGTTGCATCCTAACCATCCACTAATGTGTGCCTCATAGGAGATTGGGCCAAGGACTGACATTCAAAGAACTGACATGTAACAGAGTTGTTTCACTGTCTCTGTTTCTCTTGTGTGAGGTGAATAAAACATGTGATTGTTATCGGGTAGGTAAACAGGAATGCTTGACCAGCAAGGATAAGAAGAGCACTTTAATATTAGGATTTTTTTTTATTCTACTACATCCAATTTCGGCATGTGAAATCTGGTTCTAATGATTTCATCAGGTGACTATGATACATCCCTATCCTTCTCAGTCTGTGTTAGAAAGGGCTGAGTTTGAGGAGCTTGCTAGTAGATTGAGCGCTCCATTGGGATCAGTGGACCAGTATGTAATTATCGATTATTTGAGAGGGGACTTAAAGTGAGTCCTATGATCAGTGGCGGCTCATAACGGCATGAGTAGTGGGGAAGGCACACACACACACGTACTCACTCATTTCCACCCATATACTCACAAGTGTGCACACACATACTCGAGCCCAGCCATTCACATGCACACTCCCTCACACTATTCCATTCATAAGGGTTCACACACACACCTAGCATTTGCAAGTCAAGGAGAGCAGGACCTTCCCTAACTCATTACAGAATGGGGTGGGGTCAGTGAGACTTGCTGACACCGCCCCATTCTGTGACGAGGCTCATCAATAGACACTGGGCTCTTGGCACTTCAGGGGTTAAACCTGAATTGCCCAGGGCTGTCTCTGTCAGTGATAGTCTCCCTTGTCAAATGGGGAAGGACCTCTCTGGGCTTTGCTAGGCTGATGACATCACTGCTGTCAGGGCTGTGAATCTCCAGCCTGGCAAAGCATGGCTAATGCTGACATGTGCCTGCACATTGATGTATGTAAAGAGCCTGGCTGCCTGGCCCTGACATGGTGAGTGTCTGTCGGGCTGACCTTTGCTTAGCCTGACAGACATTCATCATGCCTTTAAAAAGGAAGGGGACGGAGGCACAGCACCCGTAATGACAGCCAAACTCTATCTATAATATGGTGGTAGAATGCTGTGATATTCGACTACAGATTATTATTAGAGTGCAGAAAGTGTCAAGAGGTGGCAAATCACAAGCACAAACACATCCACCAAGACTCCCCATCACCCTTTTAAGCTTGGCAATATAGCATTGCAGGTAAGTGCCACTCATCATGACAGGTGCCACTTTCCACCAAGACGGATGTAGTTATAATCCACCAAGAACAATTTAAACGATTTGCTTGTTTCGAGTCTAGGCAAAGAAGAAAGGTGGTGCCACTTCCGTAATCCTTGCCTTTACATAATTTTGTATTGACCTGCATTCCTTTTTCTATGCTCACCCTCACTGCACAACACTTTTACTTTTCCTTCACTTCTATTTGCTTGTCTCTTATTCGCCTGTTTTATTTATCACCCTCATTGTTAGTTTCTTTTTCATTCACCTTTCTCTATTCCCTCATCTCTCTTCTATTCAATCTCCTTTTCGTCCTTTATTCCTGCTTCCTCCATCGTTTCTTGTTTCAATATTCTTCATTCCTATATTCTCCTTCGTCTCCCTAACACTTACTTACCTGTTTTCCTGCCTCATAGTACTTCTTAAGAAATCAATACTTCTCACCCTCCCTCTAATGCCTGCCACTCGTGCGAATTTGTTTCTTCCCTTACCCATTGTTTTGTCATTGCGGTCTCTGTACCCCTTTCATGTAATCTTTGCTCCTCCCTCTGTCTTCTGTTCTTTTACTTTGGTTTAACAAATCTCAGTTCCTCTCCCTCATCTCCATTCTACTATATGGTCATGTCAATTTGGTTCCATTTCTGAGCCCCTTTATCTATTCCACTGTGAGTTTTACTTTTTCTTTCTTTGTCTGGTTTCCCCTCACTCTCTTTAACTGTATCTCTATGCCATTCTGATTATTTGTGCCTACGACTCCTTCCTTCAATCATCACCATTTGAATGACACTCCTATGTCCTCTTTTTGTCTCTACCTCTCTGCTGTGCATTGTATTGTCTCCACCTCCCATTTATTCGGTTAGCATTTTTCATGAGAACCCTTTCTATACCTTCTTCTAGCACATTTCCATTTCATTCTCCTCCTGTCCTTTTCCTCGCCACAGTTTCCTTTTTCTCAGTTACAATTTTATGTTTTTCCTATTCCACCCTTGTTCCTTTGGCTCTGTCTCTTCCTTACTAAAGTTTTCACTCATGCACTCAGTCTGAGATCTTTTTTTTCAGATGTCGTGCCTGAGACACCAACCCAAGCACCCCAAGTAATCCTTCATCCAGTGAATTCCAACCCAATGTAAGTCAGGAATGTTTTCTGTGTTTTTATTACCATCATTATATTCATACAATTCAATGTATTCTCACTCACTCCTTTTTGAGTGGCCGCATAAACGTTCATGGAGTTACGCCAGCTTTGGTGTTTTCTTTTTCACTTCTCTAGTTCTTCACCTTCACAAATGAACGTCCTTGTGTTATTCAGTGGAGCTGAACTCATAGCCACATTACTGATCTCATCCTCTCCACCAATAGCTTTTTCTTGGTACTGCTTATTGGTCATTTTCTAAGTGGTCATCCCAGCTTTTCTTTGTACTCATCAGATAATGCACGGTGCACATGTAGCTTTACATGAATGAGATTGATGTGTTATTATTGTAAACATGTCATAGGTTAGTCATTCGCATCTTCTTCTTAGTCAACTAATTACTTTCTTGGCATTCTTAGATGGATGTAAAGTTTGTATTGTTTTTGCTTTTTTTTTTTAAATGTCAAGTCTCCCCAGTGGAAGTGTAAATTTAGATCGCAAGAGTATTGTAATTAGTCAGTCTTTCAACAATATCTAGTAATGTTAATACTTATTAATTCGCTCGTAAGGCACCAGCTGGCGCGTTGTGTAAGCAGGAGGGATACAGTTGGTGTATAGGGAAAACTCCAAATATCATACTAGTTTTTAATGAAACAACAGATACGTTGTACGGATACAGAGGCAATATGCTTTCTACACTTTATTTATTTATACATTCTTATGCTGCGTACCTCACTCAAAGGTATCAGTGCATGGTGCATAAAAAACATAATGATAGCAAGCATCATTTGCATTGAAATATGTATATTGTAAGCTGTGATAACAACAGAAACCAAATGGGAGAATAAAGTGTTGTGAGGAATACATCTTCCTGGCTTACAGAAGAGATAGTAGTTGCTGACAGGTAGAGTCTATTGAAGGCGCGGTGATTTCAGAATGGGAGAATCAAGGTTAAGAGAGGGGGTCAGAGAGGGGATGGAAAGGATAGTGATACAGGAAAGAAAGCCAAGATATGTGGAGGGTTTAGTGAAGCTATTAGTTTAACTCGAGTCCTAATTGGAGTGATTTCGTTTTTGTCATTAGAGAAAGTCCTCTGATTGTTACAGGGCTTGCAGGTACACTAGAGGCCTCGTGGTATAAGGCCATATGTAAATGTAATTAGTAGTAGTGAAAAGTTTGAACAGCCCCGGGAAGGTTTGAGCATCAACACTGGAAGTAATTACATTTTTCAGTGCTATGTGAAGATTTCATACAGCCCATAGATACTTGTTTGCACCTGCACGTTTGAAGGCTGACTGCAGATATCCAGGACATTGTGGGTGAATTACTTTGTAAACGATGTCTACTAATTGAAACTTTATTCTGGCTTCCAGTGGGAGCCAGAGAAGATCTTGAAGCACTGGGATATGTGGTTGGAATTCTTAGAACTGAATTTCTGGATTTCCTGTTGCAGAGTGAATTATTGGCTTGAACAATATATATGCCTACTTGTAAGCCTTCTTTTGCTGCAAGAGATGGATATAAAACCTACTGAGTATGGAAGATTGTTTAGAATTATGTTGTGGTATGATAGGTGGTAGAGTTTGAATCGAATCCTAGGGTTATGTGATTGAATTGGTGTGAGGTGGTTATGAGACTGGCCGATGAATGCAGCACTGTTTTCAGTGGTGTGGGAGTGACCTGTGAATCTCCTGCCAATCTAGAATTGCCAAAGTCCTATTTTGAGATTACTAGGGACCGCTGTTCATGGCTAGTTTAGTGCAATGAAGTGGCACATCTTTTTAAGGTTATGAAGATAGAGTTTTGCTGTTCTTGTCAACTTACATGCAGGATTAGGGCGAGGTTCTATCTTATTGGATACTTTCTGTTTGTACTGAATACTTTACATCGTTTTAAGGTGGAGGAGGCCTCTAATTTTTGTTTGAGGTTGGTAGTAAAGCCAAGGCTCTACCTCCATGGACCAATTGCTTTGCAGTGGTGAAGACAAGGATACCACCATTCGGATGACAGTATCCCCTCTGCAACCCCATTATTGCCAGTGGGCCACCAAATTCCCCACAATATAGCAATTACTTGGTATTACTCCACACCAGATTTTCACTTGAATAGATATGGAAGGAGATTGGCGATAGAATCCACAAAATATGGCTGTGCTGTAATGCCATAGCTCTCCTTCTACAGGACTGTTTGTTGTCCAACAACACCCAGTCTTTGCCTGTTTTGATTTGAGTCAGCTCCTGCCATATGATTCCTGGGGTCCTTCATTGCTAAATAAAGGTGATATTAGTGTTTAACCCCTCCCATGCTCGTGACGGAACCGTTCCGTCACGAGCCTCGGGTGGGCTGTGCTGGTGACGGAACGGTTCCGTCACGGCCCGCTCACCGCGCCTGCGTGGTGCTAATTCCACGCCTGCGCTGACGTTCTAATGGGCGGGCGGGTCCGTGACGGAACCGTTCTGTCACAAGCACAGCTCACCCGAGGGCCATGACGGAGCGGTTCCGTCATGAGCACGGGACCGCCGCGCGGCCCCGCCTCCCCCTTAGCGCTGCGGCGGAATAGCCGCCGCAGCGAAGGGGTTAAATACAGCAGAGGATTATCCGTAAGAGCCACTTTGGGTTTGCTTCTTGAATATGCCCACACAATCTACGTAGGGCTAGAAAATTATTAACTCCATGTCTTCATGTGAAGCAGAACCATGCGACTCACATGATCATTGTTTCCTCTCATTTTTTACATGCCAAACCCCTTCAAGCTAAGCTTCACTGGCCAACTGACATTCATGTGCCCTTAGAAGTCCTCTGCTTGGTTCACCATGCTAGGTACTACAATTCCCCCACTTTCATTAAAAAAGGGCTCCAGTTTAATCTGCGCATGTGCTTTTGACATCATCTTACTCTGTTCATGTTAAAGTTCCTAGATGCAATGCACGTTCTCTTGTTTGGATCTTAGGTTATTGAACCCTATTCCTCTGTGGGGTTGCTCTATTCCTTCTATGATAACCTTCCGTCAATCAGTTAAAACCTGACTTTTTTAAATCTGTGATCACCCTCTGGTAGCTTGGCACAGAGCAGGCAGACCTAACTTTAGAGGCAATGTGTGAAGTATTTGTGCAATACTTTGAAAGGATAAAGCAGCGAAAACACCACACAAAAAGATTACACACCATGATAGCAAAATAGAATTAAATTTAATAAATAAAACGACCAAAATGACAAAAATTCAATCAGAAGAACTTGAGATATGTATAGACTAAAATAGTGCTTAGAAGCAATAAGCGCTTACTTGGGATATCCGGTCGCGCTGGCCCGGACAAAGTCAGAGGTCAGGCTGAAGGCAATGTAGCACGGGCTGTATAAAGGGACACAGTGAGGCTTGCTGAACAATAGTGCCTTGATCCTGACTGAGTGGATGTCGAATATGCGGGCTGATGTGATGCGTCTTTGTCGATCCACGCATTGGGGGTGATGCGCTAGTTCTGATCCACATAGTAGAGGCAATGCACTAGTTCTGTTCATGCAACACGAGTGATGCACTGGTTCCGATCCACGCAACAGGAGCTATGCGCTGGTTCTGATCTAAGAAACAGGAGCGATGCTCCAGTTCTGATCCACACAACTGCACCCATGCACCAGTGCGACAGAGAATTCATGGGTTTTGCTGAAGCAAGCATCTTCCAAGGGTCCAGAACTGGGGTGGCACCACTTGGCAGTGCAGGCTCACAGACGGCAGAGTCCAGGTGCAGAAACACTTACGTTGGAAGTCTTTTATGCTTCTAAAACTTCAGACAAGGAAGGCAGCCAGCTAGCCCTTGGAGCCACGCTGGGTTCAAGTAATGCAGGTCCAGTCCTTCTCACCCATGTAGGGAAACAGCAGGCAGTGGGGCAGCACAGTAAGGCAGGAGTCCAGTAAAGCAGCAGTCCAGCAGAATGGCAGTACTTTAGCATTAGCAGCACAGTAGTCCTGGCAGAATCTTCACAGGTCCAGAAGAGTACTGAAGTAGTGGTGTCAGAAGTCCAGTACTTATACCCAGTTGAGCCTTTGAAGTAGAGGAGCCTCAAAAAGAGGCCTTTGCAGTGCTCAGAGGTCCTGCTCTTCATGCCCTGATACCATACTCACTACAAGGAAATATGCAGCCCTTTGTGTGGGGACAGAACATTCAGGTGTTATTGAGGCTGGGTCCAACTCCTCCCTCCCATCCTGCCAGGATGACCTATCAAGTGTCACATATGCTCCTGCTGTGTGTGGGTGTCTAGGGGGAATACACAAAGTCCAGCTGTCACCCTTTCAGATGTGTATCAGAAACAGGCAGCAGGCACCAAATGGCTAAAGTAAGAAAATGGCAACTTTCTAGAAGTGGTATTTTCTGAATTGCAATTTAAAATCCGACTTCACCATCAGTTGTGATTTTAATTGTGACTCCAGAGACACAAAACTTGAAAAGTCTTATCTCTTCACAATTGGGAATCACACTTATAAAATGTAATAAAGTAAACCCATGTTTATCCTATTGTAGAGATGGGCCTTGTAGTAGTGAAAAACAAATTTGAGATTGTTTCACTGCCAGGGCATGTAAAACTTAAAAGTACATGTCCTGCCTTTCAAATACATTGCACCTGCAATATGGATTGTCCAGGGCCTACCTTAGGGGTGACATATATTTATAAAAAGGGAATGTTTGGGCCTGGCTTGAGGATAATCTTGTCATTTCTAAATGACAGTTTAAACTGCACACACAGGCTCTGCAATGGCAGGCCTGAGACATGGTTAGAGTGCTACTTAAGTGGGTGGCACAATCAGTGCCGCTGGCCCACTATTAGCTTTAATTTACAGGCCCTGGGCACATGTGGTGCACTTTACTAGGGACTTATAAGTAAATTGAATAAGCCAATTGGGTATGAGCCGATATTACCATGTTTAGTGGAGAGAGCACATGCACTTTAGCACTGGTTAGCAGTGGTAAAGTGCTCAAAGTCCTACGTATTTCCCAAATTCTTCATGCCTCTCATATTGCGTGTTTTGTATGTGATCAATTATGCCATTCTCTAATAGTAGACTATGCCTCTTTTTTAAATCACTAGTCAAAATATTTGCCTGTACTATCACCACAGTCATATTCGTTAACCCAGTGTTAAGACACATTTTTATCTACTGTTTCTTGTACCACAGCACATAACAATTTACTACTAGAATTATAACTTGATGTTATCTATGGCTCTCATAGAAATCCTTTATTGTTTTTTCAGCTTGTGAAAATCATAACTCCTTGCCGTGACATCACAACAGTTGATAACAAAACTGGTTGTCAACTGTTATGAAGTCCTAAAGGCCTTCCAGGTCAGGCTGACAGTCCTCGCTGAGAGCCTGTCAGTACAGCTCTGCTTGTCTGCTTTGACAGAAAGTAGAAGGGACAGCTGCAGGAGGGGAAAGGAAGCAGGGAAGGTTGTGAGTTTTGGTTAACAATAGCAGGTAAGATATTTATTTTTCACATTTGTGCCAGAGAGGAGAGGGCATGTTATGTATGGACCTCCCAGTTCTCCCATTACTGGTCTGCCCCTGTGCAGTAGTTCAGGGCAGGGGCAGATACACAGTTCTTCACTTAGGGGTTGCGAGTTACATCTTGGACAACTCAAGCTGCACTCTCATTGTCTATTTGATGTAATTCTGAACCCCTCTCATGAAAATCATCCCCATAATCACTGTTACAGATCTATAATTTTATATGTTGCATTCTGCAGGATTATTCATTTTAAAGCCTGTGCATGCCCCATATGCTGAAACATCTTTTAGTTAAGCACATAGTCATCATTTCACTCACCTTTTGCTTGCAAATCGTAAGAATGATATTTTGTCCATGGTATCGAATTTGAAAGCTTCCCAAACTATAATAGAGACAATATGGCCAGAATGTGTATACTTATAATCCAATATTTTACTCTATAGATTAAATGAAAATGGATTGCTCAAGAAACCTTCATCAAGTTGTATTAGGTACTAAAATATGAGCCATAATAGTTGAATGATTTGGTATGTGACATGGTTCGGCCTGACAGTTTGATTTTGAAGCTTCTGCTGACTTAAGCATCATATCTGTTTTGAAATATGATGCGTGCCAACCTGAATAAAGCGTATAACACCTCGGGGTGTCACCCATCCACCAACCCCAAGGTATGTTTAAAATCAGTGAATGCACATTGTATAGTTGCTTTTAACAGACAGCTGTCTCTGCATTTAGGGTGCACATCGATGTCAGGAATAAAACCTATATTTAAACAACCCACAATATAATACGGAGCTGAAAAAAAATAAAGTTGTAGTATACATGCACAGACAAGTACATTAATATATTTGTTTTATGCATAAAAACATCTCTACATTTAAGTAGCTGATACCTTTCTTTTTTCGTCAGTAATTATTTCTCTGCCCTTGTTTGTCATGTGCTCCTTACTTCCCTTACCTCTGGTATGTTTATTAATAATCATAATAATTATAGTGATACTTTTTACATTAGCCTGATTACATCTAAAGCATTGGTAACCAGGGAACGAAGAATGGCATTTACTAGTATATGAAGCTCTCAGGGGAATTTCTGCAAAAGAAACACAGAAACCACAAAAAGCCTCGGATCTGCTTTTTTCTGAGCATTTAATACACTATTGACATTCCAGCTAATTATACTCATATTAACCATTATCTGTATTAGAGTCAGGAACATTAATTTCAACAACAATAAAAAGCAACAGGCTATGTCTGCCTGCCAAGGCCCTGATGTGCTTTCCTTGGGCATCACAACCTATCCAACAGAAGATGAATTCCTTAACAAATTAGCCTTCTCAACTTAGGTGTCTGGGTCTGGATCCTCAAGGTCTCTGAGATTTTCAACTTCATTTATTTCATATTGTTACATCGTGACAGAGCGCCTCTATCCTATCCTTATGACATGCAAGTTCCATCAATATGTGCTACACCCTGTCCTAAAGCAATCCTATCAAGGGTCATTTGTAGGTCTTACTTGATATTACTTAGTCTTATGTGAAAAAGATCTGAAAGAAGCACAGCGGGTTTTGTTCCGTCTAAATGTTAATTTCCTTGAGTGGAGATTTTGATTCGCAGAAGTTGTGTCCTTCCAGTGAATAATAGAGCTTGAATGGCATATCTTGCCATGTAGGAAAATGTATGCTCTGCACAGCTGGATCGAGTTGGTTATGCTCACAAGCCATATTATGAAATGTTACAACAAAGACAGTAGACCTGACTAAACTTATTGTGAACAGAAAATGTTAGAGCAAATAATCTTTTAGGGGTGAATGCCACTGCATTGTGTTATAGATGAACTCACATATTGCCATACTAGGCGAGGGCTTTTGTGTTGGTTACCCTGTGATAAACCCTCGTTAAGAAGAATTGCACTTTAAAAATCTTTGCTATGCCATTTTAGAAAGGGTTGTATATTGTCCGGCCAACTGTAAGTATGTACATAGATGTGTTGTTGGCTGAATACTGATCATTGCCTTGTTGCACAGCTTATGCAGAATAAAGGAGACCTGAGTTGATTATAGCTACAAGCCAATGATAAATGCTATAAGCCTGATTAGATGGCTGGAAGAGGTTATGTGAGAGGTCATTGCTCTAACATTTAGGCTATCAAAAGTTATGACAAACACATTATTCTGACAATCGTATTTTAAAGTCAAAAGCGTTTATGACTGCATTGTTGTTACACTGTGTTAGAGCCTGTAGACTGGTTGTGCTTTAAGGATTCTCACAGATTACTGTAGTAGGCAAGGATTTTTGGTGTTGGTTTCCTCCTCTCGTTTTCCCCTCTGACAAACCCTGCACTGCAAGTAGAAAATGTACACTTTGATAACCTTTTTTATTCGTCTTAGGAGGGGTTGAATATTGTTTTGCCAACTGTAATTTTGTGCATATATAATAATTTTCTGACTGTATGCCTGAGGGTTGCCTTATCCGAAACCTTATGCAGAATTAGGCAGGCCTGAGCAGTTATGGTTAGACACTATTAAAAAAGGCTATGGACATCATTTATTCTTTAGGAAAAGTTATGTCAGATGCCTTGGGTCTGGTATGTTTATTTTGAAAAGGTATGCCCAGGCTATAAGCCTGGCCAAATGATTTTGAAAAGCATTTGTTAAAGCCGATAGGCCATTTATGGCGGGTTGTCATTGCATTGTGTTAAAGACTGTAAAACGGTATTTTGGTCAACGTACTCTCGCAGAATACAATAGCAGATAAGAGTTTTTGTGTTAGTTACCCTGGCAAGCATTTGCGGTTGAAAATCTGCAATATGATTGCCCTTGTGAGGCCCTTTTCCAAGGGGGTTTATATTATTTTTTCAACTGTAATGTTTTATTTGTAATTTGATGACAATGTGTGTCATATGCAGGAGGCCTCAATTGGTTATGTTGACAAGCCAATGGGGAAGGCTGCAAGCTTGATTGATTCATGCGGAAAAGTTAGGTTGAATGCCATGGGCCTGGTTTGTTTGTTATGAAATGTTACATATAAGGTAGCAGGCCTTACTTACGTATTGTGGAATGCATATACTAAAGTCAGTAGGTGTTTAAGTTTGGATTGTTATTATGCTGTGTTAAAATCTGCGGATTGATATGTTGTTACGTGGAATCTCACAAATTAATTTAGTAATCAATCACCCTGTTTACTCTCGGATAAACCCTTATGATAGTAGATTTGCATTTTGATAATCCTTGTTAGCCCTTCTGAAGAGGGGTTGTATATTTGTTTGTGAACTGTTCATTTAACTGTATTTATTAACCTGATGGCTACTTTGTGAGAAAGCTTATTCTCGACACAGAAAGCCTCAGTTGGTTTTGACAACAAGCCAGTGATAAAGGGTTTATGCAATTCTGTGGCTGTGATGATTTTCCCATAGTTGTGAATTTGCCATGTAATCCACCATTTGCTGCATTATCTGCAGATTTTTAATTTAATTTAAAAAAAAAAGTTTCTAGTTCAAATGGATCAAAGTTACAAAAAATTTGGTGACCCAGGTTTCTGCACACTGGAACGCTTTTCACAAAATGTCACTGATCATCTTTAAGTTGCTTATTGCTGTATTTGGGTGTTACATTGTTACTTATAAGGTGAGTTCTATTCCTAGACACTGTTACCAGGTTAAAAAATGACAAAATAAAGAAGTAATACTATCACCAATTGTGTCGCAATATGCTGCATAATTTACCTTTTCCTACTGCATAATTTGTTGAGCTGACCCCAAAAATGTGGACCTCCTGTACAACATACTTCCAGTGGCCCTGGTTACAGACATGTTTGTTTCATTTGGGAAAGTTATGAGAAATGTCCTTGGACTAATATATTTACTAAAAGTTATGACCAAGGCAGTAGGGCTAGCTTATTCATAGTTAAAACAAATATTATTTAAGATTGCATTGTCATTGCAGTATGTTAAAGACTGTAGATTGGCCTTTTGTTGATGGTTATTATTGAGCACTTTACTTCGTGCAAATTCTGGTGCAAATTCAGATTAATAAAACACTCTCTGATTAACCTTTAGTTGCGTCTATGGTGAATATCAAAATTCAATACATTTCAATAACGTTAAGCACAGGAAGACAGAGAGTAGTTAAGTTTAAAGGCAATAAGGTTTATCAACGGATTTGCAAAACTCAAATCATCAAATTAGTCATTATCAATTATCAGCACATGAATATGTTAGTTAATATATTCAGAGCAATTTGAAAGGTCATAAAAAAAGATGAAGTATTAAAAAGTCATCTCAAAAAGGAGAGTTAAGCAAGATCAGTTCTCCCACAAAGTGAACACCCTACTCAGGCGAAGAAGCTTCTGTAGAATCTTTGACCTAACCTTAATTAGATCCCACTATTCTAACATTTGATACTCCTGCAAATGGTCAAACACACCAATCAAGTTAAAGCACAAACTGATACAAAAACGTTTTATTTCCTTATACTACTTCACAATGACGCTACTATACATGTCCTTCAAACTTGCAGTTATCATCAACATAATGTGTCACAATGAGTCATGCTGTGCTCTGCAAGTACACTGCAACAGCGTATTAGCACATTCTACAAGGATTGCGTAAAAGAAAACATTTCACATGAGAACAGAACACCAAGGGAACATCAAGATAATATACGTGGAGCCAACTTCTCCTGGAATAAAAAGACATGTTAGGAAAGCAAGATGACAACCAGATAATTCCATTTAAAAAAATGCGGCCTACACTAGGTAAGGTCGATCTAAATTTGAAAAATACACACTTTGTACATTTGCTTGTTACATATTAATGTCGATATAAGTGCAAAACAATAATTATGAAAAAAACATCATCAGTTTCACCTTGTCACACACCCAGCAATAGACTTGCTTTTCGAGAATCATTCTTATATTGTTCTAGAAGGGGCTGTATATTGTTTTGCCAGCTGTAACCTTGATCATATTAGTGATAACATAATATGACTGTATGTTCATGACTATTTTGTGTCAAAACCTGTTCTCAATACAGTACGGCAGAGTTTTTATATAGTGACCGGCCAGTGATGAAAGAGACTTGTTGGTTCGTTGCGGAAAGCTTTGTGAAATGCCTTTGGTATGACCTGCTGATTATGAAAAGTCAGAACAAAAGTGACAAGTCTGATTTCTTTGTTGTGAAAAGCATATTTTAAAGTAAATAGGCCTGTCAGAATGGATTGTTATTAAACTTTGTTAAACACTATATACATGACTTGCGTTGCATGAAGTCTCGCAGTTTACTGCATTAGGAAATGGGATTGTCTCTTGCTTACCTATAACAAACCCTGGGGGTAGAAGATTTTCACTGTGAGAATCCTTATTTGGCACCTTTACGAGGGGTTATATATTGTATTGCCAACTCTGATTTTGTATATATGTCTAATTTTGTGACTGTGTACTTGATGGTTACCTTTTAGGAAAGCGTACGGTCAATATAGTAGGCCTAACTTGGTTGTGGTGTGATGAGCCAATGAGCAAAGGCCTTGTTGGTACATTAGGAAAAGTTAGGTCAGATGTCATAGGTCTGGGCTGTTTATTAGGGAAAATTATAACAAAGGCATTAGGCCTGACATATTTATTGTAAAATCATATGTTATAACCAATAGACCTTTAAAGATGGATTGTCATTGTTAGACCTGTCAGTCTTAGAGTGGGCCTCCCTCAAACCTTTTTCCTTTTTCTCCTCCTGTTTCGCTGAATTCGTTACTGTTGGCTTTAGGACTCTGTGCACTTTACCATGGCTAACCAGTGCTAGTGTGCTTGTGATCACTCCCTAAAACATAGCAAATTGGTATTCCATATTCTCACGGCTGGTAAATTCAATGCTACTAGTGGGCCTGCAGCATGTATTGGGCCATCCACTTATGTAGCTCATTAATCCATGTCTGGGGCCTGCCATTGCAAACTGTGAGGAGTTTTAAACTGCCAATTCAACTTGGCAAAAACACATTTTGACAAGTATAAAACTCCCTTTTTAATGCACATAGGTCACCCCTAGGGTAGTTCCTAAACAGCCCATCGAGCAAGGTGCACTGTCTTTAAAAAAAAGGGACAGGTACTTTTAGGTTTTACATGTCCTGCCAGTAAAAAACTCACAAATTCGATTTTCACTTTGTGAGGCCCACCACTCCCATAGGATAACTTTAGGTTACCTTATTACATTTAATAAGTAAAAGCTTTTGTTTGGAAATAGGTAGAAATATCATGTTTGGCATCTATAGGTTTGCTGTGCTGCTCTACTGCAAGAAGGACTGCTACTCGGCTGATCTGCTGCTCTTTTGCCCTGCTACCTGAGTGAGGAGTAGACCTGCATCTTGAACCCAGGACCACCAGAGTGACTCCAAGGGCTAGTTGGCTGGCCTCATGATCAGAGCCAAAGGGACAGAAATGGCTCCACCCTCCTCGAACCCAGCACTTGGACTCTGCCTGCTGTGAATCTTGTCCCCCAGGTGTTGCCAACCCAGTCCTGGTAGCTTGGAAGTGGACTTGAAGGTGCTCTGCCAGCCCAGCAGTGGTCTTTTGGGCAGAGCCGCCGTAGCACAATGCATCTCCTTGCAGCTCCCCATCAGTACTGCCACTTCACACCGCATCTCAGATGCAAGAACTTGCATCACATCCTGCAGCTCTTCGGAACTTCCACTGCACACTGCATCCCCAATGCAGGACTTTGCATCGCTAGAATCTGTCTACGGCATCCTTGATGACGATGCAGGACCACGCATCACAAGGTTCGCTAGCGGCTTTATTGGAACCACTACTGTGCAACCCATCTCTGATGCAGGTCTGATCACATCCCGCAGTTTCTTCAGAATCTCTGCTGCGTGAAGTATCCTTGACTATGGATCTCACAGTGCTCTGCAACCAGGATGTAGGGTACTTTGTTCAGCGGACCTAGGGCCATATGTATCAACATTCCGTTTTGCGATTCCTAAATAGCGATTTTTAAGGAATCGCTATTTAGAAATCGCAAAATGGTATGTATGTAGGAAATCGCTTCTTTTTAGCTATTCCTTAAAATTCCTTAATTGCGATTAGCAAATTGCTAATCGCAATTAAGGAATAATTTCCCATTTATTTCTATGGGCCAGGAGGCCCATAGGAATGAAGGGGAAATTTGCAATTCGCAATTTGCGAATCGCAAATTGTGAATATTTTCAAGGGTGCAGGGGTGTCTCAAGAACACCCTGCTGCACCCCTGAAAATGACATGTGTGCTCATATGGCGAACATACATGCCCTAAAGGCATGTATGAGCGTCACATGGCACCTTTTGATGTTCAATAAAATGCTTGTTTAAAAGAATTCGCAAATTACCACCAACTAGAAGTTGGTGGTAATTTGCGATTCCTTAATGGCGTTTTGGAATGTTTTTTTCCTTGATACATTGCATTTAAGGAATCGCAAAATTTGCAATTACTTAAATGCAATCGCAAAATAAGGAATGGCAAATTTAGCGATTCCTTATTTTGCACCAAAAATGTTTCATACATACCATTTAGCGAAAATGGGTTCGCAAACGCCGGAATTCTGCGAATTTCGGCGTTTGCGAACCGATTTTGCTTTGATACATATGGCCCCTAGTTTGGTCCCTGATGCCGGGCCACTCTCCATCACAGCGGGCCTGAACTTGTCTTTTTATCCTGGTCCAACGTGGCCAGATAACCGCAGTTGACGCTTTGTGCTTCTAAGAACTATTTTTACCTAAATCATTTCAATTGCATATCTCAAGTTCTACTAATCGGATTTTTGTTGTTTTGGTGTCAAATAATATATTACGGTTTACTCAATGTTTGTAAATTGCTGTGGCATTTTCTTTTGTTTTTTTCACGTATTTACTTTTTGATGTGCTGCATAAATACAGTACACATTGCCTCTAAGTTAAGCCTGACTGCCTTTCTGTCAAGCTAACAGAGGGTTAAGCACAGATTAATTTGGGGTGAAACACTCTGACAAGAATTATGGTTACTGCTTAAGAAGGGTTTCACCCACCTCAGACAGTTACTTCTATTCACAAACAGCACTTCTAATGGCACCACAGCTCAGACAGTCTGAAAACAGTCATAAATATACTCTGGTCCAGCCTTTGACAAATCCAGCACCATACATGGCAATTCACAGGTATTGCAACACACTCCCATTGAAACTAATAGAGGCAAGGATTTAATATAGCAACCTATGGGAAATAATGTTTATATAAATACAATTATTACAAATTTTAAAAGGAATATGTAATTGTAGTTTAATGATGAAATATGTATATATATAATTATTCTAATTTACAATTAATTCTATACACAAACGTAACACATTTAAATACACAGACAATAAAAATAACAATTCTACTGTAGGTGGGACTTTCTTTTAAATGTATTCTTTATTGATTTGATTGATTGATTTTACTTTTCAATTAAATAAACTTACTTTAAATAATTATTATTTTATGCACTGTAACTTGTTTAATTAATTCTAGATTTAAAATAAATATGTGCAGGTATTTTTCCTCAGTAATTTATATAAATATAGAAATATTTATATTTTGTTTAAGTTCAATAAACTTTATTACATTTTTATACTTTACCCTAGTAAGATCTTTATCCAGTGGTGGAGATCTCC